>NC_088207.1:52970971-53583054 GCF_037126465.1 Ornithodoros turicata | reverse complement strand
GTGATATTGATGTGTTGTAACCAGGAACTGTTCAGTCCTGCAGCTCGGTGTTTGTGCGACAAGTCCTTCAGCTTCTATAGATGCAAAATATTTTTACTATATAGTGAATAAAGTTTTCATTTTATATAACTATAAAGTGAAAAATCGGATATTGGCATCAAACACACAGACGTGCTAACCTTAAAAGCAAAACCTTTTGGAATAGCAAAATGATTTATCAACCTACAAGGAACAAGCAGCAGTGCATGGAAACTTCTACCGTGCAGCAAATGAATATATTGTCCTGTGTGTGTGTGTGTGCATGTCCGTCCCCGTCCCTTTGGCATTTTTCGAATTATGATCCCTCACAAACAAGTCTGACAAACTGTTCTAGGAAATGCATTATAGTCTTCCCAATTTCAACAGCACTATAGACGTGAGAGGTGGCCCACTACCTGCGGATAGTTTATGTCCCTTTGAACCAGGCTTACCGCCTGCCATTTTACCACAACAGAATTTTAGTAGAAAAAACCGGAGCTCCAGACTACCCAAGCTGAGAGGCACCATGCAGACACAACGCGCAGTAAAGAACAGTCATGTACTGATAACAGTAGGTCATGTCCTCGTCCTTAGTCTGCAGGAAAATTATTGGCCATCTATCTATTGCTGTTAGTGTTTTACGTTAGTGAAGTTTATACAACTGTGGGTAATACATTACTTTTTATGACCTATGTTTTCTTACGCATTCGCCGTTCGCGCCCACAACCATCATATTTCAGGTGAATGGATGTAAAAGAGTTCTGTCCTGGACTTACCAACGCGTTATCTACTGAGACAACTTTGAACGTAATGTCAGGGCTCGGCAACTGTTGAAAGATCAAGTTGATCTGAAAGATACATGGAGTAGGAAGACATGCTATGTGAGTGTAAGCACATAGTCATTTAAACATATTTGGTACATACTGCAGTGGCTACAGCTTTGATTACATGTTACGGCACCCTCATGCTAGCTGCATTGTGGGAAACGCACAACGTACTCTTCCAGAGTACCGCAGTTGTCTTTTAATTATACATTTCAGCAACACTTCAGCTGACAATACTGACGGCTCGCACGTTTGGGACTTTGTGTCAGTGCATTCAGTCAACAGCAACTTTATATTTTGCAGTCATATTCATATCACCCCACCAGCTTCACCATATTTTGCAATGCTTCACTAACCCAACCAAACCAAAGAACGGTGTAGAAGTCTTTAGACAGCTACAGTGGGAACGACTCTCTCTGGTTTTAGCTGCAGCAGGGGCGTTGGTAGGTGGCTGAGGGTTCAAAGAAGAAGCCGGTACGCCTCCCGTTTTTAACAAATCAGGGCAGATAACGATACCATTCGAGATGATGGTTTGCTAGGAGCATGCTATGCGGTGAATTCATTTTTGAGAGTGCACATCAGAACCACCCTTTTCTAATCAAGTTCAGGCCAGAACGAATCCACTTTTAGCCCGCTGAGTGGTCCATCCCAGCTACGTCATACGCACCCCTTCACGCTTATTGGTCTATTCCATCCATTGGCCACGCGTAGTGATTGCTGATTGGTTGGCCCTCACACCAATGGCATGCATTTTCGGGCGCACCTCTCTGCTGATTGGCTGCACTGATCCAAGGCGTCATAGACCATCCCCTCGCCGCCGTTATAGCAGCAGACCGCTCAATATCAATGGCATTCCACTCCACATAGACCACTCCAATGGCTTATTAGTCTATTCCACTCATTGGTTACTCTCCTAGGACAGCTCATAGGCAGGATATCTATGTGCCATAGGCAGCCTCTAACGCTTATTTGTCAACGCGGAAAGTTGGGCAAGTTGGCACATACTGAACTCAATACAGCGCAACAACGAGTACAAAGAAGCAACCAGACAACACAGGCGCTGACTAATGACTGAAGTTTATTCCACAAATCGTAGGAAAACAAGAACGAAAGGGACGGAAATGAGAGGGGAACAAGGGACTACAAGGTAAAATGGCTGCACAGGTCATGCGTTTAGGTAAGCAACCTCGAGCCATTGAAATTCAAGAGAAGGTGCACTGACAAAGCTTTCTTGTCTGTTATGGATTGTGAGAGCCCCGTATATCTCTCTGGTGCGCTGATCCCTGTATCTGGCAATCTCCATAGTGCTCCCTAACAGAGGCCCGTAGCCACGGGCTGCGCAGTGGAGCGTGAGATTGCTTCCTGCCCCTGATTTCAAGGAATTATCATGTTCATGGAGCCTACCATTCACGCACCTTCCTGTTCCTCCTACGTACGACTTGCCACAAGTCAATGGAATGTCATAAACGACTACACTGTGACACTCCACAAACGGCTTCCTGTGGCTCATCTGGCACGAGGGTGCTGCTGACTCTTCTGTGTTCACCCAAGGAAACAGCCCATCGAGTTTGCCTGGCGCACAGAATACGAGCCTGACCCCAACACGTTGTGCAGCCTTTTTGATTTTGTGAGGCACTCCATGCACTTGTGGGATCACTGCTCTCCTTAAACGTTGCTCAACTTCCTGCTGCCTCGGAGTCCCCTGCCGCACCCACTGCAGGAGAACCCTGGCGATAGTACTCATCATGGCCGCGGGATAACGGGACACTTCGAGTCTATCCATCAGGTCTGCACGGATATGGTGAGCGGAGTATCTCCTGAGCGCATTCGTCATGGCCGAAGTTGCTACTCCACACTTGACCAGCTTCGAATGTGCTGAAGAGACCTCGGTGAAGACCCCCAGCTCCCATGCTGATGGTCAAAAGTAAGCTCCAGGTCAAGGAATCTGAGTTTGTAGGGCTGTGAGTCATTTAAATCGATTTTTTTTTTTCAGGATGCAACGCATGCAAATTCACCAGGATTCCAATAGAGGTGTTTAGCGTGAAATACTGTAGATATGTTTGTGGTGCAGGTGGAATATGTTCTCTCTGTAGAAGTGTAGTGAGAGCTCTGTGGTGTGATGAAGTTGTGTAAAAAATAATGTGGTGCGTGAGCACTTGACATATGCACGTGCAGCTTGCATAAGTGCGGGAAGTTTGAATTCATGAGTCCTGCAGCCATGGATCTTCAGTGCGTATAGCATCGATGGAATCAGCCACTCAATGAGTTATGGGTTTTCTCGATCATGTGCTCAATACATGTTGAAATCGTTCTTTATTTCTTTGGGGTGTCGAAGTGGAATGGAGGGGAGCAGACCATCTGTTAGAGGTGACAAAATCTGGTTTCTGTACATCTGCTCAAGTGTGCGGCTCCGTCAGGGTAGGAGAAGCGTGCACCATTGGGCTGAGTGCTTAGGAGAGTGCTTAGGTACCAAACAGTTGAGGCATGCCCTGACGAGCAAGGCGACAGAGCCTCGCGTGTATCAGTTGAAATTGTGTAAAGGAGCATACTGTTCACGCACTTCTACCTCCGCGATGGTTGGGATATACGGCCATGTAGTTTTTTATATCCCGAAATGCCCCTTCAGCCAACTCATTCGCTGCAGGGTGATAGGGAGCAGTAGTCCGCAGGCCAATGCACGAAGGATGGATGGGTCGGGAAATGCACTGAGGTAGCCAATGTGCGCTCCGGAAATGTAAGAGATTGTCTGGGACCAATGAGTGGAGCAGCCAACAAGAGGTTGGGGTGATGTATTGTGTACCGGGCACCAACCTATGAGCGGTCCCAGAAGAGCAGTAAATTGGCAGTGCCCTGGACTGGTGGGTCAACAATCAGACAAAGAGAATGGTGTAACCCACGTACCAGAAAACAGCCTATGAGCTGTATGAGAAGAGCAACCAATGACTGGAATGGAACAATAAAGGTTCGGGGCTGCCCTGACATATCAAAATCTAGCCTATGGGCTGTCCCAAAAGTAACCAATGAGTTGAATAGACCACTAAGAGATTGGGGCGGTCAACGACGCTCTGAATGAGTGCAGCCAATCAGCAGTGAGGGGTGCCCAAAAAAATTCATGATATTGGTGTGAAGACCAGTCAATCAGCGATCACTAGACGTGGCTAATGAGTGGAATGGACCAATCCACGTGAAGGGGAGGGTCTATGACGTAGCTGGGATTGACCAATCAGAACTGAATCAGGACTGGCCTGCAGTGGGTTAGGAATAAGTAGTTATTGTGTGCACTGTGTCATACTACTCCCCTTGTCCCAAATCATGCAAGTAACACCTGCACATTGCACTGCTCAAAGTTAGGATATGCACTGCTTTTCAGCCGGGAATGTTAGTTGTAAATTGGGAGCAGAGAATGGGGAATTAGCTGTTGCTGTGAAGAGTTTGAAACCGTCCAACCACGGGCTGGAACCCTTTGGGATGCCAGATTTGTGCTCCTATTTTGGGGTTCTGGCCCACGATTTCATCCTTTGATGCAGAGACTGGATATGTAAACGCGTCGCTTCCCTAAGGCATGCAAGGGAACGCATATCGTTCCACCTTCGGGCGACGGATGCGTACACCCTTAAAAATGAACTTCACCACATAGCACGCTCCTAGCGAACCATCATCCCGAATGACATTATTCTCGCCCCTGATTTGTTGAAAACGGGAGGCGGAGCCTATTTTGTTCCATTATGTACGGCACAGAATAGGCTCCGCCACCCGTTTTCAACAAATCAGGGGCGAGAACGTTGTCATTCGGGATGATGGTTGGCTAGGAGCGTGCTATGTG
Organism: Ornithodoros turicata; assembly: GCF_037126465.1. Classification (NCBI taxonomy): domain Eukaryota; kingdom Metazoa; phylum Arthropoda; class Arachnida; order Ixodida; family Argasidae; genus Ornithodoros; species Ornithodoros turicata. Next base: position 53,578,389 of record NC_088207.1, on the reverse strand, counting down.
GTGAAGTTCATTTCTAAGAGTGTAGGGTTCTTCCTTTTTCGGATTAAACCCGATTTTGCACGGTGTGTGCACGTTGAACCAATTTTCTAAAATTCGGGCATAACCCGACTTCTCCCTGGATTCCATGACATCTTTCAACCGCATATACGTTCACAATAGGCCATGGAAGTGATGAATCACGCCATCAACCTTAATTCTTAATTACGTGACCTAACCCAAGAAAACACCCAAATGCCCTCCTATCAGTCACCTCCTAGGCCAAAGGTCGGCTTTTTTTACACGTGTTGGAATATCCATGGTTCACACCATCTTGGCAATTTGTTTCACACTATTTTAGTTTCATCCGGAAACTCCCGACAACATGAAGCACGTCAAAGAAAACGCCCGATTCTTCCCCGAATTTCAAAACTAATAAAACCCGAAAACCAAGAACCCTACACCTGCAGAAAAGACAACATTTCGCTATCGGCAATAAGTTTAGATCTATTCAGAGCCTACATTCTGAATGACTGGGTTCGATATGTGAACTCACCACGTTGAAGAATGCATCAAAATATTCCTTTAAGTTGGGTCCAAAGCTGTATTGAATCTGTTTTGTCATGGGTTCATCACAGAGTACATAAACTCCCAGAATGTACTGCTCTCCTGTTAATATGCATACAGTCATTGTTACAACTGTTTAAAGCCATTACTGAACAGTGAAGGTCACAATGTAATATATTATATGTGCCCCGCAGGAAAATTTAGGGGGCATGTTTTAGAGGTCCGCCAGGTTTTATGCGCTTCAGTCTATATTGGCTATTTTGGCTTTGGCTGTTGTGGACACATTCCGTTTATTTACTTAGGTAATTGGATTTACCCTAATTAGTTAACAAATAAACTTACTTAGCAAAGGCGATTGATCTGTATACCTTTATTTTATTAACTAAATTAAATTGACCGTACAGCAAACTGTAACGCCAAAACGTTAGTGATAATGAACTATCTGAAAGACGTAAATTCTACAGCAAAAAAAATGTTGTTTAAACACGTGCTCAAAGGCCAATGCTAATAATTTCTAACAATATACTATGAGGATGTTCACAACGCCCTTAAAAGGAGGCAAGAACTCCCATCTACAGCTACTGAGGCCGACCCCTGAGGCACGTGATCGCCTCCAGCGAATGATAGACTTGCGGCGGGACTTTGGAGCCAAGAAGCGCGCGCCGGCTTTATCAAACTGCACACGTGCGCAGTGCTCGTCCTCTCCCACTTTCTCTCGTTTCCGCCTTCCCTCTCATTGTTCTCGGCGCTCTGCAAGTACTCCCGTTGTACACACACTACTATACTACTACCACTACTATTAGGTGCTTTGGAACTTCCTGTCAAAACGACGTATGGGAAGTTGCAATAGCGTCAGCGTGTTCTCAGCTAAAATAAGCGGTTTCTGCGAGAAAAGGACATAAAATGAATCGCGTACCTTGGGATTCTGCGCCTTTGGAAAAATGTCATCAGTGTAAACGAAAATTGAACTAAGGGGTGTACAGACACTTGTCACTAAATGCTGTGCTGTGTAGTTATCATGTTGAATTGCGCGTGGCTGTGATAACATCATAACAGCTTATAATGTGAGAATATCACTGAAGTCATAGCTTCATCCCAAACTAAAGTGAAACGACTACGTGCGTATTATCCTCACAGTGCCGAGAAAAGTGCATATTGTCACGAAGCGAAATGGGTCGGCGAGTCGTCGAATAAACAGCAAACGGTTTATTAGGCTGCTTGGTAGCAAAGCACAAAAGTGATAGCTCTCTGAGCACAAGTGAGTCCAAAGAATGAATGCTCCAGCTTGAAGCGCACAAGCATTTAAGCGTCGCGCCGAAAAGTCTAGAAACAGCACGTGCGTTTGCCAGAGAGCAGGGGATGTGTCTGGAAGCTTCTTGCTTCTTCTTCAGCATGCGCCGGGATGAGATGTACCGTTTCGTGCCTGCCCTGGAAGTTTCGCGATGATGATTCGTGGCATTGCCCCCTCCGTAGACGGGGCATCGTCTCGATGCCGTTTGTTCGCCTCTTTTTTTTTCCATGTTGTTTCCTTCCAGCCAGTCTTCAGCGCTACCTGCTGTAGTACGGCTTGAGTCGAACGACGTGAACTATTTCAGTCCTCGGGGGTCGTCGAGAGGGAACGCCGCCCTCAGGTACCACTTCGTAATCCAGGTCTCTAATGCGTCGAAGTACTTTGTAGGGACCGAAGTACCGCTTCAGTAGCTTCTCGCTCAGGCCTCGTCGTCGAATCGGCGTCCAAACCCATACCAAGTCGCCTGGACTGAAGCGTACGTCTCGTCGGCGCAAATTGTATCTTCTTTCATCGACGCGTTGTTGTTGACCAATCCGTAGTCTGGCCAGCTGGCGGGCTTCTTCTGCTCGCTGTGTGAAGTCCAGAGCGTCGTTTTCCACATCGCTGGGTTCGTGGGGCAGCATCGCGTCCAGCATAGTCGATGCGTCATGGCCGTTTGCAAGGCGGAACGGTGTGAATCCCGTTGTTTCCTGGACAGCCGTGTTATAGGCGAACGTGACGTAAGGCAGTATTTCGTCCCATGTCTTGTGCTCGACGTCGACGTACATCGAAATCATGTCGGCAAGGGTTTTGTTTAGGCGTTCGGTGAGCCCGTTCGTCTGCGGATGGTACGCCGTTGTCCTCCGGTGAGCGGTGTGGCTGAGTCGAAGGATTTCTTGTAGTAGCCTGCTTTGCCGTTCCCCTATCGGTGATTAAGGTGGTCGGAGCTCCGTGCCGTAGTACGATGTTCTCGATGAAGAACTTCGCCACTTCTGTTGCTGTGCCCTGTGGAAGTGCCTTAGTCTCAGCATAGCGTGTCAGGTAGTCGGTGGCGACGATTATCCAACGATTTCCGGAAGACGAACGTGGGAAGCGCCCGAGTAGATCCATCCCAATCTGCTCGAAAGGCGCCGACGGCGGTGCGATTGGCTGAAGGTACCCAGAAGGTCGTACCGGCGGGGTTTTTCGTCGTTGGCATTCCCGGCACGTCCTTACGTAGTGGTGCACGGTCTTGGCCAGTTTTGGCCAGTAGTACTTTTCCCTTATACGGGCCAGTGTCCGGCTGTATCCCAAATGACCTGATGACGGTTCGTCGTGGCAGGATTCAAGAATCTCGACGCGCATGTCCCCAGGCACAACGAGAAGCCACGTAGCGCCTTGTGGTGCGTGGTTTTCTTTGTAGAGGACACCATTACGTAGGGAAAAACTTGGGAGTGATCTTCTGAAGATGGGAGGAACATTGTCGGCGCGGCCCTGCAGATAGTCGACGAGTGTCTTCAATTCGGGGTCGTTATACTGCTTGGTAGACATGGTAGTCGCGCTCATTAGACCGAGGAAGGCGTCGTCGTCCTCGAGGCTGTTGTCCTGTCGCTGGAGTGGTGCTCGGGACAGGCAGTCGGCGTCGTTGTGTTTTCTTCCTGACTTGTAAGTGACGGTTGCGTCATACTCCTGTAATCGGAGACTCCATCTCGCTAGGCGTCCTGAGGGGTCCCTTAAACCAGTCAGCCAGCACAGAGAATGGTGGTCTGTTACCACCTTGAACGGCCGTCCGTACAGGTAGGGGCGCAACTTTGTGATGGCCCATATGAGTGCAAGGCACTCTTTTTAGGTCGTCGAATAGTTCTTCTCTGCCTTGGTTAGCGTTCTGCTTGCGTAAGCGATGACACGTTCGACGCCGTCGTGAAGTTGAACGAGCACGGCTCCTAAACCATCGTTGCTTGCGTCGGTGTGTATTTCTGTTTCGGCGTCTGGATCGAACTGGGCAAGCACGGGTGCGGTCTGTAGACGCGTCTTCAATTCATCAAACGCCTGTTGCTGGGCTTCACTCCAGATAAACGTGGATCCGTCCTTCGTGAGGGCATTCAGGGGTGACGCAATTCTTGAAAAGTTCGGAATGAACCGTCGGTAGTAGGCGCAAAGGCCAAGAAAGCTTCGAACGTCTTTCACGTTAGAAGGAACACGGTAATTTGCGATGGCCGCCGTCTTCTCGGGGTCGGGGCGTACGCCGTCGCTGCTCACGAGATGGCCGAGAAATTTGAGTTCCTCGTAGCCGAATCGACACTTCTGAGGCGTCAACGTCAGCCCTGCAGTTCTGATAGCCTCGAGGACTTGCTTTAGCCGTTCAACATGTTCTTCGAATGTTCTTGCGAAGACGACAACATCGTCGAGGTACACCAGGCAGGTTTGCCACTTCAACTCGGCGAGAACTGTATCCATAACACGCTGGAACGTCGCTGGCGCTGTGCAAAGGCCGAAAGGCATAACCTTGAATTCGTAAAGCATCCGGAGTGACGAAGGCAGTCTTCTCACGGTCCCGTTCGTCGACTTCAATTTGCCAGTACCCCGTCTTGAGGTCCATGGTAGAGAAAAATTTTGCGTTTTGAAGGCGATCGAGCGTGTCGTCGATGCGCGGTAACGGGTAGACGTCCTTCTTCGTTATCTCATTGAGTTTCCGGTAGTCGACGCAGAACCTGAATGTTCCGTCCTTCTTCTTCACTAGTACCACCGGCGATGCCCACGGACTGGTCGACGGCTGGATAATGTCATCTCTTAGCATCTCTTCTACTTGCGTTCGGATCGTTTCTCGCTCTTTGCAGGAGACCCGGTACGGCATGCGGTGAATTGGACGGGCCTTTTCGTCGACGATGATGCGGTGCTTCGCAATGGGCGTTTGTCTTACTTTCGACGATGCAGCGAAGCAGTCACTGAAATCGTTGAGCATCTGGAGAAGGGTTTGCTTTTGAGTTGTATTGAGTTGAGGGTTTACATCGAAATGTTCGGCCTCGTGTTCCGTGGTGACCGCGATGCGAGCAATGTCCATCAGGCAAACATCCGTGGTGGAGTATTGGTCTACAATGACGGCTATCTTCGTGCCGTTCGCCAGGTGCTGTGGCTCCGGGCGAAAATTTGTGACCAGGAGTTCGAAAATTCCGTTTCTTACGGGCACAATTCCTCTTGCTATCCCAATTCCTCATTCGAGGATAAGTTGTGTGTTGCCTTCAGCCAACAAACAGCCAGTCGGTGCTCTATCACACGTAGCGCTCACAAGGACTGACGACAAGGGAGGCAGGTTCACGTGCTCAGTCGTCACGGCGGTTACGTCCGTGTTTGCGCGTTTCTCCGGGGTTATTCGTGCCCACCACTTGTCGCCTGCTGTTTCCGGCGTTTTAAAAGAGATAACTCCATTTGTGAAGTCGATGATTGCTTCGTTTTCGACTAGAAAGTCCATTCCGAGTATTACATCCCGTAGGCAGTTCGACAACACGGCAAAGCTGACGACGTACTGGATGTCACGCACTTGTATGACTGCCGTGCATCGGCCAGTCGGTGTTACGACGTGTCCACCAGCAGTGCCGATGTTAAGCTCATCCCACTTCGTTTCCACCTTGCAAAGCTTCTTAGCCAACCTATCACTTATAACAGAGTCGTCGGCTCCGGTATCGATTAACGCAATCATCTCATGGCCGTCGATGAGTATTTTCAGGTTATTGGTAATTTTTCGAGCGTCGTGTTGGTGCGGCGTTGCTGTTCGTCGAATTGGAGGAATTGTAACTTGTCGTCGGCCCACAGCTTCACCTCCCGGAGCTGCAGTCTTCAGTTTTCCCGGTTAGGGCTGCGCCACACAGGTCGTCTTGCCGGTGACGGTGAACGTGCTCTTCCTGGCGACTGCTGCGGTGGGGGACGCTCGGGGACAGGTCGCGTCGCGAGCCAGCAGAAGCATTCTGCTGCCGTAGATAGTCTTCAATTGCGGCAAGGCGACTACCGCGCTGGGGGGGGGGCGTCGGGTGAAAAACCGAGAAGGCCAAGTCGTCGGTAGGGACATCGGCGATAGACGTGGTTGGCCTCTCCGCAGTGGTAGCAGAGCGGTCTGAAGTCGGGTGTCCGCCAAACGTCCGTTTTGCGAAACGGCTGAGAGTGTGGCGGGACGCTCGGAGTAGGTTGGACAGGCCGAGGAGGTGTCCGACGGTTTCCGTAGTACGACGGACGAGTAGGTGGCACCTGTCTCACAGCGGCGGCGTAGGTTGGTCTCGGTACTTCGGTGTCGGGGTTGGCGGTTGACGATGTCTGGATTGCCTGCTGAACCTCGTCCTTGATGACCGCGCCGATCGAAGACAAAGGGTCTTGAGCCTTCTCAGGACAGAGGAGAGCTCGTACTTCTCCGCGTACCACCTCTCGAATCAGCTATCTGAGCAATCCGACGTCGAGGCCAGCGGTCGTGGAGAAAGCCTCGTAGCCCTGGTGTCGTTCGTTGACGGTAGCGCGAGAGAGCAGGGTCCTCTCAATGCGGACGGCTTCGTTCAGAAAAGCGTCGGTCGTGGCGGGTGGATCCCGGGACAGGGCGCGAAAAATTTCTTCCTTTACGCCCCTCATGAGTCGCTGAACCTTCTTCTCCTCGGATGCTTTGGGGTCAGCTCGCCGGAAGAGCCGGAACACATCTTCGATGAAGCCTGTAACGCTTTCGTTTGGCAGCTGGATCCTTCTCTGGAGCAGATGTTCAGCGCGTTCAGCTCGTTGTTGAAAAGCGAACGCCTCGCGGAGTTTGCTTTTGAAGACGTCCCAGGACGTGAGCGAAGTCTCCCGGTTCTCGAACCATGTCTTCGCGGTGCCTTCCAGGGAGAAATAGACGTTGACGAGCTTCTGGTCGTCACTCCAGTTGTTGAACTTGGTGATCCGCTCATAGTGGTCGACCCAATCGTCCACGTCGTCGTAATACTCCCAGCTGAATGTCTTCGGCGACCGTGCAGGGGCTATGGGCGCGGCAACAGTTTGCGCCACTTGGGTACTGGTCTCCGGAGTCATCTTCTTCTTGTGTTTAGGGGGTTCTAATGGACCGAATTCTGCAGGCAGACCAAGCTGTCTTCTGCTTTGTCGCAGTTGGTCTTCCAGGCCGCTGGACAAGGAATGCCCCGCACCTCCACCAGAAATGTCACGAAGCGAAATGGGTCGGCGAGTCGTCGAATAACAGGCGAACGGTTTATTAGACTACTTGGTAGCAAAACACAAGAGTGATAGCTCTCTGAACACAAGTGAGTCCAAAGAATGAATGCTCCAGCTTGGAGCGCACAAGCATTTAAGCGTCGCGCCGAAGAAAAGTCTAGAAACAGCACGTGCGTTTGCCAGAGAGGAGGCGATGTGTCTGGAAGCTTCTTGCTTCTTCTTCAGCATGCGCCGGGATGAGATGTACCGTTTCGTGCCTGTCCTGGAAGTTTCGCGATGATGATTCGTGGCAATATGATACTGCCTGCACATTTTGTTGTGCCATGTTTGAAAACCTGCTTGTTGTTTTTGTTATCTGAAGCGTCAAATTGACCGCGTCGTAACAGGACATTTCGCACAGCAAAAGATCGCGATTTGAAAGCGCACGCTGAACGAAACCGAAACATGCACGATGTGTCACGAAATCTAAACTTTGCCATAAAAAAAAGCACGTGCGAAGTATTTGTTAAAGTACCTTACTTCTTTGGGAGGGCAGGCGTTCCCAAGCGAATTCATCTTGGCTGCCGTTTAAGCCACAGTTTATAAAGTTTTGCTTTGCTCCAATTGAGCGAAATTTCGGTCCGGAAGTTCAAAGACCCAGCATGCTAGTCCCCACTTCTCAACTTGAAAACCACCCATTCCACTAATCAATGCTGAAATGTTACTTTCAAGAATTAGGAAAAAAGAACTTACGCTTGGAGTCCTCCGCGGAAGATATAGTACAAATAAGGAACATCAAAATCACGAAAATGCAGAATTCTCTCATGTCTGCCGATCGTCAGGTAATGAAAGCAGCCGACAGTGAACCAGATTGCAGAGCAATACAGCAATTATTGGCTCAAGTGCGCCCACTCATGCGAATGCTAGCGCTAATAATGTTTCGCACATGCAGATTCTGGTTAATTGTGCTTATGAACTTTAAATTTTTACAACAGGAAATTATGCTGTCTTTGCTTTAAATCTTGCAGTGCTTCCAACAACCAAACTGTCGAATTTGTAAGAATTGCCTGATTGCACTATGTAAACAACAGGTGCCTTTTAAATGTAGGCAGTTGTAAGCCATTAATGACAGACTTGCGATTAATCACTTCTTCAAAGAAATGTGGTTATTAGTTCCGGTCTAATCACTCACAGTGGTTCGTTAACTCCTTCTTTGAAACAACAGTCATCCGAAGTGCACCTGCCGGTAACTGCAACGGCCATGCACATTATTACACGTCGACGGAGCCCCAGTCAGAACGTTGATGAATGACGCGTGGAGGGATGGATGGATCGATATATGAATAAATATATGCAGAAGGTGGTTCCACAGCTGTGGATACGTCTAGTTAATTAGTTAGTAAATTAGTAAAGTAAGATAAACCTCTGAGGTTTCAGCAACCCACCGTGGGTGCAACCTGCTCCATTGCGAAAGCTGCATTCCTATTGCAAACTCTGAGTCAAACTTCTGAATCACAGCGGGATCTCTATTCTACACTCTTAAATTCTGGACACCCGTTTCGGTGCAAATGCTGTGTAATTTGGGTGTAAATCGTTTTGTGCACCCCTGTTACACCTTTCTAGGGAAAAAAGTCTGTATGAAGTGCGTCAGGTGGGTGTAATAGTTACAGAAGCCGAATATTTGAGGGTGTACCTGTAGTACTGGTGTGAAATGGGTGTAATTGAGCAAAATGTTCACCGCCTCCGCACCTTATAAATTGTATCACCTCGACTACCGGTCCAGCTTGATGAACTCTACCGTCGGGACCTTCATCGATCTCGGCAGGCAGTCACACACATAACCATTCAATAGATCCCTGTCCGCTTCGGGATACCGGGAAAGGAAACAGCCGACAAACCTGGCAAAGGGGGCTCACCCACACCCTATGGCCCCTTTTCCAGTCCCTGCAGAGGAAAACTCAAACCATGTCGCCACCCACCTTGTGAGTGCCATTCAGACTACTCCAGGGCGCGTTAATTAGGGCTCACTATATAAATGAAGGAAACAAATGAGGGAAAAGGAGAGTGAACCGGTGGACCAAAGGAGGTGACCAGGTGACCAGAGGTGACCAAATCTAGTTTTGGTGCATCTGCGCGCCGTTAGGGTAGGAGAAGTGCGCACCATCGGGTTAATGCTTAGACGGGATAATCCAGTTCAGGCATGCCCTGACGAGAAAGGCAACAGAGCCTTGTGTGTATTAGTTGAAATAGCATAAAGGAGCATATTGTTCACGCACTTCCAACCACCGAATTGATCGGGATATGTGGCCATGTAGTTTTTTGTATCCCGAATCGTCCTTTCACCCAACTCATTCGCTGCAGGGTGATCGGGAGTAGTTGTGCGCAGTCCAATGCATGAAGGGTGGGTGGGTCTGGAAATGGGCTATGGTACCCGACATGTGCTCCGGAAATGTGAAAGATTGTCCGAGACAAATCAGTGGAGCAGTCAATAAGAGTTTGGGGTGGTGTACGTCATATCGAGGACCCTCTTATGAGCTGTCCCATAACAGCAGCCAATAACTGGCAGTACCCTGGACTGGAGGGACGATAATCAGCCAAAGAGAATGCTATAACCAATATACCAGAATCCAGCTGATGAGCTGAACTAGAAGCGTAACCAATGAGTTGAATAGACCAATAAAGGTTTGGCGCTGCCCTGCCAGCCTATGAGCTATCCTAAAAGTAATCAATGACTGGAATAGACCACTATGCGAATGGGGCTCGCAATGACGCTTTGAATGAGTGCAGCCGATGATCAGCAGAAGTGGCGCCCAAAAATTCGTGTTATTGATGTTAACGCCAGCCCATCAGCGATTACTGTGCGTGGCTAATGAGTGGAATAGACCAATCAACTTGAAGGGGAGGGTCTATGACGTAGCTGGGATTGACCAATCAGACCAATGAACTGGATCAGGACTGGCTTGCAACGGATTAGAAAGAAGTGGTTCTTGTGTGCACTGTGTCATACTACTCCCCATGCCCCAAATCAGGCAAGTGACACCCAGACCTTGCACTCCTTAAAGTTAGAAGATTCACGGTTTTTCAGCCGGGATGTTAGTTGTAAGTTGCGAGCAGAGGATAGGGAATTAGGCACTGTTGCTGCTGTCAGAAGTTTGAAACAGTCCAATCACGGGCTGGAGCGCTTTGGAATGGGATGCCAGATTTGTGGTTCCATTTTGGGGTTGTGGACCAAGATGTCAGCCTTTTAAGGCGATTCAGTGACTGGATCAGGAAACGCGTCACTTCCCTAATGCAGGGAAGGGAACGCATATGGTTGGACGACGGATGCTAAGATGCAGGAAACACAACATTTCGCTATCGGCTATAAGTTATATGTTTAGACGTATTCAGAGCCTACATTATGAATCACACTCAGTTTTATATGTGGACTCACCGTGTTGAAGAATGCACGAAAATATTCATTTAAGTTGTGTCCAAAGCTGTTCCAAATATTTTTAGTCATGGGCTCATCACGGAGTACATAATACTCCCAGGATGTATTGCTTTACTGTAAATACACGTAGTCATTGGTACAGACATTTAAAGCCATTACTGAACAGTGAAAGCCACAATGTAATATATTTTATGTGCTCCACAGGGGGCATGTTGGCGAGGTCCTCAATGTTTAGGTTCTTCAGTCTACTTTGGCTATTTTGGCTTTGGCTGCTGTGGTCACATTTCATTTATTTAGTTAGGCAATTGGATTTAACCTAATTAGTTCACGAATAAGCTAACTGAGGAAAGGAAATTGATCTATATACTTTTATCTTATTAACTAAATTAAATTAACTGTACAGCAAACTGTAACGCCAAAACGTTAGAGCTAATGAACAATCAGAAAGACGTAAAGACGTAAGGACTGTCGAAGAAATGACTCACGCAGCGCGTGCTAGGTGCAATTCAATCCATGGTTGTCTCTCACGCGTGACACGATACGTGCGACAGAGGACGTACGCCTTGAAAAAGGCCTCACACTTCTCTGCAGTATGCATTTTGGGAAAGGCTGATGCTTAGGAGACATGTATCGAGATTACGCGCAGAAAGTTCTCTTTCTCTTGAGTGTCGTACATGCTTAGTCAAACTTGTTCGCACGCAATTCCAAAGCTTCTGTTAACAAACGAAAACAAGTTAGTTTAAACTAAATCTCGTTAAAACTAATATCTCCAAAAGGTTTCACGTAGGCGCACCTCAACTGCTAAGAAAATTTCAAAATTTATAAGTTGACACGTAATGCAGTGCTGAAAAAGCAAAACAGACCGTCAGGCTTAGTCACCCAAAGACTGAAACCCAGCAGCACGCGGAACGCCGAGGTCTGGCGTGCGGTGTGGAAACGTCGGCGTGCTGGCTCCAGAGAAGGGCAGCTGTAAGCAATAGCTTCCACAGCTTCACCACGAAAACCACCGACCCCTGATGCACGTGATCGCCTCCAGCGAATGATAGACCTGCGGCGGGACTTTGGAGCCAAGAAGAACGGGCCGGATTTGTCGAACTGCACATGTGCGCAGTGCTCCTCCTCTCCCACTTTCTTTCGTTTTCGCCTTCCCTCTCTTTGTTCTCGGCGCTCCGCAAGTACTCCCAGTGTACACAGACTACTACTTCTTTCACCACTATTAGGTGGTTTGGAACTTCCTGTAAAAACGACGTAAAGGAAGTTGCAATACAGTCAGCGTGTTTTCAGCTAAAATAAGCGGATATCCAGTGTTTAACTGCACTAATTCCGCGAGAAAAGGACGCAAATGTACCGCGTACCTTGGGATCCTGCGCCTTTGGTAAAATGTCATCAGTGTAAACGAGACTTGAACTAAGGGGTGTACAGACACTTGTCACTAAATGCTGTGCTGTGTACTTGTCATGTTGAATTGTGCGTGGCTGTGATAACATCTGTGGGGCGCTGCAGTTCGCCCATGATACAGTCGCTGCTTATCGAAGGAGATAAAAGCGCCGCTCGATAGGGGAGAGGGCAATGTTTCTGCCGACAGCTGTCAAGGTAGGCAGCGAGATTTGGAGCAGAACGGAGGATCCGCGACACATGAGATGTAAGTGGTGCCCTTGTCACTGAGTAAAGAGTGTGTTTGTTCACCTGTGTGTGTGTCTCTCCGTGCAGCGGTTGGGCAAAAGACGGGTTGGATTCAACCCCGCGTGGGATTCAAGGGGGTAGAATCCTACAAATTGGCGCCCAACGTGGGGCCGACCCGTCTTGCCGCACGCCTGGGAGGTACTGACAGCTAGTGTAGTTGCAGTGTAGTTTGTAGCATTTGTCGCCCGTGCCCTTGGCTCGCTGTCGCTTTTGCTGTTTTGTTCGTAGTTCGGGAGTGTGCATTTGCTGGCCATGCCGCCCAAGAGGCCCCCTCTCGAGCCCGTCTACGAGGACGACCCGCCAGTCGCAGAGGACCTGCTTCGGCAGATGACAGCTCTCTGCGCTTTATTGTCGCAGCAGCTTCCCAGTAGCACGTCCGCCGCCCAGCCGTCCTCGGAACCCCCGCTATGCCTGAACCTGACGATACCGACATTTCCGGGCTAGAGCGACGCCAACTCTGTCGAAGATTTTCTTGCGGACCTGGAGGCTTACCAGACAGCCGTTGGAGCAACCGACGAAGACATCCTGCGCCGGATACTACCCGCTGCATTGGTAAGCTCAGCTGCTGCGTGGCACCGGTCTCAACCCGCATTTCCGTCTATGACCGAATTTCAGCGGCTGTTTCGGGAGGAATTTTTGCCCCCGGATTATGCAATGCATATGCGTGAGGAACTCATGACTCGAACGCAGCACGCGGAGGACAGCCTGTTGGAATATACTCGGGCAATCCAAGAACTGTACCACAGAGCTGAACCGCTCGCGACGGAAAGCGAGAAGGTGGCCCGCGCTATTCGCCAATGTCACCCTCGTTTTAAGCCTTACTTGCGTGGGCGAAGCTTTTCTTCGCTCGATGACCTCGCTAAAGAAGCCCGTGTCATCCAAGCAGATTTGTTGCCGGAATTGCAGTACCGCCAACCGCCTAGGCCAGAACAAACGCTGGAGCCTAGCTGCGCATGGGACGGGCGGAGACTGTCGTTAGACGCGGAATTAAACCCCCTGGGACTGTTGGAACACACGGCGGTTCGTCAGTCGGGCCAGTTTACCGGTCTTTGGATCCCTTTGCATACGAGCAAAGGAACCCAGCGAGGTCGGCACGAGCAGAGCCGAGCGCGATGCATATTCTGGTTAATTTTGTTTATGAACTTTGACAACAGGCGAGTATGTTGTCTTCACTTCAACTCTCGCAGTGCTTCCAACAACCAAACTGACGAATTTGAAGAATTGCCTTTCCTTCCCTCATTACACCAATTAAGCAACAGGGGCGCATTAAATGTAAGCAGTTGTAAGCCATTAATGACAGTAGACTTCTCCAAAGAAATGTGCTTATTAGTTCAGATACTTGTCAAATCACTCACAGTGGTTCGTTAAGTCCTCCTTTGAAACAACAGGCGTCCGAAATGCACGTGCCGGTAACCGCAACGACATGCACATTATTACACGTTGACGGAGCCAGCAAGAACGTTGATGGATCACGCGTGAAGGGATGGATGAATGGATATGTGAATAAATATATGCAGATGGTGTGCATATTCCACAACTGTGGATACGACTAGTTAATTAGTTAGTAAATTAGTAAATAGTGATCTTAAATGGTAGGAGCAACTTATTTATTTACATATGGTAACAAGACTTTCGTGCACGAGACTGCACTTCTTCAAGTTATAACTAGACTTCTTACAAAAATAACCTGAAGAAGTGCAGTCTCGTGCACAAAAGTCTTGTTACCATGTGTAAATAAACAAGTTGCCCCTACCGTTTAATGTCACTCTTTGATTTACTCACCAACGGCAACTTGACAGCGCCTATTTTTCTGCCTTCGTAAATTAGTAAAATAAGATAAACCTCGGAGCTTTAAGCAACCCCCCATGGCTGCTACCTGCTCCATTTGAAAAGCTGTATTGCTATTGCAAACTCTGAGTCAAACTTCTGAATCGCAGCAGGATCTCTATTCTACACTCTGAAATTCTGAACACCCTTTTTGGTGCAAATGCTGTGTAATTCGGGTGTAAATCGTTTCGCACACCACTGATACACATTTCTAGGGACGAAAGTTTGTATGGAGTGTGTCAGGTGTGTGTATCTGTATCTGCTGGTATGAAACGGGTGTAATTGAGCAAAATCTTTAGCGTTCTCGTGGAATATGAATATCGAATAAGCCAGAGTCCTAATTTCGCTAATAGTCCAGACGCTCGCAAGACAAGCAATGTGTATAGTATCTGTTTTCTTTTAGAAAGGAAATAAGCACGGTGTGATGGGTACACACAGCATTCCAGCTTCCGGCGGAGTTGTCCTGCAGTACGTAGGCAAGAGTTGCATTCTGTCTATAAGGGCTTGCCTTTATAGACAGGTTCCTTACTTGATGACAATACATACTACTACCTTTCTAAATGAGCCTTTGATTCATTATCCCATCTATATGATGTTTCAAACCTATCACAAATTTGAGAGCTTATATTTTTACCAAAACATATATCAATTTACCAGACCGTATGACGACTCTTCTAGACGGAAAGTACCTGGGAATATGATCAGACTCCAAGTGGGCGTCTCTTCTACGTAAAGACCGAAATGTGTTGAGCAACTGAAATTTTTTCTGGCTGCTTTTCAGTTCTGTTTCGAAGCATACCCCTACGCACGACTGAGTCAACATTGCTGCATGTCCACACACATGCCAGATGCGTCCCGTTAATTGCAGCCCATAGTAGCCGTGCAGCTCGGTGCAGGGACCGTCGTGCTCGCAAATCCGACCTATGGGTCTGTGTTCGGTTCATCGATTAATCTGGGTTTAGCATGTAGATCGATACCTGCCTTCATCTGGACAACATCTTATCATGTCCCCCAACATCTTCGAACACCTTTGTTTTAGAGGCGGCGGTGTTCACCTCTCAGGCTGCGCAATGCTTTGTTCACATTCAAGATGTGCTGACGAAGAGCTCGGACTTCCCAGAGTTACAGCGTTCTCATTCTGCAACACCGTGTGGGACTATGCACGTATTATACGTTCGTTCTATATATACATCACCATCTACTATCGTCATTCTCCTCCTAGATATCTGGACCTCAGGGCAGAGCCTGGTGCAAGGGTGGGAGTTCCTACCTCAAAGACTTTTGATCACCTTTTTGCAGGGCATGCTCAAACGGCGTACTTCATGACTGTTTGTGGCGGGACAAAACACAGCATACTAAAACATCTCTGTATCACAAAACAAGTGTGCCCTTTCATCGAAAATTCGATATTGGAAAAATTCCAGCTTCCTGTGCAAGTCACAGCCAACGCCCGAGGTTTCATGAATGTCCATGGCTCTTGCCATCACCGGCTCCTAAATATGTCAGCCAGTGTAGCACTACGTTAGCCGCAATATCCATGCAATAGCCATCTCACTCCTGGTGCATGGGAAACACACTGCTTGGAATAGATACAATAGTAACCAGCGTCACTGCTTTGAGTAGACATCGTTAACAGAACATTTCTATACCACCGAGAGAATTCAGCCATTCAGAGGGTCCGGGGTATTCCCAAAATTACACAGTTTATTTCGCTAAAGTTGGGAGTTCGACAACCCTCCGTTATCGATCGAATTCGTTGTTCTACTGGAACGTTGGCCTTTCTTGACAAGCTCCATTGACACATATCTGTAAAGATGATCAGGTATGTTGATGCACCAATGTGGGATATCTAGTAAGACATGTAACCAGGGTGCCCTTCCATCAAGTCAGAATTTTTGCGAAGGGAACTACAAGCTGACATGCATAACTGCTAACATATTTTTGTTGTGCATTATTAATCTAGCATTGGAACCATCCTGAATAGGAACATAGTTATTTGGCGGCCCATGGAAGACGATGAATAGGTGCCTCTGCTGCCACGCGCTACGGCGCTCTGGAACGACAGTTCTACCGGCACCGTCCTAGCGTGAGGCCACGACCATCTGCCCGCTGGGACATTCCATCATCGCCGGTCAGGACCCGTGTAGAGGACTCGTGTAGGTGCGTCATCGTCCTCTAGAGTTATTTGCAAAAAAAAAGAGAGACAGACGCCAGGAATTTCAGGCAAATCGCACTACACCTGCTCAACTGTTAGTCGATAATCGTCACAAAGGTGTCGTTTGCTAACAGTCAAATTTTGATTAGTTTTATACTCCAATAAGCTCCCCGTGGGGAAACAAACAAAAAAGCTGCCGAAACTTATGATCAGTTTTTAAAAATACTACGGTATTAAAACCTCTGAATTCATTCAGTACTTGTAGAGACAGGTTACGGAGTGAAACAGAATTAGAGTTTCAGTACGTCACACGCCACGGCCGCCGACTGCGTGCCCCTCTCCGACACCACTCATATTTTCATTATTCAAACTTAAAAGTGCATTTTAAAATCTGGATTTTAAAATGCCCGGACGGAAAATTCTCCGTAGTGCCGGTAGAATGTAGAACCATCTAGAACTGGGTAACCGGCGCAGTGGCGTGCGGCAGCAGAGGCAGCTCGTCGCCGTCCACAGTTTGCCACACGTTTCTAATAATTAGGAATAGATTTCCACGTAAGGTGAGTCAGCCTATTTGTGTGCCGCCTCTAATACCTAGCTCCCTCTGGGGAAATTCATCGTAATCTCCCAGAATCGATGTTTGTCCAACGGATATTCGAACATATTGTTGAATGCAGCAATAAACAACACTGGGAAGACATGAAGTTGACAGCACGGCTGCTTCTTCCCTGTGTTGTCTATTGCTGCATTCAACAATATGTCAAGATACCAACTACCCCAACTTCGTACACTTGTGCGATATTCGAACAAACACCAATTCTGGGCGTCTACAAACAACGTAGCCGGAAAGAGAAACTAGACGCGTTTCGTATCTTCTACAGGGTGCGTTTGCTCTCCCTCCATGGCCCTTACAGCGTGCGAGATTGCTTTTATGCAATTTGTATGTCTCAAACTTGCCATGTGTCCCAACCAGAGCGCGAATTGATACGCCGTCTTCCGCGAGGGGCGCTAAATATGCGGTGCCGTGCGGTGAGCTTTCATCGCACCTTAAAGAACCCTCATATAAGCAAAAGGAATCCACAGACACACGGCTGTGGCATCGCTCATGATCTCAGTTGTCTCGCGACGTAAACCCCCAATTATTATTATTATCATTAGAGCACGAATTGGTACGTGTATATTTTGATGAATATAGCAGGAGTAGGCAAGCTAGCTGGTGTTGGCTTGACGTTAACACTGCCTTGAGTTTTAGGGATAACACAAAACGAGAGTCTGTCGTGAGTGTGTCGTGTGTTATTCTTGTTCTGTGTTTCCCCTCAAACTCAAGGCAATGCTCACGTCATTTCAAGTTCGGCAAGTCAAGTTCGGCGTCGTAGTGTGCGTCTCCCTCTACCCTTGTGCTGTTCTTGCGCCGCAAAATTTTCCATTCCATACACTGCCAATAATGAGGATGATGCCCAGTAGGCGAACGTATTGCTTCGATCTATTGCAGTAAAGATACACATAAAAGAACACACCAGTAAAAGAGAGAGAGAGTAATTAATTGTAGACACTCACTCCATTTTTCCTTCCGTTGCAGCCATAACCGTCGAGGGCTGTAATACCTCGCATCGTGAACATATTCCTTCTCCATTTCGGAGTGTCCCCGTAGCAACAAAGCACCTCACACGTTCCTGGACTTGGGTACAGGCTTATGGCCCAGTTTGCTTGCTGCGTTATGGAAAATAAAGCCACACAGCCACGTTGTCATGCAGGTGATAAAATAATCAGTAACAGTTCAAGAAGTTGTTCTGAATCTCAGTTTATAACTGTCTCGTCATTTTATTAATTTAACACCTTTACCCTTCGCTCAGATTTTCCACTGTTGAAGCTGCCAATAAAGGGTAAAATTATCGAGTTCATGAAAAGACGGGAAAAACAAAAGTCTGGCACACTGGTGACTGGTGACTGACTGAACAGTGCGTTCCACCGTGCAAAGATGACACGCTAGTGAAACGAACTCAGTGTACGGCGTTACGTAACGGCTACCCAAGCTGGTAGAACGACACTACTTCTACCATTCCGGGCCAATAGACGATTTTAAAAAGATGCGCGCGCCATCAAGCGCGTGGCGCAAAACAGCATGGGAACTTTGAGAGACACTGCTCTGTCGTCTGCTTCGGTTATGGTTTACCCGACTGAGGTTGTTACTGCGCACACCGGTAACGTTGTTGTTCTTCCTGCACCTCCGCCTCTGGCTGTCTCGTAATGCTTCAAGGCGCTCGAAGTTCCCATGAGCTCTTGCGTGACACAGGTGGCGCTTGGTTTCCTGAAAAGTTCTATTCACGCGCGTCTTCTCCTCCGCGACAGCGTGTCTTTCCCGTGCTCCTCTCTCCCACGTTTGGTCTAAGCAAAAAAGGTAGTTTTCCTACACAGGCTTTTAGAAGTACGGGTTCTACTCTGTAGCTTGTTTCTACTCTGCAGTCATGCTCAAAAAGGTAAAACTCGTTTGAGTAGAAATGTGGTCGCAATGCATCGCTACAGAGATGTGTAGAAAATTCTAACCTTTTTATTTCTTGGAGTGTAGACTTACCGAGCATTGCGCAATATTGGGTTCTCCCTTATATCTGTGAGCACAGTACTTGTCTGGGTTATGTAGATCAGCAGGAAGTTTATTTGTTGCAATTGTGTGGGATCTGAATTTCGTTTTCAAGCACTGTTTTTTAGGTGCTTCCCTGTAATGAACAACATAATGATTAACTATATTCTTAAACATCGGTCTGGTTCCAATAGCTAAACACAATAATTCTTGACTCCGTTAATGGTAAGTGGTCCTGCGGTGGAGGCGGATAGCCTCTACTCATAGCCACCTCATAGCACCTCATTAACTTCAACTTCACCTCACCGCACCTCATAGGCCCTCATTCAATTTCAACTTCACCTCACTTCACCTCACAGCCCTTCATTAAAACTCATGCCATTCCCCATGACGTGCAGGTGAATGAGGTCGGCGAAGGCCATCATGAATGAATTCGCCTATGGAGGCACGCAGTCTTTCTTTTCTTTCTTTCTTTTTTTTTTTTCATAAGGAAACGTACACAAACACAGCCGCGCTCGTTCCCTTTCGACTCGCCCACCGGGGTGTAACAAGGAGGAGAGGGTCGACCGATACGTCATAATTTCAGCGCGGTCAGTCGAGGTCAGCGCCAGTCTTTTTCTCTTTCTGCGTGAGGGCTTTCTTCCTTTGTAGTCTGTAAGCCTGTTCCCTCGGGGGTGGGGGAATTAAGAATTGAAAGGGTGACCGTGGGCATGGACGATTTCATTGTCCCGGGGCAGTTTCCCTGTGGGCAATGCTTCTTCAGAGCCCTGAACAGCTGACTAGCAGACAATACTCTGAACCAATCTTCGAGCGCGGACGCTAGAGCGTCAGTGCAGGGCAGTGTTGTATACGTAACGCCGTTACAGTAATCGATATTTTTTTCGGTGTCGGAGTGCGAACCGCGATACTTTTTTAAATCGGTAGCGGAAAAGTATTTCCGTTACAAATTTATGGTAACGCCATCTCCGTATCGTTACTGATACCGATACTTTTTTAGTCCCCCACCCGACCATATTTCTTACTCTTCTTCATTGTCACTGGTCCGCCTAGCGCTCGACAAGAAGCCCTTGGCACGCCTATATGCTCCGCAACGAGAATTATACCAAACGTATGTTCACTTTTTGTCTTCGAACCTGGAGTAAATAAGCACGCTGCGCTCAACAAAAGAGTTGAGGTCAACGAACAGAGGTGAAGTCCTTCACAGTGCACTCTGGATTCCACTGCTAAGGTGCCGTGTCGCACTGAGTCACGCTTACATATACTATGGTATTGTTAACTTTGGAAATGTTTCCTTGGTCATTGGACTCCACTGTGTGTGTGGGCCTGACACTATCTTAATCGTCATATTGACCTCTGTCAGCTGCCGCAGAGACCACGGCCTGCTAGGATGGCAGAAGACGACTTTGAGAACCAGATATTGATAACAGTCAAGCAATGTGTCCGAGCTACATAATAAATATGCTGTTTTTTACTGCAAAACTGTCTTCTCCCAATTTGCGATTACTATACAAATGGGGTGTTCACGTTGCATCCGCACCGTATTTTCAGCAAAATGTCGGGCAAGCTGTCCCGTTACTTTTTTGTTTGTTTGTTTTTGTACCAGTACCGGTGCTCCGTTACTTTAAAAAAGGAGTATCAATATCGGTATTTCCATACTTTTTACTCAAGTAATGAGCGTCGGTATCGCGATCCTTACTGCGGTAACGAGTACAACACTGGTGCGTGGTCACAGGGTGGTACTGCGCTCCACCACCGTTATGCATGGTAGCTTTTTTGCGGCGTACTTTAAATTCAATTTCTGCGATAATTATGACTCTGTGGGATGCATTACTTCTCATGGTGCTTTTTACTGGCCTACTTAACAGTTTTATAAAAAGAAAGAAAAAACAGAGTGTTAAGAATGACTTCTATGCTACTTTAAAGAAGAATAGAGAAAGATATGCAACGCTTACGATAGCGCAGCTCTCACGTCTTTTAATGCGCAAGACGACATCTGGTAGTTCTGCTTTTGTTCTATATCTCCCGTGAGCATCCCAGAGGTGTACAGACAACCCGCTCTCTCCCTGTAGTCGTAGTTGGCGCCCAAACTGTAAACAAGATTGTCACGTGCTGTTTTACGAAGTTCTGCATCAAGCATAACAGATCACGGCCCATACCTGGGTAATAATGTCATTACTGAAATGAAATTACGGTAATAAATTACGTTTTCTTGTAATTTGTAACGTAATGCATTACTTTTCACATTATGGAATTTGTAATGCAATTTAATTACGTTTGGGCAGTAATTTTAATGACATTACTCATTACTTTTTGCAAAAGGATCAAGTGTGAGTTCTGTGTTGGTACTTGGCAGAAAGAGACTTGCCGACTGGCGAAATAAACGGAATATCCAAGTTGAACAGTGACGCAAACTATGTTTGCGTCACTGTTGAACTAGTTGAACGCAAACTATGAACAGTGACGGACGCAATCGGCACAGAATAAAATATATCTTGTTTTTATACAACGCAGTGTTCTCTGGCAATGAATTTCCACATCCTCAATATCGTTAGGATTAAACTCGCAGCAATGACTTTGTAATGTCATCACTTTTTCGTAGTAATTGTAACGTAATTTCATTACATTTCAATTGCAATAATGAGTAATGTAATTTAATTAAATTCTAACTGGAGTAATGAGTAATGTAATTTAATTACATTTTAGAAGTAATTTACCCAGGTATGTCACGGCCCTACACATATTGTATCCCTGAACAGCGTGAATTGTCACATTTTTGTTTTTGTACGTCTGCGTTGCCTAGGTGTGTGAATCTTGCAGAATTTGTTCTGTGGTAAGTCAAAATTCATTCGAAACAAATATCCTTCATTATCATATACCAGCAATTTGACGTAAATTTCCTATACAACTGTTGTTAGTGTTGATGTTTCATGCGCTAGATTACCTCTATAGTATATGACAGGCATTTGCTCTTGTAGCTTACAACTCCTCCTGCTTCAACTGATTTTTGTATGCTAGTTTTGAATTTGCGGTAATTTACATATAAGAGAGAATAGAAACTTCAGAGTACTTGTGGAGGCTTGTTTTATGAGCAATGTATATACTTACATACGTGCAAGCCTTCTGGCTGTGAACGCAATACCAGAAAAGTATCCGTCATCTTGCGTTACCACAATCTTATGTACAGTGCATATCCCTTTACGAACTGGGTTTGCTAGAAGCCGAGTACAAGAGAGCAAATTTGTTAACATAGCATCACACAGTGCACCTTTTGCGACCGAAGGAATCCACTAAATGCAGCCAATTAATTCGGCTTGAGCGAGCGCTTGCCCTACCGTGTAAGATGCGAGGCGTGGACAGTTGCTCATCGGCTCACTAATGAAACGCCGAAGCCGGACAATTGCTCACTTCATTATAAGATATACCTTAGAACCCACCCTTCCGTGTCCGTTTCCTCGGAAGGGTTCCCTTGCAGTTGTGGCTGCCACCGAATCCGGTCATTTTCTGCGACCTTTTGACGTATTCATAACCGTTCCAAAAGAAGAAGGGTAGAGTAGAAGTAGCTGCGTTTTGGAGCTTGGTGACGCCCGAGTTCGGGGTCTGCTGCTCCATTTCTTTAAGTTGAGGAGTATGTTCCTCTTCTTCGCTTGTATGTCCGCTGCGGGGAGGGGGTTAGCTGGATTAGGTAGCTTGTTGATTATTACATTTATAGATCGCAGGAGGATCGTCCTTTGCACTTTGGATCCATCTGCTGATTGTCAACATGCGGGGTTTCTTCTTCAGTGGACCTGTCCTAATATTTCTGCACGATTTGCGTTTCTTTGAGGAAGTCACACAGTACACTGAGTGCAATTTTTCGGTCTGAGCTTGTATTCCAATTGCCCATTATCTTGGCAAAGGTGAGAGGCGTGTGACTAAGCTTTCTTAGCTCTTTGTCTAATTGTGAAGAAGAAATGCTTTGGGCGCGTTAAGTAGAGGTTTCGGAGCGCATGGAGCGCGCGCTTCTTTTTACTGAACAGGGCATCTCCTTTGGCGGAGTGTCCCGCGCTGCTCCCCTCAAGTCGGAGTGCTCTCCACCCTCCTGACTGGTCAGACCCACCTGCACCTTCATTAACCTTTCAAAGGGGTGGTGACAGGTCATCCCATGCTATCCAAGGTAAACCTAAGAGACGGTTCTTTGCGACGACGTGAACCTGCATTGAAAGTTTCACAGTGAAGAGGGTCATAGAAGCGGAGAAAATGGATACCGCGAATACCGAAACCCAAACGGCTCTGACGTCACAGCCGTCGCCGCCGCCAATGAGGCAGCGCACGAGAAGTCACATGCTTACTGCTGTCTATGAAAATGGACGCAGCTCTGAGCTCTGTGACGTCGGCGCTTTGCTCGGGAGTGTGTTCGAGGGCTCATATCTCGCTAAGTACGGCACGTAGGATAATAATACTTTTCTTTTTTTTTCTTCTTTTTTTTTTTCAGTATTCTGACGTACAGTACCATGCCTCCATGATGTAGTGAACCACATCCATGAAAGTGGCTCCACACAGCCGGATCGAAAGACGGCTCTACCGGAAAAGAACATTCACTACACAGTTCTAGTAGCCCGTTTTTGCATCTCCGCACGGTACTCCTTATGGCGTTGGTATCATGGCGCATGCGCGACGCCGTCGGAGCTTGGTTGGCGTAACGCCGGTACGGATCTCCTCGAGGAATAGCATATCGTGTTATCGAAGACGTCAAGCGGGTTGCGGGGTTCCGCGACGAGAAGAAGTAGAGGCCAACTAGGCGAGAAGCAAGGTGGCGGTGCGGACACCCGTAGCATTTTTATGCTGCTCAAGGTGATTGCGAGTAACCCTTTCGTGGATGAAACGAAACTGATTGCAATAAAAGAACTCCTCGGCAGCGTATAGCATCAAAAGGCACGCAGGAGCACGACGACGTTGATTAGGTGTACAGTCTTATTCCAGGGTGCAATAAAACGTCAACAGCGTCAGACCACCCAGACAACCCAGAGAATTTCGACTTCCCGTAAATCACACCGTAAGCCAACGAAAATAAGCTTTCTCACCGGACATCATTGCTGAAGTATACATGATATGCATTCAAGCTAACAAAAAATCTTCACTACGCATATGTGAAACAATAAAACATGATAATCGTCATTTGTATACCGTGTACGTACGCGTTTGTATGAGAACTGTACAGAAACGGATTGAAACGATCGAGCTTCAAGAAACAAGCTCCTTTCACTTCGATCTTGAAAGGTGAGTTGTGCATTCATTTCTAGGAACTGAATATATTTAGAAATAATTGCCCCGCTATATACGTCACGAAACATGACAAATAACATGACGAAACATGACAAATAAACAAATAGACAACAACGGTTGGTGAGCATTTTCTGCCTTGAGCTTTTGCGGGAGACAGCAAATGCCCGGTGAGCAATTGCCCAGTGAGCATGGCCGATGAGCAATTGTCTGGGATCCGTAAGATGCAATACGGTGCTCACCATGTACAGGTATATATTTTCGGTTCTTGTTGTCGTGACCTATTCGACGAAATAGTACTGTATTCCTAAAAATAACGGACATTCCTTTTCATGACTCCATGTTAGGGTATACACACTAAAAGCTTGCCTAAAAGGACATAAGCAACATGAGTATCACTTGTGACAGCAACACCCCCCTGCCTACAAAAGGACGGTACCCCAGTAAGGGAGAGAGACAACATACAAAAAATTCTCAAGCACAGCACAGCATTTGTGTTATATTTGAGAATTTTCTGTGCGTTGTATCTCTCCTTGACTCGGGTAACGTCCTTTTGTAGTCATGCATGCACGAGCTTGTCAAAGCCCGACGACTCCTTTCGGCACCCCCGTGTTCTACTAAAAAATGGTAGTTGTGTGCGAACTCCGGTTCATGAAGTGAAGGAGCTGTTACTTCTGTATTTTTTGATAATTTTCTGTACCCCAGCTGTTTTCTTCTGTTTGCTTGAAAGCATTAGGGAATAGCAAGCCCACACCGTGGCTAACCTTTCCCTTTCCTTCTTACTTTGCATTAAACATATCCCCCCCCCCCGGTTCATGAAGTATGGAGAGAAATGAGAATTAAGGTACGAGCACCAAAGGGACTGATACTGCACCAGCGAAGTGGAAATCAGCTTTAATGCCAGGTGTCTCCAGTCATAGATTTCTGGGTGTTACGCAAGCTTGCATGGGGGGAATGATGGACTATGCTATTCGCCATTCCTTCAACATGTTTCTGAACCTGGATGAGGCCGCTATCAACGCTTCCGCCTTGAACTGCACAAGAGTACACGTAGTCCGGGCGATATGGCCTTCCAGTCCTCCGCAGAATTGCAACATACTCGTTGGATACTCATTCGGAGTCATTTCGCCCGTTGGCTTGCGGTCCCAAAGAATTGCCCGGGCACGGCAAGAGCATGCGTAAGCCAGAGAACTTCCCACTACGTGAAAGCGACAGCCCTTTCTTACGTGAAAGGGACAGTTCGGCACTACCCCGTTGCCAATCGTCGCCACCCATTCCTCAAGGGAATTCGATGCGGCCCGACTTTTACCGAGTGGGGCAGCCACTCTTCCAAAAATTTGTAACTATAGTAACGAATTTAACTACAAAAATGCGTTACTCGTTACTGCAAGTTATCATTCCTTTACTTTTTTTGCATCCGCTCTCCTTTCGCTTCAGTATGAACGACTTCCTGAAAGGGGTGCACCATCCATACGCCTCTCACATTGTGTTCTGACCTGGACGTTGAGCCAGTGGGTTCTCGTAGCCACGTCACTGACCACATAGAGGCTTCTGGAAAAACCGCGTCGTGGTCTTCCTGACTCGGCTACGGCTGTGTCAGGAGGACATTCTATGTACTTGTAAAAGCCACGAAACTTCGATGACGCGCGGCTTGAGGCCTCAGCTCGATTCCCTAACCCCGGAATGCTTGCAGCAGATGTGAACAGATGGAAAGAGGACAGCAGGAAGGAGTGGAGGACGGGGGGGTTGTACGCGTCCCGGGTCGACTTCAAGGGGAACTGTGCACACATTCGTCTGGAAAGTCTTCGGAAAATCCAGGAGAAACCTCAAACAGCACAGCTGGTGGCAAGATTCGCACCCACTACCTCCAAGTCATCAGCACCACCTTGGCTACGGCCAAGGTCACTCCAACTATTGAATTTATCCACCAGCTTGCCTGCACTCATGCTGAATAACTGCAGACAGTATGGTCTGCGCGGCACCTCAAGGACCTCGGAAGACGCCTAGGTTCCGGCGAGCCTCGATTAAGAACCACTGGGGTGGAATTTCGCCTGACACACCCCAAACATCATCCTTATTATTTTAACAGTATTGTTATAACACCTTATTTTCATGTGTTGTTTTTGGTGGATGCAGTTGTCGCCTCGGGGACGCGGATGGTCATTGTTTGCCCGTAGAATGACTCACCCTGAGAAAAGGACGATGACATGGCTATTATTGTAGGGTTGACCCGCCTTCTTGAAATATTCAGTCAGTTGCTTCCTCGTGGGATCGTCTGCGAGCTGACCATTAGACGTGATATTGATGTGTTTTGGCCAGTGGTCGTAAGGGTATCGGTTGCCAAGAAGACGTCTAATTTGCTTCAAGTTATCGATAAAGAGAAAAAGTAAATAGCGTCATGTAAGAGAGAGGACTAAGCATTACACACACACACACACACACACACATATATAGGATGTTTCCTGAAGGTCCCCCAGCTGAATAATTCGTAAGCAGGTAGAGCTGCCGAAATCTTTTTGCTAAAGATCCTTGACGAAGAACTGAGCACTGAGCGGCTCATTTGCATACGCTCGTTAATTAAATAAAAATAACTTTTTAAGTTTCACTTCGGACGCGCTCGGAACCTCTATTTTAGGTATCGCGACCTTCAGCGAAACACATTCCAGGGGAAAACCCGCTTGAACACACTTTCGATTACAAATTTCTTGCGCGGAGTAGTGCAACAATGCGTTCTTTGGCTCAACTATCCGACACTAGATTACGTGTTCATCCGCTCGGTTCGCACACGGCAGTGCCGGAAAATAAGGAACAACCACGAGTGAACTTTTGCCAACCTGTGTTATACATATGTTATGTGATATATATTATGCTTCGATATATTTTCAAAGGTACCGTTGTGATTCCAGAACTCAGTGATCATGACTGTGTGTCCACAGACATTTCAATGCCGTGTATGCCTTTTAATTCACAAAAATCCAGAAAGGTATATCTGTATGGTGAAGTTGACTTTAGTGAAAGTAACCTCGAAAACTTACCAGTGTTTGCAATCGAGGAATGTAGAAACTTTGTCAAGGGCGGTCAACACTGGTAATAAAAAGTTTAAAACACTGAAACTACTGCTGTTTATTAAACAGTTGTTTCGGTGCTTTTAATTTTTTTTCTTCTATCCATCCCCATCACCATCACCATCAACTTTTTATTACCAGTGTTTGCCGAGAAATATTGACTTGTGGTAGGACGTCAAAAATTAAATGATGGAATCTATTAATAAGCATACCGTATAAAATGACCAACCCTAAAAAGAGGTAAGAGCATGCAATAAGTTGCACTGCATTAAAAAATTATATAATTTTTCGTGCAGCAAACGAGTGTATTATCTTCATTTAGTCTTCTTTTTCCTATTCGACAGCACCGGTTAGAGCCGGCCACCATCTGCAGATAGTTTATGTGCAAGCTAAAAACCAGGCCTAGTTCAGTCTGCCATTATACCACAATATAATTCCTGAAGAGAAAGATGGAGCTCCAGGGCTACAGATATCCCGGATGAAAATACCCGTGCGAGGTGGAGGCATGCCGACACAACACACAGTAAAGAACAATCATTTGTATATAACAGTACGTCCTGTCCTTGTCCTTTACAGTCTACAGGAAAATTGTGGTCATCTATCTATTGCTATTAGTTTTCCTTTTCGGCAGTCCAATTCATACAACTGCACATAGTACATTACTGTTATATCACTGACGTTTTTTTACGCATCCCCTATTACGTTTGTGCCCACGTCAGTCCTATTTCAGGTGAATCGCAGTAAGAAGTTATTTCCTGCACTTACCGGCGCGGTTTCTACTGAGACAACTTCGAACTTAACCTTCGGGCTCGACAACTGTTGAAAGACCAAGTTGATCTGAAAGGTACATGGAGAGGGAAGACCTTCTATCTTATTGTAAGCACACAGGTGGTTACAGCATCGACTATATGTTACGGCGCCCTGATATATCACGTGTGGCAGGAAACTCTTTCAGAATGGTGATAGTTTTCAGCAACACTATCACTCACAGTGATATCTATCATCTTTTACAGATGCCCCAGATGACGCAGAGATTTCTGTCCCAAAAAGGTCTTCAAATCATTGGCCTGTGGCGTCCGCACGCGTGCTGCCCCAGACGTCATTGTGGGTATCAAAATCTCCGCAGAGCACGAAAGGTGTAGGTGGGCCCACTATAAGTGATCCAAGCTCAGACACTTTGTTGCTGCCTGATGGTGGCATGTATAGGGAGACGGTGACGAGGTGAAGCGAACCCACACGAACCGAGCAGCAGGCGTATAGTCCCCGATCCCATATATCCGCGGATCACGTTGAATCACCGAGAGGTTGCCGCGGGCAATGGCCACGAGGCTCAGAGACGAAGGAAAGGTAATCTGTGAGACCAAAGTCGGCCCTAATGCCGCATTCTGAAATGCTCAGTACCGGGAATTTATGTCGCCCCCCACGAAGTCCCGCGAAGTTAGACAATTTCGATGGCAAGCTGCGCGAATTGAATTTGAATGGTTGTTGGATCGTGGACTACTGTGGTGGGAGGCGTTCCACCAAAGCAAGTAACCTCATTATATTTCTGCAGAAGGCAGGCCTTGCTCAACAACCCATCTAATACTCTGCTCTCCCCGACGATCTCGTGCACCCTCACCGCATCTCCATCCTTCATCCTTCATCCTCCTCCATCCTCCATCCGTCCGCCCTCTCTCTCTGTTTTGTGTTCTGTTTCTTTCTTTTGGCTAAAGTCGTGACGACGCCCGCTTCTGTGTGGCCAACAACGGCCAGCCTATCCTGCCATTACCGCCCCCCCCCCACACACACACACACACGCGAGGCGTCCATTATTAATTGCGGGGATAAGGAGAGATGAGTCGAAGGCAAGCACACCCTGGACCGCAGGTAGGTCTGCTGCCGTTAGGAGGTGCTGGACAATGGCGACGAAGAGCATTGTGGGAATTGTGCCAGATACGGTGTCCTGTCCCTCAGACAGAAGGGGTGGCTGTACCACACTCTTTAAAATGAACTTCACCGCATAGCACGTACGCTCCTAGTCAACCATCATCTCGAATGATACCGTTATCTGCCCTGATTCGCTGAAAACGAAAGGCGTACGCCTTTTTTGTGACACAGATAACGATATCATTTCAGATGATGGTTGGTTAGGAGCGTGCTATGCGGTGAAGGTCATTTTTAAGAGTGTACGGTAGCTGCAGCGGGCCGGGTGTCCGTCATCCGCTGGCCTGGGGTGAAGGGCTCGCGGCTACTGTGGTGCCACTTGCTTGACAACTGAGGCAAAAGACCGCGATGAGCCGTGATGAGCTTGTGCAGGTGTCGCAGAACAGGCAGCCAGGCACGAAAAATGGGAAATGCGCAGTATGGGGGACATGGCCATCAGTCTAAAAACAGAACATCACCGCATAGCACGCTCTACGCCAACCATTGCCATGAATGACAGGGTTATCGCTTCTGATTCGAGGAGAGAGGGGGACGTACGCCTTTTTGTGTAAATTATCATGTATCCAAAGTAACACAAAATGGCGTTCGCCCCCACTCTCCCTTCGAATCAGAAGCGATAATCCAACACTCTTAAAAATGAACTTCACCGCATAGCACGCTCTTAGCTAACCATAATCTCGAATGATATCGTTATCTGCCCTGATTTGTTGAAAACTGGAGGCGTACGCCTTTTTTGTGACAATTATGAACAACATAAGTGACACAAAAAAGGCGTACGCCTCCAGTTTTCAACAAATCAGGGCAGATAACGATATCATTCGAGATGATGGTTAGCTAAGAGCGTGCTATGAGGTGAAGTTCATTTTCAAGAGTGTATCATTCGTGGCAATTGTTGGCGCACAGCGCGCTATGCGGTGAAGTTCTGTTTTTAGAGTGATGAGTCGGACAGTCATTCGTGAGAGAACTACAGGGTGTCTGCTGTAACGTGTCCCTGAATTATATTTTTTTTAATCTAGACGTTGTACAAGGAAGCCGCTTGCTGCATTGGTCTTTACGGCACTTTTGTCACCAGGAAGAGCTAATTTTGTCAATTTTCAACTGCAATAAATTGAATTTTTAAAATTGATCTCGCTAATTTGCCAAGCGTTGTGAGCGCATCATCTGACGTGATGTGCCATCGCCATACCAAACCAAGAGCTTTTCCAAATGCCCATGTGAACGTTAACATCTGCATTACAATTTTTATGATTACTTGTGTCTCAAAGTTCCGACAAAAAGACTAATTCCTACACTCTCAAAAATGAACTTCACCGCGTAGCACGCTCCTGGCCAACCATCATCCCGAGTGATATCGTTATCTGCCCCGATTTGTTGAAAACGGGAGGCGTACGCCTTTTTGTGACACTTATGCTGCTCATAATTGTCACAGAAAAGGCGTACGCCTCCCGTTTTCAACAAATCGGAGCAGATAACGATATCATTTGAGATTATAGTTGGCTAGGAGCGTGCTATGCGGTGAAGTTTATTTTTAAGAGTGTAGAGACAGTACACTTCCAATGGAGCTGTTGTTCCCTTGCAACACTCACATGTAAGTACACCGGGACTATCGGAGGAGAAACTGAAACATTGTATTGCTTTCAGACTACTAATCCACGTTCCAAAACACCTGCTACGTCACTCTACTTAAGCAACTAATCCCTGCTTTGCCTTCTTAGATTCTAAAATGCCACCATTGTTCGCTCGGCTCCCGCCGTACGTAAACGAACTCCGACGACGGAAACTTTTTGCATACTTCTCTGAGTTGAATTATACAGTATGACCTCCAAACAAAATTAATTTCGTCTTCATGAAACTTGTCAATTTGTGAAACAGATGAACGTAATTCGACCGACACCGCATTCACTACACTCGCTTTGCTCGGGAGACCTCCATTCGTCCGCCATCTTGGACGATCGGGGCGTCACCTGTAGTTCATTGGCGTCGCGAATAGGGCAAGCGAGGGAACCATGGAGGTGGCGCATAATCTATGGCTGTAGTTCCACTTTCGGACGACGGATGCAAAAAACGCAACATTTCCCTATCGACCATAGATTACGTTTTTCCTTATGTATTTCGAGCGAATATTCCTAGTGGCTCTCGGTTCGATATGTAGACTCACCGCATTGAAGAATGTACCAAAATATTCGTCTAGGTTTCGTCCTTGAAGCAGATTCGTCATTGACTTATCACAGAGGACAAAAACTCCCAGAGTGAGACCTGCAAATGCACATAGAGTCATTGTTACAGTCATTTACAGACTGCTGCTGTGAGGATTCTAGGGCGATCGGAATGGCGCGAGCTGGCAATCTCTGTGACACCGTGACCCCCAAAACTGTCGTTACAGGTGGGCACACACACCGTCCTCGTCGTCAGTTTGATTGAAAAAAAAAAAAAAACGTCCTCGGTGGCTCAGTCGGTAGCGCGTTCGCCTTCTGGTCCAGAGATCGCGGGTTCGAACCCGGCCGAGGACGCCAGAAACTTGGTGGCAGAGTACAAGTCGCACGTCACGTGGCCCCACAGAGTGTACTCCAACCAAAAATACAAACTGGTTTAAAGGTACTGTAAAGCAGTAGACAAGCATTATATGCCGGTGATATGACTAGAGACTTTGTTGCTTCTAAATAACATATGCGGAACCATACGACCGACAACGCGCTATAAATATTTTTAATTTGCCATGAAAGATGCGGCGTAGTGGAGCGGTGCGACGCCTGGTGTCAAACAACCCCCTGTACAGCGGGCAACACTGAAAATTGGTATTACACACTATGACATCAGAACTTCGTTATTTTAGTAACCATATTATTGGTTTTCCTGTTTACCTATGCATTCTGAAACCCCTGTTAACAGTTTAACCTGTTAACCCCTGTTTTTGCGAATTAACCCAGTGCTGGCCGCTGTTCGATGGGGGCTCTCCCTACTTCTCTGCTGCGCCTGCGCGCTCCTTTTGTTCGCGGCCTCTTTCGAACGAACAAACTCTCTCTGTGAACAAACAAGTCCCGACGCTGTCTGGCTTCTTGAACGTCTGACACATTTTTTTCAACGGCTCAGCATTTCATTTCAGTTCGCTTATCCGTTTATCCTCAGATGTGGATCGTTGTGTGGATTGCAGGGGCGGATTTTATGGTGGATTGTGGTGGATTCTTATGTCGGGCCCAGTGTTATACGCATGCAATGTGGTTGCCGCCGTATGTGTCAGAAGTACGGATTCATTTCGAATACCTAGTACAGTGTTGCCCGTAATCTTTAATTGTAATTTTCTAATGAACTGCACCGTCGATTGGAATGAAACTTGCACAGTTTTTGTCCTGGTGGCTTGGACTATCGAATAGCCACACTAAATGACATTTGATCGGTGCTGCTTTACAGTACCTTTAACGCATGCACTCTAACAGAACTTTAGCACGTAGCGCGCCAATCATTGCCGCGAACGATAGGGGTTATCGCTTTTGATTCGAGGAGAGAGGGAGGCGTACGCCTTTTTGTGGAAATTACCATATACCCAAATTGCCACAAAAAGGCGTACGCCCCCTTCTCTCCTGGGAAGGAGATAACCCTATCATTCGTGGCAAAGGTTGGTGCACAGCGAGCTATGTATTGAAGCTCTGTTTTTAGAGTGTGCTCCTATGAGATAAAACATTCGAGGAAATAATTGGTTCATCCATCACATCCAGTGTGCGAAAACACGGGCTGAAAGACCGGAAGCGCGGAGAGATCGGATTGGTGGGCGAGACAACGTATGATGCGACGGGTGACGCTACGTACACTGTTAAAACAGAACTTCACCACATAGCACGCTCCTAGCCAACCAACATTCCGAATAATATCATTCTGTGTCCTGATTTGTTCAAAATCGGGGGGAGGCGCTATTTGGGACAAGATAATCTGTCCCGGATAGGCGCCTCCTCCCATTTTCAACAAATCAATACACTTTTACTGTTTCAATACTGTTTTAACAGTGTAGGCACGACCGGATTGGTCAACAGACAGCGTATGATGAACCACATTGTATTTTTAGATATTAGCTGCGATGTAAAAAGTAGATGGCGAAAAACTCCGAATTCTCGAGACATGATAAACTCTTAAAAGCGCCCTCCGAACATGTCAAAAAGAAAGAAAAAAAAAGGAGCGAAGTCCGAAAACCAGGAAACCTGGCAGCAATCAACTAGTTACAATTACACCAATAAAACATAAGTTCACCGCATAGCACGCTCCTAGACAACCATAATCTCGAATGACATCGTTATCTCGCATGATTTGTTGAATTGGGGCATTGACTGTCTCTTCAATATAACATGTTTGTCATTTGTGATGGATTCTTGTCAATATGCTTGCAAAAGGAAAAAAAAAAAGAAACGGACATGTGTTGTCCTTTTGGAAGTGTATTTAGTCGATGTATACGAAGTGTATTACACATGTGCGATAGCATCCCACTAACGTCGTCAGCCAAAGAAGGGAGCCAGATGATGCCAAATAAACGATTCTGAAAACGAGAGGCGTACGCCGTTTTTGTGACACTGATGCAGTGCATAATTGCCACGAAAAAGGCGTACGCCCCAAGTTTAGAACGATGTCATTCGAGATGATGGTTGCCTAGGAGCGTGTAATGCGGTGATGTGCCGTTTTAAGAGACCGGGAGGTACCCGTGTCCGAATCCCGGTGCCACCTGTGCTGTCTGCGTTTTTTTTTTCCTGGGTTGTCCTCAGAAGCTTTAAGATATATGTCGGCACAGTTCCTTTAGAAGTCGGCCCAGGACGCACATTCCCCAGGGCGTCAGCCGTGACGCTGACCACCTCTGTGAGACCGACAACGGCGAGTCCTTTCACCATCACCACCACCATCATCACCACCGCCGTTTTAAGAGTGCAGGGAAACTGTTTTCGCAATATTGCGTAATACTCACGATCGTTGCCGTTCACCTCAGCAGACAGTATGCAGATGAGCAGCACTAAACTCGCGAAGATGCCAAGCGCTTTCATATCTTCGCCGTCTGCTTCAGCAGTATAAATTAATCTGCGGAAAACTCTTCACGACCTTTTATGCTGCTCAGGTGCTCCATAGCAATGGTGGATTACAGGCTCGATGATGCCCAAATATCACTGCCGTGCACTTGTGTGACTGGAGAGACTATTATGTGGCCACTGATCAAGCAAATTGTCGATGCGAATTGTTCGTTCAAACTCGCCTGTCGAAAATGAGTGAGGCATGGTGTTATTGAATCATATAAGCAATTGAAATGTTTGCAATCGTCGAAAACGTACGAGCTGAGAAAATGCCAAATGGCAGATATATTTCAATTAGAGAAAACTGATATGGTCTGAGGCTGGAACAACATATAAAGGACAAACACATACAAAGCCTCAAATTGCCTAAGAAATGAACGATGAAAGATGAAAGTCACTGAAAAGGTTAGCCAGCTGTAGGTCTAACAGTCCTAGTCTAGTCTAGTCTACACCTGTGTCTTGGTCTTGTCATCTTGTCTGGTCTAGTCTAGAGTCCTACAGCTGGCTAACCTCTTCAGTGACTTTCATCTTTCATCTTTCAATTGCTCGTATTGATCGGTACCTTGAGGGTTGTATTGTGGGCGCCGAATAGGGCATCTCGTCAAATCTCGTTTGATTTCTGGGAATTTAATTAACTCCTACCTGTCCAGGGAAACTTGAGACGTAAAGGTCGCTGAGACGTAAAGGTCAAACTCAGCTGAGTTTGAGACCGTGTTTGTGTTTGTCTGTTTTTGTCCCTACCTCGTCTCGGGTTTTCAAGTCATGGATCGTCACCACCAGCTCACTTGCTACCTAACTTTCCTTTTGTAAGAAGTGTGTAGTTACAGCAGCCGAATCTGAGGGTGTATCTGTAGCAGACTGTATATTGCTCAAATATGGCACCAGTTTGGAAATGCCATATTGGGACAATATTGGTACGCAATGCATTAAATTTTCACGTTATGCATTTATTTTGGCTGATATGCATAATGCACTTACTATGGATACAAAGCTGCACGTTACACTATTGTTTGAGGGTGTTGATTTACACCAAAAAAATTGAATCAGAGTATCATTCAATTGCACCCCAGATGGTATTGGATTAGCACCTCTCCTGGAAAGTGCACTTCGATCTTAGGGTGAGGTTTTGCAACGAAAAAATAATCAGTTGAGGTATCATCCAATTACACTAAAATGGTGAGTTCTTGGAAATACGTTTATGCTGTTGGGGCGTGCTTTCATGGTGGTTTGGTTCGAAAAAACGTTGGTGGTGTACTCATTATATACTCACTGCTTTCTTATACTACTTACTTATACTACTACGATAAAACGTAGTGAGAAAATGAAACGTCATTCGACGACTTCTGCTAATCCACCAGCTCTCGTACCTATGGCTCTCCTGGCCGGGACGTCTTCAGGCGATCCTATAGCAAGGAATTAACTTCCTCTGTCCGGCGTAACAATTCGAGCATCTCCATTAACAAAGACGACTCGATGCCCTTGGATGTCCTTGTCTCGTTGAGACTTTGCACGCGCAGGGGTTTCAGGCACAGGGTAAATGGGATATACACTCTTAAAAATGATCTTCACCGCATAGCACGCTCCTAGCCAACCATCATCTCGAATGATATCGTTATCTGCCCTGATTTGTTGAAAATAGGGGGCGTACGCCTTTTTTGTGACACTTATGCTGTTCATAATTGTCACAAAAAAGGCGTACGGCCCCCGTTTTCAATAAATCAGGGCTGATAACGATATCATTCGAGATGATGGTTGGCTAGGAGCGTGCTATGCGGTGAAGTTCATTTTTAAGAGTGTATTTCGCAGAGCGCTTTATGCCCTTTCTAACAATGCACTCTAAGAAAAGACGGTGCGAACAGGTGGTAACTTGCATAGTTACCACCCAGGATAACATAGCGTCTGATAAATGGTGTAAAAGGGTGGTAAAAAACAATTATCATTTGTCCCAATTTGTACAAAAAGGCGTACGGTCCCATCGCTCACCGAATCAGAAGCGGTAACCCATTCGTAGGTAGCAGATAGAACTTTGCAACCTTTTAGGCACAACATATGCGACAACTATTACCTCCTAAAAAGGTGTAATTGCTCCACCCTTTTTTCCAAGAGTGTAGTGCTTAGGAGACTTCTTTCTTGAAGTACCTCGCGCCATTGCTTATACATTTTATTTCGCAGAAATTACAATTTTTGCTAACGTCGTGAGTTCTTCGTTTGTTTTTGACAGCCTTCTGCTGCTGCATTTCCTTTTGTGGAACTACATATGGCTGTCCTACGTTGGTCTCGCCTCACAAGCACCGTTGACACAGATCTGTAAAGATGTTTAGAAATGCTGAGCTACCAACACATAAACAACGAGATTTGGCCGAGGCAGCTGACCACACTTAGGGACGACACAAACATGTAAGCCTCATACGCCCGGAAATCAACGAATGCAACGACTCAGGGAAAAGAGGCGCTGACGTCGGGAATCGAACCTGGGTCTTCTGATTTCCGGTCAGATATATGCTACCACTACGCCA
The DNA here is from genome assembly GCF_037126465.1 of Ornithodoros turicata. Taxonomy (NCBI): domain Eukaryota; kingdom Metazoa; phylum Arthropoda; class Arachnida; order Ixodida; family Argasidae; genus Ornithodoros; species Ornithodoros turicata. The sequence goes on along the minus strand of NC_088207.1, from coordinate 53,541,962 downwards.
CACATCTGACATGTGTGACATCTGACACGAATTGCCGCGAATGATACGGTTATCGCTTCTGATTCGAAGAGAGGGGTGGGCGTATACGCCTTTATGTGGCAATTTGGATATATGAAAATTGCCACAAAAAGGCGTACGCCCTCCCGACTCTCTCTTTGAATCTGAAGCGATAACCCAATCATTCTGGGCAATGGTTGGAGCACAGCGTGCTATGCGGTGAAGTTTCGTTTTTAGAGTGTACATATAGGGGAGAAAAAACGCGCACCCATAGAAAATAATTAATTTCAGGCACTCACCCCATTTGTGTGTCCGCTAGCGTCGCAAGGATATCCATCGAGGGATCCGACACCTTCCATCTTGAAGAGATTCCTTTTCCAGCTGTCGATCAGCCCGTGGCAACAAAGCACCTCGCACGTTTCTGCACTTGGGTACAAGCTCAGAGACCATTTTTCTTGCTGCCGTACGGAGAGTAATACAAAGACACGTTGTAATGTAGGTGATAACATAATCGGTAACAAGTTGTTATGTAAATCAGCTTATTTACCGTCTCGCTGTTCTAGCAGTTTAGCACTTGCAACCTTTTTTAGTATCATCAGTGACAAGTCACTAATGATCAGTGTCAGTGACAGAGTCAGAGACAGAGTGACAGTGTCATCAGTGACAGGGTCCTACAATTGGGACCGCCCACTCATCCTGGAAGGCTCCTGCGATTGGCTATACCAGCCTTTGCACAACGCCTCCGCTCCGCGATGTAGTGCCGACTCTCCCTCTGCCCCAGTCCTCATTTGGCGGCGCCACACTACATTCACGCGCGTGGAGCGATTCTAGTGTGGGGGCGGGGTCAAGTGTAGTACTACACTCTTAGAAATGAACTTCACCGCGTAGCACGCTCCTAGCCAACTATCATCTCAAACGATACCGTTATCTGCTTTGATTTGTCGAAAACGGGAGGCGCACGCCTTTTTTGTGGAATTATGAACAGCATCAGTGTCACAAAAAGGCGTACCCTCCCATTTTCAACAAATCAGGGCAGATAACGATATCGTTCGAGATGATAGTTGGCTAGGAGAGTGCTATGCGGTGAAGCTCATTTTAAAGAGTGTAGTGACGTCTAATCAACTCTTCAATGCAACGATGACAAGCTTGGAATTCAACACAAGAGTGTCATCATAATAATCGTCATCTTTCTCGTCCTCCACGAGAGCATCCCTGCTCTGTAGTCGGAAAGGTAAGGTTAGAGGAACCGGAAATTGCAGTAGAACTTCAGTGGAATAGACTTACTGTGCATTGTGCTATGTTCTCCTTTCCGGGAAATATGTGAGCGCAATAGTTGTCCGGGTTAGTTAGATCAGCAGGAAGTTTCGTTGTCGAAGCTACCTTCGATTCGAATTTCTTTACCAAGCAGCCCTGCTTGGATGCTTCCCTGTGAAGAACGACATAATGTTGAGCTGCTTTCGTCCGTCCAACTCAAAGGGCGAAGCACAATAATTGACGTTGGCTTCGTTAACCGATTCGTAACGTAAATAATGTAAGCGTAACCGATAGCGTAAGCGTTGTCTCGGATTATTCTCTACCGAGAGCGGCTGTCCCGGGATACCAGTCAATAATTGTTCACCCTTGAAGCGAGTTTCTTTGCTAAAATAAAGTTTAAAGCAGGTATGAACTCCTATGTGCAGGTATTTAGTTGCGGGAGTGACAGGTGTAATATTGTTCTTCTACGGTTTGTAATTGTATTTACAATTTATTGTTCAATACTTCTCCTTCATAATATGTGCAGCGCTAATACAAAAACGCGCTTTTTTTTTCGGATACGGGCGAGCAGACGTAATGCCATCCAGATACCTCTATCCATTGTTACGTCATTTGAAGAATTGTAGCACCCAATCAGACCGCAACGCGGAGGTACACATAACGTTCTGCTCTACACTCTTAGCAATGAACTTCACCACATAGCACGCTTCTAGCCAACCATCATCCCGAATGACAACGCTCTCGTTCCTGATTTGTTGAAAACGGGAGGCGGAGCTCATTTTGTAGCCGTACATAATGAAGACATAATAGGTTCCGCCTCTCGTTATCAACCAACCATGGGCGAGGACGTTGTCATTCGGGATCTGAACGGCCAATCATTGCCGCGAACGATAGGGTTATCGCTTTTGATTCGAGGAGAAAGGGAGGCGTACGCCTTTTTGTGGCAATTACCATATACCCAAATTGGCACAAAAAGGCGTACGCCCCCTCTCTCATCCAATCACAAGTGGTAACTCTATCATTCGTGGCAATGGCTGGAGCACAGCGTGCTATGCGGTGAAGTTCTGTTTTTAGAGTGTACGCCAAATCTGAGATTATCACCACATATAGTTTCGTCCTTTGTTATCTGACAAGATTGCTTTATTCTCAGTTAGTGGGAGATGTAATACCGCAATACATATGAAAACGCTTACCCTAGCGACGCTGTCAGATTTTGTAATGTGCAAGGTGACATCTTGTAGTTTCGCGTTTGGCTTATATCTCCCATGAGCATGCTAGAGCTGTACAGGCAATTCGGCTCCTTGGCGTAGTCGTAATTGGCTCCCAGACTGCAAAAAAAGTTGCGATGTGCTGTTTTACTGGGCACTGTCTCAAACATAACGTATCACGGCACCACACGTATTTTATCCCGAAATTGTGTCAAACTTTATCTTTCTTTTCTTTTTCTTTTTTTTTTCTGTGTATGGGCGTACCATATATTTCTCAGCCTTACACAGTTTCTTCATTGTTAAGAGAATTAAAAAGATCGCAGGACAGTTACGGTTGTGTAATGCAAATTTGAGCGACAGCACCGTCTTTAACCTTTAATCTATATAATATATATATACAATGTGTATCTACTAAAATAACATATATAATCTGCATTACCTGTGTACGATACTGTTAGTCGTTCTTACAGCACACAACGCATGTATGGCTTCAGCTACACTTTGCGAGTAAGTACTTTGTACTTGGGGAAAAAATGAAACTATTCACGTATATGTTTCGTGAGTACTATACTCACAGACGTGCAAGCCTTCTGATTGTGGACGCAATACCCGAAAAGACTCCGTCATCCTGTACTATCACAATGTTATCTGCACCGCATATTCCTCCACGCTTTGGGTTTGCTAGAAACCGAGCACAAGAGAGAGGAGAAAAGAAAAAAAAGAAGTCATCGTTACCACAGCATCACACAGTGCACAGTGTGCGACCGCAATTGTGCAAACACTGAGTGCAAACAATGATTTCGACTTGAGCCGAGCTCCTAACCTTGCCTGCTTAGATGGTTATACAGAGCTTACCATGTACAGCCAAACCCTTACTCAGTGCGTCGTCGTGGGCCACTTGATGTAAGGCTACTGTCCTCCTGAAAAACAACTAACATTCCTTTTCAGAACGCCTTGCTTGGCGTACACACCATGAGGCTAAAATGAATGTTAAGCAACTAACGCCAAAGCCACCTGTGTTCTTCCAAAGCGGGGCAGTTGTATGCGAGCCAAGCATAGATTGAAATGAGAAGGTACCCGAAGGTACCCAGCACCAAAAGCACTAAACCAGCGCCAGCAGAGTGGAGGGGAACTCCAGTCACAGCTTTCTGAGTGTTACGCGAACTAGCATGTGGGACATTGATGGACTACTATACAACATCAACATCCCACAGAACCAGTAGCCGCCCCTTGACAGCCGACAAGGGTCCGAGCATCCACAGCCTAGTGCGAACATCCATTGAACGACTCCTGGACGCGTTAGTTGGGATGCTCCAATGAGTATATTTCTGGACCTATAGACGGGCTCTCATCAGTGCTGGCCCTTCTCGCTGTTCATGAGACCTCGGCGCAGGCTGCGGTCCCTTTTCAGACCTAGAGATCTCCACAGAACTGAAACATATTCGCTGAATACTCTTCGGAGGATTTTCGCTCACAGCCTTCATCGTTGTCTTGGTGCTCGAGGAGTGCCCACGACACAGCAAGTTCTAGGGAAGGTCGGACAACTTCTCATTGCGGTCTTACGTTTAAAGGAGGCAGCTCGGCACTACACCTCCGCTTGCGTGTACACGATCGTCGTCAGCCACTTCTCATGGGAACTCCACGCGGCTCCGAAAGGTAACTTTAACTCAGTGGTCCAGATGGCATGCCGGAGCCTCATATAGCCTTCCGAATGATGTAACATCGCTGGATACTCAGTCAGCTATTGGAGGGCGCTCCCATTTCGGCGACCCTCTTGAATCACTGCACTGCTCACCCTTCTGAGGCTCATGCAGGCGCGGATCTAGGGAAGGGGGGGTCCGGATCACCCCTCAATTCCAGACTTGAACATAGGGCTCAGTGGACCAGCATGCACGTGCACTTGTCCATAGCGCCCCCCCCCCCTCGGGAAAATCCTAGATCCGCCCCTGGGCTCATGGTTACCACGAACAATGCGGCAGAGCAGTGGTTCTCAACTTAAGTTGCTCCTGCTATATAGGGAACCTGCTATAGCACCAAAACAACTACGACGGACCATAGCACTACACAATGACAGATTACACAAGCTGCTAGCTCTAGTCTCTACGACGAGCGCCACATCATGCATCCACGGTAACCAGGTCCGGCTATAGCGATGCCAATTCCGATTACAACGATCCCTATGCAAGACTGGCCAATAGGGCGAGCTTTCGTACGCTTTCATCTTTGACTTCACACGGGGGATCCGACAGTATTTCGTCCGCGGAACCACAGGGCAGGGTTCGGAGAACACAGAAGGACCACAGGTGTTGACCGCTGGGGGATAGCGTCCGTCTGTCACTCCCTAAACACCATCATTATTTTAACATTATTTTACCAACATTTTATTTCAATGCGTTATTTTTGCGTGCACTTCTCGCCCCTAGAAGCTGGGATGTTCATCGTTTAGCTGTAGGATGGCTTACCTTGTGAAAAGGACGATAACGTGGCTGTTATTGTAGGGTTCACCCGCCTTCTTGAAATATTCAGACAGTTGGGTCGTCGTTGTACCGTCTGCGATCTGACCATTAGTGACACTGATGTGTTCTGGCCAGAGACCGTAAAGGTATCGGTTGCCATCCAGACGTGCCGCTTTGTATGCTGTCTTCAAGTCGTCAAGGCTCTACGTGACAAAAACAAAAATTAAAAGATCCCAACGATAAGAAGGAAATTTACATAATCGCAAGGCAAGACTGAGGACGAAGCATGAAGCACACGAACCATGGTAAGTGTAATAGCAAAAATATTTATCATGCACGCATGCAGACACACACACACACACATACATAAATGGAATGATTATGGAATGGTGAGTCATTCACCGTCGTTATGGCGGTACGTTGCCCCATTGCTGTTGTGGAAGAAATGAGAAAGGGATGTTGATGTTCTATTAGAGTTCGTCCATTAGTTCAGTGCTGGAGAGGAACTCAGCAACAACTCGTAGGCCTTTCATCAGATGTGAGGGGTCCGACAGTGGTCCGAGAATTTTGGCTAAGTCGAACTGCCGTTGATCGACGCGTTGCAGAGCACTTTCCATGAGGGCGCACTCGCGATCGTGCTGTCCGCAGACCAGGAGGATGTGATGGAGGTCACCGCGCTCACAACATCGTAGAACAGAGGCTGGATGCGCCGACACCGAGATGTTTGAAAGACGGTGTAAAAGCCATTTTAAGTCTCATGAGGTGGAAGACTCTGGTAAAGGCGTGTCATTCGGCGGCGGAGAGTAAGGGACATGTGGGTCAATGGAGTAAAGTAGAGAGTGGGAGCTGTGATGTCGTTCGTGTGCCATTGAGAGTGCATCTTGGGGCTATCATGGAGCAAGGTAGTACATGTTATATGGTTTATATGTTATGTTATGTTTATGTTATATACCTGTTATTCCAAGATGATGATGTTGTTTTGTTTCCTTATTTCCTTGTGATTTCCTTCTCAATGTTCCATACCAATATGATGTTCCCACCCCCCATGAAATGTCCTCCGGACCCTTGCGTTTTTTTTTTAATATATCACGGGAAGAGAATGATAGTTTTATATTTATTTTCATTTACTCGTTGTTTTTCTTTCTTCTCTTTCAGATTTCAACAGCACCGGTTTGCAGACGTTATACACCCTAAGAAAAAAAAAGGAGTAAAACGGGGAGTAGTTGCAGCTTCCACTCCCCTGGACTGCAATTACTCCCATTTTAGTCCCCTAACCCAACATTTAGTCCCGACATTTACTCCCCAGGTCTGCAGATTGTCACTGAACTTCGCGAATGGTCTCCTGAATGCAACAGTCTACGCAAATGTGTGCCCTTTGTCAATTTGATGCCATAAGGCTGTATAACTCAACCAACGTATCAATTTTCCAGCCACACAGAGTAAGAAACAGTTAGCGCAACTTTCTTCGCAAATTGTGCCCTATGTATGGCGCGAGATTTTATATTACTCGATATATCACGGTTGACGGTTTGCTTCAAAGTATTTTCATGCATGCACACGAATTATTTTACTTGGGACTCTTACAACAGCGCGTGAAATGCAGTCTCCACTCTGTGACATTCATTTACTCCTGGGCATTTACTCCCGAAAGGGACTATTTTTTGTGGCAATGCATTTAGTCCCCAAAAGGAGTAAAAGTACTCCTTTTTTTCTTAGAGTGTAGAGGTGGCCACCATCTGCGGATAGTTTGTGACGGCGAAAGATCAGACTTACCGACGTGGTGTCCACTGTGACAACCTCGAACGTAACCTTGGGGCTCGCCAACTGTCGGAAGGCCAGGTTGATCTGGAAGATACGTGGAGAGGAAAGACATTATCTATGTCTTATCATTAGCACACTCGTTTAAGCACATTTCGCACGAACTGTTGTGGCTTCGGCATCGATTACGTGTTACGACGCCGTAAAACGTGGACTCACCACATTGAAGAATGCACCAAAATATTCTTCCACATTGTGTCCTTCAAGGTGTTTGGTCATGGGCTCATCGCAGAGGATATAAACACCCAGAGTGTACTGTTTTCCTGCAAGTACATATATACAGTTACCGCCATTTAAACTCATTACGGAAGATAACTGAATGTCAGTAGTCACGGTATGATATATTATACGCGACGCACAGGAAATTAGCCAACCCTCGATTTATGAACCTTCGATTTATGAATTCCCTCGTTTTATGAACAGGAGCACGAGGAACCAAACTTTGTACATGCATTTTTTGCTCGTTTTATGAACCTCGATATCCGAATAAATGGAATTTCTGGGAACCAACTAGGAGTTGCCCAGCGTTTTTGCCTTCAATTTATGAACAGATGGTTCCGAGGTCAACAGAAATGTTCAACGGGACTATTCCGTGGTCTTATGAATGATGGCGGAACGGACCAATCTTTTTCCAGGTATTGCACCCTCGGTTCTTAACCCCTCGAAATCCGAACAACAAACGGGTTTTCCGGGAACGCATTAGGGACGACCAAGTGTATAGCAGAAGGCATGGTCGAAAGCAAAATTACACAATATATTGCATTATAAAGACAATCCCAACTCACAAATACTGTTTCGTATGAACCCTTTTTCCGGGAACCGAGGGTGTTCATAAATCGAGGGTTGACTATACAGAGGAACACTCCCCATTGAAGAAGTCCGCGAAGCTTTAGGCGTAGAATTTACTTTGGTGACGCTCATGTATCTAATTACTTAGATATACACAGCTAAATTAATGAAATAATACAAATTCAATGTAATTGAGCTAATTCGCTTTATTAAACTATCTAAGTGAGCAGTACAGCGAGTCATAACGAAAAAAAAAAAAGAATCAGTGACGATTTAGCGGCAAGTGCGAGAGATATGCGTTAGCTTTAAGCTCCTTTTCCGGATCATATTCGACTTCCGCATGTCCACTTCCTGTCTAAACCCTCTTATTGCTAACACGTTTCTCTCTCTCTCTTTTGACACTCCTAATGCATTAATACAGCAAATCAACAAGCCGGATGCTTTCAAATACAAGGTTGGGCAGCGTTATGCCAGCCACTTCGAAATATATTTGGAACCGTTATCGTAAAGACCTTCCAATCTGATAGATCACTTCTAATCCTTTTAGATCTTTCCTTAATTCGAACAGAGGCTGTTCTTCTTCTAGGCGTCACATGAGGTTCGTTCCACTTCTGAAGTCACAAAAGGTTTGTCGAGCTCCTTCGAGCCAACTGCGACATTTTAATGAGTGATTATTTCCTTCCACGGTACAATGAGGCATTTTTTCAAAGTCAGCGGAGGTCAAAGCTAGCTCCAAACAAGAGCTTGTCTGCCATTGAAACGATAAACGACAGTATCCACAAGATGCCATTTCTAAAAGCGTAAGACCAGAACCAGAATCGATCTGAGGCGATGGAACACCCCATTCATAATTTCTCTGATGTCTCTCGACTTGAGTGGCAACTTGTGAACGTAACGATATTTCTGGAGCATGTAAGTCAACGCTCATGCGTTATATGCGCAATATGTCTACGAGAAGTAAAATGTTCTCTCGAAGTTCCTAATTACTTACCGTTACTGCCATTTTCCTGGGCAGGCACAGTGTAGATGACAAGCAGCAAAATCGCTAAGACGTAGAACACTTTCATACTCGGACTGCGCAAACGATTCCTCGTAACCTGTATACCATGCGATGCTGCTCCGACGTTTATTAGCGATTTAGTGTAGGACGGAATCACTCCACGAAACCTATATATGCGATAAAGGCAACTGTCCGTTCTGGAGCATGATGTCAGGCATTGATTTGTCTTATCGCATTCTCGCTACTATTATTGTCACCACCTTCGGATCCTGCACGCTATTGTTTCATATGAATATTGGTCAGCCTTGACCAATATTCCCGGAAAGTCAACAACCTTGTTGACTTTCTGGGATACACAGCACGTGCAGACGCGCAAAAGTTTGCGAGAACCGTTGCCGTGCTGACTTTATTTGTCCAATGTAACCCGTCAGATATGGGTCGTCCAGATACCGCGTGTTACGAGCACGGTGACGAGACAATGAAATCGAGAGGGACAAGGCCATATCCAGCTTGTGGAAAGATAATAGTGAGATAGAAAACTTGTGTGGCATTAAAGGGTGATGTGATTGAGCGTGGCCTTTTAATAGCGATTGTGTTTCTTCGTTGTTTATCTATTTATTTATTTATTTGTAGTGCAAGGGGACATTTTCCAACGTCCAAGGCAGGCAAAGTCGCTTCGAAATCCCCCCCCCCCCCCCCCAACAACAACTCGTTCATCTACATTGGAACTACAAACGCGCATATTAGATTTCCGACTGAGATAATCAGTGTGGTGGTAACACTACCCTGGACAATGAAAAATTGTTGTCATGGCCTTTCTTGAAGATGATGGCTTGAAGTTTCGTGTGATTGAGAATCGTGATCGTTCGTTGCCGTTCCTTCTTGCGTTCGCTGAGGGTCCCACAATTAAATCAACGCTTCATCCTCATCCTCGCACACCCGTAAAAGCTGGCAAGACGCAACAGCGGAGGAACAAGGAACAAGGGACAGAGACTGCTGACGGGGGTCTGTCCTTCGTTCTTTCGTTGTCGCGTTTTGCCAGCTATGTACCAACCGGGCCCAATTTTTGTAACCCATATCCCTCTCTTTCTTATTATTTTATTTCTTTAGATAAACGATACCCCCCCCCCCCCCCCATTGAAACTTCGTCAGCATACATCTCGGCCGTCTTCCTCCAGGAAATGGCAGGATTCCGTAGCGATCGCACGACTTCTGAAAATCCCAGAGTGCTAAGCGTCGCTATGAACTGTGGGAGCTTACTAATACGAAAGAAACAGGCGGCCTCCAAACTTTTTCTATTTCTCCCCTACCGGTCACGACGTGCCAAGATCAGCGAAAGCGAAACGTGAAGGATTATCCTTCGTTCCCCCACTCAGTAAGTGCCCAGGATGCAATGCATGCGCAAGGAGCACTGGGATTTTCTGAAATCGTCTATTCTATGTGCTTGATGCTTGACTTGGCCTCTTCTGTAGAGGAAGCAGACGGCCATTCTTTTTAATTTTGCGTTAGCCGCGAAGCAACTAAAACGGACCGTTATTTTGTTCTCTCTGTGATAACTGATAAGACCGTAGTCACCGGCATGAAGGTCAAAGCAGTGGAAGGAAAGGTAAAACAAGAGGCGAGGACACATCCTCCTCTATAGACGCACGCGTAGCGTGCGCTTCTTGGCGAAAATCGAGCAGGCGGGGCTAAAGCGTAATTATCACAATTTTTTTTTTCGACTATTTCTTTTACGATGCCGTGCATTGTTTTTGTTGGGTCTGCGGTTATCCGTAGGAGGATTTCATATTCCCGTAAAAAACGTGAGCTTCGCTTCGGTTATATTTGAAAAAAAAAAGAAAAAAAGAAATTCTCTCAATTAAAAATTGTCCAAAGCCTTCCCAAGTGGCGGCAAAAGTTTCTAGAAGGTAATTGACGAAAGTCCCACAATCCTCCTGCGAGTACGTTGCCACACCCTGTACTTTCAAATATTCTAGATTTTTATCCCTCATCGTGCTGTATGCACAGTTGCATGTGTGTGTTGGCGCAACTGGGATCAGTTGGGGGAGGGGGGCTGCACCGAGGCCCCCTCCCCCCTTACCTAAGACGTCTGGCTACGCCACTGGTGGTGCAGGAACGGCAGTTGAGGTGAAGTAAAGCGTAATTTAGTGATCGTCGGATTGTTCAGTGCTGTACTATTCGGACTTCTTTTCTTTCTCTTTTGGTCAGTGCCAACTTCGGAAACTCTATCAGCTACTATGAGTCCCAGTAGTCCACCAGAGTCCCAGAGAGTAGTCCCAGCAATGTCCCCAGAAATCGACCTCGGGAAGGGGAGGGGGGTAACCGAGCCTCAAAAAAAGGGGGTTTTATGCTTACAGATACATACATGTCTATAGGTACTGGTATCCAAGTTGTATTGGGCAATTTCAGAAACTTCATGGGGTTGTGGGGAAATCCCTGATGGTACTGTATTCTTGGCAGATGCCTCCGGTGGATCAGCGAGCAAATTGCCTCGCTAGTGCACGATAAAATACTTATCAAGTACTTATTAATACATATACTTACGCAAGCATCTTGATGGCATGGTACACAGAATGCTTAGAGTTTCCAAATTTTAAATTGGTATGTTGCAGTTGGCACTACACAACTGACACATATCACTGCCATTATACGACTGTCACCACATTGCCCAGGATTCCGGCAACCTCATGGCATGCCACAATTTGCTCATAAATGCTCAAGCTTTAGCTTTATGCAAGACTGGTAGAAGGGCAACCCTCGATTTATACGAGCAAACTTATACAGTTTCCATACTAAAGTTACACAATCTTCCAATTCTAAATGTGAAAACGGTGTCCCCTGTTCACAGGAAGGTGAGCCCAAACACCCAGAGGACTTTCACTTTCCAAATCCATTCTTTCCCACATTCTTACTGAGCAGGCCTCACTCCCGGCCTGCTTCGCCTGCTTGAATGCTACCTGGGTGGACATATTTTGCAACGTATATGTTTATCCTAATACTATTATCTTGTTTGTGTGCACACTGCGAATTAATATAGAAGTGTGTAAACGTACTTTATTATAGGCACTCTTTGGCACAGCTGGTACGAGACTAGGGATACAAAATATAAATGTAAAATGACAAGACCAGTCTTACATTTGTGGAGAGAAAGGCTCACTCATACCTGTAAATACCTAGAGTAAACTCATTGCGGACACTCTCGCGGCAATACAAAATCAACGAGGCTGAGGAAAGTAAATGACAATATGCACACTTGTAAAACTACGTTCCATACATAATCTGTAAACGTGATCTGCTGCAAATCAAATAAATATTCATAAAAAAAAGGGGTAGCCAACATTAAAGAGCATTTCCAGCTAGAGCTTCTGTCCTTACAAAAGTATATATATTATTGCCCATAGGCAATCAAAACAACCCTTTGCACAGAATCAACAGTTCACTATGATATTGGCAGACAAAGTTTGGGTTAGATTTGGCTCATAAAATATATGTAACTAAACACATGTGTAAATCAATATATCAACTATGTAAGAATGTAGCATAAAACACAGGAAGGAAAATGCCTGCCTTATATTACACAGTGCTATAACGTCAAGCGATGCTTGAACTATTATAGTAGGCACAGTTTGTAGTAGCTGTCTATGTACAACTAACTAACTAAAGACAACACAGCTGCCAGAACAAGCCCCCACATCATATAGTTAGTCGTTAGAGACAACTAAGGCAGAACTCTGAAACCAGGGAATTATGGTATGGTTTGGAGGAACATAGAATGTTCGGAAACCAAGTTTGTCTCTTACGGTTAAAACAAAGCGTTTGGAATATACAAGTAACGCAGTGCTGCCACAAAGACAGCAAGAATCTTAAGTAGTGTACCTTGTGTAGCAATCAAGCTTCACAATAATTAATAACAAAGCTGCGTATGGTTAAGTACTAGACATCTAATATATACTGGCTAGGAATGACTAGTATATAGCATTTTAACATGGATTTATTTTAAATGCCTCCTGGTAGTTTTAATTTTCTCACATAGTGAGATATGATAGTGAGATTTATTACTTTTGTGCTCAGCCAAAAGTGTGTCAGGTATGCAAAAGACTTCACGAGCAAATGCTTTGTAGATGTAGAAAGTCCTGATTAGCACAATTATGGTGACAAAAAAGATAAGTTATCTAATTGAATGTAAGCCATACAATTGAACTGACTGCCAACTGTTATCATTTACCTGTATTTTCCCCTGGTATGAAAACACTTTACTTTTAACCACAGTTGAAGCATGTTACATCGTGCAAATAAAAATTTAGAGACATGTTATACCTGCTTCGTATTTAGATGACACATTCGTATGTGGCCATTTCTTGCGCCCTTGTTTAGTCGAGGGCTTCATCTGCAATATACCAAAGCTCGTGTAACTATAAAGAATATAGCTATACATTCAACACAGGCAAACAATCACTTGTGACCCGACAAAGTACATACGGGGCTCTTGCTTCTCCTCGGTTTTTTACCACACAAAAAATGCAAAACAGGTTCAGAACAATGCAAGGCTTCAGCTCCTTTACACTTGAGCGTGGCACACAACAGAGCCACTCCACACGTAATGCGAACGGCTTTGCAAGGCACGGTGGCAGATCACAAAAATCACGAGGCTTTAAAAGTTAACGTTTCTCATTTTGCATTCAAATTTACCATATTTCAAGTATGGAAATGAATCCTGTAGATTGAAAATATGTGGCAGCAACTATTCATTTCGCATGTAGTCTTCATTTTGCACCTAACTGGGACACGTAAGAATCTCCCGAGGGTGAAAACAAAATTTTTCTCCACACTATGACCCTAAGCAAGGTCAAGTTACAGCTACAAGAACATTTAGAAAACCAAAAGCAAGCCCCCAAAAGAAGTTGCAGTACAATGTCGTGATGTAATGGGGGGAATAGACACGGATGAAATCATAGCAACCACTCATCCTTGCTTAAAGCTTACATCGCTGTCTGTAAAAAAAAAATGTAACGCATGTAGTCACACGCATAAATTTTTTGTGTTCTAACCCACTGTCATATAGGAACCAGTGGCTTTCTATAACCATTCGTTGTCGCTATCACTTTGTTTCGCATCCTCAACAACTTTGCTACAGTACGAAACAGCCACACCAACAACGTACAAACACAGAACGGGATGACAGTTCTGACGACCTGCGCCTTTATATCAGATTTTGTACAGGCGAAAATCAGCGCGTAACCCTGCAGGTAAAGTGCAGGCATTACGACAACGATCACGAAGAGCGGAACGTCTTGAATGTGACGCCACCGCAGGAATGGCAAGAGCTTAGCAGCGGCACTTTGAGGCTGATCTGAGCTGCGGTTCACCACAACTAGCATGTAGTAGCCGCCATCTGCGTAGAGGAGGTACATGGCGCCGTAGAATCCGCCAATTAGGTAGAGGATGAGTAGTACCCAAGCACATCGCTGACGGAACTGCATGGCGTGCTTTCGGGTGCCATGGGTCTCGTTGTTCCTGCAGAAGGCGAGCCGTCACTCGGAACGGGGATGGCCTGAAATGGTGGAAGGAGATGAATGCGTGCACGTAATAGTCAAAGCTGTTGCGCAGTTTTTTTTAGGAGGCTAGCTTATGTCACAAGTGTCATGACATGTCCACCAAAAAAGAAAAAAAATGTATGGGCAGTTGTTATCCCGATTGCACTCCATGGAATGTTAACACACATACATGTCACATGACCTTCTTTTTTCGTGCATACATATTCATTTACACATCTCTCAGTGTTGTGCTGGGGTGCATAGCCAGATTTATATTTATTAAATATTTGGAAAGTGTTCCATGGCAACTTTACATGAGGAAGGAGGATTTCACCCGTTTCCCCAATCCCAAATGCACTACCTGAGGACCGGGATTTTTTTCTTTTTTTCTTGGGGGGTAAGGGGGAAACTTGGACACAATCGCAGTCAAAAATCGCATTTTGAACAGTTGTCCCTCTTTGTGGTCACGACTGCTTCATTTGATACATAGAAAACTTCATTTAAAAGAGGGGATAGAACGCTCCTAAGTAAAACAGTTGAAACCGCGTGATAAACGCTCACACAGCAAATTACACCACTTCAAATGCGGGCGCTAAAACCACAATTCTCACGCGTCCGCTAATGAATGCATTTTCACGCGAAGCTTTGCGAATTCCTGAACATGCCTCCTGAATAAAGCAACTTTATCCATACTACTCGTACAAAGGGATCAAATGACTCTGCGTACATGAAAACAAGGAACGCATTCAGCAATATCAGTCAACTTACTTTTTACGAGCAGCGATGGGTACATGATGTCACTGTCAGAAAGCAAGTAGGACTCCCGTTTAGGTGGTCTATCAAGAAATGATATCTGAGCCAAGTCAGAAGTTTCATGGTGATAAGGACAGCGTGAGTCAACAAGACCACAGACTACACTCGACCTCTCAACCCACTCGTCCATATGGGACTCGTACTTGGATCGGATTGGAATCCAGCCATTTCAGCCAACATCGTAGACAACAACAGAATATGCATTTTTCAAGATACATGCCGAGCAAATCATTTTGGCACTTCAGAGCAAAGAATGTCGACATGACCCTGGTGACCATGGTGTTGTTTGCGCCAATTTTGCGCCCCCTAGGCACAACTTCGGGAACTGATCATTTTTCTCTGCGCCATTTTGGTGACTCTGTTATGCATATAATTTGAAAATGACTGGTTGCTCTGCCTTCGGGTGCAGCAGTAACACATCGCATGGCAAACGACTATTCCGAGTTCCTATTGGCCGGGCCAGTGCTGAAAGAAGAAAAGCATGGCTAAAAATCATATGTCGAGCAAACTTTTATGCTGGGGCCAATAGCCGGTTATGCGAGGTGGGTAGTGCAGAAATGTTCATATTACATGCTTTGGTGACATAGTCGACGAACGGATTTGACTGTGACACATTCTACTGCTGATGCATGCCCTCCCCCATGCTCAATTGTATGCAGTGACTTATTCAGACCCCTGCCCCTCCCCCAATGTCTGGCAACACCCCTCAACTTTCTTCATCTGTGCTCCCCTAACAGGTGTGGACCTTGATGTTTCATCTTAGACATATATCAGTAATGATTATGACACGGGTTCCAGATTTTCTGTGTTTATTTGGGCAAATTTAGATGATTTTTCCGTTTTTAGGGCACAATTAATATCCGAAATTCGGAGAAAAATTTGTGACTTTGTGAATTCATGGTACATAAAGAGCGTCGCAGAACTGCTGTTCGATATGTCCTCAGTGTCGTCTTTATGTTTGTGTTCACGAGTCATGCAGACCGCTAGAGGAGCCTGCTGGTGGGAATGACCAGCAATGAGCCCTTGCAGTTAGTATACCTCAATGGTGATCTCCGGGGTTTTGCGGATTAATCCGAAAGCCTGCCACCAATGACTACCAATGATGACCACCAATTTGTTTTGCACCCCATCTTCCATGCTTGGCATTCTGGATGAACCACTGATTGTATGTAATGGGTCATAGCTTGCATGCAAATGTGATTTCCTTTTTAGGACCATTTTGAAGAAGACCAATTTGAGAACCACAGAGCAGATGGGCGCAAGTTGCTCAAACAAAATGCAATTCCTACAATATATGGAGCAGCCATTCGTGAGAAGATGTTGCAGGCACCTCTGAAACGCGAAGGTAACGTTTTTGCAATGTGAGGCAATGCAGCTGTCTGCATGTGCGTCATTTTTAATCTCTTTTTTAATTTACCTGAAAATATCCAAGTTGAAAGTTTTTTCTTAACTTAAAACCAAAAGGAATAGTTTGCAGCGTGATCCACACAGATAAACATTCAAGTCTGCCGAATATGTACACTGATAGTGCAGCAGTGCAAATCGTCTCGACCCAACACATGTGGGCCATCACGTACGGGAGCTAAATTAACGGCAAAGTTCGCTGTTTGACCAGGACCAAGTACCCAAATCTGTCACAGAGGGGCAGAATCAACCAACGAAAAACATAGGAATTAATGGACATGCCAAGCTATTGGCTTCAAGGGATGGTCTCATCAGGAAATTCACTACATTCACTACGTTCAGCATCGACCTACAGTTCACTTGGGGATCTTTCTGTATCCAAAAAAGTGCCATATTGGCCATGGAAAAGTGACTTGGTCACGATGTTTTGAACAAGATAGTTTTTTTTCTAAAGTCTGGTATTTATTCGCATGTTTGACAATCTACTGGCAGATGTTCGTCCGGGATTTTGTCCAGGAGTTTGTCGGAGTCGAACATTAATGCCACGACCTGTCTGACCGGTATACACTCGGATACCAGTGGTGTGAATCTGGTACACCGTGCCTCCTTAACATGGTATAAAACTGACCACATTTGTGAGAAGGCGCCTATGAGCATCCCCACCACGACTCCCCTCAACACTCCCTTGCACCGCGGAGGAAATTCGTGAAACCGTTAAAGGAACATTAAACACAACTTGTACACGAAATCTATTGACAACCTCTCTTGGGGAGTGAGCTGTCTTCCTTCTTGGCTCTGTCCCCGTTCACACTTTCTCGGCATGACTTATATCCCGATTACTCCAGCTTCTTAGTTTGTCACAATATTTTGCTCATTAAAATGGTGCTTTTAGTTTCATCCTAAACTCTTCTCAATGAAAGGTACGTATACATGTAACGTAATAAATTGTAATGAAACATATCGAGTTGTGCCATTATAAAACCGAATGCCGCAATTTGTTTTTCTTTGCACGTGTTAGCAGTCAACCATCGTAAAATCCCTGCATCCAGTGCATGTTATCACTTCGTTGCTTCCATGGCTCAATGATTGCAGTAAAAAAAATATATATATATATTTCATTTACTCCGATAGTTTCAAGAACAAGGAAGGTGAAAGCTGAAGAACAGCCTGAAGATGCAGACCTCAGGGACACAGATAGTTTTGTTAATCAGGGCGAACTTGCAGATGGTCAGTCCGGTATAGTGTCAACAAATATGTGGCTTAACACTGGAGGTCATGAAGGTACGTTTTCTTTTAATGAACCACGTTCCTTGCAGAACTGTTGTTATATAAACGTGTGAGACCTGCTTGGTGGTCTTTACCTGGCTTATGGTCGAGGGCACATAATGACCCTTCACAAAGAACATCCAACCTTGCAATGTGATAGGCAGGCCCAACAAAAGTGCTGGAATTTATCGCTTTTTTTTTGCACCAAGCGAAAAGTCTAATGTTTTTGCTGCTTAGGATTTTATGCAATGTAGGCCTAAAAACACTACAAGTTTTTTATAAATGTTCTTTATGTGGTTGAATGGTGTGCTATGTTCTACGTCCATGAGAAACATTAAAAAGGGTGGATAACGGAAGTAAATCAACTGTAGATGTTGCCCCATGTTGCTCGTTGGTCCAAGGTTGGGACTGGAACATTGTGGTATCTAACCTCGTTGCCGGCTGTGAGGTAGTTCCAGATTTTCCAGTACGCTTCCCAGAGGACTGTAGTCAAAGCCTGCCATGATTACAGTAATTTCACGTGTATAAGGTATAAGCCATACTGCAGATAAGCCGCAGGACCGGTGTTTAGGAACATTCTAAAAATTTTGGGGCAGATAAGCCGCGGGCAATTCGGCGTGACTGATTTATGTGACAAAGGAGACCACAGGGAAGGCCATAAACCCTGTGGTCCCTAGAGCTGCTCTCCGTTAGAGAGATCTGTGACATTTTAGGGGTAGAATTTAATAGGGTGAGCTTTAAGTCAATTATCATGTCAAGTTGATATCAGCACAGAATGGGCCGTAAATAGCAAGTACATTTCAGATGTATGTCTGTGTATCCCCCCTTTTTTAGTTCAGATTCCTATCAGGACTATCTAACGTGGGCCTATTAACTAGAAGGTCCATATCAGCTTTATCTTTGGAAGAACTAAATGTGCCATTTCTTTCCTTCCAGGTGCCAACTACCAGATGGTGTTCATTCAGTATGCAGAATAGAATGCACAGTGCTCTTCTTGCCAACCTTGTCCATCATCAGAGTGATCTGCAATGAATCGCGAACAATGCACATTTTTCAAACAACGAACATGCTGTTTATTCACACTTCATCAATCAACTAACTGCTCACATTGTGCGATTTTAAATTGAAGGCTCTAATTTGGTTTTAGTGGATCTCGGAACTTCAATTCCTATGATCTCTGTGCAATTTTTCTTTTGAGGTCAAGTCAAGAGGTATTCAACAAATACAAGAAATCATTTTGTCTTTTATGCAATTGATATAACCCACTATTGGGAGACTGTTGCTGAACAGACTTGTAGGAACTATTGATGTGTACAGTGAAGCCTTGTTATCTCTGTAAAAATAATTTCAAGTTTTGAGCACTTGCTGACCATCTAGTGTGTTTATTGTAAACCTCAAGCATGGTGTATTTCTACACATGCATTCTGCCTTTTGGGTTCTCTTGGTTTTCCCCAAAATGTCTCAGACACAAATGTGGCAAGGGACAATGCTTTGGCTAGCACCAAAAAGATGAAAGCTTGTGTTTTTTGTTTAGCATTTGTAAAATAAATCGATGAGGCTCGTGTCTAATGTGCAGAAGGTGGTGTGACTTCGAAGAAGACTGTACCAGAGACAAGGACTTGGCCCAAGGTGACTTGCCCCAAATCGGCCAACAGGCAGAAATTGCGTAATGCAGGCGCTGTGCGGTTACTGTCATCATTCGTGAATTAGCAACATTGATACGAGAAATCGCGTCGCGTTTTTTGGCAACAGCCGGCGGGGTTCATCAAAAACGCTCTTACCTTATTCCGTTTGCTTCGGGATGTGCATCCTACTAATAAACAGTGCTAGAGTGCACACAGTGCTCGGAGAATGGAAGCGATTTTGGGAAGACATTCGAAAACATCGAAATACAAAGTAGATGGGTAGAAATCCAGCGAACCGGTAGAGATGTAGGAAGGGAGTTGCCTCAGGACAGAAGCCGCCGATATTTCGAACAGAGACTGTTCTTCTTCAGTCTTCAATCTTCAGTCTTCGAAATACAAAGGTGCGATTCGTAGTGCGCGCCATAACATGCGCTGTGGATTGTTTTGGCCGCGAATCCGGATTGTGCTACGAAAGGTCAGCTGGGGCCAACTTTCGGGATCACGAAATCACGTATTTTAAATCCTGTCTCCAAAAGAAAAAAAAGTTTGCGAGGCATACGTGTTAGTATTTGCGTGCATTTATTCATTTGTGCAGTGTGTCACAAGGACTGCCATCTGCTTGGAACTTTAATGTGGCCGTTTTGGGGCAAATCGCGATCGTAAACAGGAAACCGAAGAACTACATGTTCTTGACGCTGTAAATGGGTGGCTGCTGTGCCTTAGGATGCAAAAACTCAACGTACGGTGGAAAACGCTTATTTCGGGTTCCGACAGGAGAAAGAAATGCGAAGAGAAGAGAAGCCTGGCTACGGCTCATAGGACGGTCATATAATTACAAGGATGCTCGATTGTGCGAGGTAAATGTTTTTATGCATGTGTCAGTTAAGCACACTTATGTGCTAGGATGTTTATGGATACGAAAAGGAATGCCTCGGAGTACTATATCTGTGTGTGTGTGTTTTGCGTCTGTTGTGTGGCATCTTCGATTTGGAAGTCTGCAAGTCTGCTTTTTATCGTCTGAACGTAATCGGTTTTCACGAGAGCACACACGGCAAGAATGCTGCAAAATAGGAGGTCTTGTTGGGTGGTGTTGGCGTTGTTGGAACTGAAGTCGAATGCAGCCTCTCGTGTGCCGCATCCTGGTTACTGTTTATGACCTCTTGCTGGGTATTGGGACTGGTTACAAACCTGCACTCACAACTACAAATATATTTCCTATGGTACTGACCAGGGGTACTGACATGCAATGTCCCTGCACATTACATTGTGAATCATAGTTTGTGCTCACAGTTTTGGTTGTTT
The DNA here is from genome assembly GCF_037126465.1 of Ornithodoros turicata. Classification (NCBI taxonomy): domain Eukaryota; kingdom Metazoa; phylum Arthropoda; class Arachnida; order Ixodida; family Argasidae; genus Ornithodoros; species Ornithodoros turicata. The sequence goes on along the minus strand of NC_088207.1, from coordinate 53,521,496 downwards.
TGTTTATGCAAGAGATCTAAATCAACTGTTTACTTGTCTTTTTTTTTCACTATTTCCCTTGAAAGGATCATTTTGAGCCTGACCAGTTCGAAAACCATAGGGCAGATGGAAGAAGACTTCTCAAGGGAATGGCTGTTCCCACCATACACACTGCCGACATACCTGAATCAAAACGACAGTGGCAAAACAAAGATCACCTCTCCAAAACTGAAGGTACAGACTTATTACTTTATACCTTACTAAGTGTTTGACGTGCCTGTTGCAAAAAAGGTTTCAGATTTGTGCGATGAATAAAATAGGAGTTGCTCAATTTACTACGGGTCTCTTCAGTATAACGTATTTTTAGAACCACGAAAGGATATTTGACAAGCACACGATCAGTTTCAATTTGTTCCTCTTTACTGAAGCATTCACTGTGTGAAATATGAAGTCGAATATCGTTCAAATAGCGAAGGTATTCGATAATAACCACGGCAGTGAACTGCAAACTCACCGTGACATCCTACACAGACTATGCTGACGATTCGCAGACGGTCTTTCGCAAGCAAATTGCAAACTTTGCAAGCAGGCTTACAAAGTTCGCCATGAAACATGTTTCAATTTGACCAGGAGCTAAGATCGTATCTAATCGTTGCCACAGAATCCTACCAGAAGTGTAATGTAGCCATCGATTGTCAGCATGGTTATCTGAGGACGTTTTCCTCTCTGAGCTGCTGCTTCGTCAGAAGTTGTCTCTGTCACTGGCCTGTGCGGACAGAACGATTCCTAGACACTGCATGTGTCGCATAATCTCTTCCTCCATCGCTGGCAATTTGCGTTGCGCCACATTTTTACTGCTGATTTCAACGGCAGATACACGACATCTTGCTGTCGAAACCGAAACCATGCACCCACATAGTCCCGCCGGGTGTGTCCGGGATGTATCTGGCGGTCACGCCCCACTATTTTTGTGTCATAAGTGCACCACTGGTACAGTGAATATGGTTAAAAGGTAATGTGTTCATGATAGTGAGGAATCATGAGAACCGCTCCCGGCAGAGTACTCGGAATTTGCGAAAATAATTTCATGGTCCCTTTAATGTACCGCTATGATTTGCAAAGCTTCAGTATCAGAGGGAGATCCAGATCAAGTTACAGATCCGGGATCTATCCATACTGTAATCCGCAATACGGAAAGATTATCTGTCATGTACAGGTTGGGACAAAAGTTTACGGAACCCACAAACGGTGTATTTTCTCCTTGGCGCGACACCCTAGCGGCTGGCGGAAGCGGGCTCGTTCAGTTTTCGTCCGCTTCCACCCACCACTAGGGTGTCGCGCCGAGGACAAACTACACAGCTCGCACGTTTCGTAAACTTTTGTTCCAACGTAAAAGAAATATGTGTAGAGCCTAGAAATGGAAAATAAAATTTGCAAGTTTGAAATCGTAGTGAGTACAGCACGTCACCAGTTATGTTCCATTTACCATGCCGCCTACAGCTCTGTTTGTAACCGCAACATTGCCCTCCCACTTATTCACCACAGAGGCCTCTCAGAAGGAAACAGAAATAAAAGTGCAACAAAAGAACGTACTACACGACGATGTGGACAGACACTGTGTGCAGACTGTTACCTGTGAAGATCTCACTATTGATTACGTCTGCGATATTCCTATGAGCGACAGCGTGCTGCTAGAGAGGACTGTCAAACAAGGTGTGTGTCAATAATACTATAGATAGGTAGACATTGGTTTGAATGTTAGTGAAGATGCCCTTGTTTCGATAGATATTATCTTCATCAACTGCTTTTTGCTCGTGTATTTCAGATGGAACATGCAAAATGGTATTTATCCAGTATGCAAGCTAGAGACATTGTGTGTGTGCGTCATCATGTACGGCATGTTTCTTCCTGTCGTGTCAAAACGGCCAATGAAATGAATGGCGACCCATTGCCCCAAGTTGTGCCGTACCAATATAAAAGACTGCTGAATGCATCAGTGGAAAACTAAATTCCAAGTACAGTGAACCCTCGTTAATGTGACCACTGCCGTTCCCACGGATTTTGGTCATAAAGCGAATTGTCATATTAACGAGAAACGCACCCTCCCGGACAGGACACACCGCTACGCACAACAGAAGCCGACGTACTTATGATTTATTTTTTGAAAAATCTGTTAACAATGAGTATGTCAGTCATTAATTTTTCTAAATGGACAATAGCATTATCAATTGCGGACACGTTTTCCACCTTTATCTGCAAGGCAACCTGTAGGGCTTTGCTTGCCTCCTTCGAGTAACGCCGCGCTTCATTCTGACTGCCATATCCCTCTTACGCTCTGTTTCGGCCACCCTTACGTGAAGACAGCAGCACAGCGTGCCCTGGTTCCCTCCTTTTTAAGCACTTCGGTTATTGGAAAAGCGGTATTAGTACAATCCCGAGGTCAGCGATTTCGGGGGACATCCCAAACCTTGACATCCCACTTTAACACGTGTCACCCTCTGAGCGAGGTACGAGATAGCCTCTCCCGGGGTCTACTCTGAGGGTCATGTGACGTGGACATAGTAACGAGAAGATAATGCCTGTGTTTGACCCTACTTGTGACAAAAATCTTGGTCATTTTCCGATAAACGGATTGCCATATTAACGAGGGGGATTTACGTCCCAGAGGAAGTGTTCCTGAGAAAAACGGTCATAATGCGAGTATGTCAGATTAACGCGGGTCATATTAACCAGGGTTCACTGTATTACACTTAAAGGGGAAAAAGCACGTAAAATGTTGGCACTGCAAATACCAAGGCTCTCGAGGCTCTGACATCACAGCAAGCACTCCACCAGTGAGGCGGCGCAATAAGGGACACACGTTTTCAAGAAGTGGCGATGCTCTCTCTTCTCCAACATGAGATCTTGATGCGGAACTGTGTTCAACGGTTGCTGTCTTGTTAGCTATGACAAGTAGAAATACAGTTCTTTTTTTCCAGCGATTCAGCGAGTCACATCTATTGTCAGGGTGCTATGAGCTCCAGAGTATTTTTCTATAGGGAACTTTTTGCCACATTGCACAAGTAAGTCTCCTAAAATTTCAATTAAGAGAAATTGAGCTTCAAACTGTGACAGGTTAATGTAACACACTTTTTATCGGAAACAGGAAGCGCTCAACTTCTGGCAGCCACAGTTTGACAAAATGACAAGTGTTATAATAATGTTTACCAATAATACCGCCAATTCACTGTGTTTTGTTATGCAACATACAATTCTGTCTGTACATTTGATGGTTACAAAGAGCTTGCTGTAGTGCAAAAATCAAATGAGGAATAATGACATACATATGTGCAGCAAGTGTCATCTCGTGCGTTTCTTCGTCCGTATTTCATGCTCTACGTACATTTATATTCGATGCATATTCAGTTTGAATCTGACAGCTGATTTTGAGGTTAGAGTTGTGTTCAACTAAGTTACGTGTGGACCAAGATCAGGATGATTGATGAAGGCTACTGCTTTGAGAGAGGTTAAAAATGTCAACGGTAAAAGGATACGGTAAAAAATTGAATTACAGGCAGGACAGAGAGAGGAAGCTGATACTGATGTCACTAGAGTGAAATATCTCCTCTAATGTTCTATTGTAAATATTTTGCGCAATGGGCCATCATAAGAAAGGACGTGAAGGCTTTTGTCTAGCTTTGGTTTTAGTCCGAAGTGTCGCCTTAATGAGGCTAACCTATTTTGACCATGTCACACATGAATGAATAACTACTTTTTGTGTGCACAATACATGTGCTGTTGTATTTTACTTTTTTCTTGTCTGCGGATTGTCACCAAGTGAACTTGTTCATGTGTTTCTTGTGCGACACGCTTTCAAGAAAATCAGTCTTGAGAAATATATGGGGACCGTTTTGAGCTTGATTTTAAAGTTTTCCCATTTAGTACGCGGGGACGTTCATTCACTACTTGTAGACGACGGCGGTTCTTCCCCATGGCTACGACCGCTGAAAGCTCGTTCGCGATTGGCTGCCGCTGTTGAAAGGGCAATCCTGATTGGCTGACTCTTACTTGTTACGTCACGTCAACGTCACAGACTGGTAGGTGAGGGAAGCAGCTTTCCAGGCCCGCGGGATTGAGGGCTCGTCTGCGCACCAGGATTGTGGGCAGCACCCATGTCCTTGTATTCCGAATTTCTACAACTCATTGTTTCTTTCTTTTTCACTTGCGGTGTCAGGAACATTCATACGAAATATCGCGTTCCCAAAGTGCGCAGATTTTATTCGAACGAATTATTACGAAGTAAACGTTTCGTCTCTGTCAAGCAAGAGGGCGCTGAAATCAACAGTGCCGACGTCATCCTGCATGGAAGAATCCAAGTTTCGTTGCGGACGACAATGCCGGGTGATGTCACAGTGTCTTGCTCCGGGCGAACCGCTGTGCGTTTTGCACGTTGGTTTCGGTTTGCTATTTTCATTATTTACGAATTAATTACTCGCACAAAATGAACGCGAATGTTGTATTCGGTATCAAGGGAGAGGTTCGTGTTCGGTATGATGCTCACCTAATTTTTTTTCGAATCCTGCCGAAGCCTCCCTTTAACACTGCACCTAACGCTGCCAGATCGTGTGTGCGGTAAACCTTTCGAATAGATATATCGCCCAAACACTTTAAATTATGACTTGCATAGCCGGCATAGTTCGCGAAAACAGTTACTAATTATATTCCTTGTGCCAACATATGTACATACCAAGAGTTTCCTCGTGGCAACTGTAATCCACCAGCTACACTTTTCAGCAGCATCCTCTGACGCGCTGACAGCTGTATAGAAGTTATCGGAAACAAGGATGTGCTCGCTATCCATAAATAAAGAAGACATTTAAACAGGATGACATTGTCTTTTGCTCAAATGATGCGAACAATAGTAAGAAGGTTTTCGCGTGTTTTAAGCGCTAAAAACGATTGCACGTTCGGCAAGTACCACTCGAAAGTGTGCTGCGATGGGTTACCAGGCTATACTTAAGATATGTAATCTGCTTTTAATACATTCAACTCTTGGAGACACAGGTGAGCGTCCAACCTTCGTCATGGCCTTCCTTGTCAACTCTTTGAGTATTACAGTGTACGTCCTTATGAGATATATTACTTTTACGTCCATCCCGTATGGCGTCCATATGGGGTCCATCACGTATTAGGATTATGAAAAAACGAGAGCCATACTCTAGCTACTGGGTGGTTCTACATATAGTAGGTGAACACGTGATTCTACACATGGTTCTACACATTCTACACGTGGTTCTACAGTGAGTAGGTGGTTCGGTAGTCTGTCGTGACTGTATGGCAGCCTAGTCCTGCCGCAGCATCCATGGTAGCAGGGGTGGACTTAAAACCTAATGTTTAAACTATTTAAACTACTTATATAGATGGAATCGCGATGCAGTGGGCACGAGGGGATGGAGTTAGGACTGGCTACCATGCATTGGCGGATCCATTCGCAATTTAATGCAGTGCTTCCCAAACCCTGCCGCCCACCAAGAATATAAGATATCGCGTCGCGAACCCCCTCCCTCCGAGCTTTTCGCGATGCCACGAGCTTTTCAATTTCAGTGCATGAGCAGCGCAGTACACTGAAATTTTATTTGACAGTTAATATTGTCAGAGCGAATCAGCCGGGCTAGAAATCTTCGCAAAAAGAAACCAACAACACGAGGCAGCAGGAATGACTGTCCCTATTCATTAAGCTTGGTTTTAGACCTCGGATCCGCTACCGCGATCTTTTTTTGTGACGCAGTAAAATGGCAGAGCATGGTCTAAGGGCATCATTTGTTTCTGTCCTTTTTTTTTTTTTTTTTCTGGAGCTATTCGAGACCCCGCTGAATCTGTCACGGTTTCAGAAACACTAAACTACCGTTTAAATAGTCCATGAAAAAAGTTGGTTAAATAGTCAATGGATCTGGCAATGCCTGTTAGCCAGTCCTAAGTCCATCCCACCATACTACAGTGAACTAGAAAAGGGCAGTGGAACGACCGAGATCTCCGCGTGACTATCACGACGTCGACAGCCAGTGGTGGCGCTGCAATCGACGACTGTGGGGACGCAGAATAAAAATGCAATTATTATTGCAATTACAGTCCACGTCCAGCTCACCAACGCTCTGCCCTCAAGGCTCTCTTCACCTTTCTGGACACCACAGGACTTCGACCCTTATTGTGAAGGGGCTCATGATTTCATTCCCCGCATCACCACCAGCAGTGGGGTAGAGTATCGCCCCCTGGCGATGAAACTCCCCAGTCGTCATCCCGCAATAAGTTTGTTGTTGTTACATTACGATTATAATTAATTGTTCTCAACAGAATCGTTGAGACGCAGATGACACGCTTTGCAAAGCATGCCCTCACAGTGTAGTTGGCGATAGCAGCGCCACCGCTATATTTTCGCCACTTGCGCTGGCAGCCGTCCCAAGGTGCACACCCCTCCGTTCGCTGCAGAATGCCTCTTCTAGTTCGCTGTAACCAGGCCCGGCGAGAGAAGTTACGGGCCCCGGGGATGACTGCGGATGGGTCCTGCCCGAGCCCCCTCCTCACGTCTCCTGCGGTGCTATAGTAGCCGCCGGACACTGGGTCTTGCGGGCAACTAAAGAGTCGGGGGCTCCATCTTCGCCAGCCCCCCCCCCTCTCGCCGGACCTGACTGTTACCAATACCCACTCTATCGCCGACTCCATGTATATTACATTTCCTTTTCTTCTTCTTTTACTTTTCTTGTCTTCGTTTTCTTCTACATTCGTAGAATCTTTGCATGATTTTTGTACTTCATGTATCTGGAATCCCTTCAAACTTCTCTGAAAGCTCCTGTTCGACACATTAACATGTGCTTATTTACATTAAAAAATAACATACTTATTTCCAAGCGATCTGCGTACCAATGTATGTAAGATGCGTGACACTTTTATAGATGTGGTTCTTTACGTCACGGATGCATTGCACTGCACGCCAGAATACTAAGAAAAAAGGAATTACTCTTCTACGTGTCGCACATAGCGAGACACGAGCTCTCGAACACACTCCCGACCAAAGCGCAGACGTTACAGAGCTCAGAGTTGCCTCCATCCCCATTGGCAGCCGTAAGCACGTGACTTCTCGTGCGCTGCCTCACTGGCGGCGTCGATGATGTCAGATGGCGGCGTGATGTCAGAGCCGCACGAGCCACATGGCGGTGCCCGCTGTGCTGTCTGGGGTTTTTCCTGGGTTTTCCTCAGACGCTTTCAGTCATATGTCAGCACAGTTCCCTTAGAAGTCGGCCCAGGGCGTCAGTCGTGACGTTGCCCACCTCTGTGAGGCCGACAACAACAATGACCTGTCTTAACCCCGTTAATTGTTTTCTACGAATGATAACTTGATAATTCGTGGGTTTACGTCGGAAGGCAACCATGATCATAAGCGACGCTGCAGTGGTCGTTCTATGGTTTATTTTTGCCCTCCTGAGGTTTTTTTTAACGTGCGCCGAAAACTCAGCACACAGTGCACCTTATTTAACGTCCCTTGCGGAAGACAGCGTGTCCAACCAACTTATACCCTCCCTCCAAGTTGATGACGTCTTCGGCCGAGTTCGGGTACGAAACCTTGGGACCCGTAAGGGGTACACTACAACGAATGAAAACAGTGTATAAATGATAAGAGAAGCGCTTACAGACGTTAAGAAGAGTTTGATGTAGTAATCGCAAGTTACAGCACGATGGAGGCTGAGCTAGACCAGACGGGGCGGAAGAGGCAAGGCGCGTGACGTCCAATGCTCTTCAAGCGTCATGGCGGGGTTACCTTTACTTTCAGAGTGATCTTAAGTGAGTATTTCTCACACGTCGTTGACGTTTTGTCGTTCATAGCGGGTTTCAGCTCAATCGTCTATCCGAAGCTACTACAAAGTAGAGACGAAGACGGTAAGCAGTTACTGGTGATCGACGACAAACTACAACTGAAGCTGGAGAAAAGTTCGGTGCTTGCAAAGCAATTTCTATACACAACGCATGAGGACGGCATGGAAATTCATCACCACGTATGTTGGTGAAGTTCATATGGACGAAGATGAACTCAAGCGAAGTTATGTTGCAATAGCAGACACAAACTTAATTGTTGCTTTATATTGTGCGTTTCCAGTTGGACGGTGAAGATCTGGAGAAAAATTTGTATCATGACTCAGACAAGATGGCTTCCCTCATGATGTCAACGGAAGGTGGACTTCGAGTGGTAAATCTAGTTATTCGATTTCGTGCAAAATATTATTCGAGTTCACGTTCGCGGAGGAACCGAAAGAACATCGGCACGAACAGCGATGTCTGCATTATACAGGGTGTTTATTGTTATTCGTTACAGAATTTTCATTGAAAAAAACTGGCAGAGCAAAATAGATGCCGTTTCTGCAGTTGAGTCGTACGGCCAGGCTGACATCCCCTCGAAGAAAGTGTGCAATGTAACTATAAGATGACTAATTACCTAAGATTCATTAATTAACTCTTTAATTAGGGGATTTCGGGCAACAGCGGGAGATCAGAATGAGAGACCATCCTAGTTGAAAGCCATTCCACGTTTAAAAAATCCTGAAACCACGTACGTCCGTCAAGATGTCCATCCCCGAATTTTGATATGCAAATGAGCCGAAACTGAAAGAGCGCGCCTAAGTAGCGCATCACTTTCACCGACGGAGGCTTATCTGGGTGGGAAAGCGGTTTATCCGGCTCGCAGATCGGCACCTACTCCAATCACTTCCATCGCTCCAAATCACGTGGCCCTCTGACGTGAAATGAGGGCTGTACCGCCTGCGTTCCGGGTCGCCGCGGTTTCGGTTTCAGCGCATTTGCATGTCAAAATTCGGTGGTGGATATCTTCACGCACGTGCGTGTTTCAGGAATTTTTAAACGTGGAATGCCCTTCAACTAGGATGGTCTCTCATTCTGATCTCCCGCTTTTGCCTGAAATCCCCCAATTAAAGAGTTAATTAATCGTCTTTAAGTCATACTTTCTTCGAGGGGATGTCAGCCTGGCCGTAGAACTCAACTGCAAAAACGGCATCTATTTTGCTCTGCTAGTTTTTTTTAATAAAAATTCTGTAACGAATAAATATAAACACCCTGTATAGACAGAGTTCGTTGAGAGCACGCATACAGTGTAGGCGGGGCATTATTGTATACGTGAATTTATATTTCTTTTTGTTTGACCAGGGCATATGTTTTATTCGTTCGTTGAACACAGAACAGTGTTTGAGTATACAGGCCTGAGGCGGCAAAGAAATCACTTGGAGATATAGTTACGATGCGGTGCACGTTGAGATGTGGCAGTAGTGTACCAGTATAATCTCGTCAGAAAGAAGAACCACTCATGTAGGCGGCCCCTCTAGCGTAAACCGTCCATATGAATCACTTGAAAGCAGAGAAGTTTATTTAAAAGCAAATACAGAAGATTCTAATCAACGACACATATCCACCATACTATAAATTTTCGCTTCCCTGTGAAGTCGACCCAGGACGCACGATTTCCCCCCGAGCAATAGGCAGCATTATGGGCAGGCAGACCGCTTTGGCAGTGAAACGGAACAACCGATGAACCAGGCACTAGTAGATATTAACCATTTGGATCCACAGGTGCCGCCGAGGCACAAACTTTGACAAAATTCCCTTTCCAGGAAGGCATTATTGGAAGCAACCTCCGGATAAGGCCGCTCGATGCTAGAGAACGTAGCTCTGAAGGTGATACGGGACACCTAGTTTACCAGGTGAAGGAAAGAATGTCTCGATCGGCAGACATCTGTAAGTGACACAGTAAAATGACATCAGAATTCAATAAGAATGAAAAATTATGAAATACACCCCTGATTCGCATGACGGGTATCGTAACGAACAACAGGCACAACCTGTAATTTCCCGTTCAGCGAAGCTCCTGTCTCTGTAGGGCTTCCTCTGCACGTTCTATCGAAATTGTGCCGATTTAGTTTCCCGTAAAAAAAAAAAAGTAGATTGCAGGTAGCATCATTAGTAGTATGAGGAAGCGGAGGATGGTTGTATAGTCAATCGGGTGGGATTTTTAAATAGGCCTAGATGTATAACGATTGGCCTTCGCACGGGGGGCGCTTGCTCCACAATATCGACAACCTGAAGATCGGACTCCAGATGTGTTACCCGGAACTGCCCAACTCAGGAATATTTCTTTCAATTTAACTGAAGCATTAAAACATTTAAAATGGAATGATCATGCGTAGCACAATAGGTATTTCTTTTATGCAAGCAGGCTATCTTTTTAAGAAGGAAGAACTAACCCTTGGTCGCCTAAAAAGTCGTTAATAACCTCATTGCACCGTTGCGACCGCTATAAAAATCAAAGTGTGTTGTTTTGCCTTCCAGTGTATGCCCCTGGCAAAGAATTTGACAAAGGTGCTTCTACGTTTGTGAAGCCAGTGCATGGTAAATGTTTTTCCAATCGAAATATATGGCAGGTACACATGACAAGTAGTCTTCGAGCAGTCATGACGTTGACTTGATGCTTTTTAAAATTATTTAGCTTCCTTAAACAATGTTTTTCCACTAAAATGCTACATGATGTATCGAAGCAACTTAACAATGTCAGCCCCAGTGCAGAGGGATCACCGTACTTGTGCTTACCATGTCATCTTACGTTGTTCTTTCTTCCCATTTCCAGTAGATGCTCGTCAAGACCAAACTGCATACTGTAGGCATATTTATTGTTTTTGGATTGGTTTTCTCAGTGCTTGTTTACTTTTCAATGTCACATGTTGGGCAACTCGCTGTGTTGTAACAAACCGTGAATGCAAGTGCACAACCCATTTTCAGCGCGACCAGAAACTCATCCTGAAGTCATTATAGTGGTAGACACCGTGCATAGTCTAAAATTCAGAGGCAAAGGAAAGGAAAAGCAGAACAAGATCATCGAGTACTTCAGTGTCTTCATGAATGCGGTAATACACGTCCTAACGGGTTTATGAGAGTTTGTTACTGGTGGTCAATCGCACTATCGACTATGCTGCGAGCGAGAGTAACCAGCAAAACGAAGAATTCTTCCATGTGCTGTAGCTAATGAGATACAGGTTCTTGAGCACACTGCTGCTCTCAAAAATGACGTCAAAGGAGTGGGAGTATAGATCCTTCCTGTTGGTCCTTAGGATCATGTGACTCCTGGATTTCTCCATTTTTTCTTTTTTTTTAAATCAATCAATCAATCAATCATGTGACTCTTCCCACAGCTTGCCCGCGCGAGCGGGTAGACAGCCGCACTGCCGGAGACGGCTGCCGTGATATTACAGCAGCATGGGTTTCAGTATTGGTGGGTTGTTGTGGCATTCTATTGCAAACTACGTGCGAGGCGATATTTTGCCGGTATGAGCCGATATGAGCGGACCTTATTTTGAACGCACGTATTACTTGTTTGACTGGAATACTTGGATGGCAAGGTCACTTTGACGCAAAGCACTGTCTTCTACATCTGAAATAACCAAGATCGATAACCAGGCCAATGACCGATATAACCAGGGATGAACTGTCACAACCCTTAAGCTTAAGGGTATAGAAATATTTCATGAATCGAAAGAAATATTTCATGTATTGGCAAGCATTTGAAGGCAGTGCAAGAATAATTGGTCTAAATTATTGTTCCATGATACGTTGCTTAATTGTATCCCATCCTCAACGGACAACTAGGTGAACTTGAAATACTCCACTCTCCATTACATCACTGTGAAGCTTGTACTGTCAGCCATATTGAGGCATAACGTGAGTCCCTCCTATTTCAGCCTACAGAGAACCCTATAAGCTCTTTGAGTACTGCCCGTCATGTTTACCCATTCACCGCGTAGTGGTTGTTGCATGTCGGAGAGTTTCGAGGTGTCCTGTTTAATATTTCTGTCTGTAGAAAACTGAAGAAAATGCGTACATGAAGTTTCACAATGACTCAGACAATCTGATGGACTCCTACGATTCCCTGTTCAACCTTGCTGGTTATGCCGTCGCTCGGAAAGACGCGTTCTCCTCGTACGACCTAGTCGTACTTGTAACCGGGTAAGTTGGCTCAGTGGGTCCAGTCAAATTTTCTAGGTTTCACCTCCACAAGATACTGTGGGTGATTTGTGTCAATATTTGTCGTGGTTGCGCTTGTCAACAGCGTGCAGCAGGACTTTCATTTTTTCAGTTATAATGCAGTGGCGAGGCGGTGCGTTGGGACAACGCGCGGAGTTGCTAGCGTGGTTGGTTGTCGCTGGCGGACACGGATTGGGGCCGTGCGTGCCCAATTTTGTTGCTCTGTAGCCGATTTGGGTGCTCTCTCCAGATTGAACATTCGAATTTGCCATCAAACACAATCGAGTCACATGGTATCCGTAAAGGGATAGTTTGGAGCTGTCCACTGATTTAGGGTTGTATTCTTTTCGAATGGCGAATTCCACTCGTCGATCTGGAACGAGAATGGGAATCCGTTACAGAGCCACAAAATCCGGCACGGAGGGACCCAATCCGAGACCACAAGCAAAAACCAAACTCTTTGCATATATCCGGCAAGCCCAGCGAGCCAGCCCAACGCTCGCAGTTGCTGTATCGCAAGATGCGGAAATGACGAGAGTGCTCTTTTGATGAAGAGTGCTCGTGGAGAGAGTTTTTCTGAAAAGCCCAGTGAAACACTCTGTCCGTGTCTCTGTTGCATTACCTCCTAATCTTGCAACCTTTCTTTTTCTTTTTCATTTTGATCTGCTCACCGATAGGTTTCCGATAACCGACTATCGATAGTCCACAATCGATAGTGCTATCGAGAGTTTTTTTTACAAACCGATAGTTCGATTTTCGTACGACTATCGATAGCCTTGCATCACTACTATGAACCCTACCAAACTGGGCCGCCGTCTGCGTCTGCACCACACGGCGATTTTAACTTGTTGGCTGTGACACCTTTTGTATAGATGAATCCGATAGGTCCGTATCCAACCAATGCAATCACGGTTACCTCGGCTCTGTTCCGCGGTAGGTCAGTCTGCCACTGTTTTTCAACGTCAGCACGCATTTCTTCTTATCTTCATATTTTCGGCTTTATCGCAGAAAGCATGTGTAGAAAGAAAGAAAGGTGCTGGCATGCTTTGTGGACGAAATGCCTATACACTGTGTACTGTCGTCGTTGTCAGAGGCCGAAAGAAACGAATGACGCGCAGAAGTGCATGGTCCCACATTTTCTGTCCAACATTTTAGGCCATCCCATATCCTACCAACTCGAGTAAGTCCATCACTTTTTCTCGCTGCTTCTAAACTGCGCTCTCCGACCTATAAAGCAGACGACGTTATGTGTACCTCCGCGTTGGCGTCTGGTTGGGTGCTATTATTCTACAAATGACGTAACATTGGATAGAGGTATCTGGATGGCGGTACGTCTAGTCGCCCGTATCTGAAAAAACGTGCGTTCTTGTATTAACGCTGCCCCCGTTATGAGGAAGAAATATTGAACACTAACTTGTAAATAGAATCAGGAAGCGTAGAAGAACAATATTACACCTATTAAACTCGTAACTCAATAGCTCCAGATAGGAGTTCTCACCTCCTTTAAAGGGACTATGAAATTTCCCGAACCCCCATACTTTTTTTCGATGGAAACTGTTCTTCCCGCAGAGAAACTAATATGCCACAAATTTTTCCGGACGAAATCGCTCCACTCTGCGAGGAGCGCGCGCTGGAAATGTCTCTTCCGCGTTCCTCCTCTCCCGCGCATATTTCCCTGCCGATGGTGTAACTGTACGGACCGCACTTCGGTTCCCCGTTACGTCATCGGTGTTGCACAATGGCAAGTAATGCCGCGAGCTCGCGCTGTGGCTGCCGCCACTGCCGAAATCTGCCGATCACGCGAAAGCTGCTGTCATGGAGATTTCCACTCCCGATGAACGCATACGCGGGATCCTACGGCGCATGCTCCTGGCGGGATTCCTCGGCTCGGCAACACGTCACGATGACGTGTTGCTGAGCCGGCCGTGGTCGCGTCAAGTTGCCCGTTGTGTCTCCGCTCGGCAGCTCGCCACGGCGCGGCGCTAGCTGTCCTCCCTTCGCCGCTCCGTTTAAATTCGCTCCCGAGAAATCCGCTCGCGCGACGAAAGTAAAATTTCGGTTCTAGACTCGGAAAAATGTCTTCTTTCGAACAAAACGAAGAAAAAAATCGTTTCATAGTCCCTTTAAGGTGTTACGCAACGCCGCCGGAGCTTGTGCGGCAGCGGAAGCAGTGCTGACCTTTAAAATTCGTTTCTTTAGATTCTTAGCCCTTTTCGGACGAAAAAAAAATACAGCCGGGTATATTGTCGGCCGATGCCGAACATATAGTGGTATCGGCTACATAGATGCGTTTCCGGTTGCGACCGTACCTTTAAGTCGTCATAAAACGTATTTAGCAAAGGTTTATTTGGAATTCGTAGCTTGATTGTTCGGTGGTACAAAAACCGGAAGTGGAAAGTGACATCATTGCCGTGGAAGTGCTGGCTATCAAATCCAATGCCTATAAATTTAATGGAAATATATTCCACAGTGACTGACATTGAGTGACAAGAAAGCACGCCACAGCGTTTTTAGACATCCGTTTGTGTCCGTACTGTTGCTTTATGTACGTACTGGCTGGGGCTAATTAAATGCATACAAATAAAATGTACCTGAACAGTATGTGGTGTGTTACTGATGAAGTCGTCAGGACAGTGCACAGCGAGGAAAGGTCGAATGCGTGCTTCTTGATTATCACTCTCCTGCGCGGAGCATTACACCACGTTGGCAGGACCGTCAGACGGCATGCTAAAGGCCTCATTCAGACGGAGAGGGCGTGTCTTAATTTGGAACTATGGGAGGCAACATGTTTTCTTTCATCCTTTTTTTTTTTCTTTGTGCCTATCCCTATCACAATGACCGAAAACCTTTAACTTACTTGATCCACAGTCGGGACCTCGTAAGTGTCTACAGTGACGGTCGCTTTTCGAGTGGGACAGCAGGTAAGTGCCATAATTTGCTTTATACATTCTAAAAGTCGACCATCTGTCATAAGGAAGGCTCCAATTATGCAAGAGAGACGTTTCTGCCTATCGCGTTTTTCCGCCCATGTTGCAGCGGCCTTTTAGCACTCAGAATCTTTCACACGCGATGATAAAATGATACCTGGTGGAATATTTGCTATCCGTAAGGTGTGCCCTGGTCAATGCTTCCTACAAAGAACGCAGTTAAGGACTTCGGAAGACCTGCATCGCGCCGGACTGCGAAGTATGGTCGAGAAGTCTGTGTTTGCAAGCGTGATGGGCGATTATTCGTGAGGCTGATGCCACGACCTCGAAACGTAACGGTTTTTCGTCGAGGAAACGTCGTAGGCGGTTACCGCTTAGACCAGGGGTCGGTAACCTCTACAGTTCCAAGGGCCATATTTCACCCCCCCCCTCGTCGACTTTTTCCCAGGGGCCGCAGATGAGATTCGAACCCATTCGAAAATAAGTCTAAATTAGCCTGCCGAAATTATTAATTGCTGTTGAGTGACAAGCTGACCATTTCACAAGTGCAACTAATACTGTAAGCTTGCTTGTTGCGCTCACAAAGTTATGATTTAGGGAATACGACAAGCACTTTTTGTTAATTTTAAGCGCCGGAGAGGCAACACAGAGAGCGCACTCTTGCTTTAGGAATTCCCCCAACTAAATACCGGGATTTTCGTCGTGAACTCGGTCTGCGCCAGGCCGCAACTGTAGCGCAGCTAGGCCGCAAGCAGCCCGCGGGTTCCCGACCCCTGGCTTAGACGAAACACCAGGCTACCTCAACACCAGACTAGATCAACATGCATAAAAATGAGTACAACACCCTCAGAACTTGGGCTCGGGTGGAGCCCTTTTCCACATATTCCAACGCCCACGTGTCATACAAAACGCTTGTTGTTGCGTTCGTACCATAAAGCCCGAATCCCATAACAAGCGACACGCGGCAGATACACGCGAGAAGCGACAAAATCGACGTCACTGCCGCCACACGAGCGTCAAAAAAGCTTTGTCGCGGCTCAATATTTCTGCATCTACTCCCAGTAGATATTTGTAGCATGTCGCTGAGTTCGTTGCCTGTTGTTTGACAAAACCAGCTAGATTTGGCGGCGTGAAACAAGAACTGAACGCGTGGGCAAGGAAGAGGGTGGAGAGGGCAAACAACAAAACTAGCAGACGAAGAAGTGGGCGGGGCGTGGGTACTTCAACCGCAGCGCCACTGCGTTATGGCGAATATTACATAGCACCTTCATTACAATTTCTCCTCGTTTTGACGAATGAAATACTATTTTTGGTATATTTATGGCAATTTACAACTTAGCTCGAATAAAATAAGCATTGCTTCTCCAAAAACATCATTTCTCGGTGACGAAATGTCGCTGCTCAAATGGACCAGGAAGTCGCGCCATGACCAGACACGACAGCGACAAATTCTGCAGCGCGTCGCGTGTCGCTTGTTATGGGGTCCGCGCTTAATACAAGGGCTAGCGCACTGTCTTCAGAATAACAAAGATATGGTGGCGGTAGCGGTAGATGTGGCCACGCCGCGATTCGTATTTCGATTGATTATTGCTTTAAAGGCCTATTGGAGGTGAACCCTTCAAATTAAGATATGGGTACCTATAGCCTTGCCTTTGTGTATCGTAGGACGAGCCTTCGTAGGGAAGGTGTGCGATGAACGCTATAAGGTTGGAGCGGTGGAAGATTTGCCACCCACGTACGACGGCGTCCACACATTTGTTCACGAAGTCGGCCACCTGTAAGTATTATAAAGTATATGGAATGGTAACCACTGAGCCTTTGTCACTCAGGATGGGATGTGTACATGATGGAGCTCGCGCTGACAGCAGCATCACAAATCATCCAGGAGCAGAAAACTGCCCTGGTGCTGAGAAGTTCATCATGTCGACATCGGTAGCATTTAACAGCCAAGACAAGTTTTCCTACTGTTGTGGCCAGCAAATACACGTTGTCTACCAGTAAGTAAACCTCGTCTTCTGTAGGAACGGCACAGGGTCGGACTTGCGAAAATGCTCGATTGCTGCTGGTATATGTATCGGAGTTTCAAAGTGTAACGTTGCATAGAATGGTCGTACTTCGTTACTTCCCTGATTTCTTTCGGCGAAGTTTCGGCGTCTGCTTCCTCGAGGTCTGGAACTCGAGAAAATACGAGCTGCCAATCTGCGCGGCTTCCTAGAAAGGAATCTAGCTACCACAAAGTGCAAGGTATGAAGATTATCGCGAATATCCGGTATCGCTGTGTTCCAGGGTGCATATTATGACGACGTTTTATGATTACTTGTCGACGCATATAGACTGAACGGCGATATCGAGAACATCATCACTTTTTAAATGGATAAAATAGGTCGCGTATAGACAGAGAGCGTTTTGGACTAGGTAGATCGCATGAGGCACTAAAGACGCTTCCCTTCCCGCTTCCCGCAGTGAATAGTGCATGACAGTAGTATAGCACCGATACAGTAGCACTCTCATTCTCCGCGGAGCATATCGAGCGATGTCTGGCTTGAATGTAGCACGTATGCCGAGCAGGGCAATGGGCGGAACCGTGGTCCAGTGGCTTGGGTTCTCGAGGGCCATGATGGCAGCCTTTTGAGCTGGCAATGGAAGCGCTCCAGCAACCCAACAGAGGATGGATGGTAGGATGTGGTCCGTATGCGGGTGGTGTGCAGAAGCGCCAGAAACGCACCGAAGAGGTGTGCCTGGAACTGGGGACCACGTTCAAAGGTACCTGCAGATGGCACACCAAATCGTGCAACCACATTATAAATTATTGTATTCATAATAAGGTGAGGGGTTTAACATTTCACGGCGAGAACAGCTCTGGCGATGCCACATTGGTCGGTAAATTGATTAATTTTGCCCACCTGAGATTTCTTTAAAGGAGCAGCTGAGGGATTCCTTCATACAGTTTAAGGCTATGGCTTTCGTTTATGGCTCTGATACACTGTGCAACAACAACATTGTTTAACAAGTAACATGCGTACGATTATCGCAGCTCACCTATAGCGTGTGAGGGAGGTATTTGATCTGCGCACCCTTTGCAATCCCCTCCCCTCTTTCAGAGAGGTCGTACGTGAGTGAGTGATGCTGACGTCACTGCATGATACGAGCAATCTGCCGCAAGTAGCACCACGCGGTGTTCGTGGGAAACAAATTTTTATTCGGAAATGAGACCTCGGGCTACGGTGATACTACGTCACATGCACCTGATTACGTCACATAAGGAGGTCGAGACGGGTCTCCAAAAATGCCGGAACGCTCATGGGTGCTTTTCAGTCCCTGGTTTTCTTGAGGACCATGTGTAGTGCCGGTGACCAATTTCCGGAGGAGGGGCGAGTGAATCCGAGGTGCCGGAATTGCTCTTTCAGAATTTTCAGCTTCTCCGGCGACAAAGGTCACGGCTTGGCAAAAACTATCGGGCCAGTAGTCTGGATATAGTGGACGACATCGTGCTTGACGGATTTCGTCCACTCGAGTGGTTGGGTCAAAGACAGATGCTCTCAGAGGAGAGAGGCGTAGGGCGGTGGTAAGGCGGGTAACGATGCTCCGCTGAGGCCAACATTCGACGTAGAACCAGTGGGCATCACGCGTTTGGTGAGACGACTTTGTGTGTCAACGACAAGGCGGCGAGCAACATCAGCAGGAATATAGCAAAGCGATGCAGAAGTTCTGCTCCAAGAATGGATTTCCTGTCTGCGGCAACGAGGAGAATCCAAGGGAAATATCTGTGCAGGCCGAGGTTTAAATTCAAAAGCTTCTCACGGTTGACAGGAATGGCAGTGTTGTTGACGGCCATGAGATGGAACAGCGGTGGATTGAGACGGTTGCGGGAAGAGGCAGGTAAAACGCTGAAAGCAGCACCCGTGTCAAGGAAACGGGTCTCGGTGGTGCGGTCAATTACGAAAAATAAGGAACTAATTGCTTGGGTGGGGAAATGCTGGTCGCCGTCAACGGCCCTCTGGGCTGTTTCCGGACCAGCCGCAAGGTCTTGGGCATCTCAGAGCGGCGTCACCGAAGCTCTGGAGTTACCAGCAAGGTGGCAGGTTGTCGCTATCGAGGGAAGGAGAGCGACGGCGATGGAACCTTGTAGGTAGGAGATCGACGAGACTCACGAGAACGATTTGAGGAGCGGCGATGTCCATCAGCAAGGAGAAGCGCGGCAACAGTCTCCGAAAGACACTGGAGCACGCCGTGGAATTCGGTGGGTAGAATGGGGAGATTGTGCTTGACGAAGGACGCGAATATTGCGGGATGGCAGCGACTGTTGAAGGAGCGACTTCCATGTAGACTTCCGGTAGGGAAGCGACGGTGTGCCGGTACCTGGTGAGTTGGGAGGTGACGCCAGCAAGAAGGAACATGGGCATCAGCTTCTTGAAACCATATGGTGGTATTTCTAAGCCAAAAAAGAGGGAGTCGAATGACGACGTGCCCTAGTATAAGCTGGCGAATGTCCGGGGCAGGTTGGTTGAGGTGGTCGTCGGAGGGATCCATAGGGAAGAGAAGGGTAAGCATTCATTCTCAAGTCACCGAAAATGAGGACCTAGAACTGACTTCCTCGAGAGTCTGGGTTGAACTGGTTTATTCTTGTCAGGACGCGAAAAAAATGTATTTAAAAACGTGCCTCGAGGAGGTATCTGACTTTGTCGTCTTTCCGTCTTGGGCGCCACAAATAACCTATATAAAGCCCTGCCTGCCTGAAAGTGCTCTTGACAGGTGTTATATTTCCCTTTCAGCCTGGAGGCTACAGCGTGTCTCAAAAGGGAAACAACGTCGAGCATAATAAACAGCACCCAGCTTCCAGGTGATCTACTACTTAATGCTGACCAGTATTGCAAGTACGAGCATCCGGAGTACAACAAGACTGCAAAAAATATGCCTAATGTGAGCAACACCGGGTCTGTGAAAGTGTGAAAACGTTTTTCACATAAGGGACAGCACTTTGTCATCACATGCTCCACAGCTAGAGATACAGTGATGTTGTGTGACACTGTGGCAGTCAGATAACGTACCCGCCACGTATTACGTATACTATGGGTAATTGTACTTGAGGACGGAGTCCGCAGCGCTAGACAGCTCTAGGTAGGTGCGTGGCCAAGAGCACGGCACGGCATGACCCATTGGGTTATTCCATGGTAACTGCTGGAACGGCTTTCCTCGACAATTTCTCATTTCTTTTTTTTTAAAATCTGATCGTTTTTATTTGTCACGACATAACAATTTTCCGAGTCGCTAGCTCAAATATTATTGCGTGTCAAACTACACAGAGTATGTCCAAGAAAACCTTGTCCCTCCTGAAGTCCTTCACTGTATCGAGCCCCTCCATTCATTCTGTAATCGAAACTAACTCTGAAGAGGGTGCCAGCCTGGCGGCAGTGTGTGGATAGAGGGATTTGGGGACGTAGGTATGACAAGTGGCCGGTCCCTTTCAGTGGCACACGTTTCCAGTCGCGAAGAAGGCCGACGGAATAAATTGTGGGTGACATCAGAGGTGGCGACGGACGAGACGACACTTGTAGATCAGGTTTTCACATACTCATGAGCACAAAAATGTCGGTGGAAAATTTGCGTCCAAAGATGGATTCTCACTTCAACAGGGCATCAAAGATTTCTCACCTCCCAACCTCGCATACCTTTCCCTGCAGGCTTTGGTGGTAGTGGCCGTGGTATCTGGCTCGCCATTGTTGGCTTCACGTATGTGGACAACGTCATGACCCGTAGGCGCGATAGATGAGATGGGACGAAAGTTAAACGGTGCCTCTTGTGAATAGCAAAGTTCTGCTAGTACCAGGCACAGGAGACATAGAGGACTCTCGTGTATAGCGATGTGCAGTCGACGCCCACGCGTCTCAGGATTGGGCGAGGATGCGCACAGATAGTGCAGTACCCTGCACTCTAAGAAACAAAGGTAGAATTTTCTATCGCTCATAGCCACAGTTGCTTCGCGGCGCTAACACGCAAGAATTTTCTACCCATCTCGGTAGAGCTGTATTGCAACCACATTTCTACTCAAACCAATTTTACCTTTTGGGTATAACTGCAGAGTAGAAACCAATTACAGAGTAGAAACTGTCATTCTACAAGCTTGGGTAGGAAATTATACTTTTTTTTTCCTTAGAGCAATTTGAGAGAGAGGAGCAAGGGAAAGGGACGCCGCGGAGGAGAGGCCGCGCGTGGATTGGCACGAAATGGTAGAGTGAGTGAGTGAGTGAGAGTAAAAAAGAAAAAAATTGAGAAAATTGGCACCACCAACGTGGAAGCCGGCTACTCCATACCACGTAGACAAATCAGAAAACATACCAATAGTCACACAAAGTCAGGACAGTGAAAAAAAAAAATGAAAAAAATGGTAGAAGTACTGTCGTTCCATCAGCTTGGGTAGGAAATTCTACCTTTTTTCCCTTAGAGTGTGCTGTCCCTTAGATCGCATATCACCAGGGATAAATTCCTCTCGAGTCCTCCTGCTTACGAAGGACCGGAAAACGTCAACGTATTTATACTCGTTCCCTTTTGGGAGGTTAAAGGGACTTTGTGCGTGTTTCACTTCCAGCTGGGAAATCTGTCACAGTGCGTAATTGCATGCGAACTCATACAAGGAAATCTCCGTATGCATCTCCACAAATCACCTGACGGGATACCTTGCGAGGATGGTACAGGCAAGGTACGTAATTCATTAGGAACTAAGTTTAGTAGTAAGAGGTGGTGGCGTTGGAAGGTTGTCGTGCCAGTAGTATACTCCGAAACCTAAAATGTGCACTGCTCTATGTGATGCGCCACTTCCTGTGGCCCTCCTTGAGGTGGTGGATATATCGCTGTGCCTCGTCTGGACCTCAAGTTCCGTGAAAGTCGGTGGCAGTCTACTACTAATTGTTTGTTTGAAGTGATTAAGAAATTTTCTTATGACAGCAATGTAAAATTGGATCACGTATACACAGCCAAAAACAGGCACAGACATGAGAAGGAAGCACGGACAACAACAACATATATATTCTGATGATGAAGTGGGAAGGTTTTCCACTCTAGGACAGAAGCACAGACAACTGCCTTTGTAGGACGCCTTTTCGTGTCTCTGTCTGTTTTTGGCGGCGTATACGTGATGAACACGTGCCAACTACCCCGCCTTCATACCGCTACTTCAGTAAAGTTTAAGACGGGCCAAAAAAGAATGGTAGTTCAAGAAATGGACGTCTCTCCATTCCGGAGCCGCGCGAACGGTAACGTTGTGATAGAGCTTCTCGGTTCAGTTTATACGCTACGAACCTTTTAAATTTTTTTACAAAATGTTTTCCAAAGAGAAGTCTTCCTTGTTCAGTTCAAGCTTCTGTCTGATGCCTGTGGTAGCGATCGCACAATATCATCCCATTCTGTAAGGTTTATGGATAGAAAGGGTTCAGCTGGATTTAGCAGTAATACTGCTATACAGTCCTAGAAATATGCAGCAATGCTTAGCTACATGGAGTAGAACGCCTTCTCGCTGCACCAGGAACCTGTGCTTAACTTGAAGATTGCATCGTGTATGAGCTGTCACCCGGATGTATTGCTGTGCTCAGAATGGCTGTATCAATAATATAGAAAGTACCCTAAGAAGCGAGGGCAGATCGGTGTACTGTGTGATTATTTGAATGCGTCATTGCATATGCGTAGGATGTTTCCAGCAGCTATGAGAATAAAGTATGTGCTAAATTATGAATAGTGATTGACCTGCACCAGTAATGAAACAAGCTGGTTATCGCTCAAACAGACTTGCAATGCAGGTTTGCATCAACAAAGAATGTGTGGATTATACGAGCCCAACTCCTGCACAGTGATGAAATAGCACTGGACCAGCACTATATTGCCACATCAGGGCCTGCAAACCTGAAGTATATGAAGAATGTGAATAAAGGTAGAAGACAACAGTGCAACATGTATAAATGTTTATGCGTGTGTTACTGAATGTGACGTGATGTGATAGAGGAAGAAAAAAAAAGGGGTACTGAATCCTTGAACCTTTAGATAAAGCTTTTTGACGACAGTAATATTGAGGATCTTATAATAACTGAGGGAGATGGCCAGGTAAGTGAGAAATAATTTTCGAAAATAATTCTCTTCCAACTAATTATTCTGGCCTAGGCTGTTAATGGGCACCTAAAATAATAATAATTGTATTCCTTATTCCAACAAATGTACGAACCAATAATATACTCTTTGTAGCAACTCTACCAGCTACACCTTTCAGCGGCATTTTCTAACATCACTGCAGGTGTGAAACGCTTCTCTGAGGTCTTAGTATTATAAAGTGGTATGTTGAGAAACAGCACACAATAAGAGACAACGATGCTCGCTTAGATTGAAAATATCTACACATCTTTTTCGTGGAAGAAGGAAGAAAGAAAGAAGGAAAAGGTTGGCCAGCCTTAGGACTCGAACCCACATCTTCTGGATTGTTTGTGTGTTGTCCTTTCTTCTGTGTTCCAGCCTCAGAACATCAATTTTCATCTTTTTCATATCCGCATGATATTTAAGTCCAATCTCACTTAAGTCTCAAGTCCAGTTTGCGGAATCCATTGTCTAGCAATCATATGGTGAGAACAATGGTAAGAGGGTAATGTGCACGTTTCAAGTTCTCAGAGTGGTTGCACTTTAGACAAGTAACACTCAGAAGTGTGCTGCGATTGATTCTCAGGCATTTTGTTAACTTTTTTTTTTGTGTTCAGTATATTAAACGCAATTGATATAAGGGTGTTGCACACCTTTTCTGTGTTGTTGGCAATGGTTGAGGGTACAGCGGGACCCCACACCCGTCAAGTTGTTCAGAGCAGCTTTTTTTCCGGTGTTCTCCTCTCATTAAAGTTGATGGAAATAATCACGTCTGTTCTTAAGACATGTAATCTGCTTTTAATATATTAATAACAATAATAAATCCAAACCTTGGAGAAACGGATAGACGTCGTCATCGCCTCGCCTGTCAAGTGTTACAGCATTACTAGGGTGAGTCACAAATACTGAGACCATTCTGACACTCAATGATTGTGGTGCCCTCCTAGCAGAGCGAACGAAATTCAATCCGTCTGGATGTGGGTATGTGGCTGAAGAGATCTGTGATCGTCCCCAAGAAACAGAGTAACCTGTCATCCTGTACTACCGTTGCTTTGTGCTTACCATACAGCAAAATGAAGACCAAGAATCGTTCGTGAACTTTGCGACTTTGCGAACTGTACGAGTTTCAACTGTGCGGAAAAGCCGCCAAAGAGCTGAACATCCGCGAATCTCTTGAGTCACATCAGGGGACGACGATGGTTTGCTAAGCTAGAGAATGGGGGGGGGGGGCAAGCCTCACTATCAAAGACATACCATAGTTGACTCTGAGGTTGACCTCTATGGAGTCCATGGAAATCTGGAAATCAGCACCTGTGCATCAGCAGTTATCCCAGTACTCGCAGGTAACTCAGGAAAGACTTTTTGTTTCTTTTTTTGGTACCCTGAAGCCAGCACGTACGTTGAAACCGAAACCACGTGGATCAGGACCGCAGGGAGCACAGCCAACGCCACCTAGATACAGAAGGCCTGCTTATTGCCTCCTGCCCCTCCTTCGCGACGTGGACATATAAAGTCAGAATTCGTCCGCTACTGCGAATTCAAGAACTCGGAAATGATTGCAGCTAACTTGGAACCTGTAGACCCGAACCTGTAGACAAAAAGTGCGACACGCTTTCGAGAAAATCAGTCTTGAGAAAGATATGGGACTGTTTTGCCATTTAGTACGCGGGGACGTTCGTTCACTACTCGCAGACGACGGCGGTTCATCTCCATGGCTACGACCGCTGAAAGCTCGTTCGCGATTGGCTACCGCCGTTGAAAGCGCGATCCTGGTTGCTGACTCTTAGTTGTTACGTCACGTCAACGCCACAGACTGGCAGGCGAGGGAAGCAGCTTTCTTGACCCGCGAGATTAAGAGCTCGCTTGCGCACCGGGGTTGTGGACTGCAATGTTATCCTTGTATTCCTAATTTCTGCTGCTCCTTTTGTGTGTTTTTTTGCCCTTTCACTTTCCTCTAACACTACACCTAACGCTGCAGGACAGTGCGTGCGGTAAACCTTTCGAAATGATGTATCGCCGAAACACTTCAAATTACGACTTGCATAACCGGCATAGTTTGCGAAAACAATTACTGAAACTAATTAGTATATTCCTTTTACCAACATATGTACCTAACACCAATTTTCTTGTGGCAACTGTAATCCACCAGGTACACCTTTCAGCAGCGTCCTCAGATGTGCTGACAGCTGTGTAGAAGTTCTCGGAAACAAAGATGCCTCATTATGCATAAAAAAGAGAGTTGACTCTCATTTAAACAGGATGACATAATCTTTCGCTCAAATGATGCGAAGAATGGTGAGAAGGTTTTAGCAAGTTCTGCAAACGATTGCACATTCGGCAAAAACCACTCGAAAGCGTGCTGCGATGGCTTTCCGGGCTATAATTAAGATATGTAATCTGCTTTTAATACATTCAGCTCTTGGAGATACGGGTGAGTGTGCAACCTTCTTCATGGCCTCGCTTGTCAACTCTTACAGTATTACAGTGTACGTCCTTGTGAGATATATTACTTTTACGTAAACCGTACCGTCCATCATGTGGTAGGATTATGGAAAAACGAGAGCTATACTATGGCTACAGGGTGGTTCTGCATGGAGTGGGTGAACTTGGGTAGTCAATCGTGACTGTATGACAGTCTAGTCCTTCCGCAGTCTCCATAGTAGCAGGGTGTGATCCACAGGGGAAACTTAATTAATGTCTAAACTATACTTATACATGGGGTCGCGATAGACTGGGTATGATGGAATGGCGGGACTGACTACCATGCATTGGCAGATCCATTCACAATTTAATGCAGTACTTCCCAAACCCTGCCACCCTGCGGCCAACCAAAAATATAAGATATTGCGTCCCGACCCCCCTCCCTCCGAGCTTTTCGCGATGCCACAAGCTTTTCAATTTCATTGCATGAACAGTAGTACATAACATTGACGCTTAGGTTTAATTTGAGAGTTGATATAGACAGAGCGAATCAGCCGGGCTAGAAATCTTCGCTAAAAGAAACCAACAACAGACGCAGTACAGTGGGCAGGGCATGATCTAAGGACAAATTGTTGGCCTCTTCTTTTTTTTTTTTTTTTCACGTTCCAGAGCCATTCGAGACCCCCGCTGAGTCTGTCTGGGAAACACTGGACTAGCGTTTAAATAATCTATGAAGAGTTTGGTTAAATAGTAAATGGACCCGGCAATGAACGGTAGCCAGCCCTACGTCCGTCCCACCATACTACTGTGAACTAGAAGAGGGCAGTAGAACGTCCGAGGTCTCCGCGCGACTATCACGGCGTATAAGAGCGAACGGCGGCGCTGCAATCGACGACTATGGAGACGCCACAGAGCTAGTAAGGAGGAAACGCAGAACAAAAATGCAATTATTATTGCCATTACATTTATAATGATACATTACAATTATAAATGATTATTGTTCTCAATAGAACAAAGCTCAACAATAATCTGAATTCGTAAAATTGTTTAGACGCAGACGACACGCTTTATACCCCTGTCACACGGGCAGTCTTCAATGATCATTGAAGCCAATCGTCATTGAAAGTGCGTGTAGCGCCACCTAGCGTGTATCGTGTCAACCTGTCGGGGAACATTGAATCCAATACTCTTTGGGAAGTTGACACGTCACACACTTGGTGTCACTACACGCATTTTCAATGGCCATTGGTTTCAATGAGCATTGAAGACTGTCAGTGTGACAGGGGTATTACAAAGCATGCCCGCACACTGTAGTCGACGACAGCAGCGCCACCACTATATTTGCGCCACTTGCTCTGGCAGCCGTCTCAAGGCACAGACACCTCCGTTCGCTGCAGTATGCCTCTTCTAGTTCACTGCAGCCAGGGCCGGCGAGAAAAATTACGGGCCCCAAGGATGACTCCGGATGGGTCCCGCCCGAGCCCCCTTCTCACGTCTCCTGCGGTGCTAGTAGCCGTCGCACCTTCGGTCGGGCGGGCCCCTGAAGAGTCTTTACATCATGGACGCATTGCACTGCACGCCAGAATAGTAAGCAAAACAGAATAATTCTTATATGTGTCCTACATAGCGAGATGCAAACCCTCGAGCGCACTCCCAAGCAAAGCGCAACTATGCAACTATGATCATGTGTGACTCTACAGTGGTCGTTCTATGGTTTATTTTTGCCCTCCTAAGGGTTCTTTAACGTGCGCCGAAAACTCGGCACGCAATGCACCTCATTTAAGGTCCACTGCGGAGGACAGCGTGTGTCTAACCAACTTATACCTTCCCACCGCGCTATCGACGTCTTCGGCCGGGTTCGAGTCCAAAACCTTGGGCCCCGTAAGGGGACGCTACAACGAATGAAAACAGTGTATAAATGATAAGAGAAGCGCTTACGGATTTTAAGAGTATGATGCAGTTATCGCAAGTTACAGCATGATGATGATGGCTGAGCTAGACGGTCTAGCTTAGTCTCTATCGTCCTATAACATGCGATTACTAGGCTAAATAGCCTAGACCAGACGTGGCTGAAGGAACAACGCCTAGATACCATCGGTCCTGCAGCCCATGTGACACACGAAGGTATGCTGTGGATGCTGCTATGACGTCAATGAAAGAGCGAACAAGAGAGAAGCCCGAAGCAGCTCGCAACGCTCGTGCAGGCCTCCGTGAGTTGGGCAGTACGAAGGCCTTCTACTATCTAGGAGGTGTTGGCTGAAGCGGCAAGACACGCGACGTTGAATGCTCTTCAAGCGCATTGCGGGGTTACCATCACTTTAAGAGTGATTTTCAGTGAGTACTTCTCACACATCGTTCACGTTTTGTCGTTCACAGACGATTTCAGTTCAATCGTCTATCCAAAGCTACTACAAAGTCGAGACGAAGACGGTAGACAGATACTGGTGATCGACGATGGACTACAACTGAAATTGGAGAAAAGTTCGGTGCTTGCAAAGCGATTTCTATACACTACGCATGAGGACGGAATGGAAATTCATTACCACGTAAGTTTGTGAAGTTCATACGGATGAAGATGAGCTCAAGCGAATTTACGTTGCTATACCAGGCACAAACTTACTTGTTTCTTCATATTCTGCGTTTAATCCAGTTGGACGGCGAAGATCTGGAGAAAA
This sequence comes from Ornithodoros turicata, assembly GCF_037126465.1. Taxonomy (NCBI): domain Eukaryota; kingdom Metazoa; phylum Arthropoda; class Arachnida; order Ixodida; family Argasidae; genus Ornithodoros; species Ornithodoros turicata. The sequence goes on along the minus strand of NC_088207.1, from coordinate 53,493,328 downwards.
ATTTGTATCATGACTCAGACAAGATGGCTTCGCTCTTGATGTCAACGGAAGGTGGACTTCGAGTGGTAAATCTGGTTATTCGACTTCATGCAAAATATTATTCGAGTTCACGTTCGCGGAGGAACGGAAAGAACATCGGTACAAACAATTATGTCAACATTATATGGACAGAGTTCGTTAAGAGCACGCAATACAGTGTTGACGGGCCATTATTGCATACATGAACTTGTATATATATATATATATATATTTTTTTTTTTTACGAGGGCATACGCTTTATTCGTCCGTTAAACATAGAATTAACAGCGCTTGGTTGCAGGCTTGAGGCGCAGAGAAATCACTTCGACATAGTTGCGATGCGGTGCACGTTGAGATGTGGTAGTTAGTGTACCAGTACAACCTCGTCAGAAGGAAGAACCACTCATGTAAACCGTCCATATTTATTTTATGTCTAAAATACTACAGGCGCCGAAGCGCCCAAGTAAGAGGGGACGCTGAAGGTATAGATAGAAGTATTTACACAGCAAAAATACAACTCAACAATACAAGAGAACGCTGCAATTCATGCATCACTGCTTAGGGCTTACACAAAAGATGTCACAGAGTGGTGCGAGACTTCGGCTGTTGAGAGAGAGTTCCATTCGTTAGAAGTTCTGACTGAGAAGTAATGATTTTTTGGAACAGTCAGTCGTGCACTGGGAAGCTGAGTACATATTGTAATGCATATAAAAACAAAATATGAATCACTTGAAAACAGAGAAGTTTATCTGAAAGCGAGTAGAACAGATTCCAACCAGCCACAGATGCACCGCTATACTATAAATTTTCGCTTCCCTGAGAAGTAGGCCCAGGACGCACGATTTCTCACGAGCAACAGACAGCATTATGGGCAGGCAGACCGCTTTTCAATGAAGCGGAACAACCGATGAATCAGGCACCAGTAGATGTTAAGGATTTGGTCCACAGGTGGTAGCTGAGCTTAAAGCTTTAACAAAGGTCTTTTTCCAGGAAGGCATTGTTGGAAGGAACCTCCGGATAAGGCCGCTCGATGCTAGAGAACGGAGCTCTGAAGGTGATACAGGGCATCTCCTTTACCAGGTGAAGGAAAGAATGCCTCGAGCGGAAGACATCTGTAAGTCACACAGTAAACTGCAATCAGAATTCAATAAGAATGAAAATTATGGAATAAACGACTGATTGTCATGACAGGTACCATGAGGAACAGCAGGCACAACGTGTTATTTCCCGTTCAGTTAAACGATTACAAATTTTAAATAATCCGATTTAGATTCAGATAAAAAATAGGATAGGAGGTGGCATCGTTAGTAGTATAGGGAGGGGGATCATAAATAAAAGTAATGATTGGCCTATGCGCTGGAGCACGTAGCGAACTGATGCTACGGAGAAGTTGCACGGGCAAAGTGATGCATTTAACACTTTCTCCAGAATATTAAGGAGCTGAAGGTCGGGCTCCAGATGCATTACCCCAGACTGCCCCACTCAGCAATATTTCTTTCCATTTCACCAAAGTATTATAACATTTAAAATGGAATGAGCAAGTGCACTACAACAGACATTTGTTTTGTGCAAGCAGATCCCAGATAGAACCTCTGCGACGTCCCATTTAGATCAAAATGCCCCTGTCCAGATGCTGACATATGGTCTGTGGGGGTTTGCTGGAAGAATATCCCATACTAGATATCCTCTATGCATCCCCAAAAAACCTCCTAGGGATATCTTGGGTTCGACGTTGTGAGGAGGTCCTATCATGGACAAAAAGGGACATGCCACAGAGTGGCCAAATGACTCAATGCTCAATTTGATTTTTGATGAACCTGCTGAATACTCAAATCAAAATCAGTAATAAATACAGACATTATGTTGATGGTGAGCTAATGCTCCAAGCAAAGCAATCTGAAAATTGTTCATACCCGACCCTCATTGAACCGTTGTGAACGCTCTAAAAGCCAAAGAGTATATTTTTTGCCTTCCAGTGTATGCTCCAGGAAAAGAATTTGAGGAAGGTGGTGCTAACTTTGTCAAGCCTGTCCATGGTAAATGCTTTTCTAGAATAATATAAATATGTATGAGGCTTGCACATATGACAAGTTGTCTTCGAGTGGTCTTTACGTTGTCTGGACTTCTTTAATTGGTTTGCTTCCTTATAAGCTATGTACTTCCAAGCAACTTAAGAATATTGGCATTAATGTAGAGAGATCACCGTAGACCGTACTTGTGCTTACTTCTCACGTTGTTTGTTCTTCCCATTTCTAGTGGACGCTCGTCAAGACCAAACTACACACAGTAGGTATACTTGTTGTTCCTGGAATTTGATTTCTCGCTTGTGAAGATTATGGTATTGTAACTAGCGCTGAACGCAAGTGCACCACCCATTTTCAGCGCAGCCAGAAACTCGTCCTGAAGTCGCTATAATGGTAGACACTGCGCATACTCTAACATTCAAAGGCAAAGGGGAAGAGAAGCATAAGAAGATCATCGAGTACTTCAGTGTCCTCATGAATGCGGTAATACACATCTTAAAGGATTTGTGAGAGTTTGTTACTGGAGGTTCATCGCGCTATAGATTGCATTGCGAGTCAGAGTAATGAACAAAAGGAAGAGTTCTTCTTTGTGATGTAGTTAATGAGTTACATGGTCTTGAGCCAAGGTTGAAAAAAATCCGGATAATTTTAAAAAGATCCTCTCCAGTGGGTTTTTTGGATAATACCCGGAAATTTTTGGATATTTTTGCAGCATATATACAGGTCTAGAAATGTGACACAGAGTAAAAACGAACTTTGCTGTTCTTGATTTCGGGTGACCTCTCATAGTTTCTGTTTATGGAACTGCCTGTCCCAGCAACATTGTATCAGTTTATGTTTTGTTATGTGTTGTTTTCCGAAAAGTGGAGTTCCATGCACGCGTGATTGAATGGTGTGGATCCTACATGCATGGATTAGCTGTCGTGTTTTGGCGCACCTCAGTTACAGTGCCTTCAGGAAGCGGAAGAGAGTCTCTCCCTGAATGGGCAGAAGTAGGACAAAGTGGGAAAAAGTTAAATCTGAAAATTTATCGGTTAAAAAGTTACAAAGGTAAAAACTAATGTTGCGCGTACCTGGGCTTTTGGAAACAGTCTCAATGCTGGAGATGACTGCCGTGTTATTGTAGAATCATTTTCTGTATTGGTGGGTTGTTGGGGCATTCTGTTTCAAACTATATGCAAGCCAATATAGTATTGCTGATCCCATTTTCAACGCATGTATTCTCCTGTCGTCCCAAAGTGGATTCTACATCTGTCCCCAAAAGGTGTCCTTTCCCACTCCTTCAGGCAGGCTCGGGAAGGGGGGAAGCAATAGCCCCCTGCCCTAACGTAGCCTGCACTGCATTGATGTAAAGTACCGTCTCATCTGATATAACCAGTGACCGATAGTCAGCCCGATGACAGACATAACCGAGGAAATACTGTCACAACCCCTTTAAGCTTATTTTGCCTATTTCACGTGATTTGTTATTTTGTTGTGCGCTGTCTTAGCTTTCTAATAATCCCTGTCACATGGTCAGTTTCAATGTTCATTGAAACCAGTGGACATTGAACTAGGCTGCCTGAATACAAGCTCCCTCTATGAGCAGGGTGAGCTAGTGTTCAGGCACCCTACATTGAACATGCGCATAGCACCACCAAGCGGAGAACGCGTCAGCTTCTCCAAGATAATTGTATCCAATCTTCCCTCACAAGTTGACATATTACCCGCTAGGTGGCGCTACGCGCATGTTCAATGCATTGCCGTGTATTAAAAGGGAGTCTGGCCATTAATGGACCTTTTTCACAACGGCCTATGCGCATGCGTATGAGGCTGAGGCGCCGTGGAGGATTATCTCAGTCTTCTTTAACGTGGCACACGGCTACGGCATGTCACGTCGAGACTGGGAGGTACCCGGGTTCGAATCCCGGTACGGGTTGTGCTGTCTGCGGCTTTTCAAGGGATTTTCCTCAGACGCTTTCAGACATATGTCGGCAAAGTTTCGTTAGAAGTCGGCCCAGGACGCACATTCTTCCAGGGCGTCAGTCGTGACGTTGCCCACCACTGTGAGGCCGACAACGGCAAGCCCTTTCGCCATCGCCACCGCCACCATTGCGCGAAGATGTATGTAGAAATAAAATTCAATTCGCCTAATTGTATGATATAGTGCAAACTCTTGCATATCATGGGCATCTTTCTCGCTATTCTCTTGGAGGGGGGGTATATGTTTATTCACACAAAAAGGAGATGTCAGCCAGGCAAGTGCCGGCTCGCTACTCCTTAAAAAAAGAAAAAACAATAACAACAGGTGCGGGAGAAGCCGCGATGGCAACGATGTGCTGCGGGCGGTGGGGCTTGCCGCCTGTGCTTCAGAGGGATGGTCATCACTTTGGTGGCCTTGAGGTACTCGAAGAGTGCCTTTGATAACGTCCCGTTGCCCAGGGCGCGGGACAGGCCCGGGGAGTGTAGCGGGCGAGAAGGGGTGGGGGGTGGTCTTGGGATCGTGGTCATAAGTAGGAGTAGCATTAGCGATGAAACATCTCATTTTCGCGTAAGGAATGATGGCGGAGCGAAGGTTGAAGCTGATTTTGCAGATTGGCACGTTAGGATATATACTCACAGTATGAAATTAAAGTAGTTTGTGAAAAAAAAAATTGTCACCAAATCTCCACCTCTCCTTTCCAAGCAACGTCCTTCATTTTGGAGAAATCTTGGTGTCATGGGGGTCCCCATGGAAAACGGCAACCAATGAAATGCGTTCAAGTTTGATTGACAGGTCGAGCCTCCGTCTTAGGCTCCTCCTAATGGCAAGACTCCAGTCTAATACATGGCACTGGCTGAATGGCCATTGGTTGAAGACTGCCCATGTTACAGGGGTATTATTGTTCTTCTTATCTGAGCTCTTTCATTGCTTTTCTTGACCTTTTATCTGTTTCGCCTCCAAAGTGGTGGCCCAGAGAGGACAGTACTCGTGTTCATTCAATGCTGACCTTTAAACACCCGTTTCCGAGTTACTCCGTGTATTGGGAAACATCTGAAGTCAGTTCAACAATAATTGTCTATATGTACCATGATACGTCGCCTAATTGTGTCCCATATCCTCAACGATTAGGTGAACCTGAAATACACTACTCTCCATTACATCACTGTGAAGCTTATACTGTCAGCAATACTGAGGCAAAACGTGAGTCACTCCTACTTTAACTACAGAGAATCCTAGCCATTTCTGTACCGTACGTCATGCTCACCCGTTCTCTGCAGGTATTCGCACGTGCGAATGATAAAGAGTTTTTCAAAGCTGCTCTATTGTATCCTGTTTAATTTGGCTGTTTGCAGAAGACCGTGGAGAAGATGTACGTCAACCTTTATAACGACTCAGACAGTCTGATGAATACTTACAAGACCATGAACAACCTTACTGCCTATGTTGCTGCTCAGAAAGACGCTTTTTCCCCGTACGACCTACTCGTGCTTGTAACTGGGTAAGTAAGCTCGCTATGCCTTCTTCTCGGTACGAGGTGGTCTCGTTTGGACGGAGGGAACATGCACATGACAGCATGTCGTGTACTAATTTCGAACTGTCGAGTACATGAGGCAACGACTTCTCTTTCATCTCACCAATCTTCTCACCAATCCCTATGACTGACAATGACGACCAACAACCTTCAACTTACTTGCTTCCCAGCCGAGACCTCGTCAGCGTTTACGGTGGCGGTACCACTTCCCGGGGTACATCAGGTAAGTGCTATAATTTTTTTCTACATTGAAATAGTTGGTGAGCTATCGTAGGCAAGACTGAAGCTACCCGACAGAGACATTTTTGCCTTCGCGTTTTTTCGTCCATGGCGTAAAAGTAAAGGGACCGTAAAGTGAAAACCAGGTGGAAAAACAGTGTGGAATTCCAAGTAGAATATAGTGGAACTACTTTGTCGCCGATGTGGGTCAATATGAAACCACTTGGTCAGCAATAGAAAGTAGGCTTGAAATACAACAATTTTCTTCCCTCGATAGACAGAAGAGACATGGGCAAAGTTGTGCAGAACTCGCTTCCTGCAGAAAAGGTCCGACTCATTGCTGGTGTCTATTTCATTTACTGATTTGTAAAAGAAAAAATGGAGATGTTAGTCTCGGGCCACCCGGGACTGGCTACTCCAGGACGCGTTATTCATAAAAGAAAAGGAAACTACACAAATCTATACAGTTTGGAACGCTGGTGTCTACTTGTTATTATCGTGCCTGTGGATAATCTGCCTCAAGTGGAGCAGTAGTCATATAATTTCGTTGGTGTTTTGATCGCAACCCTTGTAATATATATTTCTACCGTTGTGCTCCAATGCTGCCTTATGTGCCTTATATTGCTGCAAAGCCAGCTGTGATATAAAAATCTGAAATAAAAGTACTGCGCTGTAAAATACACGTCTATATGACTGACTATAAGCGGACAACTGAAGTGGATCCACCTGCAAATGGTTCCGCAGGTGGAAACGCTTGTAAACCGATCCCAATTGGAACGGAAAATCACACAATTCCCATATCGGACCCCACTCATGGGAACGAGGCTAACCGGAAGTCGCGCGTACGGTAGTAATGAGTTACGCTGTTATTTGTAAATTTCTAAGTGAGGTTAGGTTGATTAGACTAACAGACAGCGAAGCAGTTGGTTAGGTCGGTGCCCCATGCCAGAAGCTTCGAAGGTTCGCCAGAAGCCAGAAGGTTCGACGATAAGTGTTCAGTTGCTGTTCAGTTTCGGAAGGCAGCTACAACGGCTCGAAACGATTTTTTTTTTTCAAACGGTTTGGTTCCCGAACCGGTTCAGGGGCCACGGGTGGGAACGAAGCACAACAGACTTCCGCAAACTTCCGTTTGTGTAGTGCAATGCTTGAAATGGACAGGAAGGTGCCAACGGCCGTTCAAGATTTTGAAAGATTTTCCGCGATATGAAAGACACCATTAGTACTGGTTACGACAGGAGCATGACCATGAATTACCTGTTTGGGTCCCCACCACGTAGCTCATGTCACTGTGGTTAACTAACCCACCGTTTCGTTCGTAGAACCTCGGCAGGAATATAACAGCCATCCAAGCTTACTACCTTAGCCTAAATCATTTAAGTAATTGAAGTTATTTATTATTATTTATTACCAGTCAGTAGGCGCGAATAGACGTTAAGGAACAAACGGCGCTTCGTGGTAGTTGGATTGGCTCGTTTTAGCTCCTCGGCGCAGGGGGCTTTGGCGTTTTTATTTAAGTTGGATTGGAACGGTGTGATCCCGGGTCTTTATGTAGAAGGCACGTTATCGTGTTATCCCTGACCGCCGCTGTGCTACAGTGTCACCGTTAGAGTGAAGTTCTTGTGGAAGAAAGACAGCACGGGAAAGAGCAAGTGCAAAGAGACAGTTCGACCCATGAACAATTCTTGAATGCGATGCTACAATGGTTCGTTTTCTTTTCTTTCTTTTCAAATACGGTAAGAAAACCACCTTGGTATGTTCTTTTCAGTCTGACCAGCATGAGGGCAGCTGAACCTTTACTTTGTATGGGTTTACGTAAGGTCGCACGCGCTGTTCAGAGATCAGCACCGTAGTTAGGGTGGACGCCCTGTAGTATATTATTATATGCCACATCATGAATGCTACCCAAAACTGTCGTTGATCCCTAATCCCAATATATATTCACGTTTATGTCTTAGGCATTAGTAGTTAGAGCAGTTTAAATTACCACCTTTGTTGTTGTTATTTAGCCACTCTAGAAAATACAGAGCATTCCTGCAGGGCACGACTTTTTCGGCAAGCGACAGAAAGGTTACGAAGCTAGTACAAGACGATAAAAAAAAGACTAAAGGAAGTAGTAGTAGCACAACATACAAAGTTCCGCCCTTACTTGTTACGAACCGTTATTTGAACCGGCTATTGGCATCTTTTGAACGGTTCAGTTCCAGGTCCCAACCCCCCCCCCCCCCCCCCCCAAGGACGAAATTCTGAGTGAAAACCACCAAGTTCCGGGTCGGCAAAACATAAAGGTTAATACCGGTTTTCGGTTTGGGTTCGGTTCGACTCTCAGATTGAAGGTGCCTCTTTCAAGTTAAGCTGTGGGTACTCTATAGCCTTGCCTTTGTACATCGTAGGACTAGCCTTCGTAGGGAAGGTGTGCGATGAACGCTATAAGGTTGCACTAGTAGAAGACTTACCACCCACGTACGACGGCGTCCAGACATTTGCTCACGAGGTCGGCCACACGTAAGTATTACATAGTATATGGAATGGTAACGACAGAGCCTTTCTGACCCAGGATGGGATGTGTACATGACGGAGCGAAAGCTGACGCCAGCATCCCAAATCATCCAGGAGCAATCAACTGTTCTGCTGCTGAGAAGCACGTCATGACGCCAGTGTCAGCGTTTGACGCCTTAGACGAGTTTTCCTACTGTTGTAGTCAGCAAATGTTCGTTGTCTACCAGTAAGTAAACCTCGTCTTCTGTATATAGGAACGAGCGAGGGTCGGGCTGGCTAAAGTGATCGCTCGATAGCCGGTACATGTGTGGAAGTATCCCACTGTTGATAGTGCGCTATCCACGTGTTTCGCCCTTTGTCTCGACCTTTGGTGCTTTTAATATATGACACCAACCTTTTTTTTAAATACATTTAAATCTCTAGTGCGAGTTGCACCGTGTTTTAATTGCCAGTGGTTTTAACCTGGTCTCTCGCTGGACCGCCTGTATGACCATGTCCTCGTTTCGAGGTACATACTCTGAAAGAAGTGACACAGAGCTTGGTCCTGTCTCCTACCCGCTGTGTAGCTGCGTACCTACGGGTTTTTGAAGTGCGGTCTACTATTTATTTGTCCTCGTTACATGAACGCGATGCAATCACTGAGCACGAGCCACGAGCCCACACAAGTCACTCTTCGCTGTCCTTGATCCCGAGGACGATTGAAAGACGGAATGAAGTGTAGCACGCCTCAGACTCGACATTGCTGTTAATAAGGATTTTGAGCATATTAGAAGCACCCTACGGAGACGACACGATATCGAACGCAGTCATATCTAATAATGTGATGTCATTGCGTTTAAAGAAGTAGCGTGATTGCATTACTCGCTCCCTACTAATACTTTATTTCATTGTTCTCATGTAAGTGAATCTTGTAAGTTGTGTTTTACCTGACAGTGCTGGAGACAAATGTTATAACCTGCCCTTTCAGTCTGGAGACTTCAGCGTGTCTCACGGAGGAAACAACAACGAGCGTAAAAACCAGTACCCAGCTTCCAGGTGATTTACTAAGCAGTGCTGACCAGTATTGCAAGTACCAGCACCCGGAGCACAACGAGACTGTGAAAAATATGCCGAATGTGAGCACCACTGTGGCTGTGAAAGTTTCAAACGTTTTTCATGTCCGAAACAGCAGTTTGTCATTATCAAATGCTTCATAGCTACATAAATATGTTAGCTGCGATGTTGCGTGGCACAGACAGTGTACTCGGAACGTGCTACATCTACCATAGGCACTGTACTCGAGGACGGAGTCAACGCTAGAGAGCTATCAATAGGTGGCAAGACCCATTAAGTCACTGCCTGATAATTGGTGAAATCGCTTTGCTGGAAATTTTCTCATTTATTTGAAAAATCTTGATTCATTTTATTCGTCACTAAATGACAACTCCGACAATCCGAGTCACTCGCTCAAATATTATAGCGTATAAAACCACCAAGAATATGTCAGGGAAGACCTTCTTTCAACTGGAGTTTTCTGCTGTATCCATTGATTGCTTAATGGAAGTGAGCTTATTTGTAAGGGAATGCCGCCAGGCTGGCCCTTTATTCATGAAGAAGGCGTCAGCCTGGCAGTATGGTGTGGATAGAGGGATCTGGGTACGTAGGTATGAAAAGGGGCCGCTCCTCTCTTCCACTGGCGCATGTTTTCAGTCCAATCCTGATGGAACAAATAACATATTACATCAGAGCTTGCGGCGAATGATACGGCAAGATCGCCGCGATCAAGTGCGTTTACAGATCAGGTTGGCGTAAAAATTTCTAAAGAAAATTCACGTCCAAAGATGGATTCTCACTGAACCAGAGCATCAAAGATTTTTCTCGCCTCTCAACCTCGCATACCGTTCCCTGCAGGCTGTGGTGGTGGTGGTGGTTACCGTGGTATCCCACTCGCCATTGTGGGCTTCACATGTGTGAACGTCATGACTGTATAGGCGCGATGAGATGAGATATGATGAAAGTTGTCATGAGTGTGAACGGTTCCTCATGCTGTAATGGCAACTGGAATTAAATGCCAAGCATAGGGCATTTATACGAGTAGAACATTCTCGTGTAGCGATGTGCCATCGCCGTCCACGCGTTGGGCGAGGATATTCGGAAATCATGCAGTGTTCTGCAGTCTCTTGCGTATCACTAGGGATACATTCCTGCCTTGAGAGTTTACAGCGACTTTCTGTACGTTGCAGGTGCAGGGGGGAAACAGGTGGCAGTGCGCGATTTTATGCCGGTTGACCAAAGAGAGTTCGTTTATGCACCTCCACAGAGCACCTGATGGGATGCCTTGTGAGAATGGGACAGCCAAGGTAATCATTTCAATAAGAACTAAGTTTAGTACTAAGAAGTCATGTCATTTGAGGTTGTTGTGTCCAGTAGTATACTGTGAGGTCCAAACCTTAACAGATTTAGCGATCTATCATTTCCAGTGACTCAGAAGTTCCATAAACATCTCAGTGGAAGTTGTTGTTGAATGTGTAATTCTTTGTTTGTTTAAGAAATTATGCTATGATAACAATGCAAAGTTTAATCACGTATATTCAGTCAAAAACAGTCACGCACATGACAAAGAAGCACGGACAACTGCCAGCTGAGGACACCTTCCTTTATCTCCGTCTGTTTCTGGTGACGTATACGTGATGGAAACGTACCAACTATCCCACCTTCATGGTGCTACTTCAGTAAAGTTTAAGATGGGCTAAAAAAAGAATGTAGTTCAGGAAGTGGACGTCTCTGCAGCCATTTTGAGCCGCGATAGCGGATAATGCTGTGACAGAGCTTCCCGGCTCAGTTCATATGCTACGAATCTTTTCATTTTTTGGACAAATTCTTTTTCAAGATAAGTCTTTTTTTTTCGGTTCAAGCTTTTGTCTGATGCCTGTGGTAACGATCACACTATATCATCTCTTCTGTAAAGTTTGTGGGCAGAAAGAGTTTAGCTGAAATGAGAAGGAATACTCCTGTACTGTCCTAGAAATAAGCAGCAATGCTTAGCGACATGGAGTAGAATCACTTCTGGCTGCACCAGGTACCTGTGCTTGACTTGAAGATTGCGTCGTGTATGAGGTGTCACCCGGAAGTATTGCTGTGCTCGGAATGGCCGTATCAATAATATAGAACGTATTCGACCAGCAGATCGATGTACTGTGTGATTATTTGAATGCATCATTGCATATGATGTTTCGAGGAGCTACGAGAATAAAGTATGCGCTGAATTATGAATAGTGATTGACTTGCACCAGTAATGAAACAACTGGTGATCGCTCAAACAGACTTGTAATGCAGGTTTGCATCAACAACAAATGTGTGGATTACACAAGCCCACCTCCTGAACAGTGATGAAATAGCACTGGATCGACACTATACTGCCACATCAGGGTCTGCAAACCTGCAATATATGAAGTGAAATGCTAGTGGTGAAGAAATATAGAAGACAACAGTGCAATATGTATTAAAGATGTTTGTGTCTGTGCTTCTGTATGCTTGAACCTTGAGATAGAGCTTTTTACAACAGTAACATACTGTAATAACCCAGCGAGATGGCCAGATCGAAATAACTTTCAAAAACAATTATCTTCCAACTAATTATTCTGGATTGGGCCAATTAAAAAAATAATTCAACAAACGTACAAACCTCTTGGTAGCGACTCTACAAGCTACACCTTTCAGTAGCATTTTGTAACATGCCTGCAGCTGTGAAATGCTTCTCTGAGTCCTTGTTATCACAAATATGATCTATTGAAGACAAACACATAATAAGAGACAGCGATGCTTTTTTGCACCCTTTTTTATATTCACATGACATTTAAATGGAAAGGGCTGAAGTCCAATTTGCGGAAGCCATTGTCTAACAACCATATGATGAGAACAATGGTAAGAGGGTTATGTGCATGTTTCAACTTCTCAAAGTGAAAGTGGTTGAACTTTAGACGAGTAACACTTGAAATGTACTGCGATGGGTTATTGGTCATTTTGTGAAACTGTGCTTGTGTTACCTGCTGAGCGAAATAGGTGTTATATATTAAGCGCAATTGCTTTGAGCGGGTTCCACACTTTTTCTGTGTTGTTGCCAATGGTTGAGTGCACAGCAGTGCCCTGAACCCATCAAGTTGCTCAGAGCAGCTTTTTTTTCTGGTGACCTATGTTCATCAAAGTTCATGGAAATAAAAATGTCCACGCTTAAGACATGTAATGTGCTTTTGATATATTAATAATAATAATACATTCAAATTGATATATCCAAACCTTGGAGAAACAGGTAATTGCCGTCATCGCCTCGCCGGTTGAGTGTTACAGCGTTAGTAGGGTCGTCATAAATACTGATACAGTATCACTTTGACGCCCAGTGAATATGGCGCTCCCCTAGCAGAGGTGTGTGTGTGTGTCGTTGAAGACACCTATTATCATCCCCAAGAAACAGGGTAGCTTGTCCGCCTGTATTACCATTGCTTTGTGTGTACCCTTCAGTAAAAGGAAGAAATAAAATCGTTCGTGAACTTCTACTTTACAAGTCCCAACTGTATGGAAATGCCACCAAAGAGCGAAACATCTGCAAAGCAAAGGGGAACCGCAGGAGTAACATCAGGGGAGGAAGATGTGGTTTGCTGAGCTACGAAGCCTCACCCATAAAGACGTGGTTGACTCTGAGGTTGACCTATATGCAGTCTATGGACATCTGCAAAGCATCACCTGCGCACCACGTGAGGAAGGATGACCTGGTGCTTCACAAACAAGCCTTCTTTGCAACCTGCATGCGTTCGAGAAGGTCTAAGTGAAGGTTGTTCCTATTGTGCTAAGTGAAGGTTGTCATGGGTTGTCGTAGTTATCCTAGTAACCGTAACTCCGTAAAAGTAAATCCGTAATGGATTTTTATGACAGATAGCGCTGAATGCGGCGAGGCGGATGGGCATCGCATGTTCGTCAAGTTCATGGCGTGTATGCCCTTACTTCCACAGTGACATTAGTTAGTGACATCTTCCAGTTACTGTTCCTCACACCAAAGTTCACTTCTTGTCATTCGCAGAGAACTTGCCATGTGCATGTTGAGATGTGATACGCCCAAGCGGCATACCAAGATTGGGTCAAGCTTCGCAAGAGCTTGGCAGGCCAACCCGACCGCTCTTGGCCAACGAGTTGGCCGTCTCCCACCTGTATGCTTGCTGCTGATGGCTTGCAAAACCTCGCTCTGATTTGCGTAAACGTTGGCTGGCCGAAAAGTCGTTGGTCATCTGTTATTCGACTTTTGGCAAACCGTCGGCCATGGGCCATTGCTTGTTTGTGTAGCGTACCAGTACAATCACGCACACACAAAAATTAGTTTACAAAATAAAAAAAAATAAGGTTAACAACGTCACCACCATCGTAGTGAGGTGTATGAATACACTTTGCTGTGAATCTGCATTTTCACTTCTCTGTGTGTTAGGTCTCAAGAAGCACGATTTCAACCATGCAACGGGACGCCGTGTAGACAAGCGGACCGCGTGGGAAAGAGACGGGAGGACCAACCAACCAAGCGCGTAGATGTTCACCATTCTATCCACAGATGCCGACCAGGCACAGTAACTCAAATAAAATTCTCTATCCAAGACAGTGTTCTTGATTGTGCGTTTGAATTTTAAAATAAGTAAATCTAGAAGTAAAAAATGGTGTGTCGAGTGAATTTTAGCGCTCTCATCATCGTGACGGCCTAACTATAAACCAAAGGGGGGTTTTACTGAACCTCGCTGAAAGACATATTTTTTACAAATCCTGGAACCAGCACGTACGTTAGTAGTATAAGACCTGGGTGGGTTAACGGCACCCCCGTCAGGATGCGCAACCATCGCGTCAGGGCCGACTTCGTTCGCGATTTTTTTCCCGCTCGGTGGGTGGAGGGCTAGGGATGCTCACGTGCTATGCGCAGCGCGTGCTTCGTACTTCAAACCATTGTTAGCATTCCATTGACGAAGCAAACCCATGTGACCCCGCCGGTAGCATGCACTCAAACCGCACTCAGCGCGGGACAAAATCTGCTCTCCAAATGGGATACACCATGAGGGTATTCGTAAGTCCAGGGTTCATAAAACGAGGGTTGACTGTATGTGCATCACCAGTTATGCACAGCACCTCGAGCTGTGCAAATAACAGTGTGGCGCAGCATTGAAGTCGGCTCAGCAGAGTAAATAGATGACTTCATAACGGCAAACCTGAGCAGGGCAAAAGCACGTAGTCAAGAAAACACGGCAGTGTTTTGCCCCGGTCAGGCGTTATGGAGTTCGTCCACCACCTTGCCTGTGTCTACGCAGTTTTATCTTTTAAATAGATTACATCGGTGCAGACGTATCAACAATACAACAGCACTGCCTATGTACTATATAGGTAGTGTACTTATACTAGTACAACGGTGCATTGGCGAGACCATGATAGAGTACTTTAGTATCTTTTGAACCTTTCTAATTTTTCAAACAGAAGGGAACCGGAGTATGCAACAAGGTGAGATGAGGGTAACATGACGGATGTTGAGATCAGAACGCCTGCTGTGTTCTATTGTATACTCTGAAGCAATTTCCGTCCAACTTTGTTTGTACGCGAGCTACGCGAAAAGCCTCAAACAATCCAAGTTAATGTCAAGAGAGAGAAATACCAACGCAGGTTGTCAGGTTGAACATTTGTCAATGTGACAGCTTCCCTCTTTGACACTAAATGCAGCAGAGAGATGAAATCAGGATAGCCAATGTCAAAAACAAGAATGTCAAACATGGTGTAGTTTAGTCTGGATGTCGCCGTTTTTATAATTGAAAAGCATTCTTATTGTTGTTTGTTCCATACTGTTGCTATTCATCCCGATGAATAGACGACGCCGATTCCCACGAATCAGATAATTAACCAACCGAAAAAAAAGATGGCATACTGTTACACGATAGGATAATGTTGCGCACAAAGCTCATTCGAAAAGTGGAGATCGCAGTGAAAAGTGCCGCATTCTAAAGTGCGCAGCAATGACTTACAGAGCGATGTTCAAGATATGCCTTCTACTTGTGGCATGTTTTACACCTGGCGAAACTGGTAAGGTTACGTTTGAGAGATTTGTTTATTCATATGCATGGCCGTTCCCAGGAGATTTTCTAAAGGGGGGAGGGCAAGCGTGCAACTCCCCTCCCCTACCACCTTTTTTTGTGGTGGGGGATCTTGTGGACTGTGTGGTGTTTAGAGGTTCCTATTTTGACATCTAAGTATAATAATTACGACTTCTGACTAAAGAGTTCACTACTTTCACAAGCCACCTTGTGGCTCCAGGGGGGCCACAGCCCCCTCCCCCCTTGCACCCCTCTCGGTACGCAAATGTTCATATGAAGGTGATTCACTTAGAAAAAGCTATGCGGGAAGAGGTGCTGCAGCCTGAAAAACTAGTGTTGGAACCTCATGTGATTAACGAGTGCATAATTACCGAGCTGTTCGTCTATTAATTAAAGCAACGTATGACGAACTGTATGCAGAAAAAAATGTACAGCGAATCTGCCATTTACACGTAACAATTATAAAACATTCACAGAATTGGGTAGGGAAGTTGTACAAGAAGGGAAGATATGCTCCTCATGTCAAGTGGGAATATATTCCACGTCTTGCTCGACAAGTAAACAAATTGGAAAACACCATAGTTTGTCCGACATGTTTGGGACTGTAAGAATATTTTGGCATTGCTTGAGAGTTTGTGCAGTGAGGTATGTTTGTGTGTAATTTTCAAGAATCTTCAATAATTTCTTGAGGATTTCCAAGAATTTAATTTTCGCGAATTTTGGAGAATATTTTGAGACTTCTTGAGTGTTTGTACAGCAGTATATGTTTGTGTGTAATTTTCAAGAACTCGAGTCTCGCGATTTTTCAATAATATTTTGTCATTCCTTTATGGTTCAGTGAGCGGTATAGGTTTGTGTGTAACTTGAACATATAGTACAGAACATGCAGTATAGATTTGATTTTGTGTTATCGTAGAAGTGATGGACAACGTACCCGAAAATCGTACTTCAAGTAAATTAAAAGCTCATGCCATATCACGTCAGCCTACGAGGACATTTTTAGTGAAATTTCCAGTTTTCAGAAACTTGGGTTGATGTTGTAAAACATTGCATACTGCTAGCTAATTATAGCTCGGGAGGGGAAGTACGTTCACTGAGAGAGAAAATAAAGAAAGGAAAGGTTAGCCAGACACAGACCGACTTGCTATTCCTTGAAAATAAAAAATAAAGATAGAGGCTAGTCGAGAGACCACAGGCAAGAAGGGAGCGCAACATGTAGCCATGACAGCTCCCTGGTTGTGCACGACTGGGCCAACAAAAGTGGAAAAAGAGAAGTTGGGGTAACCAAGTTGTCGGAGGTGACTATAGGGACGGATGCAGACCCTCGGTTGGGGGGAGGCGGTTTCTTTGTCGGAGAGCGTAGTGATGAATGCCATTGCCCAACAACCCCCCTGGATACTGTAAGTGGCGTTGGAGGACGGGTCGTGGAGGGAGATACCGGTTGCAGGATAAAAGATAGTGCTGAATGTTGACTTCAATGTAACACGTTGTGCAGTTGGGGGGAGTACGTAGGATAGAGGGTGTGTGTCCAACATTCAGTCGTAGACCATGGAGAAGTGATTCTTCTGATCTATTGCAACGACAGGCAATAGTAAAGTCCTGCAGGGGGTCGATCAGTGGCAAGAAAATGTTGGGTCAGCTAGAATAACCACGGACGGTTCTAGTTGGTAGCCAGAGCCGAACTGCTGAGCTGCCGTTTAATATCGCGCGCCGCGATTCCAGGTGCGCAGTCGATGGCGGTAGTGGTGCGACTACAAAAGGGTCATTATATCTGGCTCATTCACATTGTCTACTTGAAACGGTTGTTCCTTTTTCCGTTTTATCCCTCACAGTACCAATGAGTGCGACCAAGTCAGTTGTCTTTCCCAAGTTACTAGAAGGGAGAAGTGAGGACGGAAGGCGGATACTAGCAATTAAGGACGACCTCCAACTAAAGCTCATGAAAAGTTCCGTGTTTCCGGAGCAGTTTCTGTACAAAGAATACGAGGACGATTTTGAGATTCAACACCACGTAAGTTAGCGTCATTTATGCGTATCTGTCTGTCACGCAGAAGCATTATGTGTGTGTGCCAACGAGATAGACCGCAAGGTGTGCTAGTGGAAAACCCGATGGTACCTTCCCGCATTCGCTCTGTGGCTGTGGTTGCCTCTGGGAAATATCGTCCTGCAGCACGAGTCTCATTTCACGATGGAGGAGACAGCAATGTGGATATTGGTATCTGGTTCCATGTCGAAAAAATCGATCCTGGAATGGAATGCTGCAAGCAGCTTTGGAAGGGTCTTTGCTAAACCAGTCGAAGATATTTCCTGTGGAACTACCTTATATGTGTATATCTATTCCAAATTATCATTATACGTCTCCGTTTGACGGTAGACAGCGGTGCAGCAAATTCATTGAACTTAACAATAGTAGCCGCACTGGCTTCTCCTACAGGCAGATGCGGTTTGATCTGTTCATTCGACCATTCATATCCAGTTAGCCAGGTTTCCAAAACGCGCAGCCCCATATAACGGCATTAGCATATCAAGAAACAATAATTTCTCTAATGAATGATGGCAGTTGTAAAAAAGGCACTAGCAGTGGGATTCGAACCCACGCCCTTTGTTTGCCGGTCGGAGGTAGCATACAGTTAATTATTTTTATTCGCGATGTGTTAATTTTGGTGAATCGAGCATTCAGAAGTTATTCGCGATATTTAATGTCGTAATTCCGGGCCAGTTTCCTTTCGCAGGATAAATGTCAAGCGAGTACAATTTTTTCGTGATATTTTAGCGGTCGCGAAAATTCATACATCGCGAACATAAATACGTTTACAGTGGTGTAATTGGTATACCACCTCTGACAGACGATCAGAGGGTATGAGTTCGAATCATCATTCAATTGAGGTATGCAACAGGGCGTTATGAGGCTTGTGTTTTGTTTGTCCTGTGTTTTTGTTTTTCTTCTGTGTTTCGATCGCCTGTCCTCCCAGAATTGAAGCCATGCACTTGTTGCTCTTTGTGCATATATTTCTTCAGCATCTTTTTTCAGCTGGAAGGTCGAGACCTGGAAAGGGACTTGTACCACGACTCTGAAAGGATGGCGTCGCTCATGGTGTCTACGGAAGGCGGACTTCGAGTGGTAACTCAATTAGGGCGTTTTGTCCACAGTGAAAAGCACAGCACAGAGAAAAGACAAATAAAATACGTTCCAGGAAGGAATTGTCGGAAAGAACCTTCGTATACGGCCACTTAAAATTGAGGAAAGGAACTCTAAGGGCGTTGGAGGTCACTTGCTTTACGAGGTAGAAGAAAGAATTCCTCAACAGGGAGACATACGTAAGAACACTCTTATTACTGCAGACTAAAGTACTGTCGGGGACACGGTTATCTAAAATCACCTGTCAGTACTTCGCCTTCCCATATTACCTGGGTTGTGCTTGAAAGTGCTTTGCCAATATGGTATTTGAAGATGGACCATGTGTTGCACGTGTTTATTACTCGAAAGAAATAGTCTTGCAACACCTGGAGATTCCAGATGAGATAAAGCACGTAGTGCTGATTTTAGACAACCGTGACAACGCACAGTACACCGAGACACTATAAAAGAGCGTGAAAATGTAGTCCCGCCGCCGGCTGATAGGCCAATTAGTGACAGCATACAGCACTTTCTGGCTTTTCAGTCTCCTTTTTTTTTCAGTGCATGCTCCAGGCCCAGAATTCGAGGAAGGTTCGTCGGCATTTACTAGAGGCATACATGGTATGTTGCATTTACTTCGTACCCCTTAACTTCCCTCTGTCTTTGATCTCGTCCCTTGTGCAGTATTTCGTGTCTCTCTTCAATGGCAAACTCGACTGCAGACAAGCACTTATCACGTTACAACAAGTTCTATCGCTGATGAATACTACATGGTAGTGACCTATAAAAGTTTACCCGTAGCGACATGCCGTGCTCTGCAGTTACTCAATGCGAGTGGAGAAATGTGTTGCCTATGTGTAAAACCACGTGTAACACTCCTTGGCCCTGTTCAGCGAGCTAGCCAGTGGAGAGTCACAAAAGCGGTGCTCCGCTTTTTGCGTCATACGGGCCTCCTGGGCTCTCCCGGTGGGCCGAGTGTCTTTTTTTGTGTGTCATTTTTTTTCTTGTTTTTATTTGTTTGTTTATTCATTTGTCTTTGTGTTATTTATTTTTTTTCTTGTTTATATTTTTCCTTTTTTTGTTTGGGGAATAGCAAGCCAGCGTGCTGCATGGCTGACCTTTCCCCTTTCTTTTTTTTTTCTGCCAATAAATCCCCCGAAAGCTTTTTTTTTCTTAATAAACATATACCCCCTCCCCCCCCCCACCGAAAGCACTTCAATTCTAGTAAATCTCAAAGTGATTGAGCATCGAAGTGCAGAGCTATATGCGGAATGTACCAAACCGGAAGTCAAAACAATGAAAAATGGTGGCGTTGCGAAGAGTTCGCTGAGCGCTGAGTTTACTAGCTGAGGGCCAGTTCTCACTTGGCGACGCCCGACGCGGCGTCGTGAGCGGGCGGCGGAAGTAGAGGCGCATTTCCGCCGCCCCGTCAGCGCGCACAATTTTCATGTTCCCACCACAGCGGCCTTCCGTCGTCCAAAGCAGACGAAAAATCAGGGGGCGTGGCCTTTCTGTGTCACCTAATTGGTCGCCAGCTGTCGTTCTCAGCAGCTCTCGGCGACGTCGTGAAAGAAGTTCGGCTTGGCAGTTTTTTTGGCTCGACGTCTCTCCTTTCCCGACTCCGGAAATGCGCGTCTATTTCCGCCGCCCGCTCACGACGCCGCGTCGGGCGTCGCTAAGTGAGAACTGGCCCTGAGGCGCTGTCCCCGTGCGTTTATTATTGCAGAACAGCTCATGGCGTATCAGCCACTTCCGTGTTGTGCGACATGTTCTCCATCTGGGGAGGGGGGTCTCAGCTGCGATACAGCCATCTGCGTGGTTTGGGGCCCATCCAGGAGTTTCCTATGCCCTGTACCTACTACACAGTTCGCTGCGGAGTGCTAATATTTCGGCTACATTTCGCACGATAACTATGCACTGCTATTATAACTATATGTATATGAATGTACTATATAATAGTAATAACTGCCTTCAGAGCAATGCTCTGCCTGGAGCCGGCAAGGGTGTACTTTTATATGTGCCTCTAGGGGAAGGTGTAGCAAAGCGGTTATACTACTACGGTTCAAGAATATTTTTCGAGCTTGGTAATTCACGTAGGCATGCAAAATTTTACACTTCAAAGATACTTTGATCTTTTGGAAAAACACAATTAGTGTGCCATAGTGCCGGTTATTAAAAAAAATTACAAAAATACTAGATTTTTAGTAATAGATCTTTGCAGCATAGCCGTTGGTTGAAGTTACAATAATTTGTTTCATGACTTGCAAATTTTATGTGATTTTGCACCATTTCAGTAACAGCAGTGAAAATTTGTTACTAATTTTAACTTACTTTGTTACTGTTATTTGCTTACCGACATCCAACACCTGCGACACATCGACGGAAAATTTCGTCTGCGCACGCACCTAGTATTAGTTCGATGATGATTCCGCATAGGGTGATGATAACACTGCCAACAAGCCGAACATTTATCCGCTTTGCCCTGCTTTCCCCTACTTCATGACAGATGCATTACGACATAGGTATATCACTAAGTGAACAGACTAGACAAGATTCCACATCCCACTCCCTCATGTAATGGTCTTGTCTAACGTACCGTTGTCAAAGGTGTTGTGTTCGATATTTTCTTATTCTCTATTCTCGTTGTTCCTCTCAGTTGACGCTCGTCAGGATCAAAGTCGTAAGTTCATTTGCTGTATTCCGAAATCTTTCGCCTGCTGTGCGTCCTCTTTTGTGAGGACTTCGCTATAACGGTGTTCTATAACGGTGACTGCTAATCTGTTGACTTTTGAAGCTTTCTGACCTTGTGCAATGTTGCCATAGATTGCCTATTTTGTATTCGTACTTTGCTGTTCTGCATGGGACCCTGAGGTTCCTGCAGTATCTTGTTAATACAAAAATAAAAAGACATATGTGAATGTAGTTACGTCGCTTCCTTTCAGAAATGCCAGAAACGAGTCCGGAAGTTGTGATAGTGGTTGACACAGCTCATCACAGAACATTTACAGGGAAAGGAAACGAAAAGCGGGACAAGATTATCCGATACTTTGGTATCTTTGTAAACGCGGTAAGTTGATAAGTACATCATTTGTGAGTACCTGCATGGCAGGTACCAGAATGGCTGCAGCGCCTTTGTCTGGACTCTGGAGAAAACTAAGCTGCTGTGTGATGGTCTTCTGATTGGCGTCTTCCCAAGCTGAGGGAAATACAATGCGAACCTCAAACGAGGAGCAGCGCTGCATCTTTAATTAAAGTTAAGCCCTCAGGGCGGGGCGCAGGGTACGTACGCAGGGGACGTACACAAAGAAGACGACGACACAGCACTTGGTTTTATCGATTTTAATTATCAGTTACCGACCTGTCCAAGTTTTAAGCTTTTTTTCTAATGGCATGCTCCTATCCTTTTAGGTGAATCTAAAGTATACAACTCTCGCGTATCCAAAAGTGAAGATTGTCTTAGCTGGAATTTGGAGACACAACGTGAGTAAACCCTCGTTTTCGAGTCTCGTTGAGAGTAGAACCGCGTCCGATTCGAAAGAGCTGGATACTGGATACCAGGGTTGAGGAACGGGCAACCAATTCCACTCCAATTCCATTCCGAGGAATGGAGATTTGTGATAATTCCATTCCTTTCAATTCCTCGGAATGAAAAGGTATGGCCAATTCCCACTCCTGGAATGGGCTTAGCGACCCCATTCCATTCCGTTAATTCCATCAATAAAGGAAAAGGGACCGGTAACCGTGCTGGCTGGCCCAGCAGCCACCGGGGTGCCCAGACCACTCCATTCCAATCCCATTCCTGCGAAAAACTGCCTACCTTCATTCCCATTCCATTCCTAGGACGGTTTCCGCCATTCCATTCCAATTCCATTCCGGGGTTCTGATAAATCTGAAATAATTCCGGAATCATTCCAACTCCGGAGGGACAACTCCGCAACCCTGCTGGAGACATATCGCACGTGCTGACGTACGTGGATCAGAGAGCCCACTTTCTAGATCAGTTCAAAATTAATTAGTCCAAAATATCCCAATAACTGTGAGGTGATGACTTGTGTATGTGATCACACAGTGGAGTTCTACATGATGGTGCTTTGAATTTTTGTATCCTTTATCTGGAGGTGCCAAAATTTGGAAGCAAATTTACATGAACAACAACAATAACATGAACATGAACATTTTTGCATTGCTTAAACACAAAACCTATGTGAGTAATGTTATTCTGTACAATTAAGTGACTTCCATTTAGCGAGATCCCACAGCATGTAAGCTGTGTCTCCCGTCCCGTTTGCCTTCACCTTCTAGCGCCCCTCGCAACCACTCACCTTTTATCTATATACCGCTTGCAGGGCATGAACATCTAAACGTTTTTCTTTCTTTCTAAACGCAGCGAAAAGAGGAGTCTCGATACCTGAAACTTCACACGGAGAACCTTATAAATGCCTACTCATCCATGGCCAACCTCGCAAACTACACAAACGCGAAGAAAGATGAATTTGCAATCTTCGATCTTGTTGTACTCGTAACTGGGTAAGTATTGATTCATTCACTTGAGCAGGCAAGCAATAGGGCCAAAGGTAGGAAATATTTTCTGAATGACGTCTACCAGATCTGTTATATGGTATGGGCTATTTGGTATGGGAAGGGCGTATAACATCGCAAGTGTTCACAAGCGCCCCTCTGCGGAACGTCTGTTTCGCAACGACAATTTCGTGTGAAGTGTGTAAGGAAGACTACGGTCACGGGTCGAAAAAAAAAGAGAGAGACGACTCGAGCACATGAGGAACATTAGTAGTATATAACCTAGTAATATAACAGTATGTAACCTGTTACGCCAGCACAAAGGCTCGAGCCCCGCAGGTATGGCGCTGCACTCGACTGGTCTCTCAGAAGAACAGCATCAGAGCCTCTTTATCTTACCAGCTCGATTAACCAGGGGCTAAGCCGTATGAGAAAAAAATGCCGTGCACGTAACTCAGAACGCATATTTATATCAACAGGAGGGACCTTGTTCGCGTTTATCAGGATGGCCAGTATTCTTCAAGCGTATCAGGTATGTGTCACCTCTCTTAGTTGTCTCGTTTGTTGAGGAGATATACGCTCTTAATGGATCAGATTGTATATTATTGTTGGAAAAAGGGCTGTGCATTACCTACTTCATTTCTGCTTTACTTTGGGTGAAGTTGTGCGGTATAATTTAGTATTGGCATTGCAGAGCACTAGCATCCACGCAAATTGCAATCGCCGCACGCAGAGACATATGCTCGACGTTATGTGACAACACTCTGATGTTACGAGGGCATTCCCACTCACTGCCTGATTGGGCTAATAGGCCAAGCAGCGGCCTCGCAGCCTTTGTTGCCTGTCATCTTCGATCGTGCATGTGAGAGGCACTCTTAGCTTTTTTCCTCCCTGTGGACCTACCCGCGCTACAAGCTATATACAAGCAAAATACAGATAGCTTCAATGGAAAACTAACGATTTCGAGCAAAATGTCTTGCAGGAGAGCTGTTTGGAGTTGAATGCTCCTCCACGTACCTTTTGGCTTAGGGAGCAAACTTTTCCTTTAATCATCTTCTCGGTATATAATGTTTTCATTTTAACTTAACCACTTTATTTTTACTTTGTCATATTTTTTGCTACTTTTGATGCACAGTAGCCTTCGTTGCTTGCGTGCTATAAAACCTCCAACTGACATCATCATCACCTTTAATCACGTCGCCACCTAGCGGGGCTATGGCAAACCACTCCTGCCGCGCGGGGAAACACACGGATGAACGGGACAAATTCTCGAACCTAGTATCAGGTTCATTCCCAGGAAGGACATTTTTTCGAAATCCCTAGTCCGGCCCCGCCATTCCTTTTTTTGCGGGCCCGTACATCGCTGATCCTAGATAGGGCTGGAACGTGTGTACCCCACTGTTAGCTGGCTACGGCTGAATTTTACAATTACTATATTGGGTCGGGCTGGGTAGCCTAAAATATTGGCGGGCTTTGTCCTGCTCAGACATGAGGCTGTCGGATCGAGTCGGGGAAGGCAAATCGAAGGAAGGCCTCTACTCTCAGAGTTTCATTCCTCATCATGTTTCACCAGTAGTAGTCCTGCATTCTGACTCGTCAGCATAAGTTTTATGTGGCTTCTTACGCTACATGGTAAAAAGCAGGGATTGTTGCCGGAAGAAGAAATGAGAAACGGTTTCTACCCAAATTCCACTGGAAACGAAAATAGCAACAGAAACAAAAATATTTCCTTTGCCGTTACCAGAAACCGAAACACAGTTCAAAAGATAGTAACCGTAACGGAATCCTATTTTTCGACCTCAGTTATTCCTGAACGGCAGCCCCACAAATTTCTTTTCTAAGATTAGTATTCGCAGCATATTACAGCCAATTACAGCTAAACGGATGACAACTGTGGGTGTTGGTGGCTGTGATGCTGGTGCAGACGTCTCAGAAGCCGGCGAGCAGTTCGCATCAACAAGTAGTGAAGGTGCACTCCAGTCCGGACTAGACAGTCCAATCCAATCCAATCCGTGTTAAGCCGTGTAATCGTGATTGTCGGTGTCGGACGCGCTTGTTTGTCATGTTGGATCTAGTGTCTCATTCTAGATTCAAGCATGAGTGCTCGACGAAGGCCACCATCTTCCTTCGTGTTTTTGTACTTGAAGTATGACACAGAAAGCAACGCTGTGCATACGGCGTTGCCTAGGCTAGAACAGCCGTTTTTTTAATGAGGTAATAGAACCCAAAACAGATATAGCAGAGAAACGAAATATCTACAAGGGAAGAAATGGAAACTGATACCAAAATTCAATGAGAGAAGACAACGAAAATAATAAGCAGAGATCCTTGGGTACTCGAAACAAAAACGGAAACATTATTATTTGCGGTAACAATCCGCTGGTAAACAGTCAGTTGCATGAAGACATGCAAATAATTAAACTGAACGCAGACCTACTCCATTGAGCAGCATTGAGTAAAAGGAGGGTGAGCCTTGCAATGGAAATGTGAACTGACAACAAATTTAACAAGCGTACTGTGCAACGCTGAAGCTGAAAGCATTTCCTTTCAGAATGAGAAGGTCAAGAAAGACGAAACGGAAGAGCTATCTGAGTTTGTGTTTCTGTCTCATCTTTCTTGGCCTCCTCATACTCAAGGAAACGTTCTCGGAGTACACCTTGTTGTTAGTTCCTGTTGCTCATGTTTGTGAACATACCTATTGTGCATTTTAGGTCAAGCTTTTATAGGAAGAGTATGCGATGCACAGTATAAAGTTGGAATTGTGGAGGACTTCCCTCATACCTATGATGGCGTCCAGACATTTGCGCATGAAGTCGGCCACTTGTGAGTATATCAGATCTCATAAACGATAACCACGTTACATTGTAGCTACATAGGAATCAGATGTTATACAGCTGTCGACCATGAAAGATTCACGGGGCCTCGTCGTAGAGCAATGGGAGCACGCAATGCTCCGAAGATTTTTTGTACGTGTTGCTTTGCAATTGTATGAAAGCAGTTATTTTATTTGATAGCGGTTGTGTCTCATAAGAAACAGGGGCATAGAACTATATGGTGTTGTGCTACCATGGATTAAATATTGTGCCTTCACAGTCCTACCGCGCAGATGCCATCGGAATCCATGCGTATCATCTTCCAAAATGTTGCTTCTCTATACATGGCGCTGAAGTATCATAAAATGAATTTGTAGTGTCAAGAACTAGGTCGATGCTTGCCTCCTCACCATACTACTGGTGGTCCTCCAACATGGGGTGGAAAGCTGAAAATGTGCAACAGACGCCAAGTTCGTGGTAACATCACCTACTCTTAGAGAATCCAAAGCTATCAAGTTTTTTTTTTCTGGTTCCTTCGAAATTTGTGGATGCCCGCGACGTTCACTGAACAACATTCATAATTGGTGAACGCTATAGAGCACCGCAATGAACGACGTACATGTATTCGACCATTCGAATTGCATTTGGTATTATATGAAAGTGATCTTTCGAGTTAGTCCACACAAAAGTATTTATCTTGTACAGCACGTTGTGCCATTGAGTGTGCACATGGCTCACCCCACACAAGCCATTCCATTCCCAATGCTTTCGCAAATACACAGATTCCATCTAGTTGCACACTGCTTTTGCGACTGGCATAGTATCTTCAACAACAACAATCGATGAAGAAGTGATGATGACATGGGATGTTTCCTCGTGGTAGCCAAAGGACCCTACCCCACTTCACAGTATTTAATATGCGAGGATGAATTATGGTGAAAGCGACGATAGGTCGGAGTTCTGTTTAGAGCTCTTCGATAGTACCTTCAGATAAGGTATAAGTATGCTGTTTGCTGGGCCACAATCAAGGGTAGTGCCACATACGACACTTGAACCACGGAAACTTGTTGTCATGCTAAATTTCTAAATTTCTACACCAAACAGGTACACGTGTGTTCCTCTCGAGTTCATCTAGGGAATGACTTATTTTTGAAGATCTAACTGGATGCACTGATTTTTGGCGAATTAAAGTTTGACAAATTCTAATACATGGAAGCCTATGGGAGATGCAGCAAAATCGCTTCTTTCGGCACGCCCGCCAGCGATATTTGGGCCAAAATCATATCATTCTCTATAGTAACAGTCGGGGAATTGATTGCAATCAACAAATTCGACAAGCTTACTGCAGCTTTCCAGATCCCTGCGAATTAAAATAATGGATTTGTCGTTTTCTAGTATGTCCTGCACGCTAGCGTCGATTACAATACTTTCTTAAAGTGGAGGAGGAAAGCAAAACAAAGAAAACCATGGTGAACACTTTTTCGATTACAGCCATACTTCAACTGTAGTATTGCTGTCTAGCATTTACAGCCCATATCCACATTTTTTCTTTGGATCAAAAACAATGGTATCTGTTTTGCTCATGCTGCCCAGCATGGACAAAATGAGTTGCACACACGGACAAGTTTGATCCATTGTACTGCTTGCGGCATGCTTGTCTGGAATCTCCAGCATGCGGCCCCGTGGTTCACCTGTCCTCTATTGGTGGTGTCGTTCGCAAAGGACCCATAACATTATCGCCTCCTAGGAGAGGCCGTGTTTCACACAACGCCACCAACCGGGAGAGATGTTGTATGATACTCAGCGCCTAGTGCGTCGTCTGCTAGTATTCTTTCTCCCCCCATGCTAGCAGACGACGCCCAGGTACGCCATGTACCATCTTCCGAGTCTTGATCGGCTCTCTGTTGCAGATTGGGATGCTATCATGATGGTGAAGACGCCCCAAGTACTGTTTCAAATCGTCCTGGAGCCAAAAACTGCCCGGCGTCTGAAAACCTGATTATGTCTCCATATTCAACGTTTAGGAACGTCCACAGGTTTTCGGTCTGTTGTGCTCAACAGATGTGGCATGTCTACCAGTAAGCAAGTCCTGCCTCCTATGTAACATCATACCATAAGAGAAAGGGCGCGCTAATACCTTGGATTTCAGTTGCAATACCATAGTTGCTGTCGCCATTCTTTCATTCCTTATTGCGTATATTCGTCCTTTCCTCTTTTCGTCTTCCATCAGATGATGGTCTTCGTCTACACGGTTACTATGGCGGCAGACAGGAGTTTGCCTTGCAGCACCGAAAAACCTAGAACTAAGCATAGGGAGGCAAATGTACCCCAAGGAGCTGTTACAGGAGAATTTTTATTTTATTTCAAAGCATTAGTCCCAGCATATATTATTTACGATGTTACATGCACAAGAAGGTGAAACACTTTTCCTGGCAACATTTTCTGCTGGGATCTCTTCCTGTGTCACAACACCTTTAATATTTCGACTTCAAGTAGTATTGGTGTAGGCCGCTAGTGATCACCATGCGTATCACGTAGCTGGATGTTTGGGAAAATTTGTTGACATGTTGGGTGGAGGATGAGAGGCCGTTGATATAAAGGTTAAAAAGCAAGGGCCCTATCACTCACCTGTGAGGCACACCAGCCATTACAGGACTCCAAGGGTTAAGAGCACCGCGGCAGTAGGGACGTTGAAGATGAGCTATTAGAAAGTTTGTTATCCAGTTTAAAGTCACTCCAGTGATGCCGAAGACAGGAAGCTTGGTAACAATGAGGATAAAATAACCTTATTGAAGGCAAGGGGAAGTCCAGGGAGATCATCTTGGTGTCATCAAGGGCAGTGCTCAGGCCTGGTGGAGGATGGAAAGTAGCGTTTCACAGCTCCTCCCACGTCTAAAACCGTGTTGTGCGTTGCAGAATAGATTGTGTGTCTCCAGATAGTTGGCAATTTGGTAGCAGATGATAGACTCAAAGATCTTGCAGCGGATGCATGTGAGGCTCATAGTTCGGTAACTTTCAAGGAGGCTTACAGGTTTATCCAGCCCCTTGTGAACCGGAACAACATGGGCTAGTTTCCACAGTTCAGGGGTGATGCACTGGTGGAGTAATTGTAAATGTCAGCCAGATGGGGCGAGAGAGATGGCCTTCAAAATGAACGAAGGGATCCCATCTAGGCCAGATGGAGCACTGCTCTTCAGGTGAATGATGGCCGATTCAACCTTCAGGATGCTCGCCAGTGAAGGAACAAATAACGGAACAGCAGGAGACTGAGAAGACATTGGTTCACGGGTCCGGCAAGTACCTAGCTGGGAGAGGATGACTGGGGTCGTTGGCAGTAGACGCTACCTTGCTGAAGTGCTGGCTGAAAAAAGTTCGCAATGACCTGGGCAGTATCCAAATAACCATCTCCAACGTAGAAATGGGTGGCAGTACTATTCTTCCTCCTGAACCACACAATTCATTCTAGTTTATAAAGATATTTTCTTGTTCAGTTTGTAGTTCAGTTTCGTTTGAGTTCAGTTCAGTCTAAGTCCTTCACCTTCCTTCTAGTCAATACACAAAAGAGTGTCTGAAGACAAGAAGTCGGTCGACCGATTATACTGTTAACAAACTTCCAGGAGATGAGGTCAGATCTCCAGACCAGTTCTGCAGACTTCGGTATCCAGAGCACAACATGACAGCAAAGAACATACCTGACGTGAGGAACCATTTCAACATGTTACTTCACCATTTGTGTCTTCTCTCATGTTTCATTAAAGGAGCGCTGAGGTGATACCAAATTTTTTTAGGCTGCGGCGTGTTGTCCAAAGAAATAAAATGAAACGATGAAATGCGACAGAATGACAGGGGCAGGTGACCTGAAGTGCGCGTGCAAGGCCCCTGTTCGGCACGCGTTTAAAAATACTCGTGTGAATAAGCGAACGTCGCGACGTTTCCATGATATATTACTCGTAAGGTAGAGCTGCGCAGCCCAAGCGGGCATAAGCACCGCGTGAGATGAGAATAAATGAACAAAGAGTGGCGCGCGGATTCAAGGATGGGGTCGGCCAGGCCCTCTTTCTCATTTGATTCTGTAACTTTGATTGCACGGTGACAGTACAGCGCACAGCGAAAATATTTGGCGTAGTGGTTCATAATGGACAGATAGATAGTGAGAAAGGGTTCTGAGCCATGTTAAATGTCATCTCATTTGTGAGACTTTAAAAATAAAAAATTCGTATGAATGAACTTTGCTCATAGACTGGGTGTGCAAAATAAAAGACCGTCAGTGAGAATTACGCACTTCGTCGAAGTTTACTGATGTCACAAACCTCTCGACGTTAGATTTCACAAAAGTTCGCGAAATTTGAACTTTCATTCAGGAAATCCTAAAAACTACGCCGACGGTCGACTGATTCAGTTCGAATTGAGGTTCGAGCTTTTGATTACAAAGATGAAGCCTGCGAACTGTTATGAATCTCGGCAAATCTGTCCAGAAATTCGAAATTTCGTCAAACAGCGGATTCGGCTGCCAGTCTCGGCTTCTCAAAAAGTTCGTGACGTCAACTATCGTATTTTCGAAAGAACCCTCAGAACTTCATAGTTTCGAACT
Organism: Ornithodoros turicata; assembly: GCF_037126465.1. Classification (NCBI taxonomy): domain Eukaryota; kingdom Metazoa; phylum Arthropoda; class Arachnida; order Ixodida; family Argasidae; genus Ornithodoros; species Ornithodoros turicata. The sequence continues at coordinate 53,462,952 of NC_088207.1, read as the reverse complement.
CTCAAAGAACAAGTTACATCACTGCGAACTCTGGCGTCTGTCTCCTGGCAACAGCGGCGCGCACCTTCCCTGTCTCCACGTTCCGCCCCACGTTGGAAGACTGAAGCAGCTGTAGTGAGGAGACAGAACGGCCATGGGACGCCAACAACCGACTACTAGCCAGAGTCCAAAGGCGACCCTGGAAGACGTTTCTAGACGTCCTTCTATAGAGGCCCTTCCACATCTGTACATTCAGTTACTTCTACGTGTAACCAATATTTCTCCTTCAATTCGTCACCGATGGCAGGAGGTGCAGGGTCTACTACGACATGTGGCCTTCTGTCATTCTTGGAAGGAGTTTGTTACAAGTCGTCCGTTATGTCTTTGGAGGCATATATTGACTTATTGACACATCGAGGCGCATGTTCTTACAGCTTGCTGAAGGAGTAACGCTGAAAGACTGCATAATTGTGTGCCAGCTTCCACCCGAGGACCAAAAACTTTTCCTCTACGATTCCCCTGATGGTTTAACCTGCGAAGCAAGCACAGGCAAGGTAAATAATGAAATGTCAATATAGTTTCGATTACCTATCGCGCTGGTGTTGTAGGAGGTAGTTGTCAACGAAGTCCCGTAGGGGGTATTCGAGTCAACAGGTGAACCAGGATTGGTCTGGTCTCATCCAGAGCTCCGGAGGCTCATCCTCATCTTTAGCTAGCTGCTCAGCATGCAGATTTTTAGCATGCAGGTAGAGCTCTCGACACACTTGCTGTCACATCAAATGTGTGGAGGTATTTTGTAGAATTTGTAGAAATATTGCATGAACATCTTCACTCATTTACGCCTATTTCTATGCAGGTTTGCGCGAACAAAGAATGCAAACATTACAGTCAACCCTAGACTGCACTCTTCGTAAAGACATGACTCCAACGCAGTGATGCATGGTACGATCATTCAAGTCACGCCAACTGTTAACTACAGGCAACAAGCATTACAATCATCACTGACAAAAGAGTTCTTCATTTAGCGTCACTCAATAAAACACGCAGAAAAGAGCTTATTTGCAGTTCCAACACAAAAATTATCCTGACCAATGCTATATTGCTCAAACTAGCTCCCGGGACGTGCAGGACGTACGGCGCGCGAGGCGTGTCTTGGGCCGGTCGGAACGGCGCTGATGCTAGGTGAGAGCCGCCAAGTTTATGTAACAAGCGCAAGTAGCAGTAGTAACAATAGCAGGGATAACGATAGCAGGCATAGGTAGCAGTAGCAGTAGTGGTAGTAGTAACAATAGAAGGCATAAGTGGCAGTAGTAGTAGTAGTAAGAGTAGCATCAGCGGCATGGTCAAGCGTGTAAGAGTGACCGTTCGTTGGCGGTAGCCAAGGCCGTGCTGAAATCTGGGAAGTGATTGGCTTGAATCCTAACACCAGCTGTGGTGTCTGGGGTTTTAAGTTGATTTTCTTGAAGACCCCCTGAGTCGCCCCCTGAAGTTGGCCCAGGATGCATAGTCAAACCCTTGTCTTCCACTTGTTCCTGCTGTGCTCTCTCCATGTGCAAACGTCTGTACACCCCTGATAGCCACAGTTGCTTTACAGCGCTAGCCCGGAACTACATTACAGTTAGAGCAGCAGTAGTAAAAATTGAAGGGGTGGTTATGCAATTGTAACGCATTTTTCAGCATCAGCTATGTGTGAATCAATGTTTGATGGTTGTTATAATGCAATGGTGATCACGGCCGATCTCGGGATCGCACTCCCAGCAACACTACAGGAGATTGGTCTTCCTCCACATGAGTCCTGACCGGCGGTGATGGAATGCCCTGGTGGGCAGATGGTCGTGGCCCGGTATAACTAACTGGGTGGACCGTCGTCGTCCTGCGTTTTATGCGGACGAACACTTGATCTTGGGTGGGTGTGCCCGTACAACTGACACTGTAATAATAACAGGCATCTGCAGCAGTAGCAACAGTAGCAGTATGATAGCAGACATAAGTAGTAGTAGTAGTAACAGCAGGCAAAAGTAATGGTAACAGTAGCAGTATAGTAATGATAGAAGGCATAAGTAGCAGTAGTAACCATAGCCAGCATTATGTTTTATGGTGTAAAACACTGGAGATGTCGCGTTCAAGGCCTGCACTGATATCGCACACCTTAAGAGTAACTCGTCCAACGTTAGATGTGGCATCCAATCCAATGCATGCCCACCACAAAACATACGTATGTTGCAACACAGTCCATGGCCACAACTTCTCTGAGAAATGGTGATGGGCAACGTTGTAGTTAAAGTAGGGGAGCAAGTACATCACATGATTCGTAGAGCCGCCCAGGTGGCAAAATCGCCAAAGAAGTCGGCCCAGGTGCGATTATGGCATCGCTTGACAGGGTTGCCAGCGTTCATGTCTATACTTGCATGTGATCCGCCCACCACACAGATGTTGTAGCGGAAAAAAACTGTGAGTGAAGTCGGCATATATGTGAGTGGTAGCATCGCTTTGCGGGGTTGCAGCGTTCATGGCCCTACTTGCATGTAAACCGCCCACCACACAGCTGCGGTCGTAGGAAAGAAATTGCGAGTGAAGTCGGCCCAGGTGCGATGGTGGCATCGTGCATAAGGGGTGCATCTCACATTGGGGGTGAAGGAAGACGCCTCTCCTAAGAGCCCAATCAACAAAATAAAGAAAGAAATGGCGTTCCTTCACGATTTTTTTGCGAACGATCTATCGAACGGATTTTTCTTCTGAAAACGGCTTCGATGTCAGGTGACGGAAGGGACCAGTTGTTCTTATTGGGACAGCTTCGTAGCTACTATTTAATGAAAATTAACGAAGACATTGCCTTAGGAGTTTGGTAATGCCCTCCTAAGAAGTGCCCTTCAGCATATGCTATACTGTAATTGATTTCATCTGGGAAAAAGTGATACATATATATTTTTAAGATAAGTTCGTACTTAGCTGGGACACCCTGTATAGATAGTGGACCTATAATAGCACCACAGTACATTGGAGAGACCGTGGTAACACTTTAGTGCCTTTCGAGTCTTTCTAATTTTTCAGACACAAGGGAACCGGAGTCTGCAACAATAATAATAATTCGGAGTTTACGTCGCGAGACAACTGGGATCATGAGCGACGCCACAGCGGTCGGTCTGCGGATTGCTTTTGCCCACCTGAGGGTTCTTTAACGTGCGATGAAAGCTCATCACACGGCACCCCGTATTTAACGTCCCTCGCGGAAGACGGCGTGTCTAAGCAACTTGTACCCTGCAACAAGGTGAGACGAGGATAATATTACGGACTTTGAAGTCAGAACGCCTTCTGTGTTGTATTGTATACTCTGAAGCAATATCCGTCCAACTTAGTTTGTCCGCCGCAGGAGTACACCCTGTATAGATAGTGGACTTATAGTAGTACCACGGTACATTGGAGAGACCGTGATATAATACTTTAGTGTCTTTCGAATCTTTCTAAATTTTCAGACAGAAGGGAACCAGAGTCTGCAACAAGGTGAGACCAGGATAACATTACGGACTTTGAAATCAGAACGCCTTCTGTATTGTATTGTATACTCTGAAGCAATATCCCTCCAATTGTTTGTGCGCCGCGTGGAGTGCTTCTACGAAAGAAGTTAATGTCAAGAAAGGAAATATCAACGCAAGTTGGCAGGTGCAGCATTTATTAACATCGCATTTTAACTGTCGGACACTAAAACTGAAGCAGAAAGATGAAATCAGGGGAGCCAATTTCAAAAACAATGTCAGACACAGTGTAGGTTAGTCTGAATGTCGCCATTTTATAATTGAAATGCGTTATTATTGTTATTCGCTTTGTACTATTGCTATCCATTGCGATGAATAGACGACGGCTTCTGCGAATCATATTATTAACCAACCGAAAAAAAGATGACATAATGGTACTCAATAAAATAATGTTGCGCATAAAGCTCATTCGAAAAGTGCAGATCACAGTGAAAAGTGCAACATGCAAAAGTGCACAACGATGACTTATAGAGCTATGTTCAAGACATGCCTTCTACTTGTAGCATGTTTTACACCTGGCGAAACTGGTAAGGTTACTTTTCAGCGATTTGTTTAGCATACGGAGGTGCTGCAGCTTGAAAAACTAGTGTTGAGACCTCATGTTATTAACGAGTGCATAATTACCGAGGAGCTCGTCTATGAATCAAAGCAACGTATGACGAACAGCGCAGAAGAAAATGTACCGTGAAATTTGCTATTTATACGTAAGAATTGCAAAACATTAACAGAATTCGGTAGAGAAGTTTTACAAGAAGGGAAGATATGCTCCTCATGTCAAGTGGGAAAATATTCCAGGTCTTGGTCGAAAAGTAAACAAATTGGAAAACACCATAGTTTCTCGCACAGGTTCGGGACTGTAACAATGTTTTCACATTTCTTGAGAGTTCGTGCAGCGGTATTTTGAAGAATTTTTCAAAAATTGGCAAGAATATTTTTTATGTTTATTGAGAGTTCGTGCAGTGGAATATGGTTTGCGTACAATTTTTAAGAATCTTCAATAATTTCTGGAGGCTTTTCAAGAACTCAAGTTTCCTGAATTTTCAATAATATTTTGACATTCCTTGATACTTCAGGCAGCGGTATAGGTTTGTATGCAAATTGAACGTGTGGTACAGATTTAATTTTGTGTGATAGTAGAGGTGATGGGCAAAAGTACTCCAAAATCGTACTTAATTAACTTAAAAACTTACGTCATGTCACGTCAACCAACGAGGACATTTTAAGTGAAATTTCCAGTTTCTAGAAACTTGGGTTGATGTTGTAAAACGTTGCGTACCGCTAACTGATTATAGCTAGGGAAGACAAGTACGTTTATGGACAGAGGAAACAAAGAAAGGAAAGGTTAGTCATGCACAGAGATACATGCTATTCCTTGAATAAAAAAATTAAGAGGCCGGTCGAGAGAACGAAAGCATGAAGGGAGAGCAAGATTGTGAAGTCCTGACCACCTGGCTGTGCAGGGGGATATAGGTTTATTGCAAAGAGAAAAAAACAAAGGAAGAGGGGAAAGGTTAGCCTGGCTCCTGAAGCCGACTTGCTATTCCCACGTAAAAAAAGAGAGAAAGGAGAGAGGCGCAGTCGCAAACTCAGCGCGAGCCCTGCGTCAGTCAGTTCGGATCGGTGAGGCCAAGGCTGGATGGGCTCAGTTCCTGCTCTGATCCGCCAGGAGAATGGGGGCGATGAGGTTTTAAAGGCCTTGGATCGATTGAACTTCTGTGAGAACGGTGTAGTTAGGGCACGCAGGAATGGGCCGTGCAAAGTAGCCAAAGAGATGTTGAGGTCACTAAGTTGTCGTATGTGGGGAGTCGTTGAGGAAGATACCGTTTGCAGGATAAAAGATAGTGCTGGATGTTGGCTTCCACGCAACAAGTTGTGCAGTTAGGGGGGTCCACCATTTTGCATAGGAGTGAGGGGGTGCGTCCGACGTTCAACCGAAGACGATCTAGAAGTGGTTATTCTGCTCTATTGCAACGACAGGCAATAGTAAGGTCCAGCTGCGGGGTCGACGAGCCACAAGAAAGGGTCATTATAGCTGGCTCGTTCACATTGTTTACCTGAAACGGTTGTTTCTTTTTCCCTTTTACCCCCCACAGTACCAATGAGTGCGACCAAGTCAGTTGTCTTTCCCAAGTTACTAGAAGGGAGAAGTGATGATGGAAGACGGATACTAGCAATTAAGGACGACCTACAACTAAAGCTGACGAAGAGTTCCGTGTTTCCGGATCAGTTTCTGTACAAAGAATACGAAGACGGTTTCGAGATTCAACACCACGTAAGTTAGTGCCATTTATGTTTATCTGTCTATCACGCAGAAGTAATATGTGTGTGTGCCAAAGAGATAGGTCGCAAGGTCAGCTTGGGAAAAACCGGATGCTTTGGCGCATTATGGCCATAGTTGTCGATGCGCTAGAAAAAACTCTAATCAACACCATCATAATCGAAAAACCGGATGCCTGTACCTTCCCGCATTCGCTCTGTGGCTGTGGTTGTGGCTCCGATTGTGCCGACCACAGTGTGGACATTGATTTCTGGTTCTATCTCGAGAAAAGCGTTGCGTTGCTGAAATGGATAAATGCTGCAAGGAGCTTCGGAAGGGTCTTTGCTAAAGCAATCAAATGCAGTCCTGTGGTACTGCCATATGTGTACATTCCATGTGTGTATTCCAAAGTACCATTATATGCCTCGTTGCACGGTAAACGGCGGTGCAGAAAAATAACTAATTGCACTTAGCAACAGCACCGGCACTAACTGACAGCTCGTGCTTTCTCCTACCGTCCGATGCGGTTCGACCTGTATAACTAATGGCATGCTTATTTGACATGCCACCATCCACAACTAGTTAGCCAGGTTTGCAAAAGATGCAGCCCTGTAATGACATGAGCAGAACATTAATTTCTCGACTGAATGAATGCAGTTGAGGAAAAGACACCAGCAGTGGGTTTCGAACCCACATCCTCTGATTGCCGGTCAGAGATAGCTTGGCGTAATTGGTATACGATCTCTGATCAGCAATCAGAGGGTATGGGTTCGAATCATCATTCAGCTGAGGTACGCAACTGGGCGTTATCAGACTTGTGTTTACCTCATCCACTACAACACGAATTTCTTCTTTATTTTGATTGCCTGCCCTCCCAGACTCAAGCCATGCGCTTGTTGTTCTTTGTGCATATATTTCTTCAACCTCTTTTATTTTTCAGCTGGAAGGTCGACACCTCGAGAAGAACTTGTACCATGACTCAGAAAGTATGGCGTCGCTCATGGTGTCTACGGAAGGTGGACTTGAAGTGGTAACCGCACTAGGGCATCTTGCCCATAATGGCTGTACAGCGAGGGCCAACACAGAAAAAGATTAAAGTAAAACGCGTTCCAGGAAGGAATCGTGGGAAAGAGCCTTCGTATCCGACCACTTAAAACTGAGGGAAGGAACTCTCAAGGTGACAGAGGTCACTTGCTTTACGAGGTAGAAGAAAGATTGTCTCAACAGGGAGACATACGTAAGCCCACGTAAGCCCAGTACATTGAGGAAATAGCGTAAGAATGTAGTCCTGCCGCTGGCGCCTAAGGCAATCAGTGACAGCGTCTTCGTTAAACGTTAATTAGTACGTTCCTTTTTTCAGTGCATGCTCCAGGCACAGAATTCCAGAAAGGTGCCTTGGCATTTACTGGGCACATAAATGGTAAGGTGCATATACTCTGTGCCTCTCATCATAATGTTCCACGTGCAATGGGGTAGGATACCGCGCCACCGCGGTGAAACACCCCATCTCATCGTCATCATTTATTTTTGTTGTTGTTGTTGTGCCTCTCATCTTCCCTCTGTCTTTGATCTCGTACCTCGTGCTGTAGTTCGTGTCTCTCTTCAATGGCACACTCGACTGCAGACAAGCACTTAGCACGATACAACAAGTCCTATCGTTGATGAGTACTGCATGGTAGTGGCCTATAAAAGTATACCCGTACCGACATGCCGCGTTCTGCAGTTACTTAATACAGGTGGAACAATGGGTTACCTGCATGTCACGCTCTGAAAGCACTTCAATTCTGGTAAATTTCAAAGTGATTGAACATCGAAGTGCAGAGTTTTATAGCTAAATGTACCAAACCGGAAGTCAAAACAATGAAAAAATGGCACCGTTGCGAAGAGCACCTGAGACGCTGCTCCCGTGCGTTTGTTATTGCAGAACAGCTCACGGCCACTTCAGGTGGTGCGACACGTCGCCTTCTGGGGAGAGGCGTCTCAGCTGCGATACAGCCAGTTGCGTGGTTTGGAGCCCATACAGGACTTTCCTATGCCCAGTACCTACTACGCAGTTCGGTGCGGAGCTGCGGAGTGCTACTTTTTCGGCTACATTTAGCACGATAACTATGCATCGCTATAACAACCGTATAACTATATGCATATGACTGTATATGTTTGTAAGTGCTCAAACGTCGCCATGCCAGTACTGGTCAGCTGTTTCGGCCCTATTGGGCCATCGTCAGCAGTAAGCAGGCAGACAACGGTTTAACGGATGGCGTCAGAAGGTCGCGTAGCACGTGATTCCTTCCATCAGGGTGTGCTAAAGCACCACTGAAGACCCAGTGCAAGGCAAGTGAAGTATGTAAGGGAAAAAATTTGCCGGAGCCTTTTCACTGCACGTATAGCGTATGTTTGTAAGTGCTCAAACGTCGCCATGTCAGTACTGGACAGTAAGGCTGAAATAACTGTCCAGTACTGGCTTGGCGAGGTTTGAGCATTCACAAACATATGCTATATTTGCGGCCAAAGAGCTCAGCTGCGGCAAGCTAATTTTCCTCTTGTATGACTGTTCTATATAATAGCTATAACTGCCTTCAGAGCAGTGCTCCGCCTGGATCGAGTAATTGCTGATCACAGCATGCCAGCAAGGGTGTACTATTTTATGTGCCTGCAGGTGAAGGTGACACAAAGTTACGGTACGACTATACTACTAACGTTCAAGAATATTTTTCGAGCTTGTTAATCACATGGACATGAAAAATTCTACACCTAAAAGATGCTGCGATCTTTCCGCAAAACACAATTAGTAATTAGTGTGCCATGGTGCTGGTTGTTAGAGATATCGTATAAAAAATTACTTCGCAGAGTAACCAAGATTTCTCACTTGGGGCACCATGGGGATCAACAACAACATAGATGAATGGATGATGATGATGATGATGTGGGATGTTTCCCTGCGTTGAGTGCAGGACCCTACCCCATTCCAAAAAGGTTCGCATGAAAGGATGACGAGGGAAGGAAATCCCTACAGTTCGTGAAGGAGGCATGTGGCCCCCAGAAAGGGAAGAAAAAGCCGAAAGTATTGGGCGGCACGGTGGGAAGTGTGTGTACTCTTACAGAGAGAAGAAAAACTTTATTTGAAAAACATATATTATGAGTCATAAAATATTGTCTTGCAAGTCACAGTCCGCCCAAGTTCGAAGCCATTTGTCATACAGGGAGATGTCAAGAATAAATACTATTTTTTGTTGAGATTTCTGTAGACTCCCCATCAGTCAGAGGTAGTGGGAACAAAAAACAGTGACGACTTCCCACTTTATCCCTTTTCGCTTTGCCCCTCACAGCACAGGCTGCCTATAAATCAAAGTCCTCCATGTTTCATATAACTGGAATAGTGAGAATTCCTGCCATTAGATCTTCGCAGCATAGCCGTTGCTTGAAGTTGCCAGTCATAATTCAGCGCAACAATAGTTTATTTTATAACTTGGAAATTTTATGTGATCATCGAAAAGCGTTATTTGCTTACTAACATCCAACACATCCGTGCATCGACACAAAATTTCGTCCTCAAACGCACTTAATACTACTCCGATGAAGATTCCGCATGGGGTGACGATGACAAACCGAAAAGAAAATGTATCCGCTTTGCTACAGTTTCCCCTACTTCATACCAGATGCATTACGACACAGGTATGCGACCAAGTGAATAGGGTATTACTGTAAGATTCAACGTCCCACTCCCTCGTGTGCTCAGCACATAGAGTAACCCTGCACATCCAATGCCGTGCACTTCGCGTTTTTCTTCCCTTTCTCAGGGTCACCGGCCTCCTTCAAGAACTGTAGAGGTTTCTTTTGTTTTCCTTCCCTCTTCATCCTTTCGTGTGAACCTTTTTGGAATGGGGTAGGGTCCTCCACTCAACGCAGGGAAACATCCCACATCATTATCATCATCATCCATTCATCTATGTCGTTGTTGTTGTCATTGTTCCCTTATGTAATGGTCTTGTCTAACGTACTGGTATAACAGGTATTGTATTCAATAATTTCTTATTCTCAGTTCTTGTTGTTTCTCTCAGTTGACGCTCGTCATGATCAAACTCGTAAGTCACATTTGCTGTATTCCAAAATCTTTCTCCTGTTGTGCGTCCTTTTTTGTGAGTCCTTCGCATGCCGCAGTTCCATAACGGTGATTGTTAATCTGCTGACTTTTGAAGCTTGCAGGCCTTGTACAATGTTGCCACACATTGGCTGTCTTGTATTTATACTTTGCCCTTCTGCTTGAGCCCCTGAGTGCCTGCAATGTCTTGTAAATACAAAAATAAAAAGACATGTGAATGTAATTACGTCGTTTCCTTTCAGAAATACCAGAAACCTATCCGGAAGTTGTGATAGTGCTTGACACAGCGCATCATAAAAAATTTACAGGGAAAGGAGGGGAAAAGCGGGACAAGATTATCCAATACTTTGGTATCTTTGTAAACGCGGTAAGTTGATAAGGCATTGGAAGGTACCGAATGGTGGGCTTCAGCGCCTTTGTTCATAAACATTGAAAGCGTTAGGCCCTCAGGTTTTCAACAAAGCGGGACTGAACAATATAATTGTAAGTGATCATGCATAAGACGTCGCAACATGGATATTTTGATATCCAGTGGATTTTCGTGAGGGTCCAACTTACATCCAAGGGATATCCATGGGAGCTGGACTTTACCCCTGTTTTCTGATCCTAAGAATCTCCCGACAATGTCTTTCATGGACATGTGAATATGAGGTGGATATTGTACGGTGCCAGTATAAAAACCCCGTAATTCGGTAGTTTTGATACTGTGTGTAGTTCGATCAGTAAGTATATTATAGCATCATAACCCAAGGATATTATTTAAGGCTTTATTGTTAAAAGTACTCTCACTCCCAAAAAACGCTAAAAAAAACAGCAGGCTCCCTTTTTGCACCCTCCACAGCGAGCAATGATTTGAAGGGAGACCAGATCATTAGCAGTGGCCTCGAAATGGCCGGAGGCCGGAGCATATACTGAAATATAAGTTGTTGGGGCACGTTCATTTTAAGTGTATTGGGCGTAAAACATTTGTCACGGTGAAAGGGGCTGTCTTTACAAGTAGCTCACGTATCTGCAGAGTCAAGGTATAACCAATAACGTGTCTCACATTCCTTCCTGCCAAATACTGTGTTTTTAATTCAAGCTATCGTCTGTAATGTGATTAGCTGCTTAGTGGAGCTGTAACAGTGATCGAATTCCACTGTTGCTTGACGAGCGTTACGCATTGGTAAATACTTTCACGGCCAGCAGCACGCGAACGATAAAAAATATATAACGATTTTACTTGTTCCGCCATATCCAGTTAGCGTTTACAGAAGTTTTTGCCTGCTTTCAGCACAACAAAAATGTGGCTGTCGGAACAACATGTCATAAACTTCACATTTATCCGTATATCTCCCTGCGAAGTCCTGGCAACGTTCCTGTGACGCTCAACCAGTGCCCAAAATCCATGCAAGCCATGCACGGGTGCGTGCATGTTCTCCCCCACTTTGATGCACGTATCGATGCCGCTGACCCACGTTCCCCCGCACTGTCTCTTGGCACTGAACTCGACAAACTCAGTGACACGCGCAAGGAAAAGTTTAGCGAGACAGAACCAGCATACCAATGCGTATTCAGAACCAGGACAAGTCGATCGAATTCTTTCTTCGGAGTAACTAATTCAAGGCACAAGCTTGATAGCTTTGCTTGTCGCATCACCTCGTGGATTGCAGTCCATCTAAATGACAACTGCTCATAATTACGTTCAATTAAAATCGATAAAACCCTCAGGATGGGGACAAGGACATACAGAAAGAAGACGACGACACAGCTCTTGGTTTTATCGATTTTAATTATGAGTTACCGACCTGTCCAAGTTTCAACCTTTTTTTATGATGACATGTTCCTATCCTTCTAGGTGAATCTAAAGTATGCAACTCTCGTGTTTCCAAAAGTGAAGCTTGTCTTAGCTGGAATCTGGAGACACAGCGTGAGTAAACCTCGTTTTCGAGTCTCGTTCAAAGTAGAACCGCGCCCAATTCGTCATGATGAGTCCATGAGAACCTAGGTATGCAAACCCTGGTACACTTGCTATATCTGGGACCGTTTACTACATATGGGTTTCTGAAAGGTTGTAACTTGCACGCTTCAGACACGTAACAGTACTGCTGTATATTATAGCAATCAGATATATAGCAATCAGATTTAAAAGATCGCTGTGCAAAGCAAGCTAGTATAGACTGGCGCCCCAACACTGGGCGACTCGCATGCCACCTATTGAAAACGCAAGCAACTAGATGATATATCAGGCGAGATTGTGCGATTCTCGCGAGTGCAGAACCGATCTCACTTCGAAGGTGCACAGTTTGTGTATTCAGAAACAGAAGAACGCTACCCAGGCATTCAGTTAAATCACTTGGATGCGAAGTTTTGCAAACAGCAGCGATACATGAGCAGACGACACACAGACGCGGAGAGAGAGAAAGCCCCCACACAACCATCGACATCTCAGGGATGTCCCGAGGATGTCCTGAACAGGATATAAGGACATCCTAGGAACATCCAAGTACTGCCAAAGGACGCTCCAAGGACGTTCGAGGGACTGCAAAATACGGATTCCTGGGTGTCCTAGCGAAATCCTGAGGATGTCCAATGCGAAAAAAGTAGGACTATCTCTGGACCACTTTTCCCTACACCAAGTCAGAAAGTTCTGTCCCACGGATGTCCATCCGATGTACTTTCACCTGATGGATACCTGAAGAATAATGAAATTCCTCCAGCGGGTACTAACTATCTCAAGCGTCTGTTACTAGTTTATTTTTTTCGTGGTTCGTATACGCTTTGTTGCAGAATGTAAAACGTCTCTCCGCCATTTTTTAACTCGCCGGTGGCTTTGTTTCTGTTGCTCCGAGCTGTTTCCCATTATGGAAAATAAGCGAGGCGTTTCAAAAAAGAAGCAGCAACATAAGATTGGGCCACTCAGCTGAAAAGCTTTGGAAATGAAGTGGCATTCACTTCCAAACAGGAAACAGACATTGCACATTGGTGTTCTCACGAGCTTCTACATATACGAGAGCCCTGCTCGGCTGTGAGTCAAAATGAATGGTGCGATATCTCCGTTTAATTCAATTGCGTACAAAAACAACAGTGAAATGAGTAAGTGCTTGGCGTATTAAGTTACCGTGGAGGTAGTGTCCCCATTTCTTACTCATTTGGTTTGAGAAAGGTCGTTGGTTCATCGAAATTCGAATTTGGGTAGTGCTACATCGTCCCGCGTTTCTCTCTCCCTTGCAGTACTTGATCCATACAGCATCCCATCAGGACCTGATTCGGACAATTCGTGAAACAGCGTTTATGGCATACACTATAAGGCTGGTTTCGGTTAACTCTGTTTCTCGCTTAAATTTCGCTCAAATAATTAAGCGTACCCAGTGTATATTCATTCTGTAACATCTGTTCGGAATTTCGTACTGTCTTATTTGCAAGAATTGACTAACAATTAATTTTTGTACAATACCTTGGGCGTAATAACTTTTAACCAAATCCTTTGTACAATTCATTAACTCCGCACCGACTCTCCGTTTGACAAAAATCAGTTTTATCTACACAGTACTGTAGGAATGCAGATGTGCAACCGTTCACGCGCGTTTCACAACTGCATTATCTGAGTATGTCATGATGACATGTGGTGTAGAGGACGTCTTTAGAATATTGCAGGATATCCACAAGGATGTCCAGGAAACGTGCCATGGACATCTAAAACGGATCCGGACGTCTGAATGAGAATGGGATATCCCTGGGACGTCGGTGGTCGTGTGGGCCCAACAGATGGCGCAGATCGCTTCCAGGCACGAAACTAGTACGTTACAACCGTTAACAGTCTAAACTGAACTTCTAAAGATTTGCTGTTTCCCTCCAGAAAAAGCCTACTGGTAATTAGTAATCTGTCTCAAATGTGTTACGTTGTACTCCAAATTTGTCATTTGCAAAAGTTGAGGGTCGCTACCTTTCAGTTTCTAGAAGTGTTCAAAATTAATTAGTTCAAAATGTCCCAAGAACTGTGAGGTGATGACTTGTGTCTGTGATCACACAGTCAAGTTCTTCATGATGGTGCTTTGTATCCTATATTTGGAGGTGCCAAAATTTGAAAGCCAATTTACATGAACAACAACAATAACATGAACATTTTTCGCGTTGCTAGAATAAGCAGCAATTAAGTGACCTCCATTTAGCGAGATTCCACAACATGTAAGCCGTGTCTGCCATCCCATTTGCCTTCACCCTATAGCGCCCCTCGCAACCCTTCTCCTTCTATCTGTATACCACTTACACTGCATGAAAATCTAAACGTTTTCCTTTTATCTCGATTGCAGCCAAAAGAGGAGTCTGAATACCTGAAACTTCACGAGGCGAACCTTATACATTCCTACTTATCAATTGTCAACCTCGCAAACTACACAAACGAGAAGAACGATGAATTTGCGTCCTTCGATCTTCTTATACTCGTAACGGGGTAAGTATTGATTCATTCACCTGAGCAGGCAAGGAATAGGGCCAAAGTTACAAAATATGTTCTGAATCACAGCTACTAGATCTGTTATTTGGTATGGGCTCACCGGAAGGCCGCATAGCAGCGCAAGTGTGACAAGCGCTTCTCTGCGGAACATCTCTTTTGCAACGACAATTTCGCGTGGAGGGTGTAAGGAAGACCACGGCTACAGGTCACGATGGAAAGAGAGAGAGGACGCGGGCACATGACAACAACAACAACAATAAATGAAGAAGTGATGATGACATGGGATGTTTCCCCGTGGTAGCCACAGGACACTACCCCATTTCACAGTGGTTAATATGAGAGGATGAATTATGGTGAGAATGAAGCAACGACAGGTCGGAGTTCTGTTTAGAGCTCTTCAAGGAGTCCAGTGGCCTGCATGAAAACAAAAAGGGAGCGAAGAGCCCGGCACTGATGTTCAGGGGAGCTCCATGGGCCAAGTGCTTTGGACAAGCTGAATGGTCTATGGTCGAGGAGTTCAAGTTGGCGTCGAAGTACCCGGCGTTCACACGTGTACCGCTCACAGTCCTCGATGATATGGGGGATCGTAGCTGGGGTGCGGCAAGCTAGGCACAGCGCCGTGTTACTGTAACCCAGCTTAGCACGGAACGCAGGGGTGAAGGCGACGTTGAGTCGTAGACGCACATGAGAAACATTTGTAGTATATGTAACCTGTTACGCCGCAGGTATGGCGCTGCAATCGACTGGTCTCTGAGGAGAGCAGCATCAGAGCCTCTTTATCTTACCAACTCGATTAACCAGGGTCTAAGCCGTATGAGAAAACAATGCCGTGCACGTAACATTGAACGCATATTTATATCAACAGGAGGGACCTTGTTCGCGTTTATGAGGATGGCGAGTATTCTTCCGGCTTATCAGGTATGTGTCACCTCTCTGAGTTGTCTCGTTTGTTGAGGAGATATACGCTCTTAATGGATCACATCGTATATTATTGTTGTAAAAAAGGGTTGTGCATTACCTACTTCATTTCTGCTTTACATTGGGTGAGGTTGTGCGGCATAACTTAGTATTGGCATTGCAGAGCACTAGCATCCACATCATTTGCAATCCCCGCACGTAGAGACATATGCTCGACGTTATGTGACAACACTCTGATGTTACGAGGGCATTCCTACCCATTGCCTGACTGGGCTAATAGGCCAAGCAGCGACCTCGCAGCCTTTATTGGCTGTCATCTTCGCTCGTGCATGTGAGAGGCACTCTTAGTTTTTTTCCTCCCTGTCGACCTACCCGCGCTACAAGCTCTATACAAGCAAAATACAGATAGCTTCTATGGAAAACCAACGATTTCGAGCAAAATGTCTTGCAGGAGAGCTGTTTGGAGTCGAATGCTCCTCCACGTACCTTTTGGCTTAGGGAGCAAACTTTTCCTTTAATCATCTTCTCGGTATATAATGTTTTCATTTGAACTTACCCACTTTATTTTTCCTCTGTCATATTTTTTGCCAGTTTTGATGCACAGTAGCCTTCGTTGCTTGTGTGCCATAAACCTCTAACTGCCATCATCATCACCTTTAATCACTTCGCCGCCTAGCGCGACTATGGCAAACCACTCCTGCCGCGCGGGGGAACACACGGATGAACGGGACAAATTCTCGAACGTAGTGTCAGGTTCATTCCCAGGAAGGACATTTTTCCAAAATCCCAAGTCCGGCCCCGCCAGTTCCTTTTTTTGTGTGTGGGCCCGTACATTGCTGACTGGGTAGCCTAAAAATTTGTCGGGCTTTGTCCTGCTCAGACATGAGCGACGACAGCTGTGGATGATGGTGGCTGTGATGCTGGTGCAGACGTCTCAGAAGCCAGCGAGCAGTTTGCATCAACAAGTTGTGAAGGTGCACTCCAGTGCAGACAAGACAGTCCAATCCAATTCAATCTGTGTTAAGCAATATAATGGTGATCGTCGGCGTCGCGCGCGCTTGTTTGTCATGTTGAATCTAGTGTCTCACTCTAAATTCAAGTGTAAGTGCTAGACGAAGGTCACCATTTGCCTTCGTGTTTTTGTACTTTAAGTATGACGCAGAAAGTAACCCTGTGCATTCGGCGTTGCATAGGCTAGAACAGCCGTTCTTTTTTTTTTTTCAAGAGGAAACAGAACCCAGAACAGCTATAGCTGAGAAAATCAAAATCAAGCTCTGAGATTTATTTTTAACAGTTACAGCACTTCTATTACAATGTTACAGCAAAGAGGAAACTTGGCCAGCATCCCGGACAGATTTAGGATGGAGAGACTCAAATTCTTGTACCAAATAGTGCGTGGAATATATAACATCGACATAGATTCTTACACACGGTTCCGCGAACTTCGTCCTACAAGAAGCTCTCATAGTACCCTTGTCCAAGAACCATTCGCACGTGTAGATTGTTTCAGGTACTCGTTTTTTCCACGCACTATTCGCGATTCGAATTCGTTGCCGCAGGCCGTACATAATGTAACCAAATTACAGCAGTTTGTTGATGGAATCACCAGAGTCTGACCAAATGTTTCACACTCTTGTATTTGTATGCATGTGCTTGCAGGTGTGTCTATGTGTGTCTATTCTGAGTGCCATTTTGAGTGAAATGTTATGGCCCACCCTACTTGAACCCTTTGATGGGTTTGTAGTATATCTAAATAAATAAATAAACGACATATCTACTTCAAGTGAAGAAAGGGAAACTGGTACCAAAACTCAATGAGAAACAACAACGGTAATAATAGGCGGAGATCCTTGGGTACCAGAAACGGAAATATTATTATTTGCGGTAAGAATCTGCTGGTAAAAAACTACTTGCATGGAGACATGCAAATAATTTAACTAAACTGAGTTTAGCTAAACTGAATTTAACTAAACTTACTCCATTGAGCTCCATCGACGTAAATGTGAACTGATAACAAATTTGACAAGCGTACTGTGTGACGCTGAAGCTGACAAGATTTCCTTTCAGAATGACAAGGTCAAGAAAGACGAAACGGAAGAGCTATCCGAGTTTGTGTTTCTGTCTCATCTTTCTTGGCCTCCTCATACTCAAGGAAACTTTTTCGGAGTACACCCTGTTGTTAGTTCCTCTTGCTGATGTTTGGGAACATACCTATGTACATTTTAGGTCAAGCTTTTGTAGGAAGCGTATGTGATGTGCAGTATAAAGTTGGAATAGCAGAAGATTTCCCTCATACCTACGATGGCGTCTACACATTTGCGCATGAAGTCGGCCACTTGTGAGTATATGAGATCTCATAAACGATAACCACGTTACATTGTAGCTACGTAGGAATCAGTTGTTATACAGCTGTCGACCATAAAAGATCCACGGGGCCTCGTCGTAGAGCAATGGGAGCACGCAATGCTCCTCATCGAAGATTTTTTGTACGTGTTGCTTTGCAATTGTATCAAAGCAGTTATTTTATTTTATATCGGTTGTGTCTCATAAGAAACAGGGGCATAGAACTATATGGTGTTGTGCTACCATGGATTAAATCTTGTGCCTTCACAGTCCTACCGCGCTGATGCCATCGGAATCCATACGTCTCATCTTCCAAAATGTTGCTTCTCTATACACGACACTGAAGTATCATAAAAGGATTTTGTAGTTTTAAGAACTAGGTCGATGCTTGCCTCCTCACCATACTACTGGTGGTCCTCCAATGTGGGGTGGAAAGCTTAAGATGTGCCACAGACGCCAAGCTCGTGGTGACATCACCTACTCTTGGAGAATCCAAAGCTATCAAGTTTTTTTTTTTCTTGTTCCTCGGAAATTTGTGGAAGCACGCGACGTTCACTGAACAATATTCATATTTGGTGAACCCCATAGAGCAACCGCAATGAACGACGTACGTGTATTCGACCATTCGGATTGCATTTGGTATTATATGAAAGTGATCTTTGGAGTTGGTCCCCACAAACGTATTTATCTTCTAGAGCACGTCGTGAGACCGCTTAAACATTTTCGCATGTACACTTGAGTGTGCGCTTGGCTCAACCCACACAAGCCATTCCATTCCCAGTGCTTTCGCAAATACACAGATTCCACCTCGTCGCACACTGCTTTTGCGACTGGCATAGTATCTCCAGAAAAGGTATAAGTAGGCTGTCTGTTGGGCGAATTGCTGTAGCCAAGGATAATGCCACATTCGTCACTTCTTGAACCACGGAAACTTGCCATGCAAATGGCGGTCTCTAAACATTAGCTAGGAATAGGAAATTTACACTGTGCAGTGTACTCCACATGTTCAACCTGGCAGGTTGAACCATGTTCAACCGCCTAGAGTCTCCGAAGCGGTAGCAGACGCTCCGGCCTGTGCAGTGTTGTTCACCTCAATCATGTGGTCCCAGGTCCAACGAAGAACGTCCCTACCTCTCACGTCACATAATGACGCGCGTGGCGGCGCTCATCACGTGTCTATCGTGAAAGTGAAGGTGGGTGTCTCGCGCACAGGAGATTTCGGGGGATTGCTAGCGTCCCAACGGTTGTACAAAATTACGGAAAATTAAATTACTACGGAATGGCTTATTTTTGAAGACCTGACTCGATGAACTGATTTTTGGCGAATTAAAGTTTGTCAAATTTTCGATACATGGAAGTGTATGGGAGATGCAGCGAAATCGCTTCTTTCGGCGCGCCCGCCAGCGATATTTGGGCCAAAATCATATCATTCCCTATAGTAACAGTCGGGGAATTGATTGCAATCAACAAATCCGACAAGCTTACTGCAGCTTTCTAGATCCCTGCGAATGAAAATAATGGCTTTGTCGTTTTCTAGTATATCCTGCACGCTGGCGTCGATTACATTACTTCCTTAAAGTGGAGGAGGAAAGCAAAGCGAAGAAAACCATTTTGGTGAACACTTTTTCGATGACAGCCATACTTCAACTGTAATATTGCTGTCTAGCATTTACAGCCTATGTCCATATTTTTTCTTTGGATCAAAAACAATGGTATCTGTTTTTGCCCATACTGCCTAGCATGGGCAAAATGAGTTGCACACAAGCATGAGTTTGGTTCATTGTACTGCTAGTGGCATACTTGTCTGGAATCTCCAGAACGTGGCCCCGTGGTTCACCTGTCCTCTATCGGCGGTGTCGTTCGCGAAGGACCCATAACATTATCGCCTCCTAGGAGAGGCCGTGTTTCACACAACGCCACCAACCGGGAGAGATGATGTGTAATACTCAGCGCCTAGTGCGTCGTCTGCTAGTATTCTTTCTCCCCCCATGCTAGCAGACGACGCCCAGGTACGCCATGTACCATCTTCCGACTCTTGATCGGATCTCTGTTGCAGATTGGGATGCTACCATGATGGTGAAGACGCCCCAAGTACTGTTTCAAATCGTCCTGGAGCCAAAAACTGCCCGGCGTCTGAGCACCTGATTATGGCTCCATATTCAACGTCTAGCAGCGTCCACAGGTTTTCGTACTGTTGTGCCCAACAAGTGTGGCATGTCTACCAGTAAGCAAGCCCTGCTTCCTAAAATCTTACCATAAGAGAGGAACGCGCTAGTACCTTCGATTTCAATTGCAGTACCATAGTTTTTGTCGCCATTCTTTCAGTTCTTATTCCCTTCATTCATCCTTTCCTCTTGTCGCCTTCCATCGGATGATGGTAGTTGTCTGCGCGGTTATACGGTGGAAAACAGGACTTAACCTGGCAGCACCGAAAAACCTAGAACTAAGCATAGGAAGACAAATGCACCCCAGGGGACTGTTACGGCAGAACCTTTATTTTATTGCAAAGCGTTATTCCCAGCATATATTGTCTATGATCTTATATGCACAAGAAGGCGAAACACTTTTCTTGGAAAGATTTTCTGCTAGAATATCTTCCTGTGTGACGACACCTCGAATATTTCGACTTCAAGTAGTATTGGTGTAGGCCGCTAGTGATCACCACTCGTATCACGTTGCTGGAAGTTCGGAAAAAGGTGTTGACATGTTAGACACCACAAGGATAGTCCTGAACAAAATTGTGTATTTATGCAGTAATTAAATTCCTTACACAATCCACTCAATTGCCAGTTCATTTTGCATATTCTACACACGAGATCTTGAACTTCACAAACTTCCAATGAATGTCTTGGCATTTCTATCCACCTTCACCACCCATGATTCCCACCTTTTGGTGGCACTATATGGCGACATCCACATATTCCGCCCTTGCTCCATAAGGAACTGTGCGCCACAACTACCAGTGGAGCCCATTCCCAGTCATATGGAAGAGAATGTTCAGCGTCGCTATACTAGGTTGGAGGAAATGTATAAGAAAAAAAAATCAGGTGACCAGCTGGCTAGGCAGGCTTCCAGTGCCAGCATCTGCTTATGAACGAAGCCGTGTCTCCAATTGAATGAATGAATGAAACTTTCTTGGCCCAACTGCCTTATGTAGCGGACGACGACGATAGCATTGCGATCTCGTCGTTCGCTGTTAACGGTCGGGCATTGGGAATTTGGAGCCGATGCTTTAAGCAGCTGTGATGCACTAGGACCGCTTACATTTGTCGCGTTCGCTTGTGACGTCCGCTATTCTTCAAAGCCCACTATTATGGAATACGGACTATTACGGACAACACAGGATCTTCCACTAGCTCTGACGATCCGAAACAACTTGCACCATGTCCAAACGCAACACACGGGTACAACTCCCGATCACGACAGTCAATTGCAAGTCTTACCAGTATCGTGACAATAGTGCACCTTAATTGCTGAACTATCAAAGAAAAGGGGTAGTGTAGCGGACGACGATGATGGCCATGCGACCCCGTCGTTCGTGCCACAGGCTCATGAACTCGGGACTCTCGGATTGAGATTCGGATCTGGGCAGTCAGCGCTCGTGATTAAAAGCTGCCACCGCGTTGATCAACGACTCTGGTACGTTACACTTAGCTGACAGCCAGGAACACCCAGAAGGCAGAAAAGCCCATAGACAGAAGTGCAGGGTGCATGGTATGGCTTAACAACGAAGAAGGAAAATAGAAAGGGAAAGAAATGCATAAAAGAAAGAAGAAAAGACATCGAAGAACTCAAAAGTTCACTGAATGAAGGATCCGCTTAAATTCCCCAACAGTAGAAGCCAAGTAGGCCTCCACTGGGAGGTGGTTCCACAGTGAAGAGGCCTGGATGAATAGCGATGAAGATTAGCCTACCGTACGTGTTAATCGCTGCTCCAGTTTAAAGGGATCCCGTCGACATCTTCGTATGTAGCTCTCAGGTAAAGGACAGAGGTCATGAAGTCATGAAGGAATTTGTATAAGAGAACCCTTCGCAAAAAGTCTCACCATCTGTCGAACCTGGACCAACCACGAACCGCAGACGCTGCTCGTAGGACAGCTTTGTGGTATGTCTATCACTTCTGAACCAAACAGCCTTCTAGGCTTTCCTTTGCACTGACTCTAAACGCCTCTGCACACAGTCTTGTTGTGGACTCCAGGTGCACAATACGCAAGAATAGGCAGCACAAGAGCATCGTGCAAAATACCTGTGCATGCATATTACGTCCTCTAGATGTCATGGATATGTATCCTCTTACACGATTTGCCCATTTAGAAATCGAGTCAACGTGTGGTGAAAAGGTGAGACCATGGTCGAAACACACTGCCAGAAGTTTCGTCTCTGAGACATCCTATAGGTGGGTTTCATGTATCCATTAGGACTCCTCCTGCAGTTTCCGCTTTCGCGAAGCCCTCAGGTAAACGTTCTTTTCAGGGTTGAGGAGCATGTCACTGTGCTCACACCACCAGCATATGTTGTGCAAATCTGACTGCAGGCTGTAGGACGTCACGGCCCTTGACTCTTTGATCGTTCGGTAGAGAACATGGTCATCTGCATATCGCAGTCAGGATTTGATGGAGGATGAGAGGCCGTTGATATAAAGGTTAAAAAGCAAGGGCCCTATCACTGACCCGTGAGGCAGACCAGCCATTACAGGACTCCAAGGGTTAAGAGCTCCGCAGTAGTAGAGACGTTGAAGATGATCTGTTAGAAAGTTTGTTATCCAGTTTAAAGTAACTTTGTGATGCCTAAGTCAGGGAGCTCGGTAACAATGAGGATGTGAATAACCTTATTGAAAGCAATGGAGAAGACCAGGGGGATCACATCAGAGTCCTTGGTGTGATCAAGCGCAGTGCTCAGATCTGGTGGAGGATGGAAAGTAGCGTTTCACATTCCTCCCTCGTCTAAAACCGTGTTCTATGTTGCAGAGTAGATTGTGTGCCTCCAGGTAGTTGGCAATTTGGTAGCAGGTGATAGACTCAAAGACCTTGCAGCGGATGCATGTGATGCTCACAGTTCGGTGACTTTCAAGGAGGTTTGCAGGTTTACCCCAGCCCCTTGTGAACTGGAACAACATAGGCTAGTTTTCCCAGTGCAGTGATGATGGCTCTGGTGGACTAATTGTAAATGTCAGCCAGATGGAGCGATAAAGGTGACCTGCTGGCCTCCAAAATGAACAAAGGGATTCCATCTGGACAAAATGGAGCACAGCTCTTCAGGTGAATGATGGCCGATTCAACCTCCTGGATGCTCGCCGGTGAAGGAACAAATAACGGAACAGCAGGAGACTGAGAAGACATTAGTTTGAGGGTGTGGCAAGTGCCTAGCTGCGAGAGGATGACTGGGGTCGTTGGCAGACACTAGCTAGTAGACGCTACCTTACTGAAGTGCTGGCTGAAAAAAGTTCGCAATGACCTGGGCAAAATCCGAATAACCATCTCCAACGTGGAATTAGGTGGCAGTACCATTCTTCCTCCTGAACCTCACAGTTCATTATAGTTTCTAGAGATATTTTTCTTGTTCGGTTTGGAGTTCAGTTTCGTTTCAGTTCAGTTCAGTCTAAGTCCTTCAACTTCCTTCCAGTGAGGACACAAAAGAGTGTCTGAAGACAAGAAGTAGGTCGACCGATTATACTGTTAACAAACTTCCAGGAGAAACTATCGGATCTCCAGACCAGTTCTGCAGGCTTGAGTATCCAGAGCACAACATGACAGCAAAGAGCATACCTGACGTGAGGAACCATTTCAATCTGATCATTTCTGTCTTCTCTCATGTTTCATTAAAGGAGCACTGAGGTTATATAAATTTTTTTAGGCTGCAATGTGTTGTCCAAAGAAATACAATGGAACGACGAAATGGGGGGAATGTCAGGGGCAGGTGATGGAAGTGCGCGTGCAAGGCCCTGTTCGGCAAGCGTTTAAAAATACTTGTGTGAATAAGAGAACGTCGCGACGTAGCCTGTATCATCTCCAGTTTTTCTCTTAGAAATCAATCAATCGGCATGTTTTTATGATCGATTTACTCGTGAGGTAGAGCGCCGCAGCTCAGGCGTGCATAAGTAGCGCGTGAGCTGAGAAGAAATGAACAAAGAGAGGCGCGCGGATTCGAAGATCGGGTCGGTCAGGCCCTCTTTCTCCTCGGTTCCTGTAACTTTGATTGCATAGTGACAATACAGCGCACAGCGAAAATATTTTGCCTAGTAGTTCCTGATGGACACATAGAGAGTGAGAAAGGGTTCTGAGCCATATTAAGTGTCATCTCATTTGTGAAACTTCAAAAATAAATAAAAAAGTCGTATGAATGAACTTTGCTCATAGACTGAGTGTGCAAAATGAAAGGCTGTCAGTGAGAATTACGCACTTCGCCGAAGTTTACTGATGTCACGAACCTCTCGACGTTAGAATTCACAAAAGTTCGCGAAATTTGAACTTTCATTCAGGAAATCCTAAAAACTACGCCGAGGGTCGACTGATTCGGTTCGAATTGAGGTTCGAGCTTTTGATTACAAACGATGAAAGATGTTTGTATCTGTCCCTTCTATGTTGTTCCAGCCTCAGAACATCAGTTTCTCTTTTGATTACAAAGATGAAGTCTGCGAACTGTTATGAATCTCGGCAAATCTGTCCAGAAATTCGAAATTTCGTCAAACAGCGGATTCGGCTTCCAGCCTCGGCTTCTCAAAAAGTTCGTGACATCAACTATCGTATTTTCGAAAAAACCCTCAGAACTTCATAGTTTCGAATTCTCCAAGAACAAGTGACATCACTGCGAACGCTGGCGTCTGTCTCCTGGCAACAGCGGCGCGCACCTTCCCAGTCTCCACGTTCCGCCCCACGTTGGAAGACTGAAGCAGCTGTAGTGAGGTGACAGAACGGCCATGGGACGCCAACAACCAACTACTAGCCAGGAGTCCAAAGGCGGCCTTGGAAGACGTTTGTAGAGGTCCTTCTATACAAGCCCTTCCACATCTGTACATTCAGTTACTTCTACGTGTAACCAATATTTGTCCTTCAATTCGTCAGCAGGAGTGGCAGGGTCTACTTCGAACATGCGGCCTTCTGTCATTCCTGGAACTAGTTTGTTACAAGTCGTCCGTGATGTGTTTGGAAGCATATATTGACTTACTGACACATCGAAGCACATCTTCTTACAGTTTGCTGAAGGAGCAATGCTGAGAGACTGCGTAATTGTGTGCCAGCTTCCATCCGAGGACCGAAAATTTTTCCTCTACAGTTCCCCGGATGGGATGACCTGCGAAGCAAGCACAGGCAAGGTAAATAACGAAATGTCAATGTAGTTTCGATTAGCTATCGCGCTGGTACTTTAGGAGGTAGTTCTCAACGAAGTCGACGTAGGGGGCATCCGAGTCAACAGGTGAACGATGACTGGTCTGGTCTCATCAGAGCTCCGGAGGCTCATCTTCATCTTTAGCTAGCTGCTCAGCATGCGGATAGAGCTCTCGGCACACTTGCTGTCACGAGAAATGCGTGGAGGCATTTTGTACAATTTGCAGAAATATAGCATGAACGTCTTCACTCATTTACGCCTATTTCTATGCAGGTTTGCGTGAACAAAGAATGCAAACATTACAGTCAACCCTAGACTGCACTCTTCGTAAACATATGACTCCGACGCAGTGATGCATGGTACGATCATTCAAGTCACGCCAACTGTTAACTACAGGCAACAAGCATTACAATCATCACTGACAAAAGAGTTTTTCATTTAGCGTCACTCAATAAAACACGCATAAAAGACTTAGTCTCCAAATACTGAACCCATCGACATCTGCCACATTCAGCACAATGGTTAACGTGGAACGTGAAGCACCCTACCCGCCGCTACCTGCCGAAGCCCTGCAAAAAAAAAAAAAGCAAAAGAGCTTATTTGCAGTTTCAACACAAAAATTATCCTGACCAACGCAATATTGCTCAAACTAGCTCTCGGGACGTGCAGGACGTACGGCGCCCGAGGCGTCTACCCTTCTTGGCCCGGTCGGAACGGGGCTGGTGCTAGGTGAGAGCCGCCAAGTTTATGTAACAAGCGCAAGTAGCACTAGTAACAATGGCAGGGGTAACGATAGCAGGCATAGGTAGTAGTAGCAGTAGTGGTAGTAGTAACAATGGCAGGCGTAAGTGGCAGTAGTAGTAGTAAGAGTAGCATCAGCGGCATGGTCAAGCGCGTAAAAGTGTCCTTTTGTTGGCGGTAGCCAAGGTCTTGCTGAAAATTAGGAGGTGGTGGGGTTGAATCCTCACACCGGCTCTGGTGTCTGAGGTCTTCTATTGGTTTTCCTGCAGACTTTCCAGCACAGTTCCCATTGAAGTCGGCCCAGGTTGCATAGTCAAACCCTTGTCCTCCACTTGTTCCTGCTGTCTTCTCTCCATGTGCAAACGTCTGTACACCCCCGATAGCCACAGTTGCTTTACAGCACTAGCCCGGGACTACATTACAGTTAGAGCAGCAGTAGTAAAAGTAGTAAGCAGTAGTAGTGGCAGTAGTAAAAATTGAAGGGGTGGTTATGCAATTGTAACAAAATTTTCAGCATCAGCTATGTGTGAATCAATGTTTGATGGCTGTTACAATGCAATGGTGATCACAGCCGACCTCGGGATCGCACTCCCAGCAACACTACAGGAGATTGGTCTTCCTCCACATGGGTCCTGGCCGGCGGTGATGGAATGCCCTGGTGGGCAGATGGTTGTGGCCCGGTATAACTAACTGGGTGGACCGTCGTCGTCCTGCGTTTAATGCGGACGAACACTTGATCTTGGGTGGGTGTGCCCGTACAACTGACACTGTAATAATAACAGGCATCTGCAGCAGTAGCAACAGTAGCAGTATGATAGCAGACATAAGTAGTAGTAGTAGTAACAGCAGGCAAAAGTAATGGTAAAAGTAGAAGTATAGTAATGATAGAAGGCATAAGTAGCAGTAGTAACCATAGCCAGCATTGTATTTTATGGTGTAAAACACTGGAGATGTCGCGTTCAAGGCCTGCACTGATATTGCACACCTTAAGAGTAACTCGTCCAACGTTAGATGTGGCATCCAATCCAATGCATGCCCACCACAAAACATGCGTATGTTGCAACACAGTCCATGGCCACAACTTCTCTGAGAAATGGTGATGGGCAACGTTGTAGTTAAAGTAGGGGACCAAGTACATCACATGACTCGTAGAGCCGCCCAGGTGGCAAAATTGCCAAAGAAGTCGGCCCAGGTGCGATTATGGCATCGCTTGACAGGGTTGCCAGCGTTCATGTCTATACTTGCATGTGATCCGCCCACCACACAGATGTTGTAGCGGAAAAAAACTGCGAGTGAAGTCGTCATATATGTGAGTGGTAGCATCGCTTTGCGGGGTTGCAGCGTTCATGTCCCTACTTGCATGTAAACCGCCCACCACACAGCTGCGGTCGTAAGAAAGAAATTGCGAGTGAAGTCGGCCCAGGTGCGATGGTGGCATCGTGCATAAGGGGTGCATCTCACATTGGGGGTGAAAGAAGACGCCTCTCCTAAGAGCGCAATCAACAAAATAAAGAAAGAAATGGCGTTCCTTCACGATTTTTTTGCGGACGATCTATCGAACGGATTTTTCTTCTGAAAACGGCTTCGGTGTCAGGTGACGGAAGGGACCAGTTGTTCTTATTGGGACAGCTTCGTAGCAACTATTTCATGAAAATTAACGAAGACACTGCCTTAGGAGTTTGGTAATGCCCTCCTAAGGAGTGCCCTTCAGCATATGCTATACTGTAATTGATTTCATCTGGGAAAAAGTGATACATATATATTTTTAAGATATGTTCGTACTTAGCTGGGACACCCTGTATAGATAGTGGACCTGTAATAGCACCACGGTACATTGGAGAGACCGTGGTAACACTTTAGTGCCTTTCGAATCTTTCTAATTTTTCAGACAGAAGGGAACCGGAGTCTGCTACAAGGTGAGCCGAGGATAATATTACGGACTCTGAAGTCAGAACGCCTTCTGTGTTGTATTGTATACTCTGAAGCAATAGCCGTCCAACTTAGTTTGTCCGCCGCATGAGTACACCCTGTATAGATAGTGGACTTATAGTAGTACCACGGTACATTGGAGAGACCGTGATACAATACTTTAGTGTCTTTCGAATCTTTCTAAATCTTCAGACAGAAGGGAACCAGAGTCTGCAACAAGGTGAAACCAGGATAACATTATGGACTTTGAAATGAGAACGCCTTCTGTATTGTATTGTATACTCTGAAGCAATATCCCTCCAATAGTTTGTGCGCCGCGTGGAGTGCTTCTACGAAAGAAGTTAATGTCAAGAAAGGAAATATCAACGCAAGTTGGCAGGTGCAGTATTTAACTTCGGACACTAAAACTAAAGCAGAAAGATGAAATCAGGGGAGCCAATTTCAAAGACAATGTCCGACACAGTGTAGGTTAGTCTGGATGTCGCAGTTTTATAATTGAAATGCGTTATTATTGTTGTTCGCTTTGTACTATTGCTATCCATTGCGATGAATAGACGACGGCTTCTGCGAACCATATTATTAACCAACCGAAAAAAGATGACATAATGGTACTCAATAAGTTAATGTTGCACATAAAGCTCATTCGAGAAGTGCAGATAGCAGTGAAAAGTGCAACATGCAAAAGTGCACAACGATGACTTATAGAGCTATGTTCAAGACATGCCTTCTACTTGTAGCATGTTTTACACCTGGCGAAACTGGTAAGGTTACTTTTCAGCGATTTGTTTAGCATACGGAGGTGCTGCAGCTTGAAAAACTAGTGTTGAGACCTCATGTTATTAACGAGTGCATAATTACCGAGGAGCTCGTCTATGAATCAAAGCAACGTATGACGAACAGCGCAGAAGAAAATGTACCGTGAAATTTGCTATTTATACGTAAGAATTACAAAACATTATCAGAATTCGGTAGAGAAGTTTTACAAGAAGGGAAGATATGCTCCTCATGTCAAGTGGGAAAATATTCCAGGTCTTGGTCGAAAAAGTAAACAAATTGGAAAACACCATAGTTTCTCGCACAGGTTCGGGACTGTAACAATGTTTTCACATTTCTTGAGAGTTCGTGCAGCGGTATTGGCAAGAATATTTTTTATGTTTATTGAGAGTTCGTGCAGTGGAATATGGTTTGCGTACAATTTTTAAGAATCTTCAATAATTTCTGGAGGATTTTCAAGAACTCAAGTTTCCTGAATTTTCAATAATATTTTGACATTCCTTGATACTTCAGGCAGCGGTATAGGTTTGTATGCAAATTGAACGTGTGGTACAGATTTAATTTTGTGTGATAGTAGAGGTGATGGGCAAAAGTACTCCAAAATCGTACTTAATTAACTTAAAAACTTACGTCATGTCACGTCAACCAACGAGGACATTTTAAGTGAAATTTCCAGTTTCTAGAAACTTGGGTTGATGTTGTAAAACGTTGCGTACCGCTAACTGATTATAGCTGGGGAAGACAAGTACGTTTATGGACAGAGGAAATAAAGGAAGGAAAAGTTAGTCATGCACAGGGCTACTTGCTATTCCTTGAATAAAAAAATTAAGAGGCCGGTCGAGAGAATGAAAGCATGAAGGGAGCGCAAGATTGTGAAGTCTTGACCACCCCCTGGCTGTGCAGGAATGCGGGGGGAGATATAGGTTTATTGCAAAAAGAAAAAAAAAAGAAAGAGGGGAAAGGTTAGCCTGGCTCCAAAAGCCGACTTGCTATTCCCACGTAAAAAAAAGAGAGAAAGAAAACAGGCACAGTCGCAGACTCAGCGCGAGCCTTGTGTCAGTCAGTTCCGATCGGTGAGGCCGAGGCTGGATGAGCTCAGTTCCTGCTCTGATCCACCAGGAGAATGGGGCGATGATGTTTTAAAGGCCTAGATGGGTCGTGCAAAGTAGCCAAAGAGAAGTTGGGGTGACTAAGTTGTCGTATGTGGGGAGTCGTTCAGGGAGATACCGTATGCAGGATAAAAGATAGTGCTGGATATTGGCTTCCACGCAACAAGTTGTGCAGTTGGGGGGTCCATCATTTTGCATAGGAGTGAGGGTGTGCGTCTGACGTTCAGCGAAGACGATCTAGAAGTGGTTATTCTGCTCTATTGCAACGACAGGCAATAGTAAGGTCCAGCTGCGGGGTCGACGAGTCACAAGAAAGGGTCATTATAGCTGGCTCGTTCACATTGTCTACCTGAAACGGTTGTTTCTTTTTCCCTTTTATCCCAAACAGTACCAATGAGTGCGACCAAGTCAGTTGTCTTTCCCAAGTTACTAGAAGGGAGAAGTGAGGACGGAAGGCGGATACTAGCAATTAAGGACGACCTACAACTAAAGCTGACGAAAAGTACCGTGTTTCCGGAACAGTTTCTGTACAAGGAATACGATGACGGTTTTGTGATTCAGCACCACGTAAGTCAGTGACATTTATGCGTATCTCTCTGCCACGCAGAAGCATTATGTATGTGTCAGTGGCATCTTCGTGGGAGGGATTGGCAGGAGTGTCAAAAGTTGTTAAATTCGTGATAAGATATTGGATTACAACCTTTCCCAAGCAGCACAATGTACTGAAAGTCGGGTGCAATAGGGGTGGACGGGTAGGTGGAAGGCCTTGAACAGACTCCTGAAACTAAAGTTAATTGATAAGGCACATACCTATTGCACTTGACTTTCAGTACATTGTGCTGCTTGGGTTCATTTTTGTTTGATATCTGCAAACTGTATATCGTTGTTGTTTTTGCTACCTCTTTAGTGCGAGGGTACACAAGCGGTGCGATATGGAAAAGCAAATGAGTTCCCCGAACCCATTCGCATATATTGCCACTTGGTTTCACCACGTGACACGGATCGAATGCCAGTCAGTGCAAATGTCATTCTCTAGGAATGACATTCAGTTCGCTGTGTGACGATGTGGGAGAGGGGGGTATAAGTCAATCGAAGACATCCCGGTGGTACTACACTATGTGTACATCTATACTCCAAAAGATTGTTATATCTTCGTTTGATGGTGGCCGGCGGTGCCTCAGAATCTGTCATTGGAGTTAACAATGAGAATGGCACAAACTGATAGCGCGTAGTGTTTCCTACACAAGATGTGGTTCGACCTATAGCTAATGACACGCTTATGTGACATGCCGCCATTCGTGTCGAGGTAGTAGAGCCACGACTGCACATGGTGCAGTCCCGTAACAGCATTAATATATATATATATATATATATGTATGAACAAACATTAGCATGACACATAGTGTATGGGGCCGGTTGGTACATATCCCTTGGCCAGGCGACAAAAGTTAGTTTAAAAGTAGTAAAAGTTAGTTTTTGTCGCCTGGCCAAGGGATTAGCTTGACCTCCGCTTTGACCGCCTGTCCACCCAGACCCAAGCTATGCGGTATACTCTTTGTGTATACATTTCTTCAGCATATTTCTTTCAGCTGGAAGGTCGAGACCTGGAAAAGAACTTGTACCACGACTCAGAAAGGATGGCGTCCCTCATGGTGTCTACGGAAGGTGGACTTCAAGTGGTAACTCAAGCACCTAGGGCGTTTTGTCCACAGTGGCTGTACAGCAGCACCAGAGCAATGACAAATAAAATATACTTTCCAGGAAGGAATCGTCGGAAAGAACCTGCGTATCCGGCCACTTACACTTGAGCAAAGAAGCTCTCAAGGTGATGGAGGTCACTTGCTTTACGAGGTGGAAGAAAGAATTCCTCAACAGGGAGACATACGTAAGCCCGCTATTATCGCTGTAGACTAAAGTACATCGATGCACTATCTGTAGTAAGAATGTAAAACGACGATAATACCTGAGATAAGGAACAGAAAATAACAACAACACGACACGTTCTCAAACTCAGCAACCCAATTACTGACACAAACACCTACACTCACAATAACCTCCTGATGGGTGGAAAGGGGGAAACAGAGGGAACGCTAACGCCAATTGCCTCTTCCACGTTCCTCCCATCTTTCAACCAGTATCACAAGAAAACAATTTTTGAAGGGCCTCTGGCCTTTGTGTAGGGACAATAGGCTTGCGGGATAACCCAATAACGAAGGGCTATTTTGGGAGTACGGACTTTGTAGAGAACCTCTTTAGAGAAAGAACCCGCTGCTGCTGGACACCAACTGGATATAGGGTGGTGGCGCCCCGTTGTGACAGCTTTTTAGACGCGATAGGGAAGGGGGAAAGTGGGATAGTAGCCTTAATCTCCTTGAACTCGGCTAAGAGTCGCCCAAACCGGTCATCAACCTTTTTGCAAAACACAAGTTTCTTGGAATAGCGGGAAACAATTGCGACATTCTTTCAAGTGTTCAACCAATTCAGAATTCCCCGAAAGGCTGTCCGCGTTCCTTTTATGCCCTTGGAGCGTAATATTTAAACATCATCCCGTTTTACAATGTATCAGCTCGCCTTCACCCTTGCACTTCTACTATAGTAAGAATGTAGTCCAGTTGGTCAGTAGCGTCTCGTTGCAACGTTTGAAGTGGTGGCACGAGAAGGTAACGTGAAGTATGGCGCCCTTTACGCCATAGTCATCTATTTGTTGTCCCTAGCGTAAAGTGGCTTACTTGTTGAGGCTTGGCTTGGCTAGAGTTTATTGGATACTTCATATCTCGAAAAGCAATAGTGTTGCTGATGCCTAGGACAATCAGTGACAGCGTGCAGCACGTTACGCCTTCGTTGAATGTGAATTAATAATTTTTCAGTGCATGCTCCAGACACAGAATTCGAGGAACGTGCTTCTGCATTTACTCTGAGGCACGTAAATGGTAAGGTACATTCTCTTCATGCCTCTCACCCTCCCTTCTTTCTTTGGTCTCGTACCTCGTGATGTAGTTTGTGCCCCTCTTCAGTGTCAAACCCTTTGGTAATATACCACTGGACACAAGCCCTTATCACGTTACAACTAATTATATCGCTGATGAGTACAGGTAGCGACCTATAAAGGTTTACCCGCACCGACATAACGAGCTCTCCAATTACTCAATGCAGGTAGAGCAATGTGTTACATGCACGTAAAGCTCTGAAGGCAGTTAAATTCGGGTAAATTTCAAAGTCATTGGGTATCGAAGTGAAGAGTTATAGACCGAAATGGCCAAACTGGAAGTCAAAATAATGAAGCATGGCGGTGTTGCGAAGAGCAGTCGAGTCGCTGCTCCTCAGACGCTCACCGAAAATATAAACAGCCCATAGCGATCCCAGCCGCTTCAATGTTGTTCGTTACGTCGCCGTCTGGTGAGCGGCGTCTCAACTGTGATTCAGCCATTTGCGTTATTTTGGCTGCATAGTACCTACGGAGTACTTACCTGGTACTTACTACACAGTTTCGCAACGGAGTGCTACTGTTTTGCATACATTTCGCACAACAACTCTGCAGTTCGATGCTCAATCACTTTTAAATTTACCAGGATTGAATAGCCTTCACGGCAATGCTTCACCTACATCGAGTAATTCCGATCACAGCACGCCGGCAAAGGTGTACTTTTATATCTTAACCCTACTTCATGCCAGGTGTAATACAACGCAGGTATGTTACCAAGCGAATGGCCAAGTATCGTAAGATCCCACATCCTGATCCCTTGTATCATGGTCTTGTCTAAATTACCGGTATAAAAGGTGTTGTGTCCCATATTGACGAATTTCCCCATTCATTATCATTAATGTATTTGTTGTTGTTGTCCTATATTTTCTTATTCTCTATTCTTGTTGTTTCTCTCAGTTAACAGTCGTCAGGATCAAACTAATTATGGTAAGTCGATTCGCTGTACTACAAAACCTCTAGCCTGGCGTGCGTCCTGTTTTGTGAGTACTTCGCTTGCCACGGTCCTTTAACATACCTGAATGTAATTACGTCGTTTCCTTTCAGAAATGCCAGAAACCAATCCTGAAGTTCTGATAGTCGTTGACACAGCGCATCATAAAAAATATACAGGGAAAAGATATGAAAAGCGGGACAAGATTATCCAATACTTTGGTATCTTTGTAAACGCAGTAAGTCATTTGTGTGACTACCGAACGGCTTCAGCGCCCTTGTCTGGAGTCTTCCGTGTGCTTCACCCATGCATGAGCAGAGGAGTAGTATAATAACAACTACTACTACATGAATGATGATGATGTGAGGTGTTTCACCGCAACAATTGCGGTAGCATATACCTCAGTGCATGTGAGATAATATATGAGCGAGATGAGTGAGCAATATAGGAAGCTGAGCTGCTGTGATGGCTTCTAAATTAGCATCTTTTCGAGCTGTAGGAAGCCCAATGCGAAACTCAAACGACAAGGAGGCTATGACAGCAGCACAGATGCGTTTTTGATTTATACACCCATGCGGGCATCCTCCGGATCTGAATATCTGCAAGATGACAAATTACCTAAAATTAAGTAATTAACTCTTTAATCGAGGAATTTTGGACAAACGCGTGGACTCTTTTTTTTTTTTTGACGAACCATGAACACCTTAAGTAGCACGCATAACGATCTCTCATAACGATAAGTGAAGGAACCACGAGAACGCCGTTGGTCTATAGCCTTTCACATCACTAGTCCTTCAAAACTTGGAATATATGTAGCCTCCGTGTCGTATGCTGACCACAGCACATTCTCGAACTCAGTAGTATGAGGGCGTGGCGATTCATACTCGGTATTACAACCGCACGGTCAGTGTCACTGCTATGAAACATAACGTCAATGTGCCTCTGATTTACACTGGAATAAATCAGTAGTGACTTTTGAACCTCTAAGGAAATGCGGAGATGATTTGAAATTAGGCGTAGTGGTTTGCAGATATGGATCAAATGTAGGAGCTCAATTGCAATGGACTATGATTGCTAGAGAGGATAACGCGCCATGTGGTTTGGCGTGGACTCTTTTTTTTTTTACAAACCATGAGTACCTTAAGTAGCACGCATAACGATGTCGCAACGTCGTTGCCCGATATGAAAGTGAAGGAACCACGAGAACGCCGTTGGTCTATAGCCCTTCACATCACTAGTCCTTCAAAACTTGGAATATATGTAGCCTCCGTGTTGTATGCTGACCACAGCACAATCTTGAACTCAGTAGTGTGAGGGCGTGGCGATTCATACTCGGTAATTACAACCGCATGATCCGTGTCACTGCTATAAAACATAACGTCAATGTTCCTCTGATTTACACTCGCCGAACAATAACTTGTCTCTGTTTGTTTCACAAAATGTATTATCCGAATAATTATGTTGTAGAACCATTATTCCTGGAGCATACATATATCTCAGCTCGGCTCATAATTGCATGTTCTTATATTTTTAGGTGAATCTAAAGTATACAACTCTTGCATTTCCAAAAGTGAAGTTTGTTTTAGCTGGAATTTGGAGACACAACGTGAGTAACTTTCCTTTTCGACTCATATTGACATTGTGCGATTCGAAAAAGCTGGTCCGCACAAACACACACATACTGTGGGTGGCGCTATGTGGGCTGGCGCATTTGATGAGTGAGAGAGCTGACAGTCTCATCTCCAGCTTGAAAACAATAAGCAGATCAAGGATGAGCTCACGTCATCAGGATATTACAACCAAGGTATGAGGACCCTGATGCACTGTGATGTATCCAGGACGGTTTACTGGAGTGCCTTGTATCAGTGAACTTCATAGGATGGAAAGCTGTTGTGTGTAGGATGTTGCTTTAAAGCGGACCCCCACCAGAAATCTGCTGAATTTGCCCCTGCACAGTCCAAGCCTCCTTTGCAATAGAGGGTGATTGCACTGCTTGGACTGGGACGTTCAAAGGTCACCGGTTGGAAGTGATGGACCCAGGTTTTGACCACAGTCACAACCCATGCACGGACGTCCACAAGGTCTTCCCTGAACAGCTCGAGATTATTCCTGCAAGAGCTGTAGCCAATGTCAAGAACTTATGAGACACCCCTGGTACATAGCACAGTGGCCTAAAATATGTTGAACATGTTAGTCTTCTATGTGAATAACAAAAAGAGACGTCTATGAGGTCTGAAATGTCCTTGTATGAGAGAGGAAACGACGGCGCTAGTGAATGTTTGTGCGAACTACCAAATTTTCCTTACTAGTGTCAGGCACAAAAATGGAATGACGGCGTGCCCCCGATGGTTGTTGATGGCCAGTGATGGTTAGTGGCTGTCCAGATGACGTCTCCATTTTGACAGGACAGATGATGATGAATGAAGGCACGGAACAGCAGGCGAGTTACCAAAGGCAAGATAGACGTTTATTAAGACTTTAGGTCGGTAAAGGGCCGAATTAAAGAGCTTGTGGCGGCCCGTGGAAGACGACGACGACGCGCCTCTGCTGCCACGCGCTACGGCGCTGGCACGGCAGTTCTACCGGCACCGTCCTAGCGTGAGGCCACGACCATCTGCCCGCTGGGACATTCCACCATCGCCGGTCAGGACTCATGTAGAGGGACACCACCTCCTCTACATTTGGTGACCCGAACAACGAACACCATGTTCGGCGTAATTCGGCCATGCAACATCCTAAATTTTTCGGCAAACCCGCAGCGAACCACCCTCTAGCAGGCAAGGCGCACCGGGACCACTGTTCCACCGGGAACCCGCAGGGAGACCACAGCAAGCTCAGTCTACGGCCTCCACCTGCTTCGTGATGGTCCTCCCCGGCACTTCTCTGGCGGCAACCGGCCTTCACGCTGTCGTACCGGTCGTGGTACTGTCGCCCACTCAGCAACTCAACACAATCAGCAACAAACAGCTCCCAACAACGATCAGTCAACGCACTCCCTCAGCAACAAGCAACGCAGCAACTCAACGCCACACAACGCACTCAAGCACCCAACCACTCAGCACTCACAACTCTTCTCTGGAACCCGCCCGGATCCAGCGCCCTTGTTCCCGCCATCCCGCTGCTGCATCAACAGCCACAATCGCAAGCTGTATCTCCAATCGTCCACCATCCACGAGTCGTCCTCATTCTCCTCTTCATGGTATCGACGCGGACCTCAACCGCATGCACCGCTCCGCGTCTGAGGGGGGGAGTGATGTGGCGGCCCGTGGAAGACGACGACGACGCGCCTCTGCTGCCACGCGCTACGGCGCTGGCACGGCAGTTCTACCGGCACCGTCCTAGCGTGAGGCCACGACCATCTGCCCGCTGGGACATTCCACCATCGCCGGTCAGGACTCATGTAGAGGGACACCACCTCCTCTACAAGCTCATAGATGTTGATGCATCGACGCTGCCGATGAACTCCCTTGGCCTCTCTCGCGCCCCTCGCTTTTGTGGATATACGATGCCACCATGAAGAAGATGTCATGACAAAAAAGAAGGCCAGTGGCAGGGATGATGCTGCTGCTGCTCACACTACAAACAAAAATGTTTCCCACAGTAAGCAAACTTCATGCAAGTCACGTATCAAGTCACACAAATCTTACACCAATTTGCGATATTAGATATATATAAGGCATCCTACTTATCGTCATGTACAGCTTCCATCAAAGTTAGTAATACGACCGCAAGAAATCCTGTTTTATTTCGGAGCGTCATAACAGCCACCCTGGGGGCACTGGTGGAATGTTAAGGCAACAAAATCTTTGCGTAAAACTAACAAAATAATTTTGTTCAATCAAGGATTCCTCTTGGCCCTAGGGGTCGCTGTAATCGCGCTCAGAAACGAGACCGCAATTTTTCAGCGTTATTATTAACTTTGAGAGGAACTGTACTATGTAGACTGATTTTACCTTGTAGACAGTAGCCTAGCGCTAGCTACGTCTATGCTATGTATGTTATGGTATGTACTGTAGTTTGTTAGGCATTTTCAGCGCCCATTTACCTTCTAGTTTGTGTGTTGTACATCTAGAAGGCAGGATATAGTGACGTTATGTTGTGGACAGCAGCCTAGCGCTAGCTACATCCGTGTCGTTGACATGTGGCTTATCACTGTCACATGACACATGTCTGCACCCTACTTAAGAAATGGATAATGAACCAGAGGGTTATTGTTGGCTGGGAGACAGTCCCGTGCTGTTAACGTCGTGGTCTCTTTTCATTCCACTTCTATTCCACAATCTCTTTCCACTATTCAACCGGGTTCTCCGGTTTTCTTTCACCTTCACCTGCTGACGCTCCCGTCACCCCACTCCTATATACGTTTTGCAACATAGAAACATTTTCCTCTTCCCTTTGCTTGCAGGCAACTGAGGAGTCCGAATATATGAAGCTTCCTGCAAGTAACCTAATAAATTCCATGGCATCCATGGTCAACCTCGCGAACTACGCAAACTTGAAGAAATTGGAATTCGCCTCGTTCGACCTAGTTGTAGTCGTAACAGGGTAAGATCTGATTCAGTAACTGGGGTAGGCAAGCGATATAGCAAAAAGTACGAAACCTTTTCTGAGTGGCAGCTATACCACATCTGCCATGGCAACATGTCCGAAGGCTTGGGGTGAAGACAAACAGACGAAATAGCACAACACATAAAACAGCACGAGACAAGGCCTTGCCTTGTGCTGTTCATTTTGTGTTCTGTCTGTTTGTCTTTCCCCCAAGCTCAGGGACATGTTGCCAATGTCAAGTATACACCAGCTCACTTGCGTTTTAGTTCTATGTTCCGATCTCTCAGTTTGTATAAGCTCTCTGGGACGGCATGTCAATATCACTGTGAACAATAGTGCCAGAAAA
The DNA here is from genome assembly GCF_037126465.1 of Ornithodoros turicata. Lineage (NCBI taxonomy): Eukaryota > Metazoa > Arthropoda > Arachnida > Ixodida > Argasidae > Ornithodoros > Ornithodoros turicata. Next base: position 53,424,701 of record NC_088207.1, on the reverse strand, counting down.
AAGAGAAAACAAGCAAACAGGAGAGAGGTAGAGTAGGTCAAGCAGAAGAAAGCATAAAGCAAAAAGGGAGAAAAGGGTGAACACGTTTTGGAGTTGCCAGTCTTGACTGGATCAGGAGTAACATCTCCATATTTTTTTTTTCATTTCCAATCCAATCACAAGTGTGACAAGCGTTGCTTTGCATGCGTTGAGATCGAATAAAACTGTTTTGAGTGTATAAGGATGACCGCAGACATTACTAGCATCTAATCCGTTTCGCCATCTCGAACGCTCGAACCCGGAGGGTATGGTGCTGGAACCGACAAGACTCTCCTGAGAGAAGTGTTAAACCCTGTTTTTTTTCAAACTCGGTGAATCAAGAGCTTCGCCGCCATGCGAAATAAGTTGTGTAAATGTACCATACAATGCATATTTATATCAACAGGCGGGACCTTGTTCGCGTTCATGATAATGGTGAATATTCTAAGGCCGAAGCAGGTATGTGTCGTCTGTTTCAATTGTCTTCTCGTCTTTTTTTCTTGAAGAGATAGTTCGCTCTTATCGAGCAGCAACTACACTCTAAAAACAGAACTTCACCACATAGCACTCTCTGAGACAGTCATCATCCCGAATGACATTTTGCCCCCGATCAGTTAAAAAACGGGAGGCGCACGCCTTTTTGGAACTCTTATGTAGCCCCAAAAAAGGCGTACGCCCTGTGCTTTGCACAAATCGGAAGTGATATAAAGGCATCATTCTGTGCTATGATTGGCCTTCACCGTGCTCTCAGGTGAAGTCCTGTTTTCAGAGAGTAGGCCAAGCAGCGGCCGCCTGCCTGTAGATCTGCCCGCGCTGAAAGCTCTCATGGCACCCTCGCACACACATAAATGGGATGAAGATGTGGTTGGTCCTTCACCGCCGTTATGGTGGTACACTGTCCAATTGCGCTTGTGGAAGTGATGATCATGGGAAGGTGACCCTTTAGAGTTCGCCCATTAGTCGAGTGCTGGAGAGGAACTCATCCACAACTCGTAACCCTTGCATCTGATGTGAGGAGTCCGACCACGGCCGGAGAAATTTGGCCAAGACGAGCTGGCGTTAATCGACGCGTTGCAGAGCAGTTTCCATGAGGGCGCGCTCGCGATCGTACTAACTATAACTCGATGACAAATGCTAACTAGATACCAGAGGGCCTGAGCATTCTTTCAGTTGACGTCACGCACGTAGCCCTACTGTTACTATCGAGGATAGATAGACGTGACATCACCGAAAGAGTGAGGAAGCGAAAGGCTCCCTCATTGAAAATAATAATCGTGCCGTAATGTTACACGGCAGGTTTGTCTGCCTACAGTATGGCAAGTTTTGACCACCTGGGGTTCTTGTGACGTGCGCTGGTAGTCACTCACAGACGGTGCTTGAAATAATGTTCACTTCCCCCACATTACTGCTGTCCTCGGTCGAGTTGAACCGGCGACCTTGAGCTCAGCAAGCCAACACGTTACTGGGTGGTGGTAGTGGTGGTGGTGATAGGGCTTGCCGTTGTCGGCCTCACGTATGTGAGGCACCGTCACGACTCACGCCCTGGGGGAATGTGCGTCCTGGGCCGACTTCTAAGGGAACTGTGCCAACATATGTCTGAAAGCGTCTGAGGAAAACCCAGGAAAAACCCCAGACAGCACAGCCGGCACCGGGATTCGAACCCGGGTACCTCCCAGTCTCGACGTGACATGGCCAGCACGCTAACCACTGAGCCACGGGAGCTGGTAACACGTTACTGACAGAACTACTCAGGAGCGCACCTCATTGAAAATGTTTGGCAGCCAGTTCAGGGTAGGTGGACGACGTTATTGAAAGAGCGCTCAGGCCTTGTTATCTAGGTGGCATCGACAAGGCGCCAGTACGCGCGCAACAGTTCTCATGGACGATACGGCCATCACTTATTGGCACATGGGTGCCAAAAGGCGTGAATATTTTTATTTTATTTTATTTATATTTATTATTTATATTATTTTTTTTGCCTCTTCATATTCAATGGAATGTTCTCAGAGTACTCCATACTGTATGATACGTTGTTGGCTTCGCACACGGATCTTTATAAACAAACCATTGTGTATTTTAGGCCGTGCTTACGTCGGTAAAGTATGTGACGAACGGTATAAAGTTGGAATGGCGGAAGACTTCCCTCATACGTACGATGGCGTCCACACATTTGCGCACGAAGTAGGCCACTTGTGAGTACATCGGACCTGATAAACGATGTGATAGCAGATAGGAAAACAGTTAATTTATTTTGTAGCAGTTGTGTTTTAAAAGCGACAAGGATGCAGAAATATAATGGCGTAGTAGCAATATGGATTAAATCTTGTGTCTTGGGAGTCGTCCTACAGTACTGACGCTATTGCGATCCACTAGTCTCATCCCCCAAAATGTCGCTCCTCTACATGACGCTGAAGTATCATAAAATGAATTTGTACTTTTAAGAACTATGACATCATGGGGTGCACAACCTGCCACACGTCTGGCAACGTTGCTCCTGGAAGATCGATTCCTGCTTCCTCACCCTACTACTAGCAGTCCTCCACTGTGGGGCAGAAAGTTGACTCTTGGAAGCTGTGCATGCCAGTAGTAGGATACAGACGCCAGTAGCTTAGCCAGACCTCCGTGGTAGGGGACATGATACGGTAACCCGGTCCTCCCCCTTCCGCTGATCCTGGGTGCTGCCCCCCCCCCACACACACACATGCAGAGAGATGAGATTTGAAGATATACGATATTTCAACGTTTAATAATGCGATTACATAAGGGGTGTCATGACCGGTGTTGCCGCGTCACAAGATTCGACATAGTTTGAAGCGCTCATGATTTCAAAACTACTCAAGAATGCTGCTTAGATAGACGCTGGGAGCTGCACAAACTTTCGTTAGGCTAGGTTCAATGTATCGCACCTGATGAAGGTGGACTCCGCCCGAAAGCTTGTTTTTCAGTAAAATAAATGTTTGAATCTCTTTAAATACTTATTTATTCGCTTGCGAGTGCTAGACTTTTTCCCATTTTGTGCCGGATAGGTAGGACTATAAAATGGAAACAAAGAAATATATTTACATACTTGCGCTCTAAAGCTACAGTCCTGACTGAAAGCTAAATAACCAGTACCGCAAGCTCTGTTCTGACGCTCACAACCACCATGCAATTTTTTTAAATTAAAGAATTAAACTCGCCGACATGTAGTTGATTTTATTTTTAGGCAGTGCTTTGGCTTACACTGTGGAGTTAACTTGAACACCGGTTTCCATTCTGGCAACCAATCAAGCAAAATTCATTCTGGATAAAACTTGCTGGTTACGTCTTATGGTATCTCAAAACAGCGTCCATAATCTCTCTTATCGCACATCCTGTGACTTCTGCCAAGGTGCTGTATACCTAATGCTATATGCGACTTACAGGATGCGATGAGACGGTTCGTTTTCTCTGTTTAACTCAAAAACGGCGAAGTTCTGCTGGATTAAATTTTTGCATTTGGCATCTATGCGCAACTTTCGTGTAGGTGATACAATTCTCATCTCAAAAATAGTCAACAGCTCCAGACGGCAATGCATGAAAACACAGCACTTGGTGTATCTCCTTCCCGCCTTGGTCCTTGGACCTATCCCTTCTTTTAGTAGTGATCAGTTGCAGGTTGACAAACCTTTTTATTACAATGTGCTGCTGTAACTCGATCCAAAACCTACTGTTTTTCAGCTGTGGATATAGCATGGGCAAGTTCGCGGTCGGCATCAACTTGTACCATCTTTCGATGACTGGCTCTCTGTTGCAGAATGGGATGCTACCATGACGGTTACCCGAGTCCTACTCCAGGTCGTCCTGGAGGCGAAAACTGCTCGGCGTCTGAACGATTGATCATGAGTCCGTATTCATCATCTAGCGACGTGGTGAGGTTCTCATACTGTTGCGCTCTCCAGGTGTGGCATGTGTACCAGTAAGCAAGTGTTTCTTCCTACGTCATATATTACCATGAGAGAGGAGCTCGTTAATACCTTGTATATCAGTTACAATGGCATAGCTTTGTCGCCATTCTATCATTCATTATTCCCTTCATTTGTCCTTTCCTCTTTGTGTCTTCCCTTGGGCGATGACCCCTGTCTACGCGGTTACTACGGCGCCGGACAGAACCTCGCCCGGCGGCATCGAAAAACCTAGAACCAAGTATTTGAAGGCGCATGTTACTATTACAGCTGAACCATTGAGTCCGAAATATTACTTCATTTTTTTCAACACGTAGTTTACGGTAATATATGCACCAGAAGGTGAACATTTCTTCCTCGTTTTTTCCAGTGCTTTCCTTCCTTGAAACATTTTCTGCTGGAATCCCTTCCTGTGTCACGACACCCTGAGTTTTCTAACTCAAGTAGTATTGGTGTTGGTCGCGCATAACCAGCATGTGGGCCTTGTGACCACGTCCAGTAAAGGTGGTCAACATGTTTGGAACCACAAGGGTAGTCCGGGACAAAATTATGTAATTACACTGTGGTTACAACCCCTATACAATCCTACACACACTCAATTGCCAGTCCACTTTACAGACACTCGTGTTTCTATCCACCTTCACCGCTCACGATTCCAATCTTTTTGTTGTACCATATGACAACATCCACTGGTTCCACGCTTGCTACATAAGGAGATGTGGGCCATAGCCACCAGGGGTCCATTCCTATTGCTTGGAGAAGCAATTCGAGTCCATGGCTCGGGACAGCTCCTCCAGATATTTTCTGAACACTTTACCCGTGCACAATATGGCAGGACGTGCCAAGCACCAGCGTCTGCAGAGCACAGAGTCACAGAAGCTGACTTACAACAGTACCCCAGCAACACAAAATATGCTTTGGATGTACGAATAATGTCCTAACGGACTCGTACGTCCGATGGATATTCTGAGGATATCTATCCGACGTACGAATTCGTTAGGACATTATGCGTACATTCAAAGGATATTCGGTGTTGGAGTATATTTTCGGAGTAATGTAACGGACTCGAAGGCAAAAGCTATCGCGATGACAATCTGGACACTACCCAACAATCTCAGAATATGTCGAAGTACTGTTTATTCACTATCGGTTCGTATGCACATACTGGTCTCAGTATGCAGTACTAAAACTGTCACAGAAACTCCCTTGTAGGAGGAGCTTTGTAGTCTGCACGCCATCATGTCCTGTACTGCTGCTGGTGGCGGAGGTGGCACAATGTGACTACACCTGTGATGCCATATTATACTGTCTTACCACAATCAATTAGAGTGCATTCCTGCCTTCAGTTATGCACCTTGAAATAAAAAAGGTAAACTGTGTCACAGTTTTCAACAGTGTAAGGCACACAGGGTTGAATGTTCAACGGTGCTATACCAGGATTGGGAAAAATGCAAGAAATCGGCTCGCCATCTGACTTCACAGTCTTCTAGTGCCAGCTTCTGCTGATGGACGAAGCCGTATCTCTGGGTGACGCGAGAATCGTGAGGACCGTGCTTTGCAGACGGCTATCACGACAACCCTGGCACGTAATATGTGAAGGTGGTGAAGGGGCATGTGATATATTATAGTCGTACCTGAGAGACAACCAGACAATCAAGCTAAATGGGGACACATCTAAGTTTAGTGTAACCAATCTGAGTATGTTAGTTCTTTTGTAGCAGGTAGAAGTATTTTTGTTGTTTCTGTTGGCAACCCTTCAGGGTTAAATTCAGTGCCTTCACATTCCTTCCAGCCAAGACAGCAAAGACTGCCTAAAGACAAGAAGTAGGACGACCGATTATATTGTTAAGAAACTTCCAGGCGATGCACTCAAATCTCCGGACGAGTTTTGCAAACTTGAGTATCCACAATACAACGAAACCGTGAAGAGCCTGAGTAATGTGAGGAAACATTTGAATCTGTTTCATTATCTGTGTCCCAGTCAACCCAGAAAATGTCTACAGGATATCTCATTTTGGACACTGGGATATCCCACGGACTTCAGAGACCATCGACATCCAGGAAACGCACTGTGGACTCGCATTTCTTAATGAAAAAAATGGCTCTGCGTTTCCTAGTCATTTGTATATCCAGTGAATGTCTCTGAAACATAATTTTCGGACATGTAGATGTATGTCGGGCATCATGAGAGCAGACTTTGCCTTTCAAAAGTTATACACATTACTTTCACATGTATTTGTTAAGCACAGATATGGTGGACCTCTTGTATTCTACAGGTCACATCACTTTGCTTTCCACACGATGAACTCACAGGAATCATATATGTGCTGCCTGTAGAACAGTTCAGAAACAAGCGTCATAGGTGTCTTATGAAGCGCTAATAAATATAACCTTGTTTAACGTGATATGCACATGAGCACCAGATGCATGCGCTGCGATGTCTACAGTATATCCACGGTGTTGTATGGGGATGTACGTGATGTAACTTGCCGCACATCCAGTAATGCCTGCTTGACATTGACATTCACAGCCTTGGAGACCAATCTGGGATGTCTCGCGGGCTTCATGGTTTACTGAAGTCTCGTCTCATGTGGCTCTACAAACTGAAAATATATTTTATTTCATATTATGGAACAAATTTGCTCAAAGACTCGGTGCGCATAACGAAAATGTTGTCAGTGAGCATGATGAGCGTCCTCGAACGAATCTGTTGACATGCGAATTCGCAACAGTTCGCGAAGTTCGAAGTTTCATTCAGGAAATTCGAAAACGTTCGCGTTGTGCGTTAGACCCGATAGAGGAACAAACGACAGAGTCGAGCTGCTGCTATAAGATTATTGTATTAGTACCAAGTGCGCTCTGCCCCTAGACCAGGGGTCGGGAACCCGCGGATCGCTTGCGGCCCAGCCGCGCTACAGTTGCGGCCTGGTGCAGACCGAGCGCACGACGAAAATCCCGGTGTTTAGATGGGCGAATTCCTAAAGCAAGAGTGCGCTCTCTGTGTTGCCTTTCCCGCGCTTAAAATTAAAGGGACTATGAAACGATTTTTTTCTTCGTTTCGTTCGAAAGAAGACATTTTTCTGAGTCTAGAACCGAAATTTTACTTTCGTCGCGCGAGCGGATTTCTCGGGAGCGAATTTAAACGGAGCGGCGAAGGGAGGACAGCTGGCGCCGCGCCGTGACGAGCTGCCGAGCCATGACACAACGGGTAACTTGACGCGACCACGGCCGGCTCAGCAACACGTCATCGTGACGTGTTGCCGAGCCGAGGAATCCCGCCAGGAGCATGCGCCGTAGGATCCCGCGTATGCGTTCATCGGGAGTGGAAATCTCCATGACAGCAGCTTTCACGCGATCGGCAGATTTCGGCAGTGGGGGCAGCCACAGCGCGAGCTCGCAGCATTACTTGCCATTGTGCAACACCGGTGACGTAACGGGGAACCGAAGAGCGGTCCGTACAGTTACACCATCGGCAGGGAAATATGCGCGGGAGAGGAGGAACGCGGAAGAGACATTTCCAGCGCGCGCTCCTCGCAGAGTGGAGCGATTTCGTCCGGAAAAATTTGTAGCATATTAGTTTCTCTGCGGGAAGAACAGTTTCCATCGAAAACAAGTAGGGGGGTTCGGGAAATTTCATAGTCCCTTTAACAAAAGGTGTGTGTCGTATTCTCTAAACCATAACTTTATGAGCGCAACAAGCAAGCTTACAGTAATAGTTGCACTTGTGGAATGTTCAGCTTGTCATTCGACAGCGATTAATAATTTCGACAGGCTAATTTAGACTTATTTTAGGATGGGTTCGAATCTCATCTGCGGCCCCTGGAGAAAAGTCGACGAGGGGGAGGGGGCGAAATATGGCCCCTGGAACTGTAGAGGTTCCCGACCCCTGCCCTAGACCAAGCCTGCCAGGAAAGATACTAAACAAGGCAGGGAACATGAGAAGCGGATTGAGAGCATGTTAGCCTTGAACCCGTCGTGCAAAAACGCGGCGTGTCATGTTGCTGGGCTCGAATACCAGATAATTCGCATTTCCCCTCCTTTGAAAGTTTCCGACTCAGGAAATCACTTTGGTTTATGCTATGCATGTGAGACATATTCTCGCAAGTGCTGATTCTTTCATACATTGGAGCATCTGGGAAGTCGGTGGCTTCGGCCTAACTGGTCATCACGCCAACTGTGTTACAGGGGGATGAGATGCACGACCTACTAGATTATAACGACCACGTCACAATCGGAAAACCCTATGGGGAGCCTGTCCGCACGATCCGCCAGGGGCGCTACTGATCGGCACAACACGATTGGACGATGGAAATTTGAATTCTGAACGAGCAGAAGCGTGTGTACGACTACCGTAGCAGACGACAGCGATAGCCCCTATGAAAACGCGTAGAATGATGATGATAATCAACCTCAGAGTGAAACATCTGTGGAATGTCCACCGCTCGTACAGAAATACTAAGGTAAGCTGAGGAACAAAGTATTATAGAACTTGAGGAAGCAATAACTGGGACGATCAGAAGCGCCACCGCTACCTTCCAAAAATGCGGCGCATAGAAGGGGTGCGCCTGACATGGTCGTTATAATCTAGTAGGTCGTGATGAGATGTCACCGCGCGCACCTTTCCCGTCTCCACTTTCTGCCCCCCGTTGGTAGACTGCCAGCAGCTGTAGTGAGGAGACAGAATGGCAACAGAACACCAACAACTAACTAACTTGTAATACGGAGTCGGAAGGCGACCTTTGAAGGCGCGTTCTATCTAGAGTCCCCCCCCCCCCCCCTCCTTCCGCATCCATATACAGGGTGTTACCCTATAAAAGTATACCCGTGCCGCCATGCCGTACTCGCCAATTACTCAATGCAGGTGGCACATTGTGCGACGCCTCGTGAACAGACTAAAGGTGGCGCTTTGCGCAGCCACGTAGCGGTGGAAAAGCGAACTTTTTGTGTGAGTCGTCAGATATCGAAACCAGCCAAAAGTGTATATAGCGGGCGTCATGAACATCGAAATTGTGTGAATCGGTTGTGTAACTTTGTAGACTTCAATCGCTTTAAACCCCGAACGACTACTTTCGGCCCTCAGCGGTCATAAGACTATGTGCAGAAGCAGGCATGTGAGCGTTATTCCAATTCTTTTAGCTTTTCTTCGTGAGTACCGCACTTGCGTATGCTTTCTTTTATACTTTTTACAGCAAGCTTGCAAAGGTTGCACCTATAGCGGATGCAGAATTCTCATTAGCTGAGTTGGAAAAAGCGACAAGGTCCGAGCTAGTTGGAAGTTTTTGTCTGAATGGAGAACACACATCACGACATCACTCAACACAACACGAACGATATACGGTCTGATTATGGCAACCAATTAGGCTCATTGGCATAAAAGAAGACAGATAGAATCCACGGAGTAGCTTATTTTGTGACGCATACGTTTAAAGCCGACATTCATCTTCTTCTCATGTCCACTTCGTGTGGATTTGGCGGGAAACTCTAGAACCTTGTACCCCGTTGGGCGTTCTCGGGTCCCGAAAAACATGGTCCCCGGTTGCGTGGGCGGAAATAATGGTCCAGCGGGGTTCCGTGCGCCCAAAAATACAGCAGTCGTTCTGGAAGGTCGATGAAACGGATCCTAGCCGACCAATTGCTATCATTCACCCTCCTGGGGGCTTAATCGCTTCATCGTCGTTACGGTCGTTACAAGCTAACGAGTGGCGGGAAATTCAAAAAGGCGGGCGGGAAATTTAAAAAGGTGGGCACGTGATAAAACACGTGCACGGCGCTCTACGCGCGATACGTGAAGGCCGTGGTACACGTCACGCGCAATGTGTCACGTGCCCACCTTTTTGAATTTCCCGCCACTCGTTAGCTTATAACGACCGTAACGACGACGAAGCGATTAAGCCCCCTGATTTGTTAAAATCGGGAGACGTAGGTTTTTTAATTAACATTGATGTTAATGAACAATAAAAGCTGCACGCCATTCAATGAGAAACATAAAAGCGATTACATTCGCTGCACCGGTTGTACTGAACGGATTACAGAGGAGTAAGCAAAGAGGCACGCTACCTTCTGTATTCGTACCAATAAAATAAAACACACATAAACGCTTTACACTGAGCTCACTAGCCTGGCTCCGACCTCACACTCTCGTACGGGGGGGGTCGTTGGGTGCAGTTCACAATTCAACCTGGATGCTAGTGTTTGCCTATTGTTGGTCACACAGGTTTTACAGTTGCTCTGTCATACTTTCTATGTCGATGAACCGTATCTCTAGCAGAAGCGGAGCTGTAAAGCCAATGAAACAACGAATGAGAGGGCGACATCTTCTATTATCCTTTTTTTTTTTTTTTACATTCAAGCACGCGTGTCTGACCACCAGTAGAAAAATGCTAGCATCCAGCGAACGATATCGCTAGCGATCTAGTGCAGCGAATGATGTCTCCTTTATGTTACTCATTGAATATCGTGCAGATTTTATTATCTGTTAACAGATGAAAAAGGTATATGCCTCATTTTTCAACAAATGGGGGGAGCGAATGGTAACACTCGGTCGGCTGTGATGTGTTTCATCAGTTACCCCATCCAGATCCCTGTATTTTTGGGCGCACAGGAGCCTGGGGGACCATTTTTCTGCCTACACAACCAGGGACCTTTTTTTTATACCCCGCATTATCATACGTTTTTGTGCACCCAACGACGCAACAGTTTGTGCTGTACGGCATTACCTTTAGCAGCTATCAATTCAGGCGCGGCGTCACCGAAGCAAGGTGACGATTGAAAGCGTACGAATAGCCCTCGAAAACGGAGCGGACTCACACAACAAGTTCCTATGGCTGCCGCCAGGATTCGCGGCGGACGCTTTGCACGACGCGTTATACGCTCATCAGGACATTTAATCTTGGTAAATGTCGAAGTGATTGAGCGCCGCAACACAAAGTTATAACTCAAAACGTGCAATTCCCGTAGTCAAAACAATCAAGATGGCGGCGTTGAGAAGAGCACTTGACATGCTGCTCCCCAGACGACGACGTGTCGCATATCCTGCCAGCCGGATGGAACTGTAGTTTTCATTTCGCTTTCGTGTAACTGTCGTATTTTGCTCAGAAGTAAGCAACGTGAGCAACGAAAAATGCCGACGTACTCGGCAGACGACACCCAAAAGGGATGTCGTCTGCTTACTGAGAGGCGCCATCTTGGCTGTTTTGACTACGGGAACCTCACGTTTTGCGCTATAGCTTTGCGTTACAAGGCTCAATCACTTCGATATTTACCACGATGGAATGTCCTTATGAGTTTTACACGTAGGCAGCACATTGTACCGCCTGCATTGAGTAATTGGCGAGCACGGCATGCCGGCGCGGGTAGACTTTTATAGGGTAACACCCTGTACATTGCACTTCGACGTGTAACCATGCTGCTGCCTCAATACGTCACCTGATGCCAAGAGTAGGAGAGACCAGTAGAATGTGCTGCCTTCTGTCATTCCTGGAATGAATTTATTACGAGTCGGCCTGTGCGCCTTTGAAGGAACATAATATTGACTCTGCGCATCTTCTTACAGAAGCAACTGCCAGGCTGCATAATTAGTTGCAAGCTCAAGCCCGACGACTCTGGATATTACCTCTACAATTCTCCTGATGGAATGCCCTGTGAAGAAAACACAACCAAGGTACATAATGAATTGTTAATATACTTTTGATTTACTACCACATTTGGGTCGTAGGAGGTAGTTGTCAACCAAATCCCGTATGGGGTGTCCGATATGGGTCCATATAGGATTCACTCGGACACCCGGGTGTCTGAGTGAATAAGTAAACGAGTACAGGTTCGGTCTCCTGTATAGCTTCGGAGGCCCATCTTCAGCTAGCTACTTATACCATGCAACTTTTTTTGCATGAGGGTAGAGCTATCGACATCCATAATGTCACGTAGAATGTGTGCTGACAGCTTGTACAATTTGTTGAAATATTGGGTGATCATCTCCACTGATTTATGCCTATTACTGCGCAGGTCTGCATGAATAAAGAATGCAAAGAATACAGTGAATTTTAGGCCGTGCTCTCGACTGAAGACATGACAGCTCGGACGTTGTGACGCACGACGCGGTCTTTCAAACAACATCTTCTGATCAACACCAAACGATCTTTTTGCACAACAGGCATTATGGCTATCACTGACAAAGGAGTTTGTAATTTAGATTCACGTTCACATCCCATATGTCTCAATACACGAATAAAACAGTTCATCTTCAAACATGTACTTAATGGACTTTGTCATGCCCATACTTTGTAGGTTACGTAACGCAGAGTACTTCAAATACGCGCTTCCATCTCAGGTAGGTTGGACGTGAAGCGCACCCCAGAAGCCCTGTAAACAAAAAAGGAAGGAGCTCATTTGCAGTTCCAAGCGCTCAAAAATTCTCTTGAGCTCGCGCTTTATTGTCCAACCGAGCTCCTGGGACGTGCGGTACAACGGCCACTTTCGCTCCTCCCCCCCCCACTCCCCCCCCCCCCCCCCCCCCCCCACCGGCGGAACGACTCGTGAGAGCCGTCAAATTTGTCTCGCAGGTGTAAATCGCAAAAGAACAGCAGCAATTCTAACGATAGCAGCCATGCCGCAGTAGCAGATAGCAGCAGTAGTATAATAGTCGCACTAGTACTGGCGGCAGTACTAGTCGTTGCGGACATGGCATTTCATGACGTTAACAGCATTGGAGACGGCGCCGTTATGGCTTGCGGTGATATTGCTAATTTCGCAGAAACACTTCAGGGTAATATGTGGCATCCAATCCAATCCAGTCCAGTCAATTCCAACCGCAATGCGTATAACTGAGTGTGAGTAAGTAAATTCGCACCCACAGATGTTCCACAGCACGTGGTACGGAAAAACCCACTCTACCTACTGACGGAGCGTCACTAAATTCCTGCGCGCGAACAGCAAAACTGTCAAATGAATCGGAAATGAGAACGATGTCATCCATAATGACGGTTAATTATGTGTGTGTCATGTACAGGTCCTCTCTGCAGTGTGCCCACATCGCTCCAGAGTCCATCCCGATATGAGAAGTAGCAATAATTCTATAGAGTAGCAGTAGTAGTTAGTAGTTGTCTGCGTGGGAAAACAACTGACACGTTAACAGCAAATCGACTTCAAAAGTGCTCTGATGAAACGTCACATGACCATGGGATATGTGAAAAAGTTAAGTTTTGGGGTGTTTTTTGGGGTGTTTCTCGGTGAGAATGGAAGAAATGCCAAAATCAATCAGTGAGTTATTGTGGCAAAATGTTAGTTTAGTTGGTGTGGGTACACGCACATTGCCCGTGGACAACATTGTGGGTACGCTGCCATTTAACCCGCGGCGGTACAGAATTGTTACCCGCAAATCGGAAAACTGCGCGGGTATCTACGGGTAGCCGCGAGTATACCTGCGGTCGCCTCGCCAAACAACATTATGTTGCAACATGCTCCTTAGCCACAACTCCTCTGACCAAAACGGTGATGGGAAAATTCGCACTTAAAGAAAGGAAGAAAAGGAACAGTTCAACAACGAATTCACGGGACAGCCAACGAGAGCCAGCACAAGGGGGAGGGGAATATGTTTATTAAGAAAAAGAAAGGAAAGGTCAGCCAGACGAGGGTCGGCTTGCTATTCCAAACAAAAGGGAAGGGGAAGGAAAGAAAAATAAGAAAAGAAAAGGGGAGGAAGGAGGAGGACAGGGGAAGAAAAGAAAAATAAGAAAAGAAACGGGAAGAAAAGGAGAAGAACAGAGCAAAGGAAAAGGAAAGGGGGGCCAAAGGAACCAAGGGAAAGGGACCAAGTACGTTACATCATTCGTACAGTCTAGTGCAATATGAACCAAGACAACATGTCTTTGACCAAAAAGCACTCCTTAGTGCTTTCCTGCATTATCGCACACCTACAAAAACAACGACAACCATAGATGTATACAAATGATATAACAATAAGCAACAACAAACAATAGCAACAATAAAACAATGTAAAAAAAAATATATATATATACCTGGGTTAGATAGCTTTGCCTGGTAGTGTTCAAACCTTACAGAACCATAGCTTCCCTCTACTGGAATAGAGAAAAGACCCCACTCTAGCCCAATATAGAAAACATCGCTTGAATCATGAAATCTCGTGTTGACTGGGACCTTTGTGGGAGAAAAATTTGTGAGTAAATGTAATTGAATTGAATTTTCTGAAGAGGAAATGCAATTCAGTGTATATACTTTGTGCAATTCTTCAAGGGTCAGCGGCACGTGCACTATTACTGCGACGAGAAGAGTAGTGTATCTGTGGAACAGTGAAGGAGAATGTCACACCAGCTGAGATATTGCGAAGATTGCGGGGGGAACAGACCGTGTCAAAGGGAAGTGTGTACGAATTGTGCCGATAATGTGGCAAAGGATGGGATGTGGTGCTGAATGAACCACGTGAAGACATTCGTCTGGCTCCAGTCAAGCCAGTTAACATCCTATAGTCGTTGAGCAAGCTGTCTTTGAGAACTGGCGAGTAACAGTTCGGGACATTGTCACCCAGTGTGATATTAGCGTCACCAGTGTGGAGGCAATCGTTCATGAGCTCTTACTGTTCCGGAAAGTCTGCTTCCACGACACCTCACTTGTGACCAGAGTGGAGTACACATGGCGGTCTCTGCCCAGCAAACCACCGACTGCACACAGACGTGCATAAGACGTCGCAACTTGGATATTTGGATATCCAGTGGATTTTCGTGAGGGTCCAACTTACATCCACTGGATACCCATGGGAGCTGGACTTTACCCCTGTTTTCTGATCCTAGGAATCTCCAGATAATGTCATTCATGGGCATGTGGATATGAAGTGGATATTGCACGGTGCCAGTATAAACACCTCGTAATCCAGTAGTTTTGAAACTGTGTGTAGTTTGATCAGTAAGTATATTATAGTACCATAGCCCAATGTTATTATTTAAGGTGTTATTGTTCAAAACTCTCTCAAACCCCCCCCAAGAAACGCTAAAAAATAGCAGGCTCCCTTTTTGCCCCCCTCCAGAGCGAGCGCGGATTTGAAGGGAGACCAGATCATTCGCAGTGGCCTCTGTTGACGAAATGGCCGGAGGTCGGAGCATATACTGAAATACAAGTTGTTGGGGCACGTTCATTCGAAGTATATTGGACGTAAAGCGTTTGTTACGGTGAAAGGGGCTGTCTTTGCAAGTAGCTCACGTATCTGCAGAGTCAATGTATAACCAATAACGTGTCTTACATTCCTTTCTGCCAAATACTGTGTTTTTAATTCAAGCTATCGTCTATAATGTGATTAGCTGCTTGGTGGAGCTGTAACAGTGATCGAATTCCACTGTTGCTTGACGAGCGTTACGCATAGATAAATATACTTTCACGGCTAACAGCACGCGAACGATAAAAATATATAACGATTTTACTTGTTCCCCCCATATCCAGTTAGGGTTTACAGAAGTTTTTGCTTGCTTTCAGCACAACAAAAATTTGCCTGTTGGAACAAGCTGTCATAAACTTCACATGTATCCGTATATCTCCCTGCGAAGTCCTGGCGACGTTCCTGTGACGTTCAACCAGTGCCCAAAATCTTGTGTACTGGATCTTACATGGATATCCCAGGGATCTTCAGGCTGCTTCGTCCAGTCAAATATCTAAAACGCGATATCCTGCAGATGTACCTAGGACATCTGTTATTTACTGGGAAAAACCGAAACGCGAATGTCGGTCTGAGACATCCAGTAGATATTGCATGGTTGTCCAGATATTCATGACGTTCGCGACCTTATGGGGATGTCCTACGGATATGAATGGTTTACTGGGTGTGCAGCTGCTGAACCTGTTTCCATCCAACAGAGATGAATTTTTGCAATCAATCATCACGCGGAGCGCGCTTGGCAGTTTCTGAGCAGCTGCTGAAACGGGTTCAATCTGGCGGGGACGAATTTTTGCAATCAGACATCACACGTGATGAAACCTGGATGCATCATTTCACCCAAAAACAAAAAGAAGCGGCATGGAATGGCAGCATACCGGCGCCCTCGCCGTCAAAGAAAACGAAGACGCAGACACGCTGGGAAGTCCATGGGAACTGTCTCTGGGACATGTGGGGTGTCATCCATGTGGACTTCTTGCAGCGAGGGTTCACGATTAGGGTTGGGAATCTCGGACCAATTTTACGGTCCCGGGATTGTTCGTCAAAGCGGAGCTCAGGGCAGGGAGCTCCGGCGCATGTGTCACAGGTGTGTATGATCTTAGACTGCTTGGGAGGCAGCTAAGGACGAAGAACTGCAATTCAAAATGCGTGCTATAGAAATTAAATAACTCATAATTGTTACGCTGTTCTGTGTCGCGACTGCGCCAACAGTATAGGTTTGCAGTATTCACTGCAAATCACGAAATCCCGGGACTTGTCGAAAAAGCCCAGGGATTTCGTTATTCGGGATATCACAGATCCCAACGCTTGTCACGATTAATGCCCAGTATATACTACTACTCGTTGGTAAAGGGCGCCGTGTGAAATGCAGTTCACAAGAAAAGGCCCGGGATGAATTGTCTGGAAGGGTCAATCTTTAATCTTTTTCGTGACAACGCCCGGCATCACACGGAAAATTTGATGGTAGCAGCCCTGACCGAAATGAGCTGACTGGTTGTAGCCCCTCACAGCCCACATATTTAGCCCAAAGAAATTGCCTTGGGCACCTTGGAGGCAAGATCTTCCACTGTGAGGTGGTGATGATGAGGCGATGAGGGTGGCAACGAAGGATGAAGATGACGGGCAGACAATACAATTCTACGTTTATTTGTTGAAACGATAACGCGTCCGAACACTACAGTGCCGATCGTCAGCTCTCTGACGACGCGCGAAGACGCTAGGTCCGCTAGGTTAAAACAGTGGCGCCACCGCGTATAGGAGTAGTGGGTTGTGGGACTACGCAAGCTGACACGCCATAGATGAAGACCTCCAGAAAGATGGATGTTCTGCAGTTGCTACGACATCAGTCCACACAGCAGTCCCATCAACGCTGTCCCCAGAGGGGACAGCGTTGCTGCTGTTTGGAGAGTGGCGTCACCACGGACCCCAGCCTCCAGTCCCCAAATTGTTATGCGTACGGTGCTGACGGGATTTAAGGCGAAGGGTAGAAGCCTTGAGGTAAAAAATCTTCCTCCTTTCCGATCAGAAACGCTTAGCGTTTCCAGATCGAAGGTCCTGATACTGATTCCAGATCATTCTTTCCCACGTATATTGTCCTTAGTTCTGAAGATAAAAGCAAACCTCTTGCAAGAATGTCACCTTTCTTTGTCAAAAAAGCTGTGTCATGGTCGTCGAAAAATATTACGGAAATGAAGAAACCATGTCCTGGGGACCGTTTAATCAAAAAGACATCCGAAAATGACTGAAAGCCAAAGAAATCCCGGGCAAGAAAGCATCAGCATCCCTCCACAAGACACTGTGGAGTGAACTCCTAACTGAATGACCCCCCGAAAAATCTTCAAAATATAAAAACACGGTGTAGTCGACGTCAGAAAGATACAAATAAGGAAGAATGATGAATATATTACCACAAGAAACAGTGTTCTCCTTTTCAACACTCCCACCCCAGACAACACAGAGGCGTCCCGAGGACGTCTATATGACGTCACGACCCGGATATTCGTATGTCGTATGGACATCCGCGAATGTTCAAACGACGGTCAGTTGGCAGTCCGCAGGACTGCATTTGCAACACCCTACGATGGTCGGCAGATGTCCCAAACAGGACGGGAACGACTTTCCCCGAACGTTCGTGGGACATTTTTAAGTGTGCCCATCCGGACCATATTGTAGTCCCCCTTACCCCCCCCCCCACCACTGGTGTGTTACCTCCATTCTCAAAGTGACAGACATATGCCTAAATAGCTGGCGCTGTTTATTCTCGTTTGACATCCCAGGCGAAAATCCGGAGTAAGATCACTTTAAAGTGGTTTATTGGACAGGTCCCACTTTGAGTGTGGGACCACAACAACAACAACTTTATTTTCGACCTTGGAGAGTGGGGAGTTTCATCGCCACAGGCGATACTCTACCCGATTGCTGGATGGAATGGGGGGAACAAAATAACGAGCCCCTTCACCCTTGTGGGACCACTTAGTGACTGGGACCGGTTGAAATTGGAACCAGCTTCACGATGGTCCCACTTCAAGTGGAACCAGTGGAATTGATCCAGTGGTCCCCTCTGCAAACTGGTCTGGGATCCGACCGGTTAGCAGCTTTGACCACTGAATGCGTGACCGAAAATAATGCGTAGATATGCACATATTGCTCATATAAATACCGTTTATTTTGCTAAAAGCACACGATGAGCAGAAAGAAATGATCAATACGTCTCTACATGTTCATACTACGTAGTACAAGTCTGATCACTCACTGTGTCTAGACAAAGCATACGCCTGACTGTGCGATGCACTCACAGACCACAGGGAGCTTTCGTTCGTTGGCCGCCTTACATCTTGTATTTTCTTAGAGAAGATGACACATGACACACTTGTTTTCCATGCAGGTCGCGACATACACACCTTCCTCTTCACCGAACGTTCGGAACCTCCTTATCCTGTTTCTTTTCAAGTTCCTTCTAAGTTTCTAAAATGAAACATCTAATTAATAGTAATCAAAACATCACGGTCATCACTCATACCTGCAAACATTCGCAACGTGCCGTCCGATTGGCGTTTCACAATGCGTTCTTGGCCCTACGCCGTTTACGTCTTCTTGGCGTCAAAACTCTTCCGGGAAATCGACAATGTGTTGCACAGAAACCATTGTCATCGCATTGTCTTATGAAGCGCATTAAAGCACACGAAAATACTGCACAGGAACACCATCCTTGCGATGGCAACTGAAGAGAAATCCAACCTGCTCCGACGCGTCCCAATTCCCAACTGCCACCTGCCATTCTCGCCCTCTCCTCTCCCTCTCGCCGTTTGAAGTTTGAATTTGTACCCGTCGTGGCGTCTTCACGTTGCATCAGCCTCTGCAATTACCTTTTCTTCTTCTTTTCGTTGTCTTTCTTCTAGTTATTTAGCTTAATTTTTGTTGTAGTTGAGATGTATTTTTTTACATTTCTCTCGTACTTAATATGTTATGATATTCACCTTCAGATCAGAATATGTGCATGAATTGGAGTTATATAGCATACAGAATAACACTCGAATGCCACAGGCTGGAAGACTGCCATTGTACTTGTGGTAGGCTATCACAGATATGAATGAATAAAACTCCCACACACTTGTACTGACTAGGAACAACATTTCTTCAAGATTCAACTCTGCAAGTGACGGGGACAAGGAACACACTAATAGTATTCTAAACAAACAGAACAGGGGAGAGCCCAGCCAGTACAGCTCAGGACGGCAATTGTGCTAACGCTTTTGAATAACAGGCACGAACTCTCATTAATGAAAATTCCAAACACTTCTAATGTGTAATAACAATACTTCTCCAAAATTCAGCTCTGCAATGTAAAGAAATATCACACTATAGGTAACAGGTAAAGAACACGGCGTATATATTATTCCAAACAAAAATACTGGGCGAAAGGCAAGGCAGTACAGCCTGGGATGTGCGACCAAATGCTTTCACTGCGCTCTCTCTCTCGCTTACATGACTGTAAATCACAAAATATCAAAATATCACAGACACCGGTAAACGTGGCTATGCAAAAATTAAAGAACACAGCATATATACTACTCCAAACAAAAATACCGAGCGAGAGGCCAGGCAGCTTTTGTTTTGCTCTGGCTTTTGTATCACGGATCTATTCCACCTGCCAGCCTGCGTTTATGATTTTACGCACGTAACATGATGATTTTATCTGTGAAAGGTCATGATGCTCCACCAAAATATACATAAACTTTCTTCATTTTATTCATTCAACTTTTTTCATGATATAATTTTTTGGTAATTGTGCAATCTAGCACATATTCAGCGCACAAACCTTCAAACACATCTGCGTTTCGCCAAATGGTCTCGTAAACTTTGTGTCAAGAGCTGTTTAAAGGATCTACGTCAGATAGTGGATGTATCTTACAGAGCAGCCTTCTAAACCTTCACCTTGAGCGAAACTGTGCTGTCATCGCCAACAAGCGATCAAGGGGTACGAGCTTTAGAAAATTTGTAACTGTTCTTTAAATCCATAATAAGTGGTGGGAGAACCAAATTTCTGGTCAGGTATACTTCACGGGCAAGAAGAATGAAGATCATCTCACAATGCTCTCTTAGTCAGTTTTTAAAACCTACAGACATCCTCAGGACATCAGAAGTGTCTGTCTTTTTCCGACATTACTGGGACATTAAAAATATCCCACAACGACGTCCACTGGACGTCTCGCAGATGTCAGCCGAGGACCAAGACGTTCCGACCAAACTGGGACGTCTTTCGGACGTTTGTGGTTGTCTGGGACAATTCCAGTTAAACTTATAATTGTCGTGTCTCCAGACACGTGTCCAGACTGTGTATCCAGTTAATCGTCGCGTCTGCAGAACGAAAACCCTCTCGCCTCTCTGCGCCAGAGAGGAGGAAAGCAGAGGGGCAAACAAAAAATGAAGCTTTCAAGTCCAAGATTGCTGAATCTGGTGCTTGGCGTACCATATTTTCTGGACTGTTCTCGTAAAGGCCTTCCACTCTCATGAATGTCTTTTAACTCTTCCAGTCCATCTAAACCTCCTTAATGAACCGTCGCCACTGCGAGAGTGAGCAGTGTCACTGCCGGCGAGAGGGGGCCAGCCGGGGCCCGTAATTTTTCCACTGCCCTGAGCAGTGCGACGTCACAGGGGTGCCGATGTAGCCATGTGCCATTCCACCAGATATTCTCTGTATGTAGATGACATTCAAATATCTCGTTGTTCTACCAACTTGGCAATATATACGAAAGACAATTCCACCTGTGGATAAACAAAATGGCCAAAAGGTCTTCAGAGTTTCAATTCTCACAACTGGCAGTTTCCCGATTGTACCTGATTTCACGTCTTCCTAATCGCGTTTCGTTTGTCAATATCTTTTCTGTAAGGCTTATGTCCCTTGTCTTGTCTTTATTCTCCAATTTGAATAAATGTCCGTGTATATACTCTGTGCATGGCATTAAATCCTGTTGCATTGTCCTTATCCTCTTGAAATGTGATCTTTGCTAAATCTTCTCGGGCTCTAAGACTTATGATCTAAGGAAATGTTAACATCCCATGGATGCTGCTTCTGTTGGCTCCAATCGTGACTTCTGCATTTTTCTGGCTTTTGTCACAACAAGAAAACATTTTTCCGATGTGTGTATTCAGTGATTCCATGATAGGCAAGCCTGAGCGATGAGACAATCCAATTGCAAGGAATGGTATCATAAAATTTTGTCCAAAGAACAATCGCCCCCGGGTGGGCTCGAACCACCAACCTTTCGGTTAACAGCCGAACGCGCTATCCGATTGCGCCACGGAGGCCTGTAAAACCGTTTCTCAAATATCCTTATATAATATACAAACTTTTTTTTTCTTTTTGTTGAGTATTGGTAATTACGATTGCAGTTAGCAAGGAAGAATTTCGCTCTCCTTTCAAGAATGTTTCCTTGCATCCTAGCCTCCACGTTGCTGAAATAATTTTTTTTTTCTGGACTGACTCTCGACCATCAGACACCGAGGGCCGGCTGCTAGGCTCCCTCGCCGGGCAAAATTTTTGCCATTACCGTGAAACACAATGTCGTTGAGCTCACAATCGGAAATAAATGAAACCAATTCGCGCAAGCATATATGGTATGCTTTAGTTGGAAGAGCTACCCTTACTGCCATAGCGTACCCTCTTGAGTATGTCAAAGTTCTCATACAGGTAAGCACGTTGTCAGTAACCTATTCTGTGCCCGGAGTGAGTAAGTCAAAGCAGAGAGTGTTGCGCCAACAAGAAGAGAGAGCAAACCGAGAACTATTTTGAAAATAAACGTGTGGGGAGATGCAGCATGTTGTAGCTGGGCATGTGATCTCATGTAGGAGCTTTCCTTGTGTTTCGTCCAACCTTGTATACTTATGTGTTCGCTTATCACTCAGTCTATGGCGGTATCTCAGAGCTAATCCTTCTTATATTATAGCTTGGCCATGAACCTTTGCCTCCAAGACCAACAAGAAGGTTTTTTGGCAAGCCAGCTCTGGCCTTGCCGGGTGCTTGGGAATATAGTAAGTTGATCCTCTTCGTTGTGTTGAATTGCGATCATTGGATGGGTGTACGGTTTTCTAATACTAGCAAAAAAAATTCAGAAATAAATTAAGTAAAATAGCACTCCATAAAATGCTCAGAAAACAAACTTCAACTGAATCCCTGCAACAAAAAAAATGTGTAGAAAAATGGTACAACACTTACGTTTTCTTGCAGTTCGATACATAAAAAAGGTGGACGGTTTCACTGGCCTCTACCGGGGTCTGAGTGCCAGGCTGTGCGCAAATTTCGTCAGCGGTGCTGTTTACTCGGAAGTGAATAGGGTACTTCGTCTTTGCTTCACTTCTTTATTTTTTTTTTATGAATTTGCCTCAGTCATTTCATTATTAGAGTGTTCGGGACACTTACGAGCAGTACAAACCCCACAGAAACTTCCCGCAGTAACGGATTTTGAAGATGAGGAAGACGACGACGACATTACGGAAGAGCAGCGCATCATCAACTTTGCCAAGCGCACCTGCAAAGAGATGACTGCGAAATGCATCGCACTTACGTGCAGTCAGCCCTTCCACGGTACGAACCTTTACCAAGAGATGTGTGGGTTTTTTTAGGGCTGTGGGAAGACGGAGACCTCTTCGATACCGAAGGGAACAAATGAATACTCGATTCAAATTCTGAAACGGATATTGAATTTTACGTTCTGATTTTGAATCGAAGTGATTCTTTCGCAAACCAAATAAGCAAATATCTTCAAATTATCCTGAAGCTGCAGCCAAAGTAATTGCTGCCTCCTACCAAGATCTGTACGCATATATTGTGCATGACACGTGTTTGCTTTGGGTACATAACTATTTGATTTCAATTTTAAAATGATTACTCGCATAGCCCTAACATTTTCAAACAGTCTTTGGCACAAAGAAGTGCACTGTCAAACAAAGTGCATCCAAATCATTGTCAGTCAACCCCTTGGATGAAATGCGATAATTTCTGCCCAATATTCCGTTACGATCAAGTGTGCCTTTGTTGCAATTTTTTAATACTTTCTCACGTTTTTTATGATTGTGTTCTTTTTCAGTGATAACCATACGGTATATGGCACAGTTTGTAGGAAGAGAAACTACCTACGAGTAAGTGCCTTCGATGCCTCAGAATAAGCACACCAATATGACTCGAAAGACAAAAAAACACAAAGAAAAAACATAAAAGTGATTAGTTATGAAACATAAATCATGTAATATAGCTCATACAAGTCTGACATTACTTTGCAAGCTCATGAAGTGCTGATTTTCATTGTGTTTCACATTCAAGTGCTCTGGATCGTGAAGTCAATATTAGTATTGAATCATTAATCGTTGATTTGCTAATCCTTTCCGATATCAATTAACCGTGATACAATAATCTGTGCGCATATCACGAATGCGTCACACGTGGACACGTAACTATTTTACTATGTAAATTTAGTTTTCATGCATGTCTCACGTCTGCACCAGCACATAGGTTCTCTAAAACCCTGACGGCATTTTTGTTATTGTTTACGAAAACGAGATATTGTTGCCGCGATCCATACTGCACAGTCTAGCTAGCTGTTTCAGTAAAGACGACAATTCTGTTATAATTCTTCGTAAAGTTGAATGTATCACAACATGTCACGTAGCTCTTAGCTAATGTGCTTTTTCTTCCAGTGGCATATTGAGCTCGATTGCGCAAATTTACAAAGATGAAGGCATCTTGGGTTTATTCAGGTGCGTGCTCCATTTCTGTTCCTGGTTGCTGTGTATGTAAGACTTACCTGCCTGTGTTCTCTCCACTTCCCAGTGGGTTAATACCTCGACTAGTGGGAGAAATCCTAACAATATGGTTTGCCAGCTCGGTAGCATTTGTAATCAATGCCTACATCATTCAAGATAGGGTGAGATGATTGAGATATGGTTCTCTTTCTTTGTGTGCATGTGTGATTTAACTTCCTTCCAGCAATTTCAGTCTTCTGTCCGAGTGAACGGGTGGTTTAGTGAGCAACACAGATATTGCTGATGCGGGTTGTTTTTTTCTTGGAGCCCGAAGTTTTCAGGAAATATTTTTTTCTAAATTTGGGTGGTAAAAATCGGGTAAATAAACACGTGCACTAAATTCATGCTAATTCGGCTGAAAAAACTTGCAGTATGCTAATTCGGCTGAAAAAACTTGCAGTATGCTAAATTCGAGGAGAAATCGGGCTCAGTTACTCAAACAAACTGTACCCTTACCTTAGTGTAACCTTACGCAGAGCTACAGCAGTAGATATCTGGAAACCTGTTATGTACACTCAACATCTGTTATCCACTTCACCGTATGATACCCTGTATCTAGGGTTGCCACCTTTCGTAGTGAAAAATACTGGCTGAGGGAGAGGAGGTGGAATAGAGGGAAAGGAGGAAAGGGAAGTGGGTGAGGGGTGGAAAAGAACACACAGAAAGCGAGAGGGAGAAAGCTCAAGATAATACGAGGAAACATATGTTCCTGTGTGTAATAGTAATAATAATAATAATAATAATGAATAACTAAGGACAGAACTGGTGACTGCGGAGTTGGATCTATGCTCCAGATTTATTCAAGCTGTAGTGGAATGTTGAAGAGAAAACCCCGCAAAAGCCCATATGAAAGGTCTTGGGCGACAAATACCGGCAAAAGGCTGCCGGTATCACCTTCCTACCGGCAACCGGCAGAGCGAGCAAATAGCCGGCCGTGCCGGTATAATACCGGCCTGGTGGCAACCCTACCTGTATCGGCACTGAATAATGCAATTCTCCCCCGTTTTCTTTTATGTGCATCATTTACGTGACCTCTTACATTGTTTCAGACGTTACAAGGCTACGTAAGTGCTACAACAATGGTACGTGACATGTTCGCAGTCTGCTTATCTAACCACTCCTCTTTTACACAACCCACTTTTAAACCCTCTACGATTGCACGCTGTATAATAAAAAATAATGTCATTATACTAACAATGATTAGACCCAGGTCTGTACCCACATATAGTATCTTTCTAACTACACAATTCAATTTCTTGTATTGCCAGATAAATGACGTAGGAGCATTACTCTTTAATTCGTGTGACCGGTACGGTACAATTGAAGCCTGCATATTGCTCAGCATTCCTTTGTCATATCTCGCGCAGTGTTTCTCAACGGTTTAGAGTTTTATTTGTCATATTGTGGTCGTTCTGCTTCAACAAATTTTGTGGTTGATGCTTGTCTCCTTCTATTCCAATGTAGTTCCTGTCCAGCTCTGTCACTTATCCGTTCACTCTAGTCGGCAACGTTATGGCTGTCTCTCACTCTGGGTAAGCTTTGTTACCACAGCCATGCTGAAGCTGTTATTTTTTAAAGTTATTTTTGGTCAAGATTTTTTTACACTTATTTACGCTGGAGCTAAAAAAAAATTATATAGGATTTGGAGATTGCACCATTGAAGATGTCCAATCTTAATCAAATGTTGGCGTTACTCCGAACACCGTAGATGAATGATATTAGTAACATTCTTCTTAATTGTGGAAGAAAAAATATAATGTAATAAACCTCTGAAGAAAACTGTATTGTTGTTGCGAGGTTGTATTGATACTAGTTCTTTACTGATGTGCAATTTCATTTGTAACCCACATAGCTTGGAAGTTGCTGCAGCTCCCAACATGCCTGCCTACGTGAACTGGATCGACTGCTGGTCACATCTAAGCTCTGTTGTAAGTACATTACAACATCCAGTAACATTATGTGTGACATAACGAGTTTCTTTTATTGTCAATCAGTGGCACCCATAGTTCAGGCATCAGATTAGAATACTTTTGAATGCTTCTTATTAGGAATACCTCTTGTAAATTTTTAATAATACAAGCTCCTGGCGAAACTTTTTCTTCAGTAATGGCAAAACGTTTCATCCTGCCCTGTGACACCTTTGTATGCTGCTGTTCCCACTACCAGTGTGAAATATTATTGGCTTTCTTTGTCTTCCTTTGTTTTACCTTTTAACAGTGTCTTGCTTCATTTATTACTGCTTTGCACGGTATACAAACCATAGGCTTCAAATGTTCTGAAAACTGCTTAATTTCAGGATTTTGAAGGTCTGCATTCCCTAGATACCTCTTGTGACACATAACTCAAGCTCTTACATTCTCTTCCAATTTACTGTATTTTTTACTGGCTTTTACTCCGGTTTTTTGATACATCCATGAAGAGGTTATACCCATGTAGTGATATATGCTAAATTCAACAACTTTATTTTGGGCATGATGCTTCATCACCTGTGATGTTCTCCCCCATTGCTTGTGGTAGCTTTATCTAAAATTGCTTTTTAGAAGTACTGTCTCAGAAACTTGGATAAGAAAAACAATTGTATAAAGTGAAATGTGTCTCCGTATTGAAACATCTTTTCATTGTTCTCCAGGGCCAACTTAAGCGGGGTTCCTCCATATTGTGGCGTTACTACCAAGGTCCCTACGTTGTGGATGAAACAGGCGTGGCAAAGCCAGTGAAACCTGTCAAGACCTCTGGATCCCTTTCTCATCTGGACTAGACATGTTTTGATGCATAACCAGACATATTACACAGCAAGGTACACAGTGGAGAATATGTGTGCTCACGGGGATGTGTTTGGGTAACAATAGATGGCATGTAGAATAAAAAAAACAACACAGAGTTAAGCCTGCGAAGTATACAAGAAGGTCATTTTAGCACTCTGATTAAAATCCAAGTAGGTGGTAAAAAAAAATCGAGATAACCAAAGGTCTATGATGGCGCAATTTTTAAAGGCCCGCGAGCCAAAAAGCACGCTTGATATTATTATCGATTGAGATATCCCCTGTTTTACACTTTCGCTTGAAAAGCTCTCCTTGAATTTTCAGGTGGGCTGACTTCTAGCTAGTCGAGCAAAGTGAGAGTCACCAGCTGGTAGCAGGCAGATACAGCAGCTACAGTGGCCATGCGACCGACTGTGATGTCGTAGTCCCTTTCACAAGTTACTTCTTCTATTTGTGTCATGCAGTTCGACCCTATGGATAAACTACAGAACTAGTAATTGTATTAAATATATATGCACTTTTTTCAGCGTCGTTCTCTTGCGTTTAATCTTACAGGGCTTACCAAAGACGTTTGCGGGCGCATCATGATTATTTTTACACGATGTGGTTTCGAGCCATGACGTAATTCAACACCATTCATTGCACCATGCATGCCAGAGTATTTAGGGGGGGGGGGGGGGAATTGTCATTCTACGTGTCATAATTGGCAGGCTATAAGAGCATCAAGCTCTGACATCAGAGAAGAAAGAGCCCCGACTAGTTTCTACTGGTTCTCCTAAGCAAGTGATCTTTCCCTGTGTTTGCCTTGCTGATGGAGATGCCAGCTGTTATGTCACAGCCAGATGAATATTGGTACTCGTGGTGTCGATATCATGTACGTGTATCTCCCTCTTGCTGTACAACCCAGAATGCGGTTTCACGTCTATACATTCATTCGGGACAACTTTGGGCAGACTCGGAGAGGTCTGGATTTCATCCACGGTGCTTCGAAGAATTGCTTTAGTAATTTTTCTGTTGATTAGTTTTTTTTTTTTAAGGTGGTATCTCAGTCGTAGCAGTCGCACTCCACACTAGTAACGTGCGGAAGGCTAACACACGATTAGCAGGAATTACTGTATATCGTTATTTCCATGAAACCTTGAATGGCAAATTCGTTCGAAGAACGGGGGTAGGCTATCGCTCCTGGTGATGAAACTCCCCATTCATTCATCACCATCAAATAAAGTTGTTTCACACAACAACCTTGCTTTGCCCAACTGCAGTATTGCACCAGTTGACGCTGAACTACTTCAAATATGACTACCAAAACATTTTATTGCAAAACTCTGGTGGAATGGGGGAGAAGTGTTTTTTCTACAACATGCGAGTTCATTAGCACGCAACGTACAAAACCCGTAAAGCACTTCGATGAACAAGAGCCTTTTGTTCGCCACGTGTAATGTTGATAATACACGACAAATTTCACAAGCTGCGTTCAACTACGCGCCAAAGCACGGCCTCTATGGGAGAAGGTGTAGAATGAGGGACGATTGCCGAAGGTCTCAAACGTCTTTGTCTCCAGCTCAACTGTTGCACGAACTTCCTTGAAGTCACCCGCGATGCAAATAATACCGTACATGGTGAGTAGAAGGCACAATATGCTCTGTACGACGATATCTAAGGGAAGAATGGTAAAGTCTTGCTCCGTGAGCCGCAGATAGGATCGGTGTTGGGCCGCTGATATCGCTGCGTGGACAAGTCCCACAACGCCGAATGTAACCATCAGTTTTGGGGCATTCGAGGGCATCTTCGTCCGGATCAACTGGTTGTGGAGATCGATTTCGCCGTGCCTCTGTGGTTTTAGCAGTTTTAGGTTGTACGACAGATCATCAAAGTGTGATCAGCTACGTACTGCCTTTTCCTTTCCTTCCTCATTCATGTCGCTAGTGTCGCCGGATGCGCCAGAAGCTTGCACCGGAAGTTTGAAGTTTTCGTTCGCCAGCCCACCCGGTAGAAAGTGTGGTATGTTTTCTGTTTCAACGGTGAATTTTATGCAGAGCCTGCGCTGAAAAGTGAGTTTGACGTGATAAAATCGTTGCTTGAAGTCGTCTGATCAAACCACATACTAGCGGTTCTGAGGCATTGATCCGGTTCCTGAAGTGCGCATAACTTAATTTATGATTTGCTGCTGTCAGGTTATCTCACGTCGACGAGATAACCTGCGTTTATGGGTGTTGCTGTGCAAGTTTGCTGTTCTCCAGTATAACACCGAGCGGCTTTTGGCCAAATGTTGGTCCTAAAGGTTTTGTAAACTACGTGGATCATGCCGGATATGCCATGCTTACGACATCGCGCTGAGTTTGTGAGTCAAATATCGACGTGCGATTTGTGTCTTTTTTCCACGTACGTGATTAAGACCCCATAGCTGACTCAGCGTCAGCCGTATCTGGCGCATCTTACATTATTTTGGATGTGGCATTGCTGTAACAGCGTGTCTGTTGAAACTGACAACGCGGAACGTATGCGAAAATCGAGACGACCCGACTTCAACTTCGAATCAGATATTTTGTTAATAGTGTCAAACATCATTAATGTCTTAAAAAGAGATGCTTACACCGCTGCATGGTGCTTACAGGCTTAGTACAGGCGCATATGGGACAGCATTATTTATATTAGTTATAGCCTGAGCTCTGCACTGGTTTCCTGACAGTGTTTTTTTTTTTCTCTCCAGTAAGAACGTAACACCATGTCGACGTGGAAGGCTTCCATGTCCACTGACATTCGGGTATCCAATCTGGGACCCAGTGGAGACGACGACTGGGAAACGGATCCTGATTTCGTGGTGAGCTCTGTTGAACATGCAGCACATTCTGTAACAGAGATTAGCCTTACACTATACTCCGAGACAACCTATGAGCAGCAGCCACACAGAGGCTCCTCATCATATTGTTTTTGGAGTCCTCATGCTGCAGCAAACTGGTGCGGTGTGTCACCCCCCTTCTGTCGTGTCATCCAGACGACAACAATTTTCCTGTTGGCAACAATGGCAGCAAATGACATCGGCAACATATCACATTGGTTTACCTGTCATTTGAGTTAATTCAGCGAACAAAATTTCTTGCAGAACGATGTGACGGAGGAGGAACAGAGATGGGGCTCAAAGACCGTCGAAGGATCTGGACACGTGGCTGAAAGCGTCAAGTGAGTCATATTCGCCTGCCACTAGCCACAGGGAGCCAGTGAGTCACTTGACGTTGGTGTGCGGACGGACTTATAGTGGATTCAAGAGCGGTCTGAAAGATGCGTCTACATAAATTTCGTGCCAAAAAAAAAGGCTTGGCGTCTACTCTCCACAGTTTTTTCCATATTTTTTTTTTTTTTTTGTCGAAACCTAAGCTTTGCCATGACATCCTGGTTGGCGATGAAAAATGGAGGTCACTGAAAAGTTTAGCCAGCTGTAGGACTCGAACCCACATCTTCTGGATTACCAGTCCAGGGCTCTACCAATTGAGCTAAGCTAACACACTTCTCCCCAGCGACTTCTGAGGGCGCGTCATCTGAAGGGACAAATCAACCACTCTCTCTCACTCATCCCCCTTTCACTCTTACATGTTTTCTCGCTCATACACACAATCATACGACAGGATCGACGCAAGCGGCAACTGTTGAACAATGTTTCGTAGTGTAAATGAATGGAACAGCATACCACCAAACATAAAAAGTGTCAAAAAATTTTCTGAATTTAAAAAGACTCTCGAAATATTTTTTGCTGTCAAAAATGTATAAAGGTTAATTTAACTACATATTACATATGATAAATATAACTGATTTGGGGCACAAAGATGTGCAGCTGTGTCTAGTGCGTGCCTTGCTATTACATGTGTATTTTTGTGCATTGTTTTCATGTATCATGTTTTTATGTATTTCGTGTATTATGCTTGTGTATTTTTTTTTTTTTTTGCATTTTTTCATGGCTCTAATCTTCGTATGTCACACGGAAGACCCTTTAACCGGGATACTTTTCTCTCTGGGTCTTCCATCTGTACAAACTGTACTGTTCATTAAGCATTGTTAAGTTTAAATAAATTCAAATTCAAATGAGAGAACTGGTGTTCTGAGGCTGCAACAACATAGAAAGGACAAATACACATACAAAGCCTCAAATTGCCTAAGAAATTAACCATGAAAGATGGAAGTCACTGAAAAGGTTAGCCAGCTGTAGGACTCGAACCCACACCTTCTGGATTAACCCCCCAGTTGGGCTCATATTGAGGAAAACAGGAAAGCTCAGTATATTTCGTTCCCTTCCAGCATACAGGAGCTACGAGAGCAAGTGACAAAGGACGACGCGGCATACAAAAAGAAAGTTCTCGAAGAGCTTCCAAAAGCGTCCTATGGTTACGGGGGGAAGTTTGGACTCCAGAAAGATCGGATGGATAAAGTACGTGGTCGCTCGGCTGCTGTCGCGTTGCAGCGTCAAAATTATGTCAATCAAATTTGTGCGTACTCTTTCTCCCGTAGTCCGCTGTCGGGAACGACTACGTCGCCACTGTACACAAGCATGCTTCGCAGACGGATGCGGTGAAGGGCTTTGGCGGTAAATTCGGGGTGCAAACTGACCGACAGGACAAGGTAAGGTTCCGTTCATCGGGGTTCCCTGTCTCGTACTTTGCCCTCACATGTTGCACGCGTGTATAGGGTTGCCACCAGGCCGGTATTATACCGGCACGGCCGGTTATTTGCTCGCTCTGCCGGTTGCCGGTAGGAAGGTGATACCGGCAGCCTTTTGCCGGTATTTGTGGCTCAAGACCTTTCATAAGGGCTTTTACGGGGTTTTTCCTT
Organism: Ornithodoros turicata; assembly: GCF_037126465.1. Lineage (NCBI taxonomy): Eukaryota > Metazoa > Arthropoda > Arachnida > Ixodida > Argasidae > Ornithodoros > Ornithodoros turicata. The sequence goes on along the minus strand of NC_088207.1, from coordinate 53,393,223 downwards.
CAACATTCCACTACAGCTTGAATAAATCTGGAGCACAGACCTAACTCCGCAGTCTCCAGTCGTTTTCTTAGTTATTCATTATTATGATTATTAATTGTTATTATCATTATCATTGTTATTCATTACGTCTTGTGTTCGGAGGGGACAAGAGCAGTGGTTGTGCAAAGCTGTTGGTGGTTGTGTCGAGCCAGCTAGAACGTTCCTCACCCACGAGCCTTTCCTCCTTTCCCTCTATTCCGCCTCCTCTCCCTCAGCCGGTATTTTTCGCTCCGAAAGGTGGCAACCCTACGCGTGTAGGCAGTCAATTCTGAAGTTTCATTCTCCGGCAGGGAGACTATTTATCTAATCCTCTATTTTCTTACAGTCTGCAGTTGGATGGGAATATCATGAGAGTCTTCAGAAGCATGCCTCACAGAAAGGTCCTTTTCTTTCTCTGCCGTTCTTATTTTTATGCAGGCCTTCGCGACTTAAACCGGAATGCGACACTTTAATAGTTTGAAACTGTAGTATTGAAAAGTTTTAACTGTATTTTGTTATGTTTGTTGAAAACCGGTGCGTTTCAAACTATTAAAGATGTCTACTCCCGGCAATTGGACTATATATTCAGATGTGACACTTTGTACCAAATGTAAATGAAAGTTGGTTGTTTGCTTTACAGCTTAGTGTTTACAGTGTTACAGCTTTAGAGTGTAGGGTGTAATAGATGCTTAGAAAATTGGCATTATGAAGCACAAGTCGGAATGTTTCATGCGTCAAAAGAAAATCGATTATTTCCTGTTCAGATTACAGCAGTGGCTTCGGCGGCAAGTACGGCGTCCAAAAAGAACGCCAAGACAAATCCGCCGTCGGCTGGGAATTCCACGAAAAGACGCAGAAGCATGCTTCTCAGACAGGTATGCCTCTTTTAATATTCTTTCCTCCTTCACAAAATCTAGCTCTGATGCGTCGTTTCACGAAAACGTGCGGTGGTTTTGTATGCCCCGTGAGCATGGCCTCTTGAACTAACTGAAGATTGGGCCTCTGGTGATGGTCTATTCATCATTCTAGATTATGCTGTTGGCTTTGGTGGTAAGTTTGGCGTGCAGAAGGACCGCCAGGACAGTGCTGCTCACGGCTGGGACCACATAGAGAAGGTGGAGAAGCACGAGTCACAGAAAGGTGAGGCACGACCCACTGTGGTGGTGGTGATTCGTATTATCAGCGTCTTTCGCGTCTTCACGTCTCTCTGCTCTCTTCCCTCTGTCTCTCACGTTTGTTTATATCGTTACCTTCAACGGACACTTGTAAGTCATAAGCCTTCTCGCTTTCGTGGTCAGTTTTATTGACTCTCGGAATTAACAATTCTTCGTTCTGATGCCTCTATGAGGTCTCCTTTATCTCCTCCTCTTCTTGTGGCTCAGTGACGATCTACTGTCTCATTTATCTGGTGTCTGTGTCCTCAATCGAAGTATGGCGCATATTGTGGACACTGACAAGTGTGTTGGAGGTAGTAACATCCATTCCAACCAAAAGCAGATTAATGGCAAGAGTGTAGTTCAAATGCTTCCTCTGTCTTCTTCTTCCTCTTCCTTCCATGCTTAAAGAACCGTCTACGTAGCTGTCTTAATGTCCCCTCCCCTGCATTTTCGTGCTGTATCAGCTCCCGTGAAGATCCAAGCTATCAGCTTTTGAGCAGCATATGATGTGCTGCAAGACTTGCTTGTACTGCATTATTAACGTGGCAGCATACATATGGAGAGGTGGAAACCGCATGAAGTATTCTCGTGTTGCAACACACACCACTTACTTCGTAGATACTTTGCAAGAAATGGTATTGTACAATGATACAAGCGCCTTTTGAAGAAGGATAGATCCCAGGTTGTAAAGGCATTGAAACCGCTTGTCATTCTGGAACAGATCTGCCTTTCATCTGTTTGTGTTATCCCTATAATCACTTAGTCTTTGAACCCCTTGAAGCTGCTCGACAACAAACCCGAGGTTTCCTTTATGAATTTTAGACTACGCTGTCGGTTTTGGCGGTAAGTTTGGTGTTCAGAAGGACCGCCAGGACGACTCTGCTCATGGATGGGACCACGTAGAGAAGGTGGAGAAGCATGAGTCGCAGAAAGGTGAGACTCGTGGGGAGGATAACCATGTCTCTTGCACAACTAGCATCTCTTGCCTGGTCCTGTCCTTGATGTTATCCTCTGTCTTCGTCATGGCCTTTTCTTCTCTATCTCACAAAAGCATTGCTAATGAATTAGAGCCTGAAGTTTTAGGGTTTGACCCCTTTCTTCCCCAAATTTGCACCCTAAATTGAAGGTTGCCTCTTTAGGGTGAAACCTAATTGTTACTCAGCAAATTGCCCCCACTGAAACATCTCTAGGAATGCACAGTAGCTTTTTTGGCAGCAAATCAGCACAGTTCGTTTGAGTAAAAGATCCCGATTTCTGCCTGAATTTACCATACTGGAAGTTTTTCCACCCAAATTTGCGTGAATTTAGAGCACATGTTGATCTCCCCAATCCCCCCCCCCCCAATTGGGGAAAAAATATTTTCCGCAAACTTCTGCCTCTACTAATGATGTGTCCTTTTCCTGTTTGTGAGCGTGATTTTCTTACACTGTGACCGTTTTAAATCTCCTCTGAGGTTCACTTAAATTTGTCAAGAATTTCTTTCTATATCTGCTATGTTCTCTTTCGTCAACAACACAAGTGCACTATAGCTGCTTGAGGTTGCCAAGTGTGGGTTTCTACCAGGGGTTTGATCCAGAGTTTCTCTGATGGAGGGCACGATCTAGTAGAGCATGCTACATACACTGCCTAAGATAAATTGAAGCACCCTGTGACAACAGGCAGACATTGATGGCAGGGTGGTCATATGTGCCCCTGGTTCATGCTTTTATCTACTGCCAAAGTAGCACAACATCTTAACCCAACATTGGACCGACATTGGCAATGTCGGCCCAATGTTGGGCCAAGATCGGACCGATATTGGGCCAAGATATTGTGCTGCTTGGGCGGTTGTCATCTCTGTGCACAGGCTGGTTGTGCAGACGTCATAATTTGACATGCTTGTGTACGAGTGGTGGGGACCTTACAGATTATGCCAAGGGCTTTGGCGGCAAATTCGGAGTTCAGGAGGACCGCAAGGACAAGTGTGCCCACGGGTGGGAGGAGGTGACGAAACCAGAGGCTCATCCTTCTCAGGTCGACATGAAAAAGGGATTCGGAGGCAAATTTGGGATCGAGACTAACAAGCAGGACAAGGTGTGATGCAGCTTTCTAAATTTTGCACTTTTGTTGGTGCCTGTCGCGAACCTTACCTTGTTTCTTTCGTTTATTCTAGTCGGCATTTGGCTTTTCAGAAGTTGAAAAACCGAAACCAGCATATCAGAAGCCAAAACCAGATGTGGGTAAGTCCCGTAGGGTTTCCTGCAGTTAACGCTATGTCGTCGAAATATGTGATGAGATGAGATGGTTGTCATCTCAAATGCGTATTTGGGAGAGGGTAAAACCTTCCCCCATGTAAAGTTCCCATAGAACACTCCCTGATATATCTTTCTGGCAACGGTACTGCTCTGGGTACACTGGGGGTGTGTACACTAGGTACACACTGGGTACACCAAAGTCGTACCCATATTATCTTGCCTAATACTTTACTCACGTTTAATGTGTGCGACCACACTGCGTACATTAAACGGTAATGACATTCTGTGGATAAGGCTTTACTGAGTGAAGACTTTATGTTTTTAGATACGTAGATTCTTATCCATTAATTCATCAGATGCGACCCAATATCGTTCTTGCAGCTCAGTGGTGTCACCGTTTCCGACAGGTTGACCCTCCTATGCGCCGTCATTGCGGAGATCTGGAAGATCTAGAGCACATCCTTATTCATTGCCTGCACTACCAACCTTACAGATCCGCACTTTCAGTTTCTCTAAATCACCTGTACTCTCACCCTCTCTCTATGTCAAAATTGCTAGGTCCACGGCCAAATCAGGCCCAGCAACACTCTGCCCCAAGAGCGGTTCTAAAGTTTTTGGACACCGTCGGACTTCAGTACTCTTCTTTGAGGGCAATGAGGCGACTCAATATTTCATTTTACCGCATTACCGCAGCAGTGGGGTAGAGTATCGCCGCTGGCGATGAATCTTCCCCTATCACCGTCATTTAAATAAAGTTGTTGTTGTTCTTATCCGTTGAGGGTAAATTGAACGGTTGGGCAGAACGCAACCTTCGATGCAGAGGCATGCCGCGGCTGCGGAATATTCTCGTTTCCCACTGTGGCCGTTTTCTCTTTGCAGAGGTGTCTTCGGAGCGTGCAAAGAGCTTGAGAGCACGGTTTGAGAACATGGCAAAAGCTGGGGAAGAGGAGGCCAAGAAACTGGCAGATGAGGAACGCAAGAAGCGAGAGGAGAAAGATAAGAGGGAGAAAGAGGCTGCCAAGCGAGATGAAGAGGCGAGCTACTTTCTTTTGTTATTATTTATTTATTTATTTCGGCGCACAAAAGTTGTTTTAAGTTGTCAGTACAGACAAGCCAATTAGAAGCTCCATACCAGTGCACTTTGTCTGCAGATGGAGGGTCAGAAGTATGCTGAGAGACTGCATACTTTACCCTAATGTTTGTCTGTGGTAGTCGTGAGTAGTCACTCAAATGGACTATCTTACTCACTGGAACAGCACACAACAAGGAACAGTTCTGTTTGACCCAGGGCTTGCTTCTTCTCTGACCGGAAATCACTATTTTGTGTTCAGAATAGAGCATAGTGCATGAATTTTTTATGTTTTTAAATTGTTACCACAGCAACGGCAGCGCAAGTTACGCGAGGAGCACAAGCGCATAGAAGCTCTGGAAGCGGAGCAGGCAGCATCTCGTAAGGACGAGGATGAAGAGACGCCGAGGGACCACAAGACAGCTCAGCCAGAGGAGAGGCATGAGGAAGAACAACTCATCCGACCGGTTAGTTGGCAGTATATTCCTCTTTTAGTACCAGTTCAGTCTTCCAGAAACTATCAGTCTGTGAGTGTTACCCTATGAGCGTATTGTTAGGGATTGCGTCACCCTTGGATGTGCTTGTCAATTGCGCTCATATGGTTCGCATTTCTTAGCTATATATGCGAAGTTAGCTTAATAACAGAATGTTACGAGGAAAATTTAAGGACAGTACAGAGCTTCAATGTTTTAGACAGCTGGAATTGAGCTAGATTGGTATAATACGTGCTAACAGAGCACAAAGGACACAGACAATGGGCAGAACATACCTGCCGGGTCTCCCAGTTTATCCAGGAGACTCCCCGATTTAGACCACTTTGTACGGTCGTACGGTCGAGAAACAAACCTCTCAGAAAATGCAGCCAAACACAGAGATCGACAAGACGACTGCCAACTTACAACTGGAAGTTTATTATACGAAAGTTTATTACGTGCTTAGTTAGCATGCTTAATGTTAATCAAAGCTCCTGCTCACGCTTGTGCGAACATTTTTTTTTTTTTTTTTTATGCAGGGCACGCGTAAAGACCATTCCAGGGTATCGGTGATCCCGAGGGAACTGGTGGTCGCCCCCAAGAAGGAAAGCAGCCCCGACGTGTCTCCGCAGGAAGAAATCGCCGCTCCTACACCCACTCCGGTGACGAAAGAGACCCCTGCTGCTGTCCCCCCTACTGCACGTATGGCTGCCCCTGCAGCTGTCCCTGCAGCTGTCCTGCAGCAAGGCTCAGATGAAGATAACGTCTACGAAGTCGTGTCCGCACCAAAAGAAGAGCCAAAAAAAGTTGTGCCACAGATCCATCAGTCGCCCGTGGAGTCGGACTCAAGTCCAGAATCAGCACCAGGTGAAATTACTGCGTTCATTTAATTAAGGATGCTCGTTATCTGCAAACCGCTCACCAATTGAAGAATTTTTCTCGTAATTTTTTTTTTTACTTTCCTTACCATTATTTAATGCTGTAGGACTTGCATGATGTGTGGCATTGAAATAGGTTCCATTACATCCATTTTGTCTTCTAGGTGAAGCCCAGGAGGAAGACCTCTATGAGGTTTTGGAACCGGCAACGTCCAAGATATCGGCAGTGGCCCTTTACGACTATCAGGCTGGTTAGTCTAAGAACTGCTTCATTGTGCTAACTTTTAAAAAAAATTTTGATAGGCCTCACGTTTACCACTTAGCTTTAGAGTCTGAGTCACTACCTTTGTGCCTTGCGCGGAAGTAGCCACTGCGTGATATGCACTGTGCATGTGAACCATTGTTCTTGCGCAATTTTTCAGCTGACTACGACGAAATATCCTTTGATCCTGACGACATCATTACAGACATCGAAGCTGTGAGTCCTTTTTTTTTCTTGTGTTTATTTCACTAAATGCACTATACGATGGCAGAATTCATTCATTTAGACGCTGAATCCAAGTTTGAAGCAAAGGCACACACACACTACCGTTTTATTCTAAAACATCCGTATTAGCACTATCCAAGCCATGGCCAGGCACTTTGTCGTGGCTTGAGCAGGGTACTGCCGTACAAAATCCTTTCAGGCAAATGCCAAATAAGATGGTTTTCTTGAAGACTTATACAATATAATTTGGTGAAGAATCATGTTTGAACCTTCAGCAGTCTACTTGAATGTTGTCATCGTAAAATGAAAAGGAGTATCAAAATGTGGTACGACTTGATGTGGCCTTTGCAAACTGTCCTTCAGTGCAGAATCCAAGAGTTTATATAACAGAGGTCAACACTGTTGACCCCTGGTGCCCGAAGTCTTCAAGAAGGATATGGCACGCTTCTTGTCTGTATATAATATTGACCCAATTAAGTGGTTTCCTTTTTATTTCTTTTTTTTTTCTGTGTTCCATGGAAATAGATCGACGAAGGATGGTGGCGTGGAAAATGCCACGGCAAGGTGGGTCTCTTCCCGGCCAACTACGTTCAGCCGCTCTTCTAGCAATCGTCGACTCCCCCAACTCTTGCTCACGAGGCTCACAGGAACAAATGTGGAACCCACGCAACGCAGCAGACGACGACCTATCCTCGCAGGGTCTGTGGATTCCAAGCCAACTTCCGAGTCGACTTCGTTGCCGCGAGGTGGTTACAAGTATGCCAAACGCACTAACACGTCACGGGTGCAGCGATTGTGTCTTGTCATTTATATTCCTAACCTTCGTTACCCCCTTGATTCAGCGGTTCTGTCGGGTAACACTCGCTGAAAATTTATATATCGTACTTGTAAAACAGATTTTTTTTAACGCATAGTGGTTGTACATCTGCAATGACTGCCTCTGTACATTTTTACGTGCCTTCGTTACATCGTCTGGCTGATGGCATTATTTGATTGCATTACTAAGCGAGAAATAGAACACACCATATTTTACTTGCGATATTCAGTCTATTATACATCCGGCTCGGTTTTCTATGACACACGGTCCTATCAACGTCCTAACAACGTCCTATCAACGTCCTAACAACGTCCTATCAACGTCCTAACATGTTGGTCAATGTCCTAACAACGTCCTATCACGTTTCTTTGTCGGACGTCCAGAGGATCACCAGTCGTGGAAAAACCAGCTGTGCTTTGTTCTAATAAATATGGTGATTAAGTATTGTTATGCATCTCAAAGCAAGTCATATTGCTACGACGCTACTGTCTATAATCTTCCATATTGTACAATGATGAGCCAAGGACAATTGAGATTTGTACACAAATATCATAACTGCGCCACAAAGCTAGTAGCGAAGTATACTGAAGGCGATTAGTGCCGTGCATTATTGATCAAGCATATGTTTATCACCATTTTGCTCTGGTGTATGCAATATGTATTTTGTAATACAATTGATATACACACGAATGACATTGTGTACATTGAATGCTACCTTCATTGTAAACATTGTTTACACTTTACTTTCCTTTAGCACAGTACTTAAGGTTAAGGACATACTGATCAGTTGTGATAAAGGCCTTGGTTGTCTTGCAAATCAAGTTTGTGATGTTGGTTGCCATTGACACCTGCCGCAACGACACCGAATATCGTCTGAATGTACAAATAGTGTCCTGACGGACTTGTGACATCCTATGGATATCTTAGGGATATCCGTCGGACGTACATTCGTTACATTATTATGCGGACATTATTCGTACATCCAGAGGATATTCGGTGTTGTTGGGGTGTTGATTATGCCATGTACTGGTTTGTATTGAATGTACAGGGTCTCCAGGGGCAAACTTTAAACCTGTTTCTGTGTCTTCCACGATGATTGCTTGGCTTGCAGCAGTCAGGAAGACATATTTTCTGCTTTAATGCCAGCAGCGATAACCTGGAATTAGCCCCCTTTGTTTTGTAGCGTAATTGGGACGAGGCTATCTTCTGTGCTCAAAAAATATCCGTCAATCAGTCACTAGGCACAGAAACTGCATGCGTGTCGATGCAGTTGAAAATCTCTTTTGCTAGTGAACTCACCTACATGTTTCAGACAACATCAGAGATAATGGAAGCACGACATTTTTTTTCTTAAAAAGGGGGCAACTGTTTCTTAGCCCTGTAATATAGCTCAATATTTGTGGTTCCTTAATAATGAATATTTGTTCTTGGGAATATTTGTTTTTTCTTTGCAGTGTGGGAAAGATATAAGGATAAAGGATAAATTAACAATACGATAACGATGAACGATATAACGCATGATTATATGATGTAGCGTAAGACAATGCCACAGCAAAGCAGCTTCATCATCTGTTTCAGACACCATTGTGAAGTATTGAGTAGCAGTGACAAGTTGTGGGCACTCCTTGCAGAAATTCTAGAAGTGGTTACCTTGAGAGGCTGCTCTTAATCCTTACAATTCACGTTGTGAAGGAATTGTGTCTTTTTCTTTTTTTTTTTTTATAGTCTGATTATTATGATGTGAACATGACATATGCAGTACTTGAACTGCAGTGAAGTTTATCTGGGGACATCTACATAATTTTCCAGGGTTAGACATATAGAGCTGCATATTTTGTTTTTGTAACGGTGTACTTTTTATTACCATTTTTAGCATTTGTGTCTTCTGATGCGAAATCGAGAGCTTTCTTTCTCTTTTTTTTTCTGGCTGTGATCTAAGAGTTCTACAAAAAAAGATATTGTATTAAAAATAACCAGCTACGTCTGAAAAAGCCACACATGCATTTGTGCACTGTTCGAGTTTCTTTCGCATATGTACACAAACACGTTGGCAATAGCTGTAACTATATAAGTTGAAATAAAATTTATATGTTACCACGACTGTACCATGAAACTTGCTTCCTACGCATGCGGCTAACATCTCATCAGACTACTGCCATGCTACATAATTCCTACAAGCCACTTTTGTCTCCCATACTGTCAATGGCACACACAAAAAAAGTTTTTATCTTATCAGTTTGGTGCTCCCCGATATCCTGGTGGAAGTGATAGTCATTCCTTTATCAGTCCACGCCTGGTAAAAACCCGTTCAGCCGGAGCCAGGTAAATGAACGAGATGCGGAGTTCTGAATTTTAAACATCCCTCTTCCGATGTAGAAAAACCCAAGGAACATAGGAGGAGGCAGGCGCTTTGCTGACGTCATTCCAGAACCAGTCGTGCAGGCGGGAAACCACAACGCTGTCTGTGTCTTCCACTGTCTCTGCAACTGTTTTCTGGTGTAACACTCTGTTCACCAACGTAACTGCAACCTAACAGAAGCTCTATAGCACAATTTGTTGTTATGAGAATAACTCATACAAACATAATGTTGCTTTGGTTAAATTTTACCGTTTAGTTTCGGTTTGCATGTCTTGTTTTGGTATATCTCCGCTAGGGAAAAACGTCCAAACTGCTCCAGCCAATGGGTGAACGTTTGTAGTAGGGATTCCGAGAAACACGGCGACGGACGGCCTTTCACATTTTGTGTTTGTTCGATTGCTTGCTCTTGTCGTGAGTCACTCAAAAGTCTACTGTGATGGGTTCGTGCTGTGTTACATAGTATACTGGACAGATTATTAACGACAACAACACGGTAAGTGCATCTGTACGTTGTTAGACCGCTGCTAGTGTTTCCGTTCCCACAGATTGTCCCGGAGATGAAAGAGTGTTCGAAATGTTTCGAACTCGCATCTGTATTAAAGCTAGGCCTAACTGTTTTCAAGTTTGTTACGAGGTTTACGTTTGTTGTACAAAAGACAAAAATCGAAGATCGAAAATGTGGTATGAGGAATGTTACGCGTGAATCGTGAAGTTGCTTTCCGTTGCTTTCAACTGTAGTTCTCCGTGTTGTGACATGTAGCTTGTTTGTTCCGAGAAAACTGTTTGCTTGTGACCCTGAGGAAAACCACAGGTTGTGATGAAAACTGATATACACCTGAAGGAAATCACAAGAAAGTTGACAAAATGTGTCATTTGCTTAATGTTTGTCACTTTTCGCCTGCCAAGCTCCTCTGTGTTTAAAGCACAGGTTCGTGCGCTGATCCGATCGTACTGTACACCTCACAGGACTCCGTCCTAATGCCACCAGTTTTTGACGTGCTTTATTATGTTTTGGTTCGATCGCTAAATACATTGCGGCGCATTTATTGCAACAAAGAGAGACAGTGGTAATCGAAATGCCACATGCGTACCCCACGGCTGCACGTGCATACTGGTACTGCGGACGGAACTCGTCATGTCGTCTGCTAAATTTAGTGTCTGTGAACGGGTTGTCATATTCGTCATACATATATTTATGCCCATACATATATATATATATATATATGTCAGACATATATATATATAAATAATAAATTGCAATATTGTAAATAACGAACGAGAACGATTTGACGGACAGTTTTGTATCGCGAATTTCACTCACTGGGTTATCAGCCTTGTTTTATCACAGAGCTAGAAGCGCCTGCAACACGTTGTTCCATGTGTGAAATGGCGTGACATCTTTCACAGCGTACTGTAAACGAGAACGATTTGACGGACAGTTTTGTATCGCGAATTTCACGCACTGGGTTATCAGCCTTGTTTATCACAGTGCTAGAAGCGCCTGCAACATGTTGTTCCATGTGTGAAGTGGCGTGACATCTTTCACAGCGTACTGTAACTCTGTAAGACTGTAGTAACCCGAAGAAAGGCCCATACGTTTGATGCCGTTACCCCCTACACTGTAACGCTAATCGCGAATCCAACGTAAAGAGCAGTTGTACACACACCACTCTGTGTAGTTTTCTGATCCTCATATCGATGCCATAAGCACGTTGTGCGAACAGATCCAGTGATATGTCTGTTCCTTAAGTTAGTTTCATTTTGCAAAACAGATATTCTTCTAAATCAAACAACTCAGAAAAAGGTAATGACACCTTTTTCCTGAGTTGTTCGATTAATTTGGTTCATGGGCATTGGAGACCAATTGCTTACGTTGTATTCAGGTACTCTTGCTTGCTTTTTCCATCAGATGGCCATGTCCTAGCACCAAATTTTTATCGCTTTATTTCCACATCTTTGAAAGCAGTATCCATCAATGAATATTCCAAAGCACACGGGCTGGGGAAGTTCACTGGTGTTGTGAAACCTATCACATGCAGTGTTTTTGGAACATTGTGCTTGTATACTTAATAGCGTCGTTACATTTCTTACAGCAATGAACAAGCTTGAGCAGACTCATCTGAGCCTGTAAACTGAGCTATTCCAGGTGAGCCACGGTTTCAAAATCTGGGATAAGGACTGTTTTCATTTCTCCTCCTCTTTTTATATCTCTTTCTCTCTCTCTCTCTCTCTCTCCCTACCTCATCTGAAGGTCCACTAACATTTCTCTCTGCTTGGATAGTTGATGCATATGGCCTACTAACCATGCAGAATTCTGTAAGCCTAGATGATGTGGGTAAGGTTAACTTTTGCTTGTCCTGTCTCTGTCAGTCTTGCATGTTGCGATGTTTCAGAGTTTCTTGGCTCTCTTTGCATGGGATGGAATGATTGATTGATATCCAAAAAACATGGGTCTGTTTGCTTTGTTTAACTTCTGACATACAACAAATTAGCTTTTTGCATGTGTGGTTTCATGTTAAAAGCTATCCGGTCGTAACATACAAGGACTAAGTAAAGCGACCACACGAAAAAACAGGAGGAACATACAATGTCTGTTTACGTTTCAACACTCAAACTTGGCAGTGCAAAGCAGTTCCCCTTACTTTTTTTAATTTTTTTTTTTACCTCTCCCAAACCACTGGCACCAGTTTAAGGCATGCGTGAGTCCTCAAGCTGGCACTTCCTTTGATGTTTTTAATTTTATTTTTGTGTTTTCACAATACAAAAAGTGGAAAACACGACACAGTGAGTCGCGGAGGCTCGGACATTTTGCTGTGTGTCAAAGATATTTATTTGTTTATTATTCAAAAGACCCAAAGGACCGCTAGGGGTCATTACATGGGCAGGCAAGACAATGAATCTATAAAAAAAAAAATACATTGGCCACTGCAGTCTAACAACAACAAAAAATAATGATAATATAAGCATTGCAACATTGATTTGACAATGAAATCTCTATTGGTCAAACAGATAGGAAAGTAATATGCGTGCCAAAGATTGCAGGGTCATGGATGTCAAGAGTGTCCTGTAGAAGAGAATTTCTCAGTCCGCTCAGAGTTCCACTGCTGTGATTAGGAAGAACCTTCAATTAGCTTGGCAGTCAAATGGCAGGGCCCATGGTAGTTTGTGCGGAAAATGTTAACGTGCAAATAGGGTTAACCCCCTAACTCTGTCCGTGTTGTCGAGGGTGCTACAGCGTATGGTAACACTGATGGTAACACTGTTTCGAGTTCGTAGATTTTCATATATATATTTTTTATTTTTTTATTTCTGATTGTGTGCAAAGCAGCTTTCAGATTGGTATTTCCCATTCGGAAACATCATAAAAATGCAGTACGTATTCTACTCATGCGTGAAAGGTTACTCCCACAAGGACACAATCACGTACATTTTCATATCTGACGATGAGAGCAAGACGTACAGTCCACTTATCAGAGCAAGCAACACGTGCAGCCCATGAACGTGTTATCTGCATACTCTGTCTCGGCGTCAACGCTGGTATAATCGGGATCCTGATTTGGATCTGACTGCTTCACTGAGAGAGTCTGGGGAAAGGCAGTGCAAATTTTTGCAGAAGTGTTCTTACTCACACAGTGAAGTCCACTGTTGCAGGTACAGCTCACATTCTTCCACCAGTATTTTTAAGGACAAGTATCATAATGGAAAAAACGTGGTTATGTACTAGCCTTCCACAGGGCAGCAGAGTGGTTCGTTGTTTCGCATTTACTTTATCTAGCTTCGAGCCTTGTCCTCCTCCTTCTCTAGCTTAGAGCGGATGTCTCTTAGACATCAGGTTGAGCAGAAATATTATCTAATTTCTTACACAGTGAAACGTGGGAGCAAATAACGAGGACAGCAATCACATGGACAGGCCACAAGCCCTCTAATCTAATCATGTGGTATGTCCATAACAGCTGTTGCCTTAGCCGGTAGTACATTCATATCACCCAAATATACAAATCCAGGCTAAAGGATAGAACAGAAAGAAAATGACATTATGAAATCACAGAACATGTAGTGTAATCGTTTCCATGCAAAATGCACAAACAATGGAGCCCCACAAGGTCTCGGCACAGGTTATCTTGCCTCTGGACAAGTTTTAATGCAATGAGGCACAAAACTGCTTTGATCTGTAAGATGAAATGCATTCGACCGTAGGTCACATGTCCACGTTAAGTGGCACTCTAGTTGCACCATTTGAAAACTTGTTAATGTGGTCTCGACTGGCAGTTGCGCGAATGCTCGTGTATAACCGTACTCCTATAAAACTGTCAGGCATCATGTTAGTACCTACAATTTTTATTACAAATGGGCTCAGCTGTACCCCAACTCATCCGCCCGAATATACCTCTCTATTTTTTGCTCACAAATTGAAACTTTTGCAATAAAACCCAGCTTTCAGAATGTGAGCAGGTTGCAAATATGTATGTGTATACATTGAGAGACGGTCTCACTTCAAATCTTACCTCATCTGTTGTCGTTCACCAGCTGAAGTAATAGAGCGTCACATGGCGACAGCTGACGGCAGTGGGACCTACATGGCCCCCGTGCAAGAGCGGCCCTACGTGATGATCACCGAGCAGCCTGCATCTCGAGCACTCAGATTTCGTTACCAGTGCGAGGGGAGGTATCCTGGTACGCTCGTCGGTGTCAGCAGCACAGCTGAAAACAAGACCTATCCTACCATCAAGGTATGGCTTTCTCAATGGACAATGTATTGCCGAGCAATGTATGTATGCCGAGCCAATGTACCATCAAGGTATGGCTTTCTCAGTGGGCAATGTATTGCCAAGCAATTGCCGAGCAATATATGTATGCTGAGCCAATGTACCATCAAGGTATGGCTTTCTCAGTGGACAATGTATTGCCGAGCAATTGCCGAGCCAATGTATAGTTAGGGTTCTTTGTTTTCGGGTTAAACACGATTTTTCGCGACAGTTCGCCCCCGAACAAATTTTCAAGAATTTGGGTAAAAACCGATATCGGCCCGAGGTCGTTGCGGTCCTTCAACTTGTCGTTCTCGGTAAACCGTCGGAAAAGTGAATCATAACATCGGCAGAGAGAGCTATTTTATCACAACCTCCTCCCTCCTGTTTGTCCTCCATTTATAATCCCCTCCTGCAGGAGTCAAAGACAAACTTTTGTGGAGCTCGGGCAAGTGTTTGAACACTGCGGTCATTCACTATCCCAGTTCCGAGCGGAAATATAAAAATTATTGTTTCTCGTCCCATTGTCACAGCAGCGGCTTGTTTCACACGCCTTTTCGTTTCACCCGAAAATTTCCCGATGACATATCAAACAGAGACTGTAGCGCCCGATTTCTCCCCGAATTCTCGTGCGTGAATAGCACCAGATTTTTACCCCCCGAATTTGAAAAATCATAAAACCCAAAAACGAAGAACCCTATGTATAGTTAGGGCCTGACTTTTTCGGGTTTTATTTTTGGCCAAATTCGGGGGGTAAAAATCGGGTGATATTTTTCATTTGAAAATTCGGGTGTATTCTGGTTAAATCCCGTTACGGCATATTCTGTCGTCAGGAATTCGGGTGCATTCGGGTGATTTTTATTTGTTTAATAAAAATTTGTCTTAACATGGAGCTAATGTTTAGCAATGTTATCAAACTTTATTTTAATGCACGCTTATGAGTGTGCCACGCGACACGGATGTTTTCGGGTAGATTCGGGTTAAACCCGAATTTTACAGATTTCGTTCGGGGGGTAAATATCGGGCGGATACGGGTTTAACCCTAAAAAGTCAGGCCTTATGTATAGTATGTGCTTCACATATTTCTTTGTGCAAAAGATAATTGGAAGTAACCATTTCAAGGTTAGAACACAAACCTCAGGGTGCATTAGAACACGAAAGACCGAGATATGGCTGTCGACAAAAAGGGCAGAGAGCGTCAGGTATCGAACCTACGCTTCATAATTGGCGGTCGAGCTCGAGGAAGTGCGCATGTTCAGTTCATACCACTGTCTTGCTCTTTCGACAGCTGCCATGCTACAATCATGTAAAACCTGCTTGCAGATTTTAGAAATGCATCGCTTGCATCAGTTTTCGTGGGAAATGTGGAAGCATCATGTTTGTGCAACATGATGAAATTTATTGTATAGCAGTACAGTGAACCCTCGTTAATATGACCCCCGATAATCTGACGTGCGCGCTTTACGACCATACTCCTGGGGAACAATACTGTGAAACCTCTGCAAATCTCCCCCTTTAATATGACAATTCCGCATTATGACCAAAATTTTTGGGAACGACCATGGTCATAAAAACTAGGGTTCACTGTATATGCTCGAGTCGCATGAAATTTGCGTTGTTCCTTCCGTTTATTTTTGTGATTCCAAAAAATGTTTCCTAATGTTTTAGGTGATGAACTATGTGGGCAAAGGAGCAGTCGTGGTGTCTTGCGTGACAAAGGACCAGCCCTACCGTGTGCACCCTCACAATCTGGTAGGTAAAGAAGGATGCAAGAAGGGCATCTGCACGCAGTACCTGAGGCCGGACATGACCTGCAGGTAAGGGCTGTCGCCGTGCGGTGCAGTATTTCGGTGTTTCGTAATAGCCGATCTGCCGCAGCTTCACGAGCCTCGGAATCCAGTGCGTCAAGAGGAGGGACGTGGAACAGAACCTGCTGGACAGGGAGAACATACGCGTGGACCCGTTTCAAAGTGAGTTCCCACTTTCTCCCTTTTTTTTTTTGTCTCTTCTGTGTGCAGATCTGTGGGCGTCGTGAACCGTAAAACATGAGATGTCGCTTTGACGTGTTCTCTCCTCTCTCACTCTCTCCTCTGTCTTTTTTTCTTTTTTTTTCATATACATTGTACTGTTTTATGCAGAAATGGCGCAGGGTAATGTTCAGTGAGCAAGGAATTGCTAGAGGTATTATTACCTAGTTATACAAAACGTATTGTGATGGCGAAACCCCCCCGATTCCACTGTCACAATGCCGTCATCTGCGCCCGATGAAATAGCTACACATCGAATAGCTCTGTTCACATGTACTACAATCTCCAGAGAAGTTGTTTCGTTTACCATAAGGCACCTTCTAATTCAGATGGGTTCGATCACAAGGACCAAGCAGGAAGCATAGATCTGAATGCAGTGAGGCTCTGCTTCCAAGTCTTTCTCGAAGGTCCAACTCCAGGGAAGTACACGGTGCCACTGGCTCCAGTCGTCACCGAAGTCATCTACGACCGAAGTGAGTGTTACGCAACAGCTGGGTAGCACCGGCTGCTTTTGCACGTAATTAGAGTTGACTGTGCGCAGCATTGAAGAAGTCATCAGCGCAGTAAGAAATGCATTTGAAAGCAATGAACACCATTATCGTAGATGAGATATATGATAAGTTGGACTAGCTTCCAATCCGTTGTCAAGGAAGTACCGTATTTGCGCAGCTGTAATGTGCAGTTATATTAGCTCCAGAAAATCCCATAAATAACTAGACGTTGGAGTGCAGATTAAAAAAAAAATAATTAATAAAAAAATTAATACAAAATAAAATTAATAAAAATAATAATAAAAATTGGAAGCCGAACATCGCGCACGTCATAAAACACGTTTTACAGAATGTGCATGTGCATACCCGAGGAGACTGGCAGTTGACTCATTCGCAGCTCCTTGACATAGTTAGGGCCTGACTTTTTAGGGTTAAACCCGTATCCGCCCGATATTTACCCCCCGAACGAAATCTGTAAAATTCGGGTTTAACCCGAATCTACCCGAAAACATCCGGGTCGCGTGGCACACTCATAAGCGTGCATAAAGTTTGATAACATTGCTAAACATTAGTTTCATGTTAAGACAAATTTTTATTAAACAAAAAAAAATCACCCGAATACACCCGAATTCCTGACGACAGAACATGCCGTAACGGGATTTAACCCGAATACACCCGAATTTTCAAATGAAAAATATCACCCGATATTTACCCCCCGAAACAGTCTGAAAGAGAACCGTGTGCGAGAACATGATGGGGCACTGAGCTGTTTGATCTTTTCTCTTAATTTCCGTTTCTTGACTTAACGCTTACGTTCCGAAGAAGAAAAAAAAAGTGTGTTTGAGAGTTCCTGTTCATGTTCCTGCTGCCGTGCTCGTAATGAATTTGTATTGTTTATTGACAGAGGCCATGTCTGATCTGACGATCACAAAGTTGAGCCATACGTGTGCTCCTGTGTCAGGAGGGCAGGAAATGATACTACTCTGCGATAAGGTGGCCAAAGGTTAGCTATGAGTTCACATTATTATTTCATGAAAGTGGAAATGCAAGCAACAATTGTGACAGAGGATCGGGACTTCGGTGGGCTGCTCAAAGTTCCTCCTCTCTCTCTCTCTCTCTTCCGCATGCCATGTTGTTGTTGTTGTTGCTGACTTTCTCATGAATTGCTCGTTGAAATATATTACACAAGCTTAAGCGGTCGTGTCATTGTACCCTGAACCCTGTCAAAGTAGCATCTTTAGCTGCGCACTCTATCAACAGGAGTCTGTGCGAGAGATTGAAATTTGTAGCGAGCGTTAGTCCTGTACAGTACCTTAACCGTTTTTTCTGAGAGCAAGGTAACTGCGGCATTCCCCAAGCACGCACAGCTTCTCCATCCGGTGCAGCATTTCACGAGCTTTCCCAATAACAAAATAATAACAACATCATCACAAACTCTCTTCAGTTTTAAAATGTGCACATATGTTGGCAATTTAATGATTTAATGGGGCAAATAGTGCCTCCTTCAATGACATAACATCCTGGCACAAATGATCATTGAAGTCAATGACCATTGAACTTGCGGGTAGCGCCACCAAGCGTGTAAAGCGTCAAGCAATCAAAGACCATTGGATTCAATGTGTACATATGTTGGAAATTTAATGATTTAATGGGGCAAATAGTGCCTCCTCCAATGACATAACATCCTGGCACAAATCCCAGATGACGTAGAAGTGTGGTTTGAAGAGGACTGCGAGGGTCAGACCCAGTGGAAGGATCGGGCCGAGATCCTCCCCAATGGAGTGCACAAGCAGGTGGCCATCTGCTTCCGGACGCCACGTTACAAGGATCCCTCCGTCGAGCATCCCATCGACGTGCACCTCCTGCTCCGGAGACCCTCAGACGGAGCCCTTAGCGAACCCAGGGCCTTCACGCTGCATCCCAAGGACCGGGGTTAGTTTGCCTCCACTACTAAGATACGGACAGTCGGCGAATGATTAATAATATACTGGTAAATGCTACTAATAATGTCCTAACGAGTTCATACGTCCGATAGACATCCCTCGGATATTCACTGGACGTACGAATCCGAGTTGTACATCCAGAAGACATTCGGTGTTGTCCGGGATGCTTTAGTAGCATCCAGAATGTCCTCTCGATGTACGACTCGGATTCGTACGTCCGATGGATATCCGAGGGATGTCCATCGGACGTATGAACTCGTTAGGACATTATTGGTACATCCAGAGGACATTCTGTGTCGTTGGGGATTACGCGGTTCACAAAGTATGTGGTTCCTTTCCTTCCTTTGCAGACCCAGAAGCCATTGACCGCAAGAAGCGAAAAATTAGTGAAGGCTACTTAGACAGGTACCTTCAAGAAAACCTTGCTCTTGGTGGACCAGTGGGTAAATATCTACTTTACTTACGAAGGGCAGCACATGGGTAGCAACGAAGTTACAGGATGTCGTGGGAAGTACTTCAAGCACCAAGTACTACTTAAACTACATTTCTGAGTACATATATAGATACTTTTCTATAAAAGTAACTTGTAACTGTAACTGGTTACTCCAAACTATCGCAATATTTTCCACGCGTCAGTTCTCTAGCATCGTTTTTGTCGAGGCTTCAAATACCCTACCGTTATTCCCAACCAGGAATCCATCAAGTTCTGTCATCTCGCACGCAGCCAAGATGGCCTTAGACTATAACTCACGCCGTGCATGTTACAGCCAATGGAAAATCCCCTGTTAAGAACACAATATAGCTATGCTTGAACAGTAAAAGTGGTAAAACAAGTTTTTCAGTTACACCTATTCTGCTTTTTCTCCTTAAAAGGTAACTGTCAAGTAACTGAGTTGTACTTTGATGCGGCGACTGCAGCTGAAACTAGTTACATTTGAAGGCTCTTACAGTCACTATTTTTCCAGGCTAATGCTCCTGTTACATGGGCAGTTTTGAATGACCATTGAAGTCAACGACCACTGAACTTGCGGGTAGCGCCACCAAGCGTGTAAAGCGTCAAGCAGTCAAAGACCATTGGATTCAATGCTCCTTTATAAGTTGACATGTTGCACGCAAGTGGTGCTACGCGCATGTTCAATGGCCGTTTGTTTCAATGGTCATTGAAGACTGCCCATGTAACAGGGCTATTACTGTAACTTAGTTACTTTTTTTTTTCACTAACTTACTTATGGCTTATGGAACAGTAATTGTTCTGAGTGATGAATCAGTGCCTCTCACAATTGCATGCAATATGAGCATAATTAGTGCCCTGTGTTTTAGGGTAAAACCCGGCAAAACCCGCTTTTACCCCCCTGATTAGCATCATCACCACTTCGGGTAAAACCCGAAAAAGCCAGAAAACGAACTCTGCAAAGTTCCAATTCAGCCACCAATATGGCCACTGGAGAACGCTAAACACTGTACATTCAGCACAACTGTTCCGCATCTTATGTCAGTCCATAATGCGAGAAGCGCTCTTTTTTTATTTTCCACCCGATATCGCCTGATTTTACCATGTCTTATGGCTCCCGAAATAAAATGCAATATTTACCCCTGATTAAACATAAAACCCGAAAGCACAGGGCCATAAGCATAATGCAAACACCTCCGACGCAAGTTAAGTACAATTCCCTTTCATTTAAAGCCCCAGCTGCAATAGCTGTCCCCAGGACCATGCGCCAGGCCGTTAGGATGCAGCCAAGGGCTGAATCTGGTAAGCAAGGCTGGGGGCACTCTTTCCATTTTCATCCTTCTGTGGCATACTAAAGCTTTGTCATTAAAAAGGACCTCTTAGCGTGGCTCTCTAGAGTACAGTGTGTGTTTCATCATCATATGAAATGTTTCCTCGAATTTATAGCTTCTTTGCAACGTTGCTAATCACACCTTGCATTTCATGCAAATAATTAGAAGAGCCTCAAGTTTTAGGGTTTAACCTGTTACTTCCCCGAATTTGTACCCCGAATTGGAGGTTGCCTCTATAAGGTGAAACCCGATTTTTACCCGGGGAATTGTCCTCACTGAAACGTCTGTAGGAATGCGCACTAGCTTTGTTTGGCAGTGAACATAATTACCTCACCGTTTGTACCAAGTTAGTTTGAGGAATAGAGCCAGATTTCTCTCAAAATTTAGCATACTGGAAGTTTTTTTTCCATCCGAATTCGAATGAATTTAGAGCACATGTTGAATTCCCCGATTTTCACCTCCCAAATTGGGAAAAAAAAATATTTCCCGGAAACTTGAGGCTCTACAAATCATTCATGGTCCAAAACTTATGCTCTGAAATAAGATTATCATCGCAGAATGGAAATTTGAAACAAAGAAACAGGGGTATATTTGGTTTATTTATTTTGGTACGAATTTGGAATTATACGATACGCGTCGCCCCGAGAGATTTGTATTGTCGAGATACTACTGCGTGTCACAAACAACTTAGTCACGCTCTGCACCTTGGCACAAGATAACGACACGTCAAAAATGTGTTAGTGTACCTACTCAAGCATCGTTTCATCTTACGGATATCAAAAGCAACTCAACTTCCATTTCCTCAGCACAAGCTCCGATCCTGGAGGCCCCATCCGCGATGCAACAGTCCCCACTAGTAGCGCAGACGCTGACACCACTCCAGGCCGTACAACAGTCCCAGTTCCGGGGCCTTCCCACCAACATGGCATCTCCGTTCGAACCGGATGCCGCGGAGGTCGTGGAGACAGCGGAGAAGCTCGACAGCCTCGACCTCGGCATCGACCCCAACGACATCGGCTTAACGTCGGGGGAGCTCAACATGAACATGTGCGATCTGAGTTCCAATAATTTATCCCTGGTCAACCTGTCTGCGAGCCTCTTTGACAGTGGGAACAACCTGCAAGAAAACATGTTGGACGATGGGGGAGCAGCCAACAGGAGCTTGCGCCGGCTTCAGAACGAGATTGATGCCCTCAACAACTTGAGTGGGGGACTGCGCCCCTTCAAAAACGAACCCTCTTAACGCTGGGATCACGTGTAACAGGGAGGGTATGTTGTCTCTTTTGCGGTCCTGCCATCGTACCGCAGTTGTAACACATTGTTTTTTTTTTGTGTGTGTCCTTTTTGTTACGACTGGTGTGTGTCCTTTTCGTTACGGCTGTGCAAAGGGTGAAATCGTCAGTTGGAGGTGGCTCGAGAAATCGCGATGGAATGTTGAGCATTTAATGGGATAACAAGAAGTAATGGTACAAGAATGTACAGCTCCAGTCAACCTTAACACTGGAAAAAAATTCGGTCTCGTTTTTCCGAGCGCGATAGCAGCCACCCTTGGGGCACTGGGGGAATGTTAAATTAAAAAACATCATTGCGTTAAACTAGCGGAATAGAATCATTTTGTTCAATTAAGATTTCCTCATGGCCCGGAAGATCGCTGTAATCGCGCTCTGGAGTGAGTACCATATTTTTTGTGGTGTTGTTACTAAGGTTGACAGGAGCTGTACCATTGAAGCCATTGAAGTACAACAGACATACTTGCATAAGGCTAAACATTAATTTGTGAGAAATCCACATTGTCCATTAGGTATGTGCAGTCAAAACGTTCTATAGATATTTGCATATTCGCACAGCCATAGGTAGAGCCCATAGCCTTCCGTGGAATTTGCCATGTGTCGCGGAACCTGCTGTTTCCCCAGAACCGTCCGTTTTTCGCGGAATATGCGATATCTTACGAAATTGTCTACAGTTTTCCAGCGATCTGCAACGTTGTCGCGGGTTAAATCCGATCAGTGCCCGACGCCACTGATAATGCCGGCACTTACACGGCTGGATGTGTCGTGACGAAAGGAAATGTAACGACAGCAGCCCCCTCCCCGGAGACAGATTGACAGAGTTGAGTCCAGTTTTCTTTGCACATTACAAAGTTACGAAAGGCTGGCAAAGCGTCGGGGATGAGTCGGCATGCGATCTCAGGAGGGTGCTCCACCTCTTTTTGTGTGTTTCCTCTTGCCCGCGGAGCCCCGCAGATTTGTAGGTCCCACTTCGCGGAAAAGTAAATTTTCTACTGCAGAAAGCTAGGGGCTTTAGTCATAACCTCAACAGATCTCTGGGGGGGAGGAGCACAGATGGAAAAGTCATAGGCGAAGGGGCTTCAGATGTGGACAAAAAAGACTTGGTGGGCTGTTCCTTAACTTCTCCCTCATTTCAACCCTCAGTGCATATCTCATTGAAAGCCACGCCGAGATCATCCATGCCCTGATCCTAATTTGCTTCGCAATCTGCCGCTCATGACTCTCGACATGATAGTCGGGTCGACCCTGGTGTGAAGTAGGCCCAAGGTGCTCATTTGCTCGCACATACCAATATTAATGTTGGATAATCGACTCAGTTTGAACTGCTTTCAGGTCTGAACCACCTGTAGTCCTTTTTGTGTCTTATTCTTTTTTTTACTATGACCCAACATGGAGCTGATGAGCTTTGGTAGTTGTGTTTTCCTACGCCAGCTGCTCACATAAGCACCACCTTGGCTTGAGGCTCCTTGTTGTATTGTCAACTGCATAATGTGCAATACGTGCAAGCTTTATTTTTGGGCCCACGGATATCGAAGGGAAACGTACCCGTGTACGACACACTGCAAAAAAAGAAGTATCTCATCGCGTGTTCTGTGTAATGGCTTCATAGTGATGAAGCAGCTTCGCAGCCTTCGTTTGGCTCGGATTCAATAGCCTAAATGCAAGCAAGCTGGGGTTTAACATGTGCTCAAAAAAAAAAAAGGCTGCCTTTGTTGTTTATCATATTTTGTCACCCAAGTTTAGGCTTTTCTCATATTTACATACTTCAGCTTTTAGTGACAGCCATCACGTTAAAAAAAATTTTACGCTCCCTGTGTTTTGCTCAAAATATTAATGGAAGCAAACGCCATTAATGATAGCAGTTTGCGGCTTTATGTCGCCAGCCAGCTGTGGTCGTGAGCGGCGACGCCGCTGTCGGTCCGCGGACTAAAACCGTTGATGCTTTGCGGACTGGCTTGTCCGTTGCATTGAACGATTTAGTTACCTGCTCAAATTCCAGAGGTCATAGCTTTTGTACGATTAGCAGCAGCCCTGCGAATTCTTTATGCACAAATTTTTCTGGATGCCGAAACACACAATTTTTCGTAGGAACGTAATAGTATGCACCACCCGAGAAGCAGATAGCTTAGAGTTGCGAAAATTTGACACACGCATATTCTTTGTCGCATGTTCTAAAAATGCGGACACCTCAAGATTTGTGTCACTTCAAAGATCGCTGCCAACCCAAAACCTTTGACTTCATGATACCGGTGTAGCACACACGTTGAACGTCTGCGGGGGTCATCAGCAACATTCCGTTTTGCATAGCTGAACACCTTCAGCTTTGCTTTATCTTCTCGAGCTGTGATATTGTTTCGGTTCTCATTCCGGTCTGTTGGTTCCGCATTAGCATTTATTCTTCCAGAGGTTCTTAACATGGATGCAGCCAACAAGTGCTTTCCCACTACACACACGACTTGCTTTACGTTTGACGACGACGATGATTTGCATTTTTATGGAAATGTGTGTGTTGTGGAAAGTGGATTTCCTTATATAGTTTTACTTATTACAGCACAGATAGAAATCTTAATTTGATTGGCTGATTAATATAGACTACTTTATCTCATTTCTGTCGTACGTATACCTAAGCAACAACAAATTTTGTTGGAAAAGGTTGAACGCGGACCTTGCATCCGAAATCGCAAGAAACGCGCGTGTCACATTTTGTGCTGTTCTGTGTCGTGAGACACCATGAAGTTTGTTATTACATTCTAACTATTATATCCCAGCATTTCACTTGACTGTTACAAAGTGAGTTTGTTTTTGTTGAAGGTCACCTGATCAACGCATCAACAATATGCGCTAAGTAATCTGCATCTGTTCATCGTTTGACACATCATCTCCGTCTTTCATATCTGTATTCAAGGGGAAAGTGTGATATACTTGATCTACAATGGAGGCTTTGTAAGATTACGGTTTTTGTACATAGGTGAGTTGTTACAGCTTTTTTTTTTGTATAATTTCTTGAGTGCAAGAAACATACTTTTTAAATTTGTTTTTCCTGCAGTTATGCAAATGCCGTACTTAACTCGTGTATTTTGTGAACGAGGTAATAAGAGGAGGAACAAGTAAACTGTCGTGTTTCGCTTAGTTGGGCACCTCAGGAATCATCCCTTTTTGTCCGGATAACTGAATTCCGGATAAGCGAGACATGACTCTGTTAAGCGGAACGTTTAATTTTTTTCATCAAAGTTAGCTGTGCATCGAACAGTGCCAGTAATTACGTGATCTACAATGCGTGTATCACATGATTTGCATTTTTTTTTTTCTGCTTTTACTGTCACCATCTGTCATTTTAAGATTATTCTTGTTACATATACACATACCAGGTTATTGCTTCGTTACGTTTTACATTTTGTACATATCCGAAAAGCAAAGGCTTCCCTTGGCAACAGTCTACTTACATCGATTCCACTCTTGAATAATGGCCATGGGCTTTGGGCAGTAATGTGTGTTAGCAAAAACAAAACAAAAAGGTCATGGTAGAACAACCGGGAGTACCGTGGGAGGGAGATTTTGAATTTTTGAAGTACTAGCGAGATAAGGGACTATGGCGATTCCTTTTGTGGATACGTGATGAATTGGAAGTGTATTAAATGGTAGGTTGCCAAAAGGCCTTCTTTATGAAGCGGTTGGGGGCTGTTATTGTACTTCTCATTGAAGTGAGAGCATTGGTAGGAGGTGTATTAGGGTCTAAAGGGGCCCCAGCAATTTGCTCCTCAAGTACATATTGATTTGTCTCCATAAAATCGGATTTATTGTTTGTAAGAATGTACAGAGCAGGAAACAATTGCAACAAGATGTACACATTGCGATTACTGCAGGTCAGCTTTCGATATTCTTTGTTCTGGTCTGCAATTTGCATTTTAAATAGAGATGGGACGAATCCAGAATTATCCGAATCCGAATTCAAATCAAAGAAAGGTTCTGCGAATCCACTAATCTAATTTAAATAAATAAATAAACAATTTAAAAATCCAGGAGAAAAAGCACTTCTATTGAAAAGTGTTGTGAAGCAGAGTTCGATATGTTTCATCGATATCTTTGTTTAATGAAACACAAATTAAATAATAGTTCACATTCAGGAGAAAACATAGCCTTATACTTCGTCTTAAATATAATTTATTTAGCATGTTCATCAACTAGAAAAATTTCATAAACTCTCGAGTTTCAATTATTTGCACAAAACTACGAAACGATCAAAAGCGAAACTGTGTTACTTTTAAACTTTTAATGAAAGAGTTCCTGCCTGAACTCTTTCAGTCCAGAGCTATATAAACGAGAAAACACAGCTGAAAGTTCTAAATTAATGCAGATTCTTGTTCAAAAATACCAGCATTCTCACCCACTCAGGGTCTATAGCCTACTGCGTCTTTGTTTTTTTCATCAGCTATGACACCTGATGTGCTGAAGTGTCGCCGTAACATAGATATCTTAAAAATAAAACTTCCAACATAAAGTTTTTAAAATATAAATAAATGATTTATATATCCGAGGCATGAAAATGAACTTCGGATAAATAAACTTCGCGAGATCAACCCCTTCTGACTATTACTGATGATGTGGGTGTGATCAAGAACTTTTTAGGCCGATCAGGCTTTTGGTGGACTCCTGAGGACTCCATGACTTTTTTAAATTTTAAAAAGAAACAAACAGACGTGCTTGGTGGATTCGAAAGATTCGATTAGCTCGAATCTGTAATCCTTGCCTATGATTCAAGCATTCACGGATTTGGTAGGCCCATCCCTGTTATAAACATCTCATTTCTCAGTGCTGTCTGCAACGTTTTTTTTTTTTTTTTTTTTTTTGTGGGGGGGGGGGGTGGAATGTGGGAGTGAAAAGTGGGCTTATATTTCACACTAAGAAATGGATCAGTAAAAAATGAAGAAGAGAGCAAGAAAATGACTCTGTTGTAAAGTTTTAACATTGCTATTTTAACATGTTTTATTTCTTTTCCGGCATTCCCCAAAGCATTAGAAGCGATACAACCAGAAGGACATGACACTATTATTACAGTGTACTCGAAATACAGGGGTATACCACGCTGTACTGGAAATAAGCTTGTTTTGTAGCAAATTGCTTTCCAATTCGTCCAGGATACTTTGCGAGCTGGGCTCATGACATTGCAGTGGTATTGGCCAGCTTGCCCTGCTGCAGTGGCGACTAATCTCGACCATATAATATCTTATTTTTATTTGAAACTATTTTGCCAATGTCTTCGTGAGACCCATACAAAACATTGTATTCTTGTTTCCATTCCCTAGACCAGAAACAGAATTATTTTGTGCGATTACGCAGCATTCGGGCAAAACTTAACGTGACAAGAATTGGAAACTAATTTTATTTTTGCTCTGTCGTTTCCTTCTGACTGAGTTGCCACAATTTCCTGATGCCATTATCGTGCGAAATGCCCATAGTGAAGTATTCTGTACCAGGTTTTATCTGTGGGACCCATCGAACCCGAGAACGTGAAACATCTCACAGACAGCATGTTTATGCCATCTGGCAAACCTGAGGCTTTCTGAACAGCATTGTAGAAAAAAAATCTAGTACAAAGGAGCATGAATTGAGAGAGATTTTATTACCTGTTACATGTGCATTAGAGGATGCGTGTTGTAGTTATGAAGTCATGTTCACCGATGTGTACTGTGAAGTTGTTCGCCCTGTCTTGGTTGTGGTATCTGTACAGCGACAGACAGTCTGGTATTCTGGTGGCTGGTAGTCGTATATACAGCTTCATATTGGTTTATTTGACAAAAGTGTACATATATAGTTTACAACTGGAATAAATTATCAGATGAAATACAGCTGTGTACAGAAGTTGTGCCACATTCAAACGCATCTGATTGCATTACTCATTATATTCTTTGTCATTAATTGTCATTAGGTCAGCTTTTGTGGGAGACATGTTTAAATAGGAGTGAATTAAACAGGCTTAACACGACTTTCATACTTTTTTTTATGCCTCAAGATCTCACTTTCATGTTGGAGTATTATTATGAAGATGCTGAAGACCAGTGTTTAGGGTAGCAGTGCGTAAGTTTTGTAGGTGCTCGGCAAAAATAGACCACTTATAGACCACAAATAGACCACTAGACCACGTTGCAAACAAACGACGTCATAGTGTTCGAAAGCGCCACCAATTTGGTAGAGTTGAACTACGCTCGAAGCCTGTTGGCGAACACGGTCGTGTCCGAAAGCCGCGGTCTTGAGGAAATTACGATGGTGCCTGAAAGGGTGCCTTCGGTCCTTTCAGGTTTTCGTGGAACCCAGCTATCCCCTTCCGATTTGTTTCGGTATCAGTTTGTCTACCAACGTCATGATGACGTTTCTCGGGTAGAGACATGCTTCCTGTCTTGTCGATTTGGAAATGTGACCAGTCTATTTTATCAACAAAAAAATTACCACTTCCCCTGCGACTTGTTCTTGCTTCTTCGACTCAGCCACGCATATTTGTTGTTCTGCAAAACATACTTAGATTAATTTTGACAATCTCGCGCCTATTAACGTAAAACTATTTATACAAAGTACAAGATGCAGCACACAAAAAAGCGGCGCACGACACCGCGCTTGCAGTTTCGTTTTCAATAGCTTCTACCGATCGCCGCTTGAGCGCAGCACCGCCGCGGGTGCGGGTTCCTCGCTTCCGGATGATTCGTCGTCTACTTCCTGCCGGTCGGTTTGGGGACCATCGGTGAGATGATTGCTTGTGCGGCTTGCTCGTGCCAAGATGCTTTCCAGTGGATAACTACTTTTTGATATATTTCCTTGCCGGAAGTGACTCCCACTTAAGGATTAATCATGGTGGACATCAACACCCGTGAGTAGAACTTGACTGTGACTCCTTTTATTTGTCGCGCGACCGCTCCGAAGAGATAACTGCTCCCATGTCATGTCAAAGACTGCTTTCGCGCAAGTGTGCTCTTGGGCGTATGGTTTTTCATCACTTTCTCGCATTTCAACTGTGTAGTTGATATCCATATGGCGTAACAAAGCCCCTTACGGTGTTTAAAAGCGGCGAGGTAGCGATCATTCGAGACAGCTTTCCTGCCGTGACCGTCAATAGAAAAGCGCATGGAGCAGCCTCTGAATCATATCTCAGCCCTCCCCAGTGGAGCCTGAAGAGGCTGTTTGTTGGATGAATGGGAAATGTTCATTGGGCTTTTGGCAGACGTCGTTTAGCTCTGTTGTTCCAGGTGTGTAGTGCAATGTTAATTTTTTTTTTTATTATCGTGAGCAATTGTGAACGGGAGGGACGTTTCACTCCTTCTCGTATGTCGCTTTTCTGCCTGGCTTCGCGCGGTGTCTAACGGTGAAGCATCACTTGATTTCCTGGATGCTGTGAAGTGTGCAGCACTCGACTTTGTGAATGCTCTAGTGTGACGACTGCAGCGAGCTTTGCCCCGTTGTTTGTGTCTGGAGATGAATTATCTACGCGGAAGCTAATGCCAGTAATGTGGGCATCTGTGAACGTCGCTTTTTTTTTTTTTTTTTTTCCTTTTTGGAGGGGCGTGTGCTCGCGCTTGTGTCCGTGTTGATTTTTTTTCCTCTTCTTTTTGCGGTTTCTTTTTGTGGTTGCATCTATCAGTTTTCCTGTCTCTCGTATTTGATTGCCTTGTTGATGCGATGATCTTTGTCGGTGTCTGTTTTGATATGTTGGCCACATATTATTTTCGCAAGCACTTTGTCGCGTCGCCCGTCGGTCTATATTGAATGACCTGCGGATGATGCACTATATGTGTGTTACCGTGGCAGTTGCCACACCTCCCTTCCAACTATCTTTGCTGTTTTCTTTTAGACTGCACAATTAATGGGAGGTGATTTGTAGCACGAATAATCTTGTACTAATATAAAAACACTTCATTGTGGCTGTTGTACAGCTGGTTTTTGATACTATATGCTACTGGCTTTTCGTGCTGCGGTTATCTCGTACTCGCGAACCCTGGCAGGTGCAAAGCCGATATCAACGGCGCATATCTATCGATGACACCGCGTCTCAATTTTTTTCAGCTGTTGTGCCAATGTTATTGCTACCACGAAATCGTCGCTCATACATAACTCGTATTCCTCGTACTGTTACTTCGCTGCTGTCACACTTGTCACTTGTTGGTTCCGGGGCTGAAAGTAGATGTGGCTTCGCACACAAACAGGAGAGAGCAACACCATTCGTCGAAAACCGCGCGTCGTCCGCTTTATATTGTAGCAGACGACAGGAAGTATTTCTCCTTGGAACAAAGGTTTATTTTAATAACTTCACAAAGCTATTGTAGCCGACTGTATTTTCCCCCCATATTACGCACCTTTACCGGATGTCGAGTACACATCGTACGTAATAATGGCGGCACCGTCGAACCAGTAGCGTTTGCATAATTTATTTGTTGCACGAGAATCTTCGTATACCTCGCGTCGGCGCCGTGTCGTCGTAAAAGTACTGCTAACGTGCAGTGCCCAGTCAATTGCAGAGGCAAGATAAGCCATTGCAGTCGATCAGTTCAACCCGTCGTCTTACGATCGAGCGACCCGGGAAGTGATATGCCTTTGTTGTCTGTTGCAGACGATCTTCTGCTTTGCTTTCTTGAGGGGCTTGTGGGCCTAATGCCTTTCTTTAGCGCAAGTTGTTTCTGTGCTCGTTATTTAGCTAATATATTTTGACCGAATGACTTAAAACTAGTTTTTGTGTTACTGCTCAGAGATATCTCATGCCCATCATGCATCTTTTTTTTTTTTTTTTTCAACAAGCGCTGCACAGCACAACTGCAGTTCTGAAGTTCACATCACGTTCACCTCGCTGCATGCGCAACGACCACAACCAGAATTATATATATATATGAAACAATCACGTACATGGGCGTGCAGCTTCCAGAGACAAGATAATACCTACCGTGAACCTCTCCACGCCCTTGAACGCATGATATTATAAAAAAAAATGGGGCAGGATATACAGGCAATGCTCCATGACATGACAGCCCGTTCGCGTGACCCTGGAGGACGGGAAAGCCCTGAACGAACCGTAGTGACACCGAAATCGAAACCGGATCAGACACGTCATATAATGGGGTCTTGCGCGATCGAGGTGAAAGTGAATGCACTGAGAAGAATTAAGGGTCTTGAAAGCACGCTTCCGGCCGGTCACAACAATTCCAGCAACAGCTAGCCTGGGGAATGAGTCACTCGTCAACTTTCCTCGCTCTGTGTCCGCTTCGCTCTTTGTCCATACTTTCATGTCGTGGCATATGTAGCTGATCTATGACTGTTGTGCGTGTATGTTTCGAAACGACGAGCCATCTGCATGTCCGCGTGGTATGACATTCGAGTCTACCTTGGCAACTTTTAAGAAAATCCCGCGAAATTTTCCTTTCTCGCTTCAGACGTCACGAAAACACACTATCGTTGATGATGACAATGACGTAAGAAATCGAGCAAATTGCCGTCATACGGAATACGTCATAACACCTTTCATTCGTTTACGCAAGGACATCGTTTTCGAAGTAGGCTTTTATATTATTATCGCCTGTATGAGATTATGTGTAGGATATGTGAATTAATAAATGAGCTTCGATAACGGAGAAACGTACGGGTACATATCCATCGAGCAAAGCCCTATTGAAGCCAATATTCTCCAACCTCAGCTAAACCAACATAGAAAAAGAAGCCACGCTCAGCGAAGTGTGCGTGCCTTGCGTATGAGGGCTTGTTAGCTTTGAAGGTGTATTTTAAGGCGACATGTGTTGCATAGAAATTGCTTTCACTCTCCACTGCAACAGATGATGAGCGCAAGAAAAGAAAGAGAGAACGGGACGCAGTGACTTCGGTATAAAACTTACGCAACGGGATTGTTGCGACATCATCTTGCTTGTTGTGGCATCGGCTGAACAGAGAAAGAAACATAAGAAAAAAGAAAGTCCGTTGAAGACAAAATAAAAACGAAGCAAAAACACGTATATGAAGAAGGAAAGAAAAACACGTAGTTGCTAACTTGATTTTTTACCCGGTTATTTTCATATGGCAAGGTATTCTACGAGATTTTCTTCTTCTTCTTCTTCCTCATTGCCGCTGGAAGTCTCAAAAAGCAGGAGATAAGATCTGCTGCTTTTTGAGACTTGAGGCAGCAGATCTTATCTCCCGCTTTCATTCAAACGATACGGGGATTTTAAAAGGAACGTGAAGATGACGGCAACGTACCGCGGAGGAGGACATCCTTAAGTAGTCCCTAGATAGTAGTTCAGGTGGTCAGGTAGTCTCTCAAGTATTCCCTAGACTGCAGGGTCATGGGGACTAAAACCGGAAGTCATTGCAATCTAGGGAACTATATATATAAGCTGTAATTACTTCCCAATTCACTCTCGTAGATATACA
This sequence comes from Ornithodoros turicata, assembly GCF_037126465.1. Lineage (NCBI taxonomy): Eukaryota > Metazoa > Arthropoda > Arachnida > Ixodida > Argasidae > Ornithodoros > Ornithodoros turicata. The sequence continues at coordinate 53,361,059 of NC_088207.1, read as the reverse complement.
ACATCCATACATATATAGGTATGATACGAAGGTGAAACAGTCACGTGTGAAAATTAAAAGCAGGCGATGAGCTCACAGGGAAAGGACAAACGGGTCGATTAGTACGAGCAACCGGGAAGTGAACGTTTCAGCAAACATCGTTGCTCGATACATCGATATCGATAAGTTCAAAAGATGGTTGCATACTCTCACGTGACGAGAGATACAGATTTAAAAAAAAAAAAGCGAACAATAGCGCAGAGAGAACCAATTGACATGAGCCTTTGTTCTCTCTCCACCATATCTTCTCCACCCTCGACTTTCAAGCGCCGCTACGCCTTCCCCTGGGTTTTTTCGTTGGGTTTTCCACAGACGGCTAGTGTAGTCACAATTCCCTGCGAAGTCGGCCCAGGGCGCGCGGTCTCTCCAAGCGACGTGCTACCACCACACCGGTAGGCTGACATTCGGCCATGACATCCTGCCAATATCATTATAACAAAATTATAGTGTCGTCTTCTCGTTTCGGGGTTGTCAAGAAAAATAAAAGGACAAGTATTGGAAATTAGCCTCATTAGCACGCGGGAGCTGACTTCTCCAGCTCGCAAGCAGGAAAAGAAAAACGAATTGTCGCTTTTACCAGACCGAGGTGAGATGGCGAAGAATAAGACATTCACGCATGGGCTGAGAATTGAGGTAAGAAAATATGAATGAATGCACGGGGGAAAATATGAAAGCTGACCGCAAGCCAAAAAAGGTGTTGGCAACCGTGCGCTGTTTCGAGCGTAAGACCACCAACGGACTATGCCAACGGAAGTGAGAGAAAGGGGTAATGGGGTAATGGTTCGAGGAGAAAATAAAACGAGCAGAAAATGTCAGAAGGAGAATGAAGACGACATAACAAAAAAAAAATGAAATAAAAATGTGGTACGTCTTTCGAAGAAATGTTTGTCGTCACATTTCTTTTTTATCTCGTCTCAGTCCTGCTTCCTTTCTGCAGCTCGATGTTACTTTAAACGCAGTCAAGGTGCGGCGCCGAAGACATTTTGGCGACGATCGCTTTCTGGCAAAACGAAATATAAAAGCGTCAAAGATGGCTGCGCGCTTAGTGGTGTGTGTCGTCTGCAATCGGGGAAGTCCATCCGTTTTCCGGTGTCGTGAACTGACTAAAAAATGAGGTTACAAACGAAAGAGCGCGCATCGTGCATAAATAACGCGATACCCGGTAAGTCTTCGCGTATAGGTGTGTGTATAGCGTTTTGAGTTCGTCGTCTGCTTTCGGTGCTTTTGGCAGACGTGACGCGAGTGCTCGATGGAGTTTCACACGGTTTGCAAAATATCACGTGACTTATCAGTTCTGTGCGCTTTTGTTTGTAGTTCTTGTCCACGTGAAAAGGCCATGATTTGGTTTCCTATACTTTCGCGTCCGTGAAACAAAAAATCGTTGAACTTTTTGTCGGACTGCAAAATATGTATGTTAGACAAGCCATTTTTTTTATTCTCTTTGTGAAGCAATGCAAGGTTCCTGCTCATTTCATTCAGTACCGGAATCAGCTGTGCGTTATTAGCAATCTAAACTCGTAGTTTCTATTTCCTCTAAATTTTGATTTGAAATTGTAATGATTTCATTGAAATTTTCCTTTTCAGTTAAGAATTTCATTAAATTAAGAATTCCCTAACAATTCTCTAAGTATTCCTATATATTCCCTGAGTATGTATTGTTCCTAGGTATTTTATTTGCGTCTTCACCCGATGAAGTGCAGGTTCTTCACGAAAGCTCGTGAATATTAAAGTTCTATTACAAGAGTTCCATTCCCTTCATTCCCTGGACTTATTGTATTCCTCTGAGTATGCTGCTGATCAAATCTAAAATCACACGCTTTCTTCAAGACACAACCGAAACCTCCTACTAGGGCCGTTTACATACAGTTCACTCCGCTGTACCTTTGTGATGAACTTGCAGAAGAGTTAATTCGGTTCGCTCAACGTTTAATTAAGCGCCAACGAGGTTGCCATGCATACCCCGTCTACGTATGTGATTTATAAATGATACGGGCGGCTCATGCATGGGGCAAAACGAATCTAATTATACGAACGCTGCACGCGTCGTATAATTACGATAAAGGTATCGGCCGGCCCACACATATATAGGCGAAAGGGTACAGCACAAGGCGTCTTGTGCTGTCGGGTTGTCTTCCCTGTGATCTCCTCTATATGAAGTCTGCCCAGGAGGCATGATACCCACCTACCACCTATGCAACAGTGACCACGAGTTCGGGGTTTGAGCTAGACACGGAAGAACAGTTCATGGCATGGTACATTTGTTAACCCTCGTAATTTATTTGTTTTCCTTTTTCTTTGCCTTTATTTTTCCCCTTTTTTCCTGGGAATAGCAAGCCGCCATACCGGTGGCTAACCTTTCCCTCTTATTTTTTTATATATAATAAACATATTCCCCCCCCCTCGTAATTAATCGTATACACACCGATTGCTGTGGCGTCATTCTTCCTTATATACGGTTGCCCAGGGGGTATAAAAGGGGGTTATTAAAAAGGAAATCAGGCGAGGAGGAGGTTTTCCTTGATTCGATGACAATCCGACAAAAAATAAATACGTAAATAAGCAAGAAAGCGGAAGTGTGCTGCAGTCATTCTTATCCTGAGAGCAGCTGGTGCTGACTTTCTTTTTTTTTTTTTTTTTCCATTCCGTACTTCCAGCTATCTCTTATTTGTTTTCTTTGTTTTTATCCTTCTCTTTGCTCGCTCCTTCGGTGTTTTCTTTTTCTTTTTTTGTCTTTCTTGTCCACTCTCGGGCGAAAGTGAAAGAGGAAATGGTCTACGTGACGTAATTTTTCCATTTCCGCTCTAGGTACATTACCGATGGCTACGTTCAGTTCTCAGTTTGTTGTTTATTTAACGCTGAGGCAGGAACTGGTGTAGGCGCTGGCACAGCAGAGATCCTGTAAACGTTCTGTATCTGTTCACTGTAACGTACCAGGCGATCACTGCACCTAACCCACGTTTGATAACCACCTGTACAACGTTTAGGCCACGGTCGCACTTCGCAGTGCTTACACTCCGAAAAAAAAAAATGAAGAGGAAAGAAAGAAGAAAAAAAAAGTCACAGGTCTTCTGAGGCATCCAGGGGCAGTCCAGGGGCGAGAGTCCAGGTGACTAACAGACCCGGAATTAAGAAAAAATAAATAAATAGTCCCACGAATGACTTTATTTTTTTATTTTTTAGAAATATTGTTATGGAAGAATGGTTCGGAGGAATAGTGTTGCATTTTGGTGCCGTGCTATTTGTCCTTGATGCGTTTGCATGACGGGTCTCTTCAAAGAGGAACTCGACGGATCAGAATAGCGCGGTTATAACTTCCGTCTCGTGTATGCATTAATTTCGTATTCAATGCTCGCTTGGTTGCGCTTTACTGGGGAACACAATGGTCTATTCTAATGTACGGTCTATTCTTATATGGCCACGATTTTATAGAGCTTTCTTCTCTTCTTTAGTTAGAATGGGACACGGATGAAATACACAACGAAAAGGACAGCTCATCTTCGAAATGCAAGGGGGACCTTCCTGGCTGCTGTAATCGTAGTTACTGCGCTGTACTCGAATTGAATTTGTATATTTAGATCCACCGGGTAATATAAACGCAATTGAGAAACATCCATTATCTTCAATAATAAAATTAATCGCAGACATGTCGTAGAGGCGCGCATGCATGCCTGGAGTAGCCAGTCCCGAGTGGCTCGAGACTAACATCTCCTTTTTTTTTTTTTCTACAATAATCTTCAGTGAGTTCTTTGTTGCCAACCATTCACTGGTGCCGATGTCATCAGCCCATGCGTCCTGCTGTGCCGTTGACACAGTTCATTTGAGACGGCTCATTTGACGTCCTCTGGAAAACGTTTACCCAAGAGATGGGTCACGTGTCCCTATACTTGAGCACGCACAGCACTGATGGTGTGCTAAACGACCTCCCTACCTAATGGAGCCCACATACGTCCATTCGGGCGCGTATAGGATCGAGTGCAGGGTTGTCTCTATAGTATAGTATCTGACCGCTTCGTTAAATGCTATAGTAGGCCGCCTTTAGCAGACTGTCTCTCCTGGAACACAATGGTATGGTAGTTGGGAGAGATAACGATGACGATTGTTTCAATCTGTGTGAAACGAGCCAGGAGCGAGATTTGCTTCAATTGCCGTTCAATATGACTCTGGCCGTTATTGATCTTGATGCGCGTGTCTGGCGTATACCGACGCAACAGATATATGCACGCGTCTTTTTGTGTCCGAGCTCGTTTCCCGACACCATGCTCTGACATGCTCCGACACCCGACGCTCTGTGCCTATATATGTGACATATGTTCTGTTTGTGGGTCTAAATAAACGTGACGCTCCTTGGAGTCATCGATTTATTGATCTGCACGATATTCGGGTGTCTGCTACGTGGGCCCCGTGGGAAAGCTCGTCACACCGCCAGCGAAGGCAGGGAAATAATAAAGTCTCGGAGATTTACGGCAGAAAGCTTCCGAGTAGAATTCCGAGACGCGTTATAAAAACTGGTGGGAGACATGCGCTTCACGTTTCTTTTGGGGATACGAAGGGCGACCGTGGAAATTGGGTGATGAATGTGGGTTCGGATATAACATTAGGGAGTTAGTATATAGTACGCTGTCGCCTTTGCGTATACGTAAGGGATATAGCGTTTGATGGTTCTGCGCACGCCCATACCAGCGTGTCAAGCATCACAACTCGTATATCTCCAGACGACGTCCTGGCGACATCCCACTGATGTTCAATCAGTGCCCAAACTTTGGTATATATACTGGATCTTGCACGGATACCCCTGGGATCTGCAGGCTGCTTACTTTCAAACATCCGAAGCGCGATATCCTACAGACGTACCTGGGACATCTGTTATTTACTAGGTAAAACCAGAAACGCGATTGTTGTTCTGGGATGTCCCACAGATATCACGTGGATGTCCAGATATTCAGGATGTTCACGATTTTGTAGGGATATCCTAGGGATATTAGTGGTTTACTGGAAAGAGAGCTATCCCTTACGTACGCGAAGGCGACAGCACATACGATATATGTATCTAAAAACTCACTATTATCATCTGGGTTATGGACAACAGTGCGATAGTTCTACCGGTAACAACGGAAAGCTGGGCGAGTTGGTGAGGCATAATTCAGTATCAAAAGTAGAGATGCAAAATTTCCGGAAATTTTGAATCGCTCGAAAAAAAAAGTTCTTTTTCGGGTTTTTTTCCCCGAAAAATTGAAAAAGAAAGGAAACAAACGTGGTTACTGCTGAGTCGAAGCATTGCCGGCCAAACCACAGCATACGATGAGCTAGAAGCTTTAGTAGTGTTCATCACCTAGCTATAAATGCAGAGCAGAGCATCCCATGAGACTGCTGTCTACTCAGCGATAGGTAATTAGAACAACCCGTCCACTCCGACCAGACAGAACTACGACATTATGTGAACGCGATGCCGATCGCTTGGAGCGGCCAGACGGAGCTCTAAGTTGGTGCGGTTGTTGGCGGATTCGAGGCGCCTAAAGCACTGTTGGCGGGTTGGAACGCATCAAAGGCACTAAAATTTACATTTTTGAATTTTGTCGCCTGGAAATTTTGGGCTATTTTTCTGGAGACGAGGAAAAAAAACGAAAAATAAATTGTTTTTTTTCCAAAATTTCCGGGGTTTTTTCAGGGGCTTCGCATCTCTAATTCAAAAGGAGAGCACACAGAACACACGAAGACGTAGACGGAGAGAAGTGCTTGTCGTATCTATACGTCTTCGTCTGTTGTGTGTGCACTCCCTTTGATATTGCATGCCCCGACAACATCGACTGTCCTCCGGATGTACGAATAACGTCCTAACGGATTCATACGGACGTACGAATCCGTTAGGACATTATTCGTACATCCAGAGGACATTCGGTGTTGTCGGGATAGTTTCACCGCATCGTTAACGAGTAGTGCAAAGGTAAAAGGCGTGAAACTCTCATGGGACTCTGTTAACACACCTACACACGTGTTCAACCTAAAAACGGCATCAAATGTAGTCCGTCGACCCTAACATAATTACTCCGCCGGAGAAATTATATGTGTCGGTGCACTATTTGTCATGACGTAGAGCGATGCGGCTAGCTATTGCAGGCAATAGGAACGAGCATGGGACGGGGCTCAGATGTCACGCTGTTAGGTTGACATATTAGAGCAACGGCACATGGACGGCATTTGAACGGCACATTTGGCAAGGTAGCAACCGCGTAGCAACTGCGGTCATAAGCGGTGCACAGGGTTAGTGTGCGTCCTGGGTCGACTTCAAGTGGGAACTGTGCTGGAACGTCTGGCGATAAAACCGGGGAACACCTCGCAGGCAGCATATGGCCGGTGGTAGCTAGGATTCAGACTTACTACAATGTCCCAGTCTCTGCTAACGGGCAGATGCTTTCATACGCTTGACGAGGCCGCTGGTAATACAGTGGAGGATATAGACAGCGCAAAAAGAAAAAAAAAGAAAACCGCTTACGTGTCATGAAAAGTTACTGTTCTCCGCCTGCAACGCATACAATCTAACAAACACAAGCCTCAAGGTGCCTAGGAAAGGTGGAATATGGCAGTCGTGGAAAAAGTCACACAGCGGCGCACCTCTTGATTACTGGTCAATAGGCCTCTACCCGAGAGACATCATCATGACGCTGGTAGACAGACTGAAACCGAAACAAATCGGAAGGGGAGTGCTGGGTTTCACGAATGGGCACGTGTTCGCTGCCTCCTATTGAAAGAAAAGTAGGACCGAAGGTCGCGCCCCTTTCAGGGACCACCGTAATCCCCTCAAGACGATGGCTTTCGGGCGCGACCTTGTTCGTCCCCTAGCTTCCAGCGTAGTTCAACTCTACCAAATTGGTGGCGCTGTCGAACACTATGACGTCGTTTGTTTACAAACAGGCAGAGGTGTATTAAGTGCGTTTATCTATTACTTCACACTTGCATCGACGACTCGCCAAGCTCTCCGCAACCCCTCGTGCTTCTTGGATTATGAAGGAAGTTACCAGGTGCGAAGCTACTCGTAATGATGTTCCGGTAGTGACTTTATGTGAGATGAGGCCGTAAACACACTCCGCTAATCCGCCTACCGAAAAAAAAAAACAAAAAGAAGGTACGAAGGATTAGCACGAAAGAAGCACTCCTAATCAGGGATCGGAACCGAAACTGAACCCGAACCGAAAACCGGAAAAAAACCGTTATTTTCTGACGAACCCGAACCGAACCGAACCCGAACGATTTTTTTGCTTGTCCTGAGCCGAACCGGAACTGAACCGAAAAAATTGATACGGTTACCGGTTCGGGAATCGGTTCAGAGGTGAATTAATTGTACTACTGACCGACATTTTTTTTTGCTCACCTGAACGGTTATCTCACACCTTTCTCTTACAATCGTGTAAGGTGAGCGTAAGCTTGCTTGCATGTGGCAAAATTACTGCCCGTGGACCGGTTAAACCGAGGCCGAAAAAAGTAACTGTTCCAATCCCTGTAAATGCCCCGACCGCTGACAGATTTTTTTTTTTCTGTGTATGTGCGGGGGTGGGGGTGGGGTGGGGGTTCTCCCTGAGCCGAACCCGAACCGAACCGATATACCTGAACCGGTTCAAGCTGATAATTTCGGTTCAGCGGAGCTAAACCCGAACCGAACCAATATGCCTGAACCCGAACCCGAACCGGACCGAAAAAAATACCGGTTCCGATCCGTGCTCCTAATAAGCCGTTACGTAACTTGCTCCGACCCGAAGTCGTTAGGTACACGACAAGCGAGCGGTTCGCCGACATCCTGAAGCGTTACCGAGCCGCATCATTGGCGTGCTATAGCCGTTACTTTTAGGCATTCACTCGCGACCGAAGCTCGTAAATATTACGTCGGGAGGACACAGACAGACGCAGAGAATTTTCTTCCACGAGAAGCGACAGCGCGGCGCAGATATATTTCGGGTGCACTCGCAAAAGGCACTTTGGGGTGCGTTCACCGTTTTTGGCAGTTTCAGGGGGTCCCTCCCTCGTTCGTTCGTTCGTTCGTTCGTTCGTTCGTCCAGCACGACACTTTCTCCCGGGATTATTTATAGTAGGGCCTTTGATGTTGTGTCTTTCTGGGCTGATGGTACAGTGAAGCAGAGAAGATGGACTCGAGATTCGAAGAAAATAAACGGTTATTCGTTTATTCTTTTTTTTTTTTTGTTCTGTTTGTGTCTGAAATGCTTTGCGGGGACATGGTTGGTCGCATTCCGAATTGAGAGAGTAATGTTCTTTTTCATAACCTTCTCTCTCTCTCTCTCTCTTGCTGAATGAGGGCACTTATCTGTCGTTTCCCGACAATCTTCCTAATTTACGAATGTGAACGTGGTAGTTTACAAATATGCGCGGTGACAGGTGTCAGTTTTCTACTTACGCATTTAAAAGGCTGGACAGTTTGTCGATTTCTGGATTGAGTAGTCTGATTGATCTGGCCTATCGGTTTCAGCGAAATAAAGTGAAGCGATAACTTCACAGGGCCGAACATCGTGTAGGTCCGTCCATAGCTTTACAAGGCCGCGTGATAGTCACCACGTGATCAGACATCTTACAGCCAACAATGGTGGCAGAATGCACAAAGATGGGGTTCTTTTCTTTTCTTCTTCTTCTTCATTGAAATGTCGGTGCAATTGCATGCGTTCTAATACCGTTACGAAAGTACAAGATATCAGACTCCTTACAAGAACTCAAAAATAAAGAATAAATCTTGAAAGTTTCTGATGGGTAAACGTTTGTATAGTCTTCCCACAATCTCTGGTAGAAGGTCTGTAATAGTTTTAAAGCTACTCGTGCTGCGATTTCGCCCAGTCTGAGACACGGAATGCATTTTGGTATACGGAGGCTGACAGTCATTGCATAAATATGACACTGTCTGCGACAGAGCGTAGAGTAGATATTAGGATGCATGTTTCGTTCTGGGCAGTTTGCTGGAGTAGTCGTCTGACTGTGAGTTGTATCGTGTATATCACTGTGGGTTATGTGCAGACTCCATACGCAAAAATTTCGTCCAGCGGAGCTCGGACTTTTTGAGATAAACAAGAAAACCAAAAGCCATGTTCACACCCGGTTTCCATTTCACTGCAACATAGCCATTAGCTATCACACCTTGGCGGACATTACAGTTATGGGACGCAGACATGAGCACGCCGAAGTGCTGAAAATATTAGGTTGTCAGTGTTTTCTCTCTAGTACTGTTTGAAGTGTTTTGTCTTTAGATTTTTCAGCGGGATATATACCTTCCAGATGATTGAGAACTCTTTTGAGATATGATGGGACACAACGGGCGATCGAGATTCCTTGTGGAATCGATGGCTTCAGTGCTTGGCAGAGAATGAAGACCGGAAGCTACTAACAGTGACGTCATGACAGAACGGAAACCGGAAGCTACTGATAGTGACGTCATGACAGCGAAGGCCCCCCTGGCTATAAAATTCAATTATAGATAATTGGCTGCGAGTATATTAGCTGAAGTATGTTGCACACTGATTCCCAGCATAATAAGAAATCGTGTGACGTTCTTTCTTTTTCTTTCTTTTTTTTTTTTGTTCTTTTTGCTGTGGTCTGGGTCGAGACTATCGCGTACTTAGCGGAATAGAAGAGTCACGTCATCTGCTTCTGTACTGGTATTGTCAGGCGGTGGTGGTGGTGGTGGTGGTGGTGTAGTGGTGTCAGCCTCACAGAGGTGGGCAACGTCACGACTAATGCCCTTGCGGAATATGCGTCCTGGGCCGACTTCTAAGGGAACAGTGCCGACATATGTCTGAAAACGTCTGAGGAAAACCCAGGAAAAACCTCAGACAGCAGAGCCGGCACCGGGATTCGAACCCGCGTACCTCCCAGTCTCAGACAGAGCAGCAAAACAGTGGGCTGGTCAATAGGATGAAGAATTCATTGATTCGTTTTCTTTTCTTAATAACGCGCCCTGGAGTAGCCCGTCCCGAGTGGCTCGAGACTAACATCTCCATTTTTTCTTTTAAAATCAATCAATCAATCAATCATTGATTCGTGCACGAGGCAATAAGCGCATGTCTTCGTTCTCGTTAGGAGCATTATCTGCCATACCCTTCATTTTTAGCTCAACGATTGTCTCGAACGTATATGACCGTTCCTCCTCACTCACAGACATTAAGTGAACAAGACTAGGACCATATCAGTGTTCCAGAATCGTTTCCGGTAAAAAAAAATAAAAAAAACTGCCCATCTAAGATATCGGAAAATACTTAAGGCGCAGCATTTAATACCGCTATTAATGATATACTGCGGTCCGCGGGATTACATTTGCTTTGTCATTAATGGCACTAGCGTCTCATCAATTGTTCCCGCTGCACACAGGTATCGCTGTCGGGAAAACTCGGTGACTGGCGATCAAAGATTCCCCGGTATACAGTTGCTGTTAGACTGCAGTTATAGCTTTCTCTCGATTATCTTTCTATTTTTTATTACTTTTTTAGAAAGTAGGTAGCTTTCAATGACCTGGAATAGCATATAGTTATGTTGCAACTAAGGATGGTAACATCTCACTACGGACGAAGTCTCATTACGGCCGAAACTCTCATTACGGTCAGAAAGAACAAAGAAGCAATCCTAAGGATAGGTTAGGATAGATAAGGATATGATTGGTTTGTGAATGGCCCTCTGTGTAAGAACGCATCCGAGACGTATGATGGGTTAGGACACATAAGTGCGTCCGTCCTGTGTCGTCCTTATTTGTTGTTAGCACTGTTCAGCGATTTTATGAGGACACATCACTCTTACGCGCGGAGGGTTACAGCTATTCCGTTCGTCCATTGTGTGTGCGTGTGGGCGCTGAACTCGGCTTTGTTATACAGGGTGTTCAAAATTAAGCTTTCGCTAGCACTTTATAAATAGGCGAACAAACGAAAACTGGTGCTATTTTTTTCTGTTCCTTGAGTACGAAACAGGTGCCACATAATTAGCAGCACCTGTTTCTTACACAAGTAGCGTAAAGTTTTCATCCGGTTTCCTTTAATCGCTGTGGTTGCGTAGCGCTCGTGAAAGCTTAATTTTGAAAACCCTGTATTTTCCAAAGTGTTTCAGGATACAGTTGGGTAATCGGTTGCCCGCATGTTTGAGTAGTCAGACATGTGTAATGCTGTGTAAGGTATATAAGTTTTGTTTCTATACACCTCGTATCAAAATGGTTTACGTGCAAAGCATTCGTACACAATGTTTAAAGAAGTTTAAAGAAGTTTTAAAAAAGGATTCCCTCTTAGCACGAAGTCTGTTGTCCTGCACGGGGGGGTTTGCTTGTTTCGTATAGTTTTTGAACGCGGTATGTTATAGAAAAAGCGAATGTTTATTATTATTACTGATTGATTGATTGGTAAAAGAAAAAATGGAGATGGACTATTACTGATATTATTATTGTTTACTAGTAATTAATGCTCGTTGATGTTCCCAAACGCTGATACGTTCGTAATGATTCGACGCCTAATTCAATAAAATATTCATTGATTACATGAATAGCGACAAGGAAAGATTATTATGGCAACTGAGAAAGTATCCCGTAACCAGAAATTGTGCCGCGCTGACGGCATCCTAAGACGAGCTCACGCGTGCTTGTAGAGAAGAAGCACGCACCATATAGGCATTCACTTCTACACCGTTCGTGCTGGCGTGAGTTACCCCTCCCCCAACATTTCCTAATAACCCTCCCCCAGCATTTCCTAATAACCCTCCATAGACAATTTTTGTTCGCCGCGACAACCGGCAGGTGATAATCTGCCTCGACCTCGATCAAACTCTCCGATCTTCTCCCATATTAGAATTCCTAGCTGTCTTCACATTCCTTCAGGATGACGTCATCAAATCCCTCTCCTTCAATTTGTTGGGCAATAGGTGGTTCATACAGGCCAACAAAGCGACATCTGTCTTGCGTACTGTTCTCTCCACCTTCGCACTGACACAGAGCCAACACTCAACAGACGGCTACCGCGGTTTTCTCTGGCGAAACCGTGTAATGCGATTAAGTAGCGGAGCAGTAATTTATTTTTCCTCTCTTTTCCATTATCTTTTCCGTTCGGAACGGAGAGAAAGTGACCTTGGTATAGGGCAGAGCGTGAAGTGTTGTGATTTCATTTCTTTTCGGGAGCCAGACAGTTGTCAAATTGCCTTTATGTTTTTCTTGAAGGCCCGCGATTGTTTGAAGAGATTTGAAATTCCTTTCGAGTTTCAGTGGTTCCCTCCGTGGCATTCCGACGGCGATTAAGAAACGTGGGCATCTGTGTTTTTTTTATGCTGTGTGTAAAGAAAACGCGTGTCTGCAAATAGTGCATCTTCTTAGAAGCGCATTCTTGTTGTATTTGAGACTTCCGGTTCCGGATTCTGTCGCTGAGTCAGGTCGTGGACTTCAACGGGAGAACGTACTTGGTCTTAGTTCTGTGGCACCTGGTGAGGAATGCGCGTGCGTGGAGACAGGCCGGATGGACAGGAATGCATATAGGTTCCTGTCTGATCACCTGACTGATTTTTTTTCTTTTTTTTTTGCCGAAATTGGCTGGCTTTTCCGGCACGTTTTGTCATTCTATCGTTTCTTTTGCGTCGTAGTTCCTCTAATAACTCGCAGGCTTCAATTGTCAGCCGTTGTTACATCATGTACACTCTAAGAAAAAAAGGAGTACTTTTACTCCTTTTGGGGACTAAATGCATTGCCACAAAAAAATAGTCCCTTTCGGGAGTAAATGCACGGGAGTAAATGAATGTCACATCGGGGAGACTGCATTTCACGCGCTGTTGTAAGAGTCCCAGGTACATAATTGGTGTGCGTGCATGAAAATACTTTGAAGCAAACCGTCAACCGTGATATATCGAGTGATATAAAATCTTGCGCCATACATAGGGCACAATTTGCGAAGAAAGATGCGCTAAGTGTTTCTTACTCTGTGTGGCTGGAAAATTGCTAAGTTGTCTGAGTTATACAGCCTTATGTCGTTCAAATTGACCAAGGGCACATATTTACCTAGACTGTTGCATTCAGGAGACCAGTCGCGGAGACCAGTGACAATCTGCAGTCCTGGGGAGTAAATGTCGGGTTAGGGGACTAAAATGGGGAGTAATTGGCAGACTTGGGGAGTAGAAGCTGCAATTACTCCCCGTTTTACTCCTTTTTTTCTTAGAGTGTACTTGTGCTGCTATAGTTTTGGCGTACCGAAAAAAAGCGAAATTATTTCAGAGCAGCAGCCGTGTAGGCTACTGCAGATTGTAGCGGTTGTTGTACTGTTGACGAGTAAGGACAGAAGGATAAACTGGGAAGTTAGAAACAGAATGATGGGTCCCTTTTTGAGTCAGTGAATGAATTTTTTCAGCCATCTTTCCCGGCGTAAAGCACCGAAGAAAATTAGACGTCGTCAGAACAGACCCCGGATCTCTAGAAGGCTTCACGACTTGAATCTAGTCCCAGAAAACGGCATACATAGCGAAATATAGAAGTTGCTCCAGTTCTATGTACAAACAAGATAGAAAACGTGAAGAGGTTAACATGTCCTTGAGTCTGAGGAAAGATAAACGAAGAGACGGACATGCAACGAAGTGGACAAGACGAACTCAGAAACGTGCGTCATAAAGTTTCTTGACCCAGAAAAGGGAATTTGAGGGACGGTTTTAGCAGAAGGCGTTTAATCCACAAATTACTCTTATCATTATTATGAGTTAAGAGTTGTGAGCCATAATCTAAGGCTTGCTACTGTTTGGAGGAAAAAATTACTCCTCTTCTCACTTCGTGCCCCTATTATTTATTATTATTTTATTATAAGAATATATGATGTTTGCGGCATGTGGCGCGGCATGCGGTTTTGTGGCATATAATGTTGCGGCTATATGATGTTTGCGGCAGAGGCTTCCAGCATTGCACCAGGACTCCAGGGGAAGTTCGAGGAGCTCGGAGACGGACATCGGACTCGCTGAACTCGTTACGGCAAAATGCCCCCGACGTATAATTGTTTTTTTTTTGTTTTTTTTAAAGATTTCCTCGTGCTTTAAAGGGACAGTGGAGCCCTCGTCTCATTTTGTAATTGCAATAAGTTGCATTCACCCTACAAACTTAACGTGGATGACATAGTATGCAAAATTTCATCCAGCAGAGCATTTTTTGTTTTTGAGATAAGGTAGAAAAATAAACAGGATGTTCGCATCCGCTTTCGTATTCACGGTATAAGGTAAGCACGAGATCGGCCACACTAGCGGACGTCGCCACGGAGATAAAAGTGATTAAGACTGCTTTGCCACGCGATTAAAACGTAAACTTTCTTTTTGTTGTTCTTGTTGTTGTTGTTATTATTGTTGAATCGGCGGTTTGACAGTTTTGCGGAACAAAAATCGGAAGCGATTGCAAGTGACATCACTGCCGCCGAAAAAATGGATGCTACAGTGCTGGACAAAAGTTTAAACGGAACACACTCGCGCGCATTCCTTCCCCAAAGTGACACGCTAGTAGCGAATGGTACCGTACGAACTTGCAAACAGGCGACAGGGTTACCTTAGAGTCACTAGATAAGCTACGCTTCAGAGTACCGACACTGAGTTCCAAGAGCGAGCATGCGCCGTCTTGTTTCCGCGCCACGCTACCCACGCCCACTGCGCACGATGCCATCTATCGTGCGCAGGCGAAATGTTCCTTTCGTTTACAAGCAGCAGTTGACGGCCTTGAGCTCACCTTGACATCTTCGGGATGCTCTGGTGGACAATACATGAATTATCGCACAATCTTGGGTAAGTCACTTCTAGAAAGTAACTGAGTTGCAGTTCTAGTTACTTTCTTGGTTGAGTAACTAAGTTACAGTTATAGTTACTTTCTTGGTCAAGTAACTAGTTAGAGTTACAGTGACTGTGATAAAGTAACTTAGTTACATTACAGTTACTTTTTTATAAAAATGACCATGAGAGGGTGAACAATCGTTAAAAACGTACATTTATTTACATTTACTTAAGCGCGATAAAAGTATTATTGCACTTAACTAGAAGCTGTTTAAGTCAATATGTGGCTCTCCCACAGGGAAAAATACGACGTGTGTACCTACGTAAAAAAGGATCGACATTTATTCGAGTAAGTAGTTACATTTTGCAGTTACATTCGCAGAAATAGTAACTAGTTACAGTTAAAAGTTACTTTTCTGGAAATGTAACTAGTTAACCCCAAACGTAACTAGTTATACAGTTACAAGTTAAAAGTAACTTAGTTACTACACAAGACTGCTACTGTCGCATAACAATCACACACGCTTCTCTATCAGCGAGAATTATGTCAGCCATCTTTGATCCTCAACTGGGGATGGTACCGATTCGTTGCGGAAACAAGATGGCGCTCCTGCTCTTCCTTGGACCTCAGTGTCGATACTCTGAAGCGATGCTTATTTAGTGACTCTAGGTTGCTGAGTACATGTTTGTAAGTCCATTCGCTGCTAGCGTGCCACTCTGAAGAAGGAATGTGCTGGAGCGTGTTCCGTTTAAACTTTTGTCCAGCACTGTACATATTACAGAGTTTTAGTACATTGTACGCTATCCCCTATGTACGCAAAGGCGATACCGTACGATGTATAAAAAAAAACTCTTTATTGATAAGCCCCCTTTCACCCGTCATCTTGCTCACAGCCTTTGGAGCGCAGCGCCTATTTAGCCCTAAATTAGAAATGCAAGGGGGCCCCTCTTCTGGTACCGTTTCTGGGTTTCGAACAAGGTCGTCCCCTTGTCGGGTTTACGACGACTATATTTTCGCACCTCCCGGGTCATGATTCTCTCCTCGTAACACGTGCATTCACATTATGGATCCATCCGGGATACAAAAAAAAAAAAAAAAAAAAAACGATATAAAAAAGAGGGCGAGCCCCCTAAAATGCGCATTTCCGTTCGTCGTATACTGAACCTGTTCATTTCACGCCTCCCCCCTTCTTTTTCTTTTTGCCTCTCCCTTCTTCTCTGTGTGCTCCTACGCTACGTGTTATGATGAGGTAGAATGTCTTATCGGCGCTTTTTCTCCTCTACTATTTTCCACTTTCTACTATCCTCTGTTTTCGGGAAAAAATATAATAAAAAGAACGAAAGCGGTGTCTTGCGTGCGGGTGAAAGTGTTTTTTGTCGGAACGTTACCAATTAATTTCCGCTCCCTTTTTTTTTCTTTCGTTTTTCTTCTTTTTCTTTTTACGGCCAACAACAGATAAGGAGAACGGCCAACGAAATTCCTGTCCTTTTTTTTTTTTGTCTGCGCATTACGTAAGGAGACCCTCTTATATAGCCACAGTTACTTCGCGGCGCTGAAACGGAACTTAAAAAAAAACATGTTCATGACTAACACACGGTGTACTACACACCATCTTGCTGCACCACGGAGTAACGAATCAAAACCATTATTACTATTTTTGTCGCGGCGGCTGGTCGCAGTGAAACGCAAGAGGACGCTCTTCCACTCCCTTACCCACCCATGAATTACGTGTTCTTACGCGGAGCTTACTTCGCAACGGGGAGTGCTGAAGAAAAGGGGAGTGAGAGAGCGTCCTTTCGCGCTTCACCGCGACCAGACGTGACAAAAATATGTAAACCGAAACCAATTAATTACTGCAACAAATGACCCGCTTCGGTGGCAGATTTTTCTCTAAAAGGTGTCCACTGAAGGTCCCGAAATGGGTAGTACCTATTTTAATGCTGGCGGCGTTTTGCTTTCGAAGTTATCTTTTCACGCGAAACTCGTTTGAATTTTCATTTAAATAATGAGCGCCCCCCACTCGTTCACGCGGTGCGCAGCCTGTAGGTGGTGTCGGACAGATACTTGTAAAAAAAGAAAGTTCTTCGATTGGTGCACCCGTTCGCGAATTATTTACTCCGGGGGATTTAACTTAAACACCCTGTATATATGTCTATCCAACATGTTACCCACGATCGCAGCTCCTTCTATGCAAGCCCTACCTATTTTATCCAGGAGAGACTGTAAAAATAAAAAAAACAAAAATAAAAAATAGAGAAGCATCCCTGGCGTGGAGTATCCAATTTATTCGTTTCGCATAATTTGAAATCAATATTCACAGCCTATCACCAACTTGCTACGCGTATACTTTTGAAAATATGCACGTCTTTGTTAGAACAAGGTTTTCGAGACTGGCTCTTACGCTGGACACTCTCACCGGTGGCTCACTCCAATACTTTGCACCCAGAATATTGAGTTATAATCGTTTTAAAATACGATCGTCTATGATATGCTTGCCACAACGGCGTGAGATATGCGAAATACCAGAGTAAAACGAGTCGGCGAAAATTCGACTTCCTAACCCGGCATTCCCCGTATGTAGCGAACCGTGCTTCTGGCTTTTATCCGCGGAGACTTCCGAAAGTGCCCGTCAGCATATTAAAAGTTGCGGTGACACTGAGGGGTTCTTTACTCATTGAAAAGGTCCTCCGTGCAGGTGGATGGATTTCTCAAAATCCGCCCAATGTTTTATGCATACACGCGTGGCAGGCACATTATTGATCTATGGACGGAGCGAACCGGTTAGACATTAATCCTGAGAAATATCCTGCATGGATCGATGGGTATGGAAATATCGATTTGCTGTGCAACCATCTTCTAAACTGTGCCATCAATTTTTCATACACGAAAAAGCCGTTGTCCGCAGGATATTGCGGTCAGCTCTTCCCTTCTTTCTTTGTCCTTGTTTCCGTCCATGTCTGTAGCGCGCGAGTTCTTGGCTTTCAATGTGTTTTGGGGGCTCAAAACCCCAATCATTGTCGAATTAAATAAAACATTGTTAATTCCGCGACTACTAGTTTGACGCTACACTGTCCCTGTTTCGTCTCCTTAATAAAAAAATAAGAAATACCAAAATCTAAAAAAAATTAAACGTTGCTTTATTTTTTCAGGGCAAGCGATGGAACTGGGAGTCCCCGACATGACAGCCCTCAGTCACATCGACGAGGACACCATCAACTCCAACCTCAGGGCACGCTACCGCAAGGACAACATATACGTATCCTTATCATTTCTCCTCTCATATATCTATTTCTTCAGGGCACGTAACAAGCGCGGGATGTCCCGCTGTCCTTTTTCTGTGTCTTTCAAATACTTCTCCGAGTCCTTGTTCTCTGACTAAAGGAATACACTATCGTGCACGTGAGATCGTACTGTTCATAAATGACAGTACATGCTTTGCTGCCATCCATTCCAGTAATGTGGACTACACGAGACAACGCGTTGTCTACTCCCTTTAACTGAGCGCACTATAGCTGAGCTCTTGTGACGTTCAATAACCGACGAAGGTACCCTCTGTAGTCTCTACTCTGTCTGGACTGGACGAGCATCGCGATAAATCGAGCGAAGGCTGCCATCCTAATTTGTCTCCTCCATCAGTCCAGGATATGAAGTCGCCCAGAGTGCATCTCTCTCTTAACATCGTAGTCTCTCTCTCATTCGATCTCGCATCCATCTATACAAAGTGCTTCTGAAGGCTGAGCAAATGGTAGAGAAAGAGTATATAGATATGCACGGCGGCATATCCAGGCCATCTGTATAAAGTGTCCGTATATAGCGCAATTTCGGCGCTAGCTGTGCGTCTGGGAAAGAGCGACTCATTCGGGCAAAAAGAGAATACGATTACGAGTTTGCGAGACTCTGACTAGAAGCTAGTGACTTTGACAGTGGCGCACATGCCGAACGTGCTTATACGCAGTGCGTGCAAATTGTCAAAGCTTTTGGCGTTCCCTCTTGCGACTCGTAGCGACGATGGTATGTTTCGGAGGTGGTAGCTAAACAGTGAACAGAGAAAGGCTGTCTAACGGTGGCTGTGTGACACTATTCAAGCGTGCAAAGGTTTGTTTCTAGTGACAGGTTGCATGTATGACGAATCGAGCTTCTTTTTGTTGCAAATAATAGCGTTTATGACACTTAAAGTGGTTTACTGATACTAAGCGGTGGGGGATGGGGGCATTAAAGCAGAAGTGCGAGTCTCCTCCTTTTTTATATTTCGTGGAAACCCGTGTCTCCACAACCTCGGGGCGTCATCCCGTCTGCAGTACCCGCCGGGAAGACACAACAAAGCCCAATGTAACGGAAAAGGATTTATTCACCTACATTCCGACAGCTCCTACTGGCAATACTCCTGCCAGCGCCCTCCCCCCTCCCAAACGGTACCCGTTCCACTATCGAACTGAACTGTGTGCTGTCCCAACGACCGGGCAGACGAGCCGTGGCCCCACGTTGGGCGCCAGTTGTGGAAACAAGTGTTCCCACAACCTCGGGGCGTCATACCGTCCGTTCCGTCGCCAAGGAAGACACAGCAAGCGAAAATGCAAACAACAAACAAAGGTTTATTTCATACCGTCAGTACAGAACGGCATCCGCCTCGATCATCTCCAACAGAAAGAATGGCCAATCCCCCTGTGCCGCGTGTTTTTATCAGCTTTTGTCTGACCCCGCCCCCTCTTATCAGCTAGGCAGGAACATTCTGGCCTTAGTAGCTAATGCGCCAGAAAAACCCAAATCAAATCAAATCAAATCAAATCAAATCAAAGGAACATTCTAGCAGCAACGATCGTGGTGCCCCCACATTTTTTACTTTTCGTTTTCCACTGCGGTAGGTTGTGCCACAAATATCGTTCGTTCTTACACAAGAACACTATTCGTATAGTCGAATAGTAGAGCGCGAGAGATTTCTCTGCTTAGCACGCGCTCAGAATCATTTGCATTTCTTCCGAGTGCGAGCGATGTAAGAGAATGAGCGAGGTCAATGTCACCCTGTGCGTCTGCATGACGCGCGAAGGTGCGCCAATAATATGGCCCGTGGTATGACGTCAGCCGGCTCCGCCGAGGGGAGTATGTTGCCAGCGGCGCCATGTCTGTAGAATACGAATTTTCGGTAGCAGTAGCAGATCTTCCCAAATACCATATCCATGCTCGCTTAAAATGCTGTTCGCGTTCAGAACCCCGCATGCCGCCAGGTTCGCCCAAACACAGCGGTAGATTGCAGCTTCTATACGATGTTCCATGAACGGTTGTTTTCTTCTCTGCAAAGTATCCTTCGAACTCGTCGAACCGAGCTGTTCACGTTACCCACATTCGCTACACGCGGCGCAATATTTATTATGGAATTGTGTTTTGCTGCTCTGTACTAATCCCCGTGGAGGTTACCGCCGCCAGGTGGTTTAGCGATGCCATCACCGTCGTGCCGTTTTGTGTAGCAGACGACAGCTGCTAGCAATGATGTGTGACAGTTGCTCGATGCGGCGTTGTTTTATTTTCGGTTTCGTTTCTTTATGGGGCTTTTCTTTTTAATTTTGTTGCGCCGATTGAACGTGATACAGTTACAGAGACGGGTGGGATTTCCTAATACGTTTCTTTCTTTCTTTTATTTCTCTCGTCTTTTTTTTGCCTATTTTTGGCGCGTGTGTTGAACGCAGGGGATGGTTGCGAAGACCACGATAAATATTCCATAAACAGCCACCTGCGTAACGGCTAATTGAAATCTCTTATGTGTTGTTGGCGACTCGCGAGAACGGTACGCGATTTTTCACTGTAACAGCCCTTGCACGGAATCTGAGGTCGTCCAATAAATAAATGTGTTGCGTTTCGTTGCAATAAGGGTGGTTTGCGAGAAAAAGTGCGTCTAATTACGTTACACGGCTGAGCAGGCATGCGCGGACAATGCCGACGCACAGCACAAAGATTGGAATTTTATTGCAACCTTCCAAATTGGGTCAACTCGACGCCTGTGTCGTCGACGCGTCGGATAAAATAAGTTTTGGGGAATGTCTGCGCGGCAGTGGAGTATATATTTCAGGGTCAGGGGAGTAAAATGTGGAGCAGTTGTAGTATAGGGAAATAGAAGCTCCCCAATTAACTCGTTTTGCCCCTTAAAGTGTAGACTTCAGAGAACCTGACATATACAGGGTGTGTGCAGAAAAACATGACCCGCATTTTTACATGTAACTCGTTGTCTACTTAGCCGAGGAACTTTCAGTGGCGCACGACGGCGTATTTATGCGTGCGAAAGCTACAAAAAAATCCTGGAAGCCATACTCAGTGTAAAAAAATAAACAGAGCGCGAAAACGTGGGCTTCCATGCATTAGAATAGGGCGGTCATGACAGTGCATTGTAGTGCATTTCGGTCTCATGAGAGTTATGTGCAGGCACCGCTAGGGGCACTGCCGATGAGCATCCATGTGGGACATCGTTTCGATTTATGCACCGATAGCTCCCCTAGCGGTACTTGAACACAACTCTCCTACGTACACTATGTTGCCCTTTCACATACACCCTGTTGTCCGCCATGTTGCCCTATTCTGATGCACGGAAGCCGACGTTTTCGTTGTTCCGTTTATTTTTTAAGCTGGGTATGGCTTCCACAATTTTTCTACAGATTTCGCACGCATAAATGCGCCATCGTGCGCCACCGGAAGTTCGTTAGTTAGGTAGGCAACAAGCTATGTGCCTAAATGCGGGTCATGTTTTTCTGCACACACACCCTGTATATTACTCAAGAGGGAAACAAATTAAGGCAAGGTCAACACGTACACCGCTGTCTGCGTGCTGCGTCTGCGCCGAAGAAAAATACCGTAATAGTAAAAGCAATACCATTTGCTGTGTTCGGTCTGCTTCCTCCTATTGTATTTGAGAAGAACATCTGGGGACGGCGAGGACCCTCGCTTGGCGCGATGCGTAGAGTAGGTTGATGAAAGAGGATCCCTGGTGACGCAACGAATTTCATATGGCAAAATTGCAGACGTGGCATGTGGTCCCCAGGCTTCCATTTGTCGCTGCGAGAAAAGTAATGAATAAAATGGCGACACGTGGCATGTACGCGTATTCTTCACGGTGGCGTTAGCGCATGATGTCGCCTCCTATAGCGGAAGGCGCCTTGCTTGGTGGTTAAAGAATGAATACGACAGTCTGTATGCATAGGCTACACGTATACAAAGACATCTTTTAGTACGGTGGCAGAAGTAACGGAGGAACGGTTGTATAGAAGTTTTCGGTGCAGTTGGCAATGAATTCCGGGGCACTTGTACAGAACTCCGAAGTGCGTCGCGTACAGAGTAACGTACAGCTTGGGACAAAAGTTTACGGAACACAGCACAGCCGCCTTTCTGCATCGGAGCGGCCTCGTGCAAGCTGTCACGAAGAGGTCGAATAAGAAACGGGTGACCGGCTATTCTATCTATCTCTCAGTATACATGTCACCTCCTGTATACTGATGGTGTTTCGCTCCAATGGAGAAATGCGACACCCCGGTGTTCCGTAAACTTCTGTCCCAAGCTGTACATACTCTGCGACACCATGCAGGACGACTTGTCCTTGGGTTTCCTCTGTTACTGTCTGTCTGTCTTCCTGTTCTAGGTCCACATTTATGTACCACGAACTTGCGTATTCGTTTTAAGATACTGTAAACGTATTTTTATTCGCGATGTAGTATTAATTTTCGCATTTGGGAAGTTGTTCGCGAGTATTTAATTTCGCGATTCCTGGTCTGTTTCCTTCCGCGGGATCAGTGTCAAGCTGTGTTCGCGAGTACAATTTTTCGCGATTTTTTAGCGGTCGCGAAATTCGCGAAAATTAATACACCGCGAATAAACATACGTTTACAGTATATTTTCCGAGGGCAAACAAGATGTGTGCTCGTTGTCATAGAGTTCATTCTAAAGGCATTCCGTGAGGTACCTTCAGCGCATGCGCATTGCAGAGAACCGCATTGTAATGAATCTCTCGACATTTAAATTTGCAGCCCGAAACGGATATTTCAAATCAACCAGCGAAAAAAAGTGCCGTGCTCAGAAACTCTTGTCCTCAATCATATTCAGTCGGGGAAAGAATTTTATCGTCATAGCGACAGTCAGGATTCGAACCTTGGGCCTCGGCGTGTAAAGCGCACGTTGATCCCTTGCACCACCGAAGCGAACGTTTTCAGCTTCGTACTTACTCTGATAATGTCGTAGCAGGTTCAGTGAGTTTCTGCCCCTCTCTCGGCCGCGGCGGAAACTTCGCTTGGGGGTCCGCCGGCGGTCGGTATGCTGCCGCAGCCAGCCAGTGCTGCCAGCGTTGCCAGAAAAAATATTTCAGGAGGGTTGCTGTGGGGATTTTACATAGGAAGCGTTTCACCTGCGTTTCCCTCTCCCAAATAAACTACCAAATGTACGTTTTTTTTTTTTTTTTTAGGGGGGTTGAATCTCCCCCACCCCACCCCCTACGTCACTGGCCAAGCGATATGACTTTAAGTGGCGTAGCCTGAATAATATTTCTGGAGGGGTTCTATGAGGTCTTTACATGGGGGAGGAGGATTTCACCCTCGCTACCTTCTCCCAAATGGACAACCAAAGGTACAATGAAAGAACTGATGTTCTGAGGCTGGGACAACATAGAAGGGACAAATACATACAAGGCCTCAATTTGCCTAAGACTCCTACAGCTGGCTAACCTTTTCAGTGACTTTCATCTTACATCGCCAAAGGTACGATTCCGGAGTATTTTCGACTCCTCCTCCCCTCCCCCCCCTCTCTCTCTCTCTGTACGTCACTGGTTCTAGGGTGACCTGTGAAGTGACTGAGGGTTACGCAAGGAAATGTTCGGGGACGTGGTCAGTGGTTCATAATGAACCCTACTATTACCTGCCTGTAGTTATGCCTGTTCTACTATTATCTGCCCACCGACCTGTTTCACTGGCATGGCTGGCATCTTCAAACGAACTTTGTTAAGTTTAAATGCGAAACTTTTCTCTCTTTTTTCCTTTTGTTTAGTAGTACTTAGTTGGTGGTACTATTAGTGTTATTGATAATGTTCGACATTTTCGATACATTACCTGCCGGGAACAAAATCCAACAAACAACGTAAGTGCAAGCCTCAACAGCATCAGTTCGGTTTCCCTGGATCTCATATTCTGCTCGTCTATCTAACTGTGACTGTAAAATTTTGACTACACAGTCTCACACCGATGCCAGTAATCATCTTATATATTCTTCTATATCTTGTATGTACCTAGGCTTCGATTACAAGGCCTGCGCTGGGGTCGTCCAGGCTATATTTACAATTCAATAAGCGTCGGCATTGTGAAAACACGTGAGGTTCTTATATCCACCCGGGCCCGGGCCTAGCAGAATTCTGTATCCTGCTCAGCTCGTACCCAGCGGCGTGCGCCGGGGGCTTTGCTGGAACTCGCAGCACTTTGCAACGTGCGATGAGCAGTCAAAAAGTAACCTTAAAATGGCGGTTTATCCTTAAATTTGCTCACACGTCACGTACACACGTGCACACGTCACGTCACGTACACTCACACTAGTACTAGACGGAGGAACATGTGGAATTAGCGTGACGCAACGTATGATGTCGCAAGGTCATGTCCAATATGTCCGGCCCCTTAGAGGTTTGCACATGAGAGGAAGGAACATATACCGTTATCATTTTTTCTGACCAGCGATGGCCGAAAACCTGGAGGATTATTGGAGGATTAAGACACTGTATGGGGACGCTTGCATGTCGCTTCAGCATGTTTATGGATGCTGCAGAAAGTTGAAGTCTGGCTTCTGAACTTTGACTGCTGGCACGTCGCTCCGGATGACCAGGTTCTGCAGACGTTATCGCCGCAGTAGAGGCGATCTTGCGCGAAAACCGTCGGGGGGGGGGGGGGGGGGGTGGCTATTGGCGAAGTAGACCAAGAATTAAAGACTGTAGACACACCAGAAGCAGAGATCGGAACCGGAACTGAACCCGAACCGAAAACCGGAAAAACCGTTATTTTCTTCGGAACCCGAACCGAACCGAACCCGAACAATTTTTTTGCTTGTCCTGAACCGAACCGGAACTGAACCGAAAAAATTTCACACGGTTACCGGTTCGGGAATCGGTTCAGAGGTGAAATCATTCTACTACTGGCCGACCTTTTTTTGACTCACCTGAAACGATCATCTCACACCTTTTCTCTTACAACCGTGTACGGTGAGCGTAAGCTCGCTTACATATAGCAAAATTACTGTCCATGAACCGGTTAAACCGGGATCGAAAAAAGTAACGGTTCCAATCCCTGTAAATGTCCCGACCGCTGACCGTTTTTTTTTTGTCTGTGTGTGTGCGGGGGAGGCGGTTCTCCCTGAGCCGAACCCGAACCGAACCGATATACCTGAACCGGTTCAAGCTGATAATTTCGGTTCAAATGAGCTAAACCCGAACCGAACCAATATGCCTGAACCCGAACCCGAACCGGACCGAAAAAAATACCGGTTCCGATCCCTAGAAGGTTCATGACGAGCTGCACTGCTGCAAAGTTTCCGCCAGGTGGGCACCAAGGCAGCTCACCGCACCGAACTCAAACAACGCCGCGTGTATGGACATGAGTAAGGCCGTAATATGGAGCTATAAGGCTGAAGTGAATGGCCTCCTAGCTGGTGACAAGCGCTGGGTCCATTATTTCAGAGACGAAGCGAGACAGGAAAATGTAGCGCCTTTCATTGTCGCTGAAACGTACCGCTCCGCGGCGATGCATAACTGATTGCACTGAAATTCACAAGAATGTTTTTCGCCAGGAATTCGCGCATTACAAGGGTGGGCTAGTATTCGCGCATTAGTAAAGCGATGGCCAACGTGCAGTGAACGCGGTGAACTCAGTGATCGAATGATTTTCTCTCTAATTTTGTATTTTCTTTAAATAAAAGTATATTAATGCTACTTTTTGTTTGCGACAAAAAGGCTCGACTCTATATAGCTCCATGTATCGCCCTACATTTTGTCGCCAGGACACATCCTATATGGGTTTGACACGATTTTGCAACCCAATTCTTCTAAAACATTCGCACGCGTCAGAGCTTCACTTGTAACGGAAACTTGGCCAGGAAACTACACAGTGATAAACTCTTCCCTTGAGAGCGAGTTCCGCTGTGGCAACTGTGCTACGATGTCCCTGGAAGTAGGATAGGAAAGATGCTGCTGGAGGATGCTGAGCCGACAGCCCTATACGTATTTTTTGTTCTTCTTTTCTCTCTCTGTCTCTGTCTCTCTCTCTCTCTCTCTCGATTATTATTTTTTCTATGGCTTTCGTGACTCAAGCCTGGAATATCGGTCAGCTGGTGGATTAGATCGATAGCCTGTTCCTGAAATACTTCGTCGTTTCGCCGAATGCCAGTGGAAGCATTGGTGAAGCGATCTGAAGCGAGCGTGATCTGTGACAGAACATGTTTGTAAGTGCTCAAACGTCGCCATGCCAGTACTGAACAGCTGTTTCGGCCTGTATTGGCATCGGAGCGGAAGACCAGCCACGGCCTTATTGCGCCATCGTCAGCAGTACGCAGGCAGGCAACGTTTGAGCGGATGGCGCCAGAAGGTCACGTAGCACGTGATTCCTCCTGTCAGGGTGTGCGACTCACCACTGAAAGCCCAGTGCAAAGCCAGTGAACTATGTAAGGGAAAAAATTAGTCGGAACTCTTTAGCTGCACGTATAGTGTATGTTTGCAAGTGCTTAAACGTCGTCATGCCAGTACTGGACAGCTGTTTCGGCCTTATTGTGGCATCTTCAGCAGCACGCAGGCAGGCAGCGTTTGAGCGGACGTTTGTGACAGAACATGTATTCCAAATGTTCCAGAGACGTACAGCCGTTGTCAGACATAACTGAAAAGCGCAAGAGCGTGCACTTCGCAGATGTCAGCTCCGTAGAGCGTTAGTTGCCGGGCTTGACACTATGTCGCAGCCACCGTGGTCGCAGCACAGCCAGTGGTGAGCGCGTGAGAGCATGTCGCCGACCTTGCGTGGAACGAAAGAAGTGAGGCGTCCATCTTGAGCGATCGGGTGCCTGGCCGGAAGTGGTCGTCGGGCAGTGCCATGTATGCCAAAGGGAGTCTGGCGATTAGGAGGAGTCTAAAAAAAGAGGTTCGACCTGTCAATCAAACTTAGGCGCATTTCATTGGTTACCGTTTTCCATGGGAGCTGCCATGACACCAAATTTTCTCCAAGATGGAGGATGGTGCTTGGAACGTCGAAGCGGAGATTTCGTGACAAAAAATTTTCACAGATTACTTTAATTTCGTACTGTGAGTATATATCCTCATGCACGCATCTGCAAAATCAGCTTTAACTTTAGCCACGCCATCATTATTTACGCGAAAATGGGATGTTTCGTCGCTAACGTTAGGCCTATAGTTAAGACCGTGATATACAAAGAAAATAGCAAGAAGGACGACCCTTATACGTAGGATTTTGCATTATATAATTGTATTTTATTTTTACATAATCTTTGCTCATTTTTTATCCGATCTACTTACATTACGTGATTTAAAACTTCATACCAGCAGTCGTCTGCTACGAAGAGGCGATTGTACCGCTCTCCTGGCCAATCACTTCTGCCAGCAACCATTTCTGCAATTCTGAGCCTTCCCAACATGCCTCTCTCCGTGCAGATGGCGTTGATAAAAGTGGACGCAAAATCCGTCGTTTTGGTCTGTCACCAGTGATATCCGTTTCAATCCGTATCAATCGAGTTTCTCCAAAATGGTGGCTCCCAGTAAATAAGGGTGAGGTATAAGTACTGGATGGATGTAATAATAGACAACTGCATTTCGACCTGTGATTGGCTAGATCCCTCAAAGAGGGGATGGACCTTCAGGTATAGGCAGGTCCCATTCATGGCCAGACTCCCTTTGGCTTACTTGGCACCGGTCGCGGGCACAGCGAACGCCACATAGATACAGAACGCCTGCTTAATGCCACCTCTCCCTGCTTCGCTACGTGGACATATAGAAAGTCAGAATTCGTCTGCTGTTGCGAATCGCTGTTTTGCGAAACTCGGAAATGATTGCAACTAACCTGAAACCTGTAGACAAAAAGCGCAACACGCTTTTCAGAAAATCAGTCTTAAGGAAGGTTTCCCATCTAGTATGCGGGGAAGTTCAATCACTACTCGCAGACGACGGTGGTTCGTCAACAACGACCGCTTAAAACACGTTCATGATTGGCTACGGCCGTTGAAAACACGATCCTAATTGGCTGACTCTTAGTTCTTACGTCACGTCGACGAGTAAGCAGGCTCTCTCTATCTAGGTGGTTGTGGTACAGCCAACGCCACCTAAATGCAGAATGCCTGCTTAATGCCTCCTCTCACCCCTTCTCACGTGCACATATAAAGTCAGGATGTCAGCCAATCGCTGCAGACGATCGTACTTGGTGGTCTCTTAATTGTTTACGTCATGTTGTTTCAGCTAGTAGCCAGAAAGCCCGACGTCGTGGCTGCGGAACACACTGGATTCCCTTCTAGAAAACGCTGTGGTGGGCGCGGTTCTTAACACGCACAAGTGCATGGACGTGCGTGGGTCAAAGGGTTAGGGCACAGGCGAGCTGGTACTCATTCCAAACGGTAAAACCCGAGACATGACGATGGGTGTCGCATACCGTACCATCTTCCTTACTTCCTAAAAAAGAAATCTGTCCTGGGAATAAATGGCCCAAGATACGCTTAATTTCACTGTTTTGAATCTCATTCGTAACACTATAGGACCCTTTCCTATTTTAAGCCACTGTTCAAGGGTTTCCTCATGTTCTACATTTGGTTGCTCTCACCGACATCAGGTTCGTACATGTCGTCTGCTCGTGGACACGTCTACTAATCTCCTGTCACTTGCACTGAGAAGCGCTAATTGACTAACGGCAATTAATGTTCAGCCCCTTCAAGGCTTCTCAATGAAATATACTGTTCCGCACACCTCTAGTGACACCGGATATTTCGGTGCGAAGCAGCGCGGAGCAGGGGGTGCTATGACGTTAGCAGACGATATTTCTGTCGTCTGCAAATTGCCAGCCACGGGGAATTTGTGCGCGAGCCGGCCGCCGTTGGGATATCGACCGCCACGCTTTTCGCGTTTGCCTTTTTGAGACTAGGCTTCTGGAAGCGCGTCATTTATATGTAGTTTTCGTCCTTCTAGGTGATGCTTCGGTTGAGGTCAGAGCTCCCAATAAAATTAGATCGGTAAAGATTCACCGAAGCATCAGATCAAAACCTTGCTTTGTTTGATTTGTAACGTGGCTTTCTTACATCCCACCCGGCGTCGAACAATAAAAATTTATACTAGCTCTCAAAACACAACAGTACGCTAGCCAATGCGCCACTTGTAGGTAGTCGGCTTTCTTATCGTACAGTACTGCGGCCTGTAACAGCGTGGGACTCTCCCTGTTTGTAAACAAATGACGTCAGTGTTCGACAGCGCCACCAATTTGGTAGAGTTGAACTACGCTCGAAGCTAGGGGGCGAACAAGGTCGCGCCCGAAAGCCACGGTCTTCAAGCGATTAAGATGGTCCCTGAAAGGGACTTTTCTTTCAATAGGAGGCGGTGAACAAGTGCCCATTCGTGGAGCCTAGCCCTCCCCTTCCGATTTGTTTCGGTTTCAGTCTGTCTACCAACGTCAAGATGACGTTGACACTGCTCACACAAGCAAACGGACGTGGCTGCGCTATTTGATTAGTTTGTTTAGTCAGAATTTTCCCTCTATAGAGACGCCACCACACATGCTGCCTTTATTCCATCTGTTCTTCGCTGATTTTGGGCAAAGCTGGCTTCTGCAGTGATTTGATCGGCCTCGGATGCATCTCGTCGAACACCAACAGCTCAAACTCGCTCTCAGACCTCGAATCCGAGCTCGACCGTACTCGAATCCCAGGGGACCCCGCCAGCATTCCCCCTCGACCCGCTTCGGTCTCTGCGCTTCGCGTCGACGACGGCTCGTCGACGAACCCGAAGAACTCCCGGCTGATCTTGATATCTTCGTCGCAAAATGACAGTGGGACTTCAGTGTGAAACCCCCTGCCGAGTTCCGGTGACGGCGGAGGCACAGGCGTGCCCGTTTCGTTGAAGACTCGTTGTGGTGTTTCGTCCGGGACGTTGAAGAGGGTGCGCCGGTGCGGTAGGGAGACATACTTGACGGCTCTGCACGGCGTTAGTGCTTCGATGCCCGCGGGCGTGTCCTCGTCGCTATTTCCAAAGTGAGGTAGAACGCTCTTGAGTAATTCGGCTTGCCCTGGATAGATACGTGAAGTGATCCACAAAACAAGTAGTTCGTAGCTATGGTTGTACAATGTTAATGTTGCCCAGCTCAAGAGGAAGTCATCGTGCTGCGATATTGCTTGACGACTGCGGGAATCCCACGTTATGAAAATATTTATTTGCTAGTATTGTGGGGAAGACTCATCGCCATCGCCGGCCCCGCGCGGGAATTTGAGTCTTCTCCGCGGTATGTATGCAAGGTATACATGTACCGCCCAGAAGGCAAAGGTACACATGTTAGCAACACGACAGCTCCCATTGGCGGAGAACGCGAGTCCTTTCGGAATGCTCTGCCATACTTCGCCAACGCCTTAGACTTAGACTTGCGCACGGCGCCTCCGAGTCATAACGTAGTGCACCCGCAATGTTTCAAACTGTTGCTTATACACTGATCTTGTTGCGAAAATACTGGTGAGAGAGGGCTCACGTGACGAGCACATTTGCACGTTTTTAGGACAAACTCGTAAAATATTCGCGTTAACAACTACAACGTGAATGGATAGCATATCTCTGCCATTACCGACCTCTGCACACGCTATTCTTTGGTATACATCTCTCGGTACACTTACGAAGAGAAACCGAAGTAGTTGACCCCTCACCCATTAGCACGCTCTCTGTGATTCCGAGAAGACTTTGGTCGTCCATGTCGAAATCATTCTCGTTTTCTGAAGCGAGAAGCGGACGAAGGATGGCTGAGTCTTCGGTGAGGCCAGCTGCCAGATCCTCAGTGTCGAAGTCGTACCGGTCAACGGGGAAGTAGCAGCGGGAGTTTGCTGTCGTGTGCGACGTGTGGCAGTCCAACGGCCATGTTTCAGGGTCTGAGCCTTGGAACTGTGAAACAGTGTACCGTTCAACTCTTTTCGTTCCAAAGCCCTAATCCTAGCGAAAGCCCTTCGATAATTTGCCAATCACTCTACGCTGGAAGTATGTATCCTACACTGTACTTTCTATTTGAATTACGCGAGTTATGTAGTTCTTTTAGCACCGGCTGATGAATGGTACCCTCGTACATCTCGCTTCCCAGGATAGAAACCCCTTGTAGAAACGCAGGGGAACGAGCAAGTAAATTCTGCAATGGTACCAGTCCATAGGCACGGCAACGGACTTCTTGTCTAAAGTATTTGCATTTTGGCGCGAATGATGGTGTCGCGCTTTCGAACCTTCCGACGCACACCGTACATACGTGTGGCACACGCTGTACATTATATCAAATGCCAAACAAGCACAAACGCAATGCAGGTACCCTAGTACTCTTGTACAGCTCCGGTCAACCTTAATAACAACACTGGAAAAAACGTGGCCTCGTTCTCAAGCGCGATTACAGCAACCCTTAGGAACCCTTAGGTTGAATGTACCAGCTTCACTCATGACTGGAGTTCGGAACAGGTGCCTTAACTTACTTCTTTGACATTCCGAGAACATGAGACGCTTCAGGGTCACCCACCCAGCATTACGTTTGTCGCACCGCACGAGTAGAACGTTAAGAACCAACGCACCTGAGCCGAAGTTCTTTCCGTGACCTTCGACTTCGGGGGCAACTCCTTCTTCGTCTCCCCTCCGACGTTCCTCGTACATTCACTTTGTAACATCCTATGCAGCCCTCTTTTCCTAATCACGGTTTTCATTTCGCCCTCCTCTGTTTCGGAACCCGAGTCCTCAACACTGCTGCTGCTTTGCATCCCCGCGTTCGTCGATGCGTCGTTGCCGTCATGGTCTGAAAACAACGCCCGAGTCTTCCTCCGCGCTTTCTCGGCGCTCAACCGGCGACGAAGCACGTCGTAATTTCTTTCCGGCTCCGTGCCGTCAATTGTCCTTTGCCCGTCCGACTCCTGCTTCAAGAGAGTCTGCCCACTTTCAGCGTCCGTGCCGTTCCCTTCCATGTCCTTGGCTTTTGCACCTTTCTCGTAGAAGAACGGCGTTTGTGAACGCATGAAGTCCGGCACTGTGTTGAACACTTGCACGGGGAAGACGTTCATGACGTGCTCTTGGGTTATGTCCTGGTGTCTGGTCACTGTGGCGTCAGTCGCTTCCCTCGTGTGTTCCTCGGACCCGCTGTTGGCTTGCTCGCTGCAACTCCGCGTTGACGTGAAGCGGTCTATGTCTCCGCTAGTTACGTTGGCAACGTCAGCTTCGTCGATAGTCGTGAGCCCATCGTACATTTTAGAACCTTCGATCAAATTGTTGTTGTTGTCTACCATTTCAAACTGAGCGCAATCCGGGTCATAGAAGTACGAAATTTCTTCAATGGGCCGGATTGGTTCGGGCATTTCGAACGGTGTGAAGATCGGTTGAAAAGCACTCTGAGAGTGCCGCTGGAATAACGCTTCGGGGTTGTCGACTTGAAAGAATTTGGCTTCTAGATTGGACAAGTCATGCATGGACTTCATCTGAACTTCGCCGTCCGGTGTTTCGTTAGAGATATTCGAAAAGAGAAAGTTGATAAAAGATTTTTCATCGACGCTAGGATGAATGGTGCTGCCGGAGAATTGGATTAGGGGCTCTTGCGGTCCGCTCATTTCAGTTACAGGTTCGAATGGGGAGATGAAGCGCGGAGTAAAAGGATTTTCTGCGCACTGAAGATGTCCCATATCGGGGCGTGGTTGTATGTCAACCAGAAGGTCAGTCGAGTATATCCGAGGTTGGCTCCTGTCTGCGGACTCCGGATGAAAGACCGACAGTTCGTCCACTGTGGTCAAGGGGAACTCGAGTGCGTACGTATCGTCCGGATGACTGAAAGAGGACGTGTCTCCTGGCATCTGCTCAGAGGTGGTGACCAGTTGCAACATTTCCTCGTCCGTATCATGTGCCCCTTCCATAACGGTGCAGTAACTGGCTAGCATAGTCGACTGTATGTTCTGCATGTCGTACAACGGGTCCATAACAGGAACTGGTGCCTCGACGGACTGCGGATTGAGCTCAGCGGTGGCGCTTAGGAGGTCGAGGTTCTCGCTTCCAATTTGTTGCAAAGTTTCATTTTCGCATTCTTCAAGAGTGCTCAAGGACGTCTGTTCCTGCGCACTCTCTTCAGTAGACTCTGACGTCACGGTGGAAAGGCAGCCGCCTTGCCACGAGCTTTGCGACGTCCGCGTTGTGCAAGAAGTTTGCGTAGTCTTCGTTACTCCAGACGTTTGCGACGTTCGAGATTTAGTGCACGGCGTCTTCTCGCCGGATGTGGAACTGTCTTCGGAGAACCGCGACGCAGTAGCCGCGGTCGTAGCGTTCGACTCGGCCCAGTTCGTATCGGTCGACGAAGAACTGGAGGCGGACTCACTTTGCTCGCATGTCGTCTGGGTTGCCGTCGACGATATGTCATCGCAGGAAGACGTGCCCACGCTGATACCGTATATGGTTTCGGACGTCTGAGATGACTTATTGGCTGCTCTGATGTACAAGTTACTAGTAGAAGTCTGAGCTGCTTTGTCGGCGCAAGAATGGCTGCTGCTGTGATAAGGAAGCTTCGTAATATGTTGATTTTTAATGCACCAGTACGCGGGCGTGCCCGTTGTTGCATGGTTGTCCACCTGGAAGGTGACAAGGCGACCCTTCACAGTCCTGTCTGCAAGGCCAGGATCGCTGCTGCGTGCGGGGACGATGGGTGTCTGCAACGGGACACCTTCAATGCCGTTCAGTGTTTCGAGCGAGAGGTCCATGAGATGTTTCTGCAAGAACAAAGTGGGGAAAATGCATGCATACGGTGCTGTGCGGTCCAGTATGTGTGTCGTGCGACGCTTGGCAACAACGCTAGCAAAGCATAACTGAGCAAGAAATTGAAGATGCTGACGGGTGAAGACAATGTGATTGCAAAATCACCAGCTACGCAGCACGACGTGCTGAAAGTGGTGGAGGGGGCTACCAGGGGGCTCCAGGGGGCTACCCATTGCTGGGAATGAAGCACCACACTGCGAAGACGCCTCTGTGCCACAATTACCATGTGACACTGGTTGGCTGTCACGGTGACGGTGATTTCTTTTCGAAACACACAATTCGTTTTTTTTTTGTTTTTTTTTTTGTTTTTTTTTTGTTCAACGGCTCTTTTACAACAAAAAGACCATGATAGGTTATTGATGTGGTTTAGTTCTGACAATGGCTTTTCTTTAGGGAAACCACATGCGTGCATAAAGAATATGCCCTATTGTCCCGCTAAATGCAAAATTGCCGGCCTACTAAGTCCGATAAGAACTAATGTCAAACTTAATCGGGACGTTGTGCTTATCGGTCGGTCGCATCATATGTCCTGTGGCATTGGTTTCGCGGCAGGGGGTGAAGCACTGAACTGTCTCTTCCAGTACAGATGTGCACGTTGTATCTCCGTACGTGTCTACAAGGGACTACGACAAATTGGAGAATCACATACCCCATTCGCTGGCAGCTGTCTTTCCGGTGGCAAAATGTCCCCGTCGAATGCTGTGATACTCTTAACGTAGTCGATGATGACTTCAGACGCGAAGTCGGCAGCAGTGGGAGGTCCAGCAGCACCCGTCATGTCTTGAATACAGTCCATGAGGGCGCCCAGGAGGTCTACCTCGTCGGAGTACTTGGTCGTTTGCCCGTCATCGGGAACGCCTTCGGCGGGGTCTAGCCCTGCCAGGTCCATCATGGCTCTCGGCAGAGGCTTACAGGCAGGTGGTTTGGCCGACCGGGTTTTCCGGGCGCCTCGCCATCACCGCGGAGCTTGCCGTTCCGAAAATGCTGGCTGTTCACTGGACGCCCTGCGCGTGCTTCCTCATGCAATTTTAAACTTTATCATCTTTTCTTTGTCATTCGCACCCTGATGTTCCTGGTACTGTCCTATAGACACTTAGATAACACGTGACTTTCGTGTTTCCTCCAGCTCTCTGCAGAAACGTCGTCGGCAAACGAAATTACATATCTGATTGTTTGGTCGTGCCAGAACAGAAGTGTTGTCTGCTACGGACGCTCAAGAAGCTATATATTTTTTAAAATTTGAATTTACCCAAACAAAAACAGTTATTATTATTACCAAGCCCCTGTCAATTTTTTTTCCCCGCAGTGCGTGCGAAAGAACCTAAACTGATACGACGGTAAACACTACAGTAGACATTGATGTAGAGAAGAAAGAGTGTCGGGCTCAACACTGATCCCTATGGAACTCCGGAGCTGACCTGAAATGCTGAGT
The DNA here is from genome assembly GCF_037126465.1 of Ornithodoros turicata. Classification (NCBI taxonomy): domain Eukaryota; kingdom Metazoa; phylum Arthropoda; class Arachnida; order Ixodida; family Argasidae; genus Ornithodoros; species Ornithodoros turicata. The sequence continues at coordinate 53,325,857 of NC_088207.1, read as the reverse complement.
TGTGACCGCTGTAACATGCGAACCACTTTAGGTGAGGTACTTATTAGCAAACGTCTGAGCTCTTGTATGAGCTTCTTTGAGTGACACTTTGTCGAAAGCAACTGTGAAAATCCAAAAATACAGATTGATTGATTGATTACTGATTTAGGGTGTTTCTGTAACTGGCGCACTGGTAAGACGACGTCCAGCAAAAACATATTTTAAGTTATTCTTCTTGACTAATTAAATTGGGCTTCCAGCAAGCCTAAATGTAATTTCCCTGCTCCTTTAAAAGTCTCCTGCGCTCATTTGAAAAGGCTCAGAAGAAGAACGAATAGACCCGCAGGAAATACGTTTGTTTCTCAATGTGCTTGATGTGGAAGATGTGTTTTTCTTAACATCGTTTACTTCAGACGTACACAGGAACAATACTGATCGCCGTGAATCCCTACAAGGAGCTCAGCATTTACGACACGGTAAGTCAGAACAATTCTTCTTGCCTTCGGCGACTAAAAAAACGAAAAAAAGGAGATTGCAACAGTCCTTTGATGAGCCCTTTCGTCACTAAAAAAAAAAAAAAAAAAGCAGAGAGAACTGGAGAAGGAGCTGTTGACATCGTACTACTGCCTGGGGCGATGTTGCTTCGGGCCCTGAAACGGGCTCGTGAATTCCGATCAAGGCATTGTGCGCGGAAGTAATGCTGAACAAGAGGGTCAGAGATCTCTATCGTAGTGTGTAAGCATCGACGAGCTATTATGTTTGGAATCGATACAAATTTGGGAGTTCGCTCGAGATCTTTTCTACCAGCGACTCCTGGATACAGATGTGCACATCCACCGCAATGCAACCGCTCCGTGTCGGTGCGGCCTGCGAAGGCCACGCCCCTGTTTACCAATTCGTGGATCGTTAGTTTGAACATGTGACATATACGTATCACTGTCTTCTGCTGCAGCAGCTGTTGTCTAGACTTCCGCCAGACTGTTGTGCCATGGCCGCGCAAAGTCTATGAAATCTCTTGCGAGCGAATGCAACCCTTTGGCATGGCTAGTGTTATCTGAACTCCCTCGATGGCATCGTGGAATAGCCAGCAAGCTTCGCTTAATCAAAGTGGCGCAGTCTTCAGCCACCAGTCGTATCGACTCTGGTTGAAAACCAGATAGGACCTGTGGAACCAACATGATTTCAGAATGACCTATATGTGACGTAATGGGAGTTCCGCATGACGTATCGATGGCTTCTAATAAAAGCTACCGCATTTTAATAGGCGGACATGATTGTTGCCACCGTACGTGATGATTTTCACGTGATTTTGCCTTAGTAGCATTTTGAGGTGCACTGTGTTTGAAGAAATATGCTACAGGATGTTGTACAAAAAGTTGTGTCATATTTGAAGGACTGGGTACTCAAATACAACGGCCAGAAGATCGGTCAGCAAGAGCCACATGTGTATGCCATAGCAGAGTCTGCGTATGACAGCTTGCAGAATACGACCAGCAATCAGGCCTGTGTCATCAGCGGTGAGAGTGGGGCGGGAAAGGTACGTAACAAGCTCTCGAACCATATAATTGAGATACGTAGACTCGTGCATTTGTGCACCTTTCGCACAGCTTAGGATGGCTTCGGGTGGCTTCGGGATGGCTTCGGGTGGCTTGCAGGATGACTTCAGTGGTTAAAGCTGATTATGTGTTCTGGGGCCCTGCTATTCTTTTGGTTAAGTTGACCTATATATGACGAGTGCGAACTGTGAGTCGATTGCCGATGTGTAGTGCGCTCAAATTTGTACCGATTCTGTTACAGACAGAGACTACGAAGTTCATCCTGCAGTATCTCTGCACTGTCACCACGAACGTGTCCACGTGGATAGAGCAACAGATCCTTGAAGCCAATACAATACTGGAGGCATTTGGTAAGCTCTATTACACGTAGTTACAGCGGCTATTGAGAGACCCTATTTTGACATATTGTTTGTCTAGTGTAAAAAAAATCACCGTAAGAGAGGGAGAAAAAAGAAAACAGAAATGTTAGGAAAGCAGTCAGAAGTGCATGGAGTCTGGCGCGAGAGTCATCTGGCTAGTCCCTTAGCAAACAATGATTGCGACTTGCTTATAGTTGCCTTTTGTTCCTGGTCCTCGTGCTTTTTTATTTCTCTTCTTTCTTCATAATAACGCTTAACTAATAACCTGTTGTTAAAACGACGACGACTTCTTCTTTGTATAGGCAATGCAAAGACGGTTCGCAACGATAACTCGAGCCGCTTCGGCAAGTTCATCCAGGTGTGCTTCGACCGGCGCTTTCAGATCAAGGGATGCATCATCCAGGACTACCTCCTCGAGCAAAGCCGAATTACCTTCCAGTCGTCCGGGGAACGAAACTACCATATCTTCTACCAGTTGGTGGCCGGAGCGCAAAGGAGCGCGGAACTGCGGGATCAGTTTCAGATCGCTTCTGTAGACAAGTACACGTACCTAAGCCAGAGCGGCTGCGTTGCCATCGACGGTGTGGACGACGTCCTTATGTTCGACAACCTTCGTCTCGCCATTTCCGTTCTTAATATGCCCCAGGTAAGATGGAGGCTGTGGTTGGTATAGAGTTTGTTTAGAACGATCCCGCTTACAGCGATTCAGCGCTTTAGCAATGACGTTCATTATAACCTCCTAGATTACGGTTACCGCCTTGAGGCACAGTCGTAGCTCTTAGCACCTTTTGAACAATCGGGACGGACGTGAACTGATAGTATGGGATGTATAATTGCAAGTGAAACTGAAGAAATAAGAAGTAACGTTAGTCGTGTACAACACCGAAAAACGTTGTGTCTTTTTCTTGCCCTCGCTCGTTTCTTGACCTCTTTGTGTGAGAAAATTCCTACGCGAAATAAGCAAAGTCTCCTCGAAAAAGGCCCAGTGGTCTCACTTAGCGTATTGAATTCTGGTTTCCTTCCTTCAAATTCTCAGAACTTCTCTTCTTTGCCTCGCAGGAAATGGTGGACGGTATCTTCAGCGTGTTGAGTGCCATCCTATGGCTAGGAAACTTACAGTTTGCAGACTCCGAAGAGGAGAAGAGTTCGCTGACTTCAGAGGACGAAGAGATCATCATGACTGTGGCCACCCTATTGGGACTGCAGCCGGAAGCTCTCACCTATGTAGCTTTGCATAGGCAGATCATAGTACGGGGAAACGTCACGGAGATTCCGCTCAAATACCACGAAGTAAGTGAATTTCTTTTATTTCATTGCCGTTTTTCTTCTTTTTTTTAAGTGTACATATCGGTATTATGTAGGAAATTTCTTTCCTCTATTTGTGTACTTGGAAGAAGTCCCTTGAAATGCGCCTTTATACCTCTTTTGCTGTAGGATGTAGCAGTGGTAGTCATTAATCTGACCAGTTCGATCAAGATAATGCCGTGGCTGGCTCTATTATGCTCACAGGCTGCTGCAGCTCAGACTTATCTTAAAGGGACTATGAAATTTCCCGAACCCCCATACTTTTTTTCGATGGAAACTGTTCTTCCCGCTGAGAAACTAATATGCCACAAATTTTTCCGGACGAAATCGGTCCACTCTGCGAGGAGCGCGCGCTGGAAATGTCTCTTCCGCGTTCCTCCTCTCTCGCGCATATTTCCCTGCCGATGGTGTAACTGTACGGACCGCACTTCGGTTCCCCGTTACGTCACCGGTGTTGCGCAATGGCCAGTAATGCCGCGAGCTCGCGCTCAGGCTGCCGCCACTGCCTATATCTGCCGATCGCGCGAAAGCTGCTGTCATGGAGATTTCCACTCCCGACGAACGCATACGCGGGATCCTACGGCGCATGCTCCTGGCGGGATTCCTCGGCTCGGCAACACGTCACGATGACGTGTTGCTGAGCCGGCCGTGGTCGCGTCAAGTTACCCGTTGTGTCTCCGCTCGGCAGCTCCCCACAGCGCGGCGCCAGCTGTCCTCCCTTCGCCGCTCCGTTTAAATTCGCTCTCGAGAAGTCCGCTCGCGCGACGAAAGTAAAATTTCGGTTCTAGACTCAGAAAAATGTCTTCTTTCGAACGAAACAAAGAAAAAAATCGTTTCATAGTCCCTTTAATCATGTTTCTTGCCATCCTTGCTTACAAAAAAGAAAATGAAAGTGTTACGTTGGGCACATATTTGAAATGGCGAATATCTGTCAGACATTGCGTTTCGAAGTTGTTGTCTTTTGTTCGTGTTTGTATTTGTTGTGTTTGCAGCAACACCGTGCTGCGAACAGTGTTGCGCAATATTTTACCTAACATATCCTTGCTTATCTTGTACAGGCACAGCAAAATCGACACGCCATGGCCAAGGCCTTGTACTCGAGGACGTTCGCTTGGATCGTCAACTACATCAACATGTGTACGAGTCCCGGAAAGGACAGTAATCGCTTTCTAGGCGTTCTAGACATATTTGGATTTGAGAATTTTGGGGTGAGACGTTTTTTTCAACACACGGCGGCCATTCCTGAATATCACTTGAGGATTCCGCGTTTCTGGTTTATTAATTTCTCTTTTATTGGACAGGTGAATAGCTTCGAACAACTATGCATCAATTACACCAACGAGAAACTGCACAAGTTCTTCAACCATTACGTGTTTGCCCTTGAACAAGAAATGGTAAGTAGTACGCCAACTGTCAGCTCGTATTTCCCGCCGTGGATCGTTATAAGCTGTCTTTCAACCTCCAGTATAGGCAAGAGGACATTGTATACTCACACATAAACTTTACCGACAACTCTGCTTGCCTGGAGCTCATTGAAAAGGTGAGTGTCAAATGTCGCTCAGTTTCAATGATTAGTGCAGTTATTAAGCGCATGTATAATCTACTCATTTGCTAGTAATCTAACAAAGATGACTAATACCCTTTACAGCCGCCCAAATGTGTGCTCAAACTCCTCGTTGAAGAATGCAGGATGCCAAAAGTGAGTGGAGGAAAAGCTCGTAATCTAGAGCACGTTTGCAAGGGTTCGGTCATATCGAATTGTTGCTTTATTTCGAACTTGGTTATTTCGAGCTTCTATTCTATTTCGAACTTGGTTATTTCGAACTTCTATTTCGAACTTGGTTATTTCGAACTTCTATTCTATTTCGAACTTGGTTATTTCGAACTTCTATTCTATTTCGAACCTGACCTTTGTTTCGAACTTGGGCAAGTTTACGACGATCGTTTTTTTTGTATGTGTGTGTGTGTGTGTGCTTGTGCTCACGGCCCACGTGCACGCAATGTCCCTACGGAATGCTTTTCAGAAGGAGCGAAATCAAATTATCTGTCAATTTCGAAAGCATGTGAACGGTGGGTCGACAGATGCTGGTCAAATCACCTTTGCTCAGCGCGTGCACGCTATGGAGTTCATTGAATGGAGTGAGGTAACTGACTAGGAATATTCTTACCCCATGTAAGGGCACGGATATCAGTTTTGTGAGCAAACTACACCAAGAACTCGAGAGTCACCCGTACTACGTTCGAGGGGAAGACAGACGGCGATGGGAACAAGAGTTCGGCGTCCGCCACTACGCCGGCGCTGTTGTCTACACTACTCAGGGGTTTCTCGAGAAGAACAAGGACGTTCAACAGGACCAGCTCTTCGAGATGATTCGGAAGTCCACCAACGCCTTTGTCAAGGACCTCGTCAAGTTCCAGGTTAGAGAATACACCCGTGTTCAACTCAAGAACGGCATCAATGTAGTCCATAGGCACATGTATAGGCACAAATGTAGTCCTGTTAACCATAGCAGGTTGAACACGACTATGGTTATGTGCCATCTTTATACTATTTACGTTCACGACTGCTAGTAGACAACTATCGTCCTTGAGGTTTGCTAAACCTCTATGTATCATTCTCCATGTAGGTTCCCTTTCGTAGGTTCATCTTAAATAATGCTTTCGTTGTCACTGTTGTGCTATAGGACCTGCTGGAAGTAACCCTGTCTCGCCTGGCAGCTGGCGGGACGACCATGACAAAGACCATGAACAAGAGTAAGCCCACAGTGGCCGATGCCTTCAGGCACCAACTCACTGCGCTGGTGGAACTTCTGCACTCTACAGTACCTTGGTTAGTCTTCTCTCTACTTTTCCTCTTTTTTTGTTCTTATTGAGGTAAGTTCTACATTTAGACCGTCAGCTTCGGATCTTTCGGGACTAACATATACCTCGTTTTTTGCAAGTATCATGACAATCACATATCGGAATATGGAGCATATGGAATCGTTGTTCGCATCAATGCAAATAATCATCTTTTAAATGTATCCGGCATAATTTGCGGTGAAGTGTCACAGCCCCCCCTAAGTGTCACAACCTCCTCTAAGGGTCACAACCTCTTCTAAGTGTCAAAACCTCCTCTAAGTGTCACAACCTCCTCTAAGTGTCACAACCCCCTCTAAGTGTCACAACCCCCTCTAAGTGTCACAACCCCCTCTAAGTGTCACAACCCCCTCTAAGTGTCACAACCTCCTCTAAGTGTCACAACCTCCTCTAAGTGTCACAACCTCCTCTAAGTGTCAAAACCTCCTCTAAGTGTCAAAACCTCCTCTAAGTGTCAAAACCTCCTCTAAGTGTCACAACCTCCTCTAAGTGTCACAACCTTCTCCAAGTGTCACAACTTCCTCTAAGTGTCAAAGTGTTACAATCCCCTTCAAGTGGCATAACCGAGTATTACTGCAATCAACAGGTACGTCAGGTGTATCAAACCTAACATCTTAAAGACTGCCAACAACTACGACAACGAACAAGTCCTTACGCAGCTGAGGTATCTCGGCATGCTGGACATCATTCGCATTAGGCAACAGGCAAGTTGCTCAAGGGACGTCATAAAGTGCATCTTCACATGGAATATTGGCCCCTTCTTTCAGGGCTACCCGATACACAGCGGTACCGAAGAGTTTCTGAAGAGGTATCGCTGCCTGGTGAGGCAACACAATGTGCCAAATGATCCCATAAAGGGGTGCAAGTTCATCCTCGAGAAACTGAACATGCCAAAAATGGAGTGGCAAATCGGGAAAACGAAAGTAAGTCCTCAGTGTGAGCAAGTACTTCACTTGGGTATGTATGGGACCGTTCGTTGTTGAAGCCGAATATGTCTTCTTTTCGCGTGATCGTACAACATTCACTCTAATACATACCAGCGTGCTTGAAACATGAGTAATTACTAGCATTAAAGGGGCAGTGTAGTGCCCGGTTAACTCAACTCAAAACAACACCTGCCACGATATCAACCGCAACAGACTTTCCCCCGAAACCTAAATCGCCAGCGAGATGCTCAGTTCTGAAACATAACCGTCGAATCTACCCATATCCAAAAGGGGGCGAACCTGGACCTGAACGGCGTGTCGTAGTCATTAAGGGTCCTCCAATCACGACCGTGCTTTAGGCGGCCGTAGTTATCGAGACGAGCCGCCATTAGCCACTTGTGCAGCCACTGGTAGCCATAGAAAGCCTGTGTTTGAAATCTTCTGCGTCGATTGGCAGAAGCAGAAGACAGCCACGACTCTCTATGTCATGTGGCGAAGGAGAGGAGGCATTAATCAGCCTTGTTGTATCTAGATGGCGTTGCACTCGCATCGGCGTGACGTATTTTCGTGGGAAGAGAAAGTGCACCCACCCTCTCTCTCGCAGAGGGCATTGACGTAAGCTCTACTTGCGCTCTCCCACTGGCTCTCGGATGACCCCGATAAAGGGAAGGAAGAAAGTTTAGAGATGGGCGGGCTTAAAGCCGTTACTTTCGCTTCTGAGCGGTCATCCCGCAGAAGCGACACGTTCGCCATGGCCATCTTTCTTGTATGAAAATGTACATTGGTTGGCAGTCCATGATTTATTGTGTACTGTGTGCTACATAGGTATTCCTCAGGAGTTCAGTACACGATCCATTGGAGGACCAGCGGAGACGGTTGCTTAGAGAAAAATGCATCATCATCCAGAAGGTTTGGCGAGGGTGGAAGCAGCGCAGAGGTCAGTACGCGTTTTGCTTCAGCCTAGCATTATCGCAGCAGGTGTTTCTTATAAGCCAGTCATTACAAAGCACGTTCATACGTTAGGGTTGCTCGCACATGTCACGTGATCTGATTATCTTCTGTCTACGTTATGTTGTCCCAGACAGCATAGTTGCTCCATACAACATTGGCTGGGCACTGGCGAAACCTGTCCCGCATTGTACCAGGTTTGCCAGTTACCAGCCAGTATGAAGTACAATGTCTTGGCGTGCAGTCTGGAACACGGGAATAAGCAAACGATAATAAACGAATTTTCTTTCCCACAAAAGCCTTCCTGCAGAACCGCAAGGCAGCTATCAAAATTCAGCAACATTTCCGAGGTCACCGACAAAAGATCCGCTTTTTGCGCATGCGCCGAGCTGCCATCACCATCCAGGTAATACCAGCTTCGATCTGCACACCTTTCGGAAGAACAACGTGTCGTTTTCTTCTCGTGTCGGCAGGCGTACGTGCGCGGCATGTTCGCCCGCGAAGTGGCGTCTGCTCTGCGCGAGATGCGGCGCGTCGAAGCCGAGATGCGTCGCAAGGAAGAGGAGGAGAAGGAGAGGCTCCGTGCAGAAGCTGAACGCTCTGAGGCCAACAGAGCTGCTGAAGAGGATGCTGAACAGGTCATGAGGTAGGTGTCCCCGATTTACCTCACCTCATCTGTCACGTGACACTCGTGAGCGAGGATATCACTAACAACGGCGTACTGTGTTTGTGTCCGTTTAGCGTTCAGACGAGGGAAGAGTACGGGTGAGTAGTATATATGCTACGTGCAGCTTCGCGCCCATAAGTTCACGATTGCCTTGCGGCCGTATTGCTTATTTGCTTTTTACAGCACTGAGGACTGGAAAGGGGAGCGTAGCTATAAAGGCTGGGAAGGAGCACACGCGAACTCTAGAAATATTGACATAGTCTATTGGGAAAATGATCTAATGTAAAAATTGAAACTGTACACAAATTTATGCACGCCACACATTTGGATGTCGATAGTTCCCACCGAATATTCTAAAATCCGAGGAATTAAATCGGAGGTGAAACACATGCATCAGTGTGGCTGCGAACCGCTGTTGAAACAATCTATCTGCTTGACAGGCAGTACTGATAGAACTACGCATGAAATAATCGAAGCAACTTAGATTTCATAATTGGGGCATGCGTGCATCAGTAACCCCTTCCATCCTGTTGTCTGACAAAGGACTATGGTATCTAAGCACGTGTATGCAAGAGTGCCGGGAGATCGCAGGGCAGGGCACACGGAAGGGTGGCTCCAGCTAGCATTTAAGCAGTCGGTGTACTTTTCAATAAACCTTTGTTGGAAGTGCGCCTATGTGTTCTATATCCCTCTCCGTCCTTGTGCCTGTGGCGCTTTAAAGTTCTGAGCTTGAGCTTGAACTTTCTACGTATCTGTCCTTTGGGAGAGATGCGTTCGATATCCTCTACCTACAAACGTCATCCAATACTACTAACTGTCCCGCGTGTCTGCAGAACTGCCCAAGAGGAGCTGGCAGCCATCTCCACTTTGGTCGAGAAGAATGTCCTGAAGCGTTCTGCAGAAGGACGTCAACCTCATCATCATGGTGCAGGCGAGTGTCTCGACTTGGACGAGATGTTCTCTTTTCTCAGCGACGTCCAGGATCCCCACGCGCAAGCGCAGGAATATGTCTCTGGTATAACGCAAGAGGTGGACTCTATGATGCAACGGGCCGAGGCTAACGAAGAGGTACATTTACAGATACGTATCTATATACGGTTATCTCTGTATTTATTTAGAACGTGTGCCGCCATCCGAGCTGCGTATCTCGTTGCGTATCTCGTTGCGTATCTCGTTGCGTATCTTGTTGCGTATCTTGTTGCGTATCTTCAGCACAGCGCAGGGAAGTTGCATGCTTTAGATCGGCGCAAAGAATGTGTCTCGCAATGTGTCTCAGCGAGACATCAGTCTACCACTGTGCTCGCTGCACCAGTGGAGGCCGCAGTGCAAAGTAAGTCAGTACATAAGCAGAAGAGATAAGTCGATGCTATATACGACTGCACGTAAAGTATTCATGCGTTTGCTTGGGACAGCGTGCCACTATACCATCTATGGATGGCCGTTTCGCATTGATTGGTGTTTTCCGCATGGCACTCTTCGTGCGGCCGCGAAGCCTCCGCTCATATTTCTGTGTACGACTTCGAGGTTGACAGTTCTTACCGGTTGCGCAGGTAAGCTCGCTAGCGTCGACGGACATATCGGCGTCTACGGGCGACCTTCAGAATCGCGGAGAGACCGTGACGCCTAGTCCCGTCGTGTCACCGTCCCCACCGCCGCCGCCGTCGCCGAGTTTCCTGCGTTCCAGAAGTCCACAGCAGCACATTCCCCAAGAACAGACAAACGGAACAGTGAGTCCCAAGAGGAGCAGAGATGTTACTCCGGTAGGTACCATCGGCATGTACCCCTCGCATCACATTGAAAGGGTACATCGCTAAGCGCTCATGTGGTCGCGCAGGAGCAACATGTTCGTCTAAGGCATCCGAGCAACAACAGAAGAGTGACAACCGTCTCGTATGCAGACAGTGAGGATCCCGAAAGAGAACTCAGGTAAATTTCAGTGTCACTTCCGCCGGAACATTCTCTGTAAAGACAAGTGCTGCACGAGAAGATGAAGAGCGTAATTGGTTGAAATTCCGCATGGTAAGCTTTCGGAAAGAGGGCGAGTCGAAAATATCCGTGCTGAGGGCGCAGCATAGACATAGCCGAGAGGAAAAGGGGCATCACACTGAGAGAGGTTCAATGGATTTCGTGGGACGTATCACTTTGTGACCTTTCAGGCGTCGCCATCGTGTGGAGAAGAAGCTGATGGAATTGGACGCTGAGGAGGAGGAGGCTGAGGAAGGCCAGTACCACGACATGATTGAGTTCGCGGAGCAGCACTTCAATTCGCACTTGAGGGACTTTGGGGGTAGCAACGTCATGCGCACTTTAGCAAGGAGAAGAAAGTCTTCGGGCGAAGTGCTGCCCAAATATGAGATGGTCACCTACACGAGAACCAGTGCCATTCCAACGTCGCACGTGCATATGTACGACCCCGAGAGCATCGCTATCGCCTGCTCCATTTTCAAGGTGCGATGCTTTGTTGTGGAATCTCCACTCTGTAACAGCTTACTTTGTTACCGTTATAGCATGAAAGGGACACGCGTAAAGCATGCCTGTGTAAGCTTATCACTTAAATGTACTCCGCGTTATTTATTCCTCTGGTGCATAGGGGTTGCCGATAACCTGGAATCACTCATACGGCCGTATTCTTAAACGCTTAAAAAAATTACGGTTTTCATTCCGTTCCGGTTCACCCAGAATAAAGTTTTTTTTTTTTTTTTCGTTTTCGTTTTCGGTTCCGGTTTTAGGTTTCACTCCGGAACCAATGCTTTGAAGCACAAAACCGATCTTGAGGAGCAACCCGAGTGGAGGGCAGTGTACAGGATCATATAATAATACGGCCCCCATAAACTCACATTATCCGCATATGTATTTTATGGTACCCTTAGCGAAGAGACGAGTTCTGGCCCGTAGTTTCCTGTCATACCGTATCTCATGGCCAGTTATGGTCCTGCACATTAGCATAACGCTGCGTGATTTGTTACTGATGGTCATCGCACCATTCGTCGCTACCGGTCGATTAAATTTTGCAAGCTGACGGAAACGCTATCACGCTGGTAACTTCTTACGACCGATGGTAGTTTGACCTTTTAGTGCAGTGTAGTCTTCAATTATAATTATCTTGGGTGTACCCCGCGACTCGCAGGAAATTGTGAAGTACCTTCGCGGTGACAACAAGATGGAAGGTGACGTGCAGTGCATCCAGACCGTTCTGGGGCATGGCATCGAAAGGGAAGAGCTGCGCGACGAGATATACGTCCAGCTCATTCGTCAGTCGACCAACAACCCGAGCCGAGAAGCATGCATGAAGGCCTGGCTACTCATTGCCCTATGCGTGGTTGCCTTCAGACCTTCCAAATCCTTCGCCAAGGTAATAGGGGACTGCTTGAACTCCAAGGTTTCATGACGCAATAACAAAGACTTTCTAGGTGAAAGGTATCTGGTACTGGTATCTACGGGGACAGGCAGCGAAAGCGTCAGATTGAATTCGTTGTTTATCCGGTTATTGAAGGGACCGAAATGACAGATAATATGACGCCTGAGTCGACTGTCAATTCCGGTGCAGTAGGCTCTTGAGCAACGAGGTACTTGGGCAACAAGTAGACTCTTGTAGGGGACTTAAGGGAACCTGTTAGCACCGTTACGAAACTGGCATTTGAGCACATGTACAAAGCGTTTGCGACGCCCAATCATATTGATTGCGTGTATAATTTAGTTCTTTCTCTCTTCAGTACCTGTACTGTTACCTGAAGAAGAACACGAGGGAAGAATCCGACATCGCGGCGTACGCCCAGTACTGCCTGGACAACCTGAGCTCCACCAATGCAACCAATAGGAAGATGCCACCTTCCACGTTGGAGATCAACGTCAGTCAGATTTCTTTTCTTCTTCTCGTTGGCAACACACTTCCCATTCACAAGCAGCAAAACATAAACTCCTGCTGTTGAGGTTTGATGTCATCTCAGGAGTCAGGTGTTCACAGCAACATTGTACCGTACTGCCATACTCTACATGGTTGATCCTAGCTAGGTGTGAATCATTTATTCTTTGTACGTCTGGTTCACCAGGCTGTGCGCCTGCGAGAAAACCTCGTGTGCCGATTCTACTTCATGGACGGCCGCACGAAAGCCATCGACATACATCCTTCCATCACAGCCGAAGAAGCCATGAAGACTTTGGCCACAAAAATTGGACTGCGCTCTCTCGAGGGTTGGGCCCTCTATGAGGTACGTATGCACTAACAGAAACCGAAACGTCAGCCCTATTAAAAAGCGCTATGTTACCTTTGGATCTGAAGCATGACCTTGGTTTAAGGCGGACTCACTTCTTAAGAAAGTCTCTGGGGAATTTTTGTTCGCAGCGTTCTCATAAACCTCGCAAATTTTCGACACGAATCAGATACAGGCGTGATCCCCTCGAGTTTGTCTAGGGCATGACACATTTTTCAAGGCCTGACGCAATTCACTGATTTTTTTCCGAATTAAAGTTTGCCAAATTTGCAATACATGGGAGTATATAGGAGATACAATTAAGTCGCTTCTTTCGGCACCACCGCCCGCGATATTTGGGCAAAAATGACGTCATTCCCTACAGTAACAGTCGGGGAATTGATTGCAATCAACAAATTTGACAAGCTTACTGCAGTTTTCCAGATCATTACGAATGAAAATAATGACTTTATCGTTTGCTAGCATGTTCTGCATGCTGGAGCCGATTGCATTACTTCCTTAAAGTGTGCCAGGAAAGCAAAGCGAAGAAAACAATGTTGCGATGGTGCAGCCAACTCTCTTCGGAAGCGAACGTTAACTACACCGCATGAGTCCCGCCTTAATACTTTACGTTGTCTTGAGTTCCTCGGTTCCTTTAAAGGAGAACTCCGCTCGCAATTCCAGCAATATTCGTAATTTTGCTTGTGTGTGTGTCATTTATGTTCCGAGCATTATGTGGAATCACCTGAGAAGCTAGAAATCGTCTAAAACGAGAAACGAAACTCAAGATTGATACCGAAATGCACTATGTGGCGCTTTCCGTTCCGTCACGCTGGTGACGTCAGCAGAACGGCGACGCCGTCAATGACGGATTTGATGGTGGTTTGTGTTTCCTTCTCGTGAGGGACCACAACTTTCACTGCTTAGAAGTTCGCCTCGTTAATGACCTGTTAACTTGGCCTCGTGTGTCTTTTTAACAGAGTACGCCAGACGCCGAGCACGTGATCAAAGGATACGAGTACCTCGCAGACATCATCTACCAATGGGAATCGTAAGTCACAGAGAGCACCTCGCACAGCCTAATTAAAAAATAAAAATAAATAAAAGACGCTGTTTGTACGAATAACATTTGACCTTCTACATTGCACTGATCAACAGCTCATCCAACTAAACTGAGTGACAGTCAAATTGCGTATTCATTATTGATTAAACTTGATAATGATGACAAGCAAGGGAGACATTTCACTTGTATTCATATCATAACGAGCTCTCAGAAGAACCTCGAGTGTATTATCTGTAGTTTTTCACTACAGTGAGGTGGAAATTTTAACATCCGAAATCGCCACACGCTGTCTTTTTGTCCATTCGACTTGGCGATAGACAAACAAACGACCGGAATATTTCATATTCCAGATGTCGCCGCACATCAGCGACCCTGACTAAGTACACCACCATATCTAAGAGAGGACCAACCAAAGCTCTAGGCGGAGGGGAATGTCGCTTTGTCTTCCGAAAGAGGTTGTTCAAGACGACGCGCGAGATTCCACAAGACCCTGTGGAAGTCAGCCTTCTGTACGCACAAGCGGTACACGATGTTGTTAAGGTATGTATCAGCGTGCTTTGAAACGCAATAGTAGCTTGCAAACTTATTGTGGCGGTGACCTTATCCCTGGAATTTTCCTGTCGTGATTTTCCAGGCTGACAGTTTCCCTGTCATAGAGAGGGTCGCCTTACAGCTTGCTGGTCTGCAAGCGCAAGTGTCCGTAGGAGAGCCTTCGGAGACTGAAGAACTCGATAGGTACGTAATAATTATGGTTCGGGGTTATCCTAAAAGGTCCGGTAAATTTTAAAGGAATTCGAATTTATCCGAAAAACTCCGATTTTAAGGGTTCCAATAACCGAGGAGCTCAGCAAGAAAAGCCGTGTCTTGATAACTGGGTTCGCTTCAATGTGTGTCGAAATTGTCGCGCATCCGCAGTTGCCAGCGCACGCGACTAGAAGCTGTGGTCCTCTTGACACAAATCCACCATGCAGCAGTCTTTCAGTTTGCAATGCTCCAACTTTCCTTGCCTAAAGGCACCTCGTCATAGGATACGCTAGTCACTCTACTGGACGTAAGGGTATTGTGTAGGGGTGTGCGATTATTCGAGTTCTCGAATTCGAATTCGAAGTATTCGATTCGCGAATCGAATACCAAGTATTTGGTTTTCCGAATATTCGACTATTCGCCGAATATGAACGACGCCTTCCGAAAGTAGGCTTGACATGATGCATCCATGCATGAGGTGAAGCCTGCTTTACGAAATTGCCAGTGCTGCAGGACCAACAGAGACGGATTGTAGTTTAGCTTAAGATAACGTTAGCCCAAGTTTATTGTGCATACTTCGCCTGAGGAAGGGGCGGCGTCCCTCCCGTGTGCAGTTTAGCGGTGCCAGTGGGGGATTCATTTAAAAAGTTAAGAGTTAAATAATGCCTACAGCCCAGGAACAGAAAGGTTGTCATAAAGATGTCCCGTACGTACAAAATTTAAGCAACGTAACTTCCCCAGCTAAAAGACGTTCACGACAAAGCTGAGGCAGGACGCCAATTTGTTTGTTTCACAAGCGACTCATGGATGTTCAGAAACAATTACAGCCTGATCTGTGTAACATGCCACTGCCTGACATCAGATTTTCAAATCAAGGTAATTACCCCAATATGTACTCACCCAAAAGGTAGGAAACACTATCATGTAATATTAAAGAGTAGGGGCTTCCCACAAAAGAAAAACATGTCTCTTGTGACAGTTAATGCCAGAAAAATTGCACTAAAGCCATGGGCTAGAAATTTCAAACTTTTTGTGCAAAAAAAGCATGTGTTGTAAACTTTACATGACTATTCGATATTCGACTCGGTATTCGACATTTTTTCCTCCATTATAGATTCGATATTCGATTCGACTTCAAATATTCGGATCCGCACACCCCTAGTATTTTGAGGTCACTTCGGTCATATCCCAGGCCCACTTCGAAAATGTCCATAGCCTAGGGTCGTCTTCCTCCTTTTCTGTGAACCATGCCTGCTGCCTTCAAATTGGATAACGGAGCACAGATAACATGCAAATTGCCTTCTTGAAAGGACAGTTAGTTTTTGCAACACAGTAAGTATAAGATGGGACGCAAGCGAAGCTGCCACGTGACTATGACAAGGAATATGCGGATTTCGAGCTGTTCATGGCCCCACATGATTGCGATACATGATGACAACAAGACAATGAAACAACACAAGGCAATGAAAGCCTTCTGTACATTCTTGAAAAACAGCGGCATATCCAGCCGTTACTAAAGGACAACATCTTGTTAACAAGACACAATAGTAGCTGTGATCAGGGCCTGCGAGAGAAATTACGTGCCCCGGGGATGGGCCATGTCCGGGCCCCTACCTCACGTCTCGATAATATGGTCAAAGTATTTCCACTTTATGATTATGACGCGTCTTTAGGTCGTGCGGGCCCCTGAAGAGACCCGGGCCCCAGGGCGCCAGCCCCGGCTGCCCCACCCTCTCGCCGGCCCTGCCTGTGATGCTCACTCACTCAGAGTGTCACGTATGATAGTCACTGCCATATTGGCGAAACTCACAAGAAACGGAGCTGCAGGCGCCCTTTTGGGCAGCCACCAAGTTCCAGTTAGCTAGTAGTAGTAGTGATTGTGGTAGAGGTGCGTCTGTCTGCAAGTATTGCCGCATAACAGTAAGCGTTTTTGCACGGCCGCTTCTCATTCTTTTTGTAAGTAGGACATTTCACAGGTGTCGCTTTTTTCCTCCGAATTTCATATATTAATTCAGATATAAACAAATAAATGACGAGAAAACGCCGAATTCTCAGAACGCAATACACTCCAAAAAAACGCACTCCGAATATGCAAAAAACAAACCCCGGAAACCCGGAACCAAAGCTCAAGCAATGCGTGATGCTCATGCGCTTTTCTTCCTCTTTCTTTCTTTTCTTTTTTTGTAGGTATCGGGACGTTGAGAACTATATTCCTGAACGCATAAGGGACACTCGACCAGAAAACGAATGGATCCAGGCGTTGTCAACTGCTCACAAGGTAAAGGGGAGAAGACACGTCTTTCTAAGTCCTGGTGGATCTCCAATTATGTTGCCTCTTCTTACACGAGGACATCTTTTTCTGTACTTAGATTTGGCAAAGGATAATTTATATACAAATATGGAAAATGTCATATATACATAAATGAAAGTATATAGTGTCATACTTGCATCCTCAGACATACGGCAGCGGGAAGACCGAATTGGTGTGCAAGGTATGGTACCTGTCGATCGTCATGCAGTATCCACTCTACGGCACAGCACTGTTTCCAGTCACCTGTCGAGGATACCTCACTTATGGTATGTATCCGTGCCAGCTCCCCACAGAGCAGTTCCCACAACTTCCCTGTGAGACTTTTTGAGAACGGAAGATCCGACCCTCATGCTGTCGCGCTTCCAGACCACCAGATCCTGCTGGGCATCAGCTGTGAGGGCGTACTGCTCGTGAACGCGGATTCGAAAGCGATTCTGAACGCGTACCGTTATTCCGACCTGGAGTCTGTCATGGTGGACGACGACAGGGTGGTCACCATCACCTTGGCCAAGTCCCTGCCCGATCTGCACAAGTGTTATATGTTCGACACGCCGATGTACCAGGAAGTGGCTGGCCTGGTTGCAAGTTACTGGCCCAGCTTGGCTTCCTGGATGAAGCCTTCTTATGAGCTCAACCTACGGGTAAGGTATCTCTCTCAATCGAACTTTTTCGGTTTTAATGTCGTAGCACGGCACATGAACTGAGTCAACATCACTATCTCGCAACGCCCATCACCCTTAAAGGTTATCACGTTGCAGCAATGTAGTCAGTCAATGTTAGCCTCACGGCCCTTTGCATTGCATCACTATAACATTCAACACTATCATCGACATCATTGTCCTTCACTGTGTGGGGTCTCATAAAATTGTTCTATGTCATTGTCGCTGCCCATAACGCACAGCAAACTCAGCAACACGAGCATGTAGTCACTCTGGCCCGCGTTTCTGCCCATTACATAGCAACAGATCACGATCGTTGTGTCACAGAACTTCGCGATCGAAAGCCATAGCAAAAATCGAAACATCACTACGCCTCACCACTTTGTCTAATAAGTCCCATGACACCGCAGCGTGTCGATTTATAGCACCATTCTCTGTGGTGGATGCACTCAATAGTGCTCAGCAGTACTTAGCGGATAGGAGTTGCAGGACTGGTGCGTGGTATCGTGTACCTGGTACCATTTCTATAATCGGCGTCAATGTCTGGTATTCTTGCCATTACTTAGGGGAGGATGGCCTTCGAGGACCGTATGAAACTTCACCAAGAAGTGATGAACTGCCGAAGAACCCTCGTGGACAGTGGACTGCTCAACAAACCCGAAGCTGCTGCGTTGGGACTCTTCAAAAGCACACTCCGAAAGTAAGAAAGAAAAGCACGGTGGTCGTGCAGTGACCAGCGCCGTACAACAGCGCTCCCAGAATATAGTGACAAATAAGTGAAACATGGGCGCTGTACTACCTGTGGCTCGTTTGTTTTCCCCTATTCGACGTATGTTTTCCTGTTCTCCAGATTAAATCGTGGTCGTCTAGAAAAACTTCGACAAGAGTATGGTACAGAAGGCTACAAGTCCTACCAGCACAGCTATTGGGCCTTTACTAAGAACCCAGTAGGACAGAGCTTCCTCGTCATGGCTGACCCAACCCTCGAGAGTACCGCCTGCAAGGTCTTCAGCTCGATCCTCATCTTCTCAGGGCTACTTGAAGAAGGTACGCGAAGAGGTTTCTTCTTGTACTACTCGGAAATTACAGAATCGTGTCTGCAAATAAAGCTGACAAATAACGATAGTGAAGAAAGCTGCTGATAAGAATATCTGAATATTACGACAGAGGACACAGAATGGCACGGACAAAGAGACCTTATCCAGTTGGCGCAGTCCGTTTTGGAATGCTGTATGGCCAGCGAAATCCTTCTCAACGAACTCTTCATCCAGCTCATTAAACAGACTACTGATCATCCAGGTGAAACTGGCTATTCGTTTCTGATTGACCTGCATGGTTCATGTGGGTCAACTAGTTCAGCATATCTCCACAAACCATATCGTGGTGGCCGTAGATAATGACCCTCAATAACCAGTGGAACTCACATAGTGCTCTTGGTGTCCTTTTGCTGCAGACCCGAATAGCCGTGTCAACGTGAGGCACTGGCAAATACTGTCCCTAGCGTGCAGCATATCAGCGCCAACGGACCGACGCATCCTAAACTACCTGCATGCTCACCTGAGGCATTGTGCCATGGATGTCGTTACTGAGGAAGGACAGTTTGCTCAATTCGCGCTCAAGGTGTGCATTTCGAACCTCTTTC
Organism: Ornithodoros turicata; assembly: GCF_037126465.1. Lineage (NCBI taxonomy): Eukaryota > Metazoa > Arthropoda > Arachnida > Ixodida > Argasidae > Ornithodoros > Ornithodoros turicata. Next base: position 53,306,649 of record NC_088207.1, on the reverse strand, counting down.
AGTGTTTTTTTGCATTGTGCTGGGAGTGGCGTGCTGTAGTGTGCTCTGGGCATAAGGTGAGATCTTGAGCGTTCAGGAGTTTGCTCTACGATGATACCCCACCTGCATAGTAATCATTGTAGGCCGTGCCCATGACATTCCGTGATTCGATTGCAGTGTTTGATGAGAACGTTGGAAACTCACGGGAGGAAATGGCCGCCATCACGTGACGAAGTTTCGTGCACAACGAGACGCCATCCTTGTCGCGCACGGGTGCATTTCCTCGATGGACAAGTGCAGAATGTGGACTTCGATCCGTGTGTCAGTGCCGCAGAGGTTGGTTTCTTCGTCGCCATTTCTTATTCACTGCTGAACAATGTGATTGGATAACGTGTTCTCCCAAACGTCTTACAGATCCTGGAGGTGGTGAAGAGCAGGATCAACCTGAGGGCCAACGCTCTGGGTTATGCACTCTATGAAGTAATTGGCGCGACGGGTATGTTCTTGAGAGGTCTTTCGGACCATTTGACGTTAAACGGTGACCTTTCTCTTGCAGAACGGGCCATGCAGCCCGATGAAAAAATAGCGGACGCCATGGCAAAGTGGGAGCGATGGGCACAAGGGCAACAGAGCAAAGGGAATAAGCAGCAGTACTTCTTGTTTAAGGTATAATGCCTGCATCTTTACTCACAGTCGGTCCCACCTGTCGCCGCTGTGGAAAAGGGCCAGCTTTATTTCCTGTGTATCTCTGCTTGGAAATCTAACCAATGTGCCCATTTCAGAAACATTTGCTGTTGGATGCGTACATGGACATGAGCGACCAGGTGGAGGAAGAGCTGTTGTTCCATCAGCTTGTCTACAACATTCGTTTCGACCGGTTCCCAGTCACAGAGCAGGAAGCTGTGAGTCACTTGTCACGTCTTATATCCGCTTAATACATGAAGCACCTAAGCTACTGATGTGACCACCGTCAAGTTCGGGACTCTGTTGATTGCGAGTACGAGCTTAGATTGGTCGGGGAGCCCCAATAAAGCGCATAGCTACAAAGGAACAGCGATGATAATGAAATTAGAAACCAAAGGTAGCTCTATTTCAAGGTAACCTCTTTGCACGTTCCAGGTGATGTTATGCGCACTGAAAGCGCAGCTGGACCACGGGGACTTTCAAGAAGCAGTTGTTGATTATAGGTGGGTGGAAGGTGACAGACACGCATAAGTTGTATGGCTTATTCTGGCATATGATCATTTCACAGAAAAGTGATGGCCCAGTGTCTTCCGATGCGTCTGTTGAAGCAGCTTCCTGCAGACCTTGTGGTCACCCAGCACCAGGTCTTGGCCGGGATGAATGTGCAGGAGAGCAAGCGTGCCTTTCTCTCCCTCCTGCACTCGTGGCCCTTGCACAGAGCTACCATCTTCGAAGTCTCGGTATGACTGAGCCCGTACCTGATTGCGCGCAGACAGTGTGCGCATGTAATAGCAGTCAATCTGAGTTACAACGATCACGCTTGTAACGAATTGCGACCGCGAGTGACAGAGACATTGCCGCGTTCAAGGTCACTCGTTGGTTAGCACTATTTTACCCATTTGGGCTTCATATACCCTAAAACTAGGACTACCTGCGCAGATACCGAAAGCTGTTTTGTTCACCATCATTTGTTTTCAATAGCATCTAGTGTAGTTCTTATTACAGATTTCGCTTCAAGAAACTTTTCTTGAAACACAACGAGCTCTTCTAAACTTTTCAGCAATCCTACACATCATCGTGGCCCAAGATGTTGTGGTTTGCTGTTGACCAGACAGGAATTCATCTACTCGAGCTGCGGACCAGAGTATGATTTTAAGCCTCATAACTTTTTCACTCTGTTGTTGTCGTACGCTAATTTGCGTCTGTCGTTGATTGGACAGAACGTTCTCTGCACGTGTGAATACGACAGCATCGTCAACTATAGTCCCTCGCTCAACAGCCTCATGATTGTCACTGGAGGTGGGAAAAAGGGCGCAAAGTATATCTTCACCACAAACCAGGTACGGTATACAACTTGCATATCAGCATGGCGTACTGACTTGTGCGCCGCCAATCAGGAAACTGGTAACCGCCGTATTTTCGCTCCGCCCTCAGGGATCCATAGAGCAAAGTGCGCTTCAGGGCACCCTCTCTTATTAATTCAGTCACTCAACTGTCTGTGTTGTACAATCTGACTCTCTCCTCGTAACCTAACGATGCATCCCACAAACTCAGCAACAATGTCGCTGCAGTCGTCTGTTCTGTTGGAAGCTGACTCGGTATTACTCTAGGGCTGCTGGAAGGGGTCCAGTGCACTCTTGAGTGGAGGAAATGGCAAGGGAATGCGATGTGGTAGATTTTGCTTCGAGAACCAGAGAGTACTCCTCGATGCGCGCTAGGCTCCAGGGATCCCAGAGGACGGAGTGAGAATAGTGACACCTACATAGTCAGAATTGACGCTGAGAAAGTGGCGACTTCTGGGCCCTTCGACGTGATTTTCTTTCGTATTCATTCCATACCATTTGAATAGCTGCACGCGCGAGCACGTCCAGTTGTCGGTGCACGAGCTTATCGTACGAGCATTGCCCAATTTTACAGGCTCTCCAGATTGCCAGCCTAGTGAAAGACTACACCAACGTGCTCCAGCTGAAGCGCAAGCCGCAGGAACGGCGACGGACGCACTTCGAACTCTCGGATCCCATGACGCCACAGACTCCCCTGGGGCCTCCGGGTGACCCAGGGACGCGTCCTGCATCTATTCTCTACAAACCTCCTCCTCCTCCTCCTCCGCCGCCGCATCTAGTGGGTGGAGATGTTGTGTAAGCTGAAATACTCGAGCGGGAACACAGAAAACGGGAACGGGACGCGTGATCAAGCAGCGCCGCTGCAGCAGCCCTGCCGAGGGTCAGAATTTTCTTTCGTTGCTTCGTCAGCTAACTTCTGGCTTGCTCTGCAACAAGAAAGTATATTTAAAAAGTTACGTCTGTATAATTACAAAGCGGGGCGAATGTGCATTCATTCCGGCGTACATGCCGCCAAAGAAAGCACCTCTGGTAGATTGCAATATGGTTGCCGCCGCCGTCGACGATTGCCGCATTTCAATTTTTCGTGTTGTGTTTATCGGTTTGTGTTTCCTGCCCTCAGGATAGTTCCATTTCGTTGGGTTGCCTGAATCTCTCGGTGGTCTTTTATTGTTTGCTGTTCATTTTCTGGAACAAGTAAAAGACGCACAGAGAAAGGTCAGGAACGGAAATCGATGCGCAGAAACTGCTAAACTGTTTCCTTCCATTGTGGAATGCGGCGCACACAGGAGGCAGTGGCTTCTGTGTTTCGTGCTTGCACTTGTACCGAGTTGCCACGTGTCATGCACTTTGCTCCGTCGCTGAGTTAACTGATTAGCCCTCGGACTTTAATCGCGGTTACAACTGCGTTCCAATGTGTACACTGACTCCGTTGTGATAACAATACGCTTATTGAGCTTCACTCATCGTCGTAGCATTTTGAAATACTTTGTGGAGGGCTGCTAGCAGCGGCGCAAACCCCAAGACTGGGCCTAACGAACAACAGGCGACAAACTATTTTTTTGATGTTCCATTCCTACTCAACAACTTATTGTTCAGAAGAGTCGGTATGTGCACATGTCGTGGCAAAATTTCAGGTTGCTCACTATAGAAAGTAGGGTAGTGATTGCAACGTTTTACAGATGCGTTACTTGCGTTCAATGTGTTATGCACGACATTTTGTATGAAACACATAAATGTGTTTAATACAAGGAGCAAGAAGCAGCGATGTGTCTCACTGAACATCGCTGAGTTGTCTGCATTTACAGAACCAATGTGCACTCATCAACTTCACAAGGCCCGATAATATTTATTCCGGTAACTTATTTCTCTTCTCACGCGCATAATGTTACTTGTAATTTATTTTGTGCTGATATGTGTGAACGACACGTTTCTTTTAAAACTTTTACGTGCACTGTGTTTAAAAAAAAAAAAAAAGGTTGCCATTTTTAGAGCAGGGATTTTTTTCTGAAGGGCAATTTTGTGGCGGGCAGTATTTTTGTCGGATGCGAGCGTTTATGAAGGCATGGGAACAAAGCTTTTTGCGTGAGTGAAATTGTGCCAATATGTACTTTGTATTGGCATCCCACCCGTTTTGAGGATTCTGAGCAAATTTTATAGGATGCCATCCCCCCATTGTCACTGTAGGAAACTTTTTTTTTTCGTATTTCATACTCAGTGTGTGTGCGTGTGTGTGTGTGTCTTCCATGTTCGTTTCTAGGAAGATTTTTTATGACCTAGCCAACGTTATTAAGGGGCGTATTGATACGTACTTACATATATACAGTACATGGGTAGATACATACTGCTACGCATGCATTATCCAGCAAATTGTATTCAGTAGAGGTTTTTAAAAGCTTTTCTCCGGCAATAGAGAAACATTTTTGCTCAATTTTTTGCTTCCAAGCCAGGGGAAAAAAACAGTGCCGATTTATCATATCAGCCATCATCTTTAACGTGGCTTACAGCGAACAAAAGCAAAAAAAAAAAAAAAATCCTGCGTTTTATCTCTCTTAACCAGGATCGTACTCCTTCGTCATTTTCTTGAGATACCCGTAATCTTGTAATCAATATCGTGACAAGATATCTGAAATTGCGAAGTAACGCTGCATTTTTTTATTTTTTTTACCTCGCTTCATTTTTGCAACACCATGTTGGAAACGTGTGCTCTTGTTAGTTACCTAACGTGCACCTAGTTACACTAATTAGCGCTTTTACGGGAGCACTTACAATAAGCGATTTGGCGTTAGATAAAAAAAACAACAACCCCAATCTGGATAAATACGCAGGATAGTACACATGCTGTTTCTCGTCTCATTGAAACTCGGTCTGTGTTGTGATATGCAGTTTTTACTGTGCCGTGTAATCCTTGCCTCAGACGACAATAAGTATTCAAGGCACGACGAAACTGAAGGGCCTGATGATTAATTGTGACAGGGCCTTCTTATTACAAACAGGCATAGCATCAAGGTCTAATATAATTTTACTTTTCGAATTTGTGAAAAATTGATTAAAATAGAAGGTTTAGTCATGCATGTACATACACTGGCGTGAATGTGACAGACAAGAGGCACTTTGTACTGTATTACAAAACAAGCTTTGATGTAAGTTTTTGCTGGCGTCACATCGAATGTTTTAAAGAAGGCTTCTCGCACCTATGTGCACATTTCTGCACATAGTAGTCGCAGAAACCGCAACATAGCACTGCCGCACTAGCAGGCACTGATGTTTGTGTTCACCAAATTGCATGATGTCATTCGTTATCACATGTAACCTAAAACGCCAATGGCTGTGATGAAGACATCTTTTCTTTTTTGTTGTTACACTGGGCATTTAAATACATTAAGCCAAACGCAGAGGCCGAAACATCGTAATATACGGAATCGTTATACACGGATTCGTTATACACGGTCTTCATTCAGTAAGACTTATGCGGGCAGTACATCGACTAACATCAAATCACTTCGTTGAAAAGTGTCGACGTTATCAGATAAGAGCTGGTGAAACGCCGCATCAGTTGCCAAAGAAAACATTTCCAGTTGACGGGCATGAAGGCAGCTTCGAAAGTAGTTCAACAGACGGAAACTACTATTCAAAAACCTATAGTTCGGGGAGTAGTTGTAATACTATTGAACTACCGGGAGTGGCTGCGGGTAGTTTTAACTATACGGCCCGTCACTGAAGTACTTATCACGCAAGTTCAAAGTAAATCTTAGGTCGAATTTCAAATTGCACGCTGCCACAACTTTGTTCAGTACTCTTGTACTGCTAATAATATTTCTAGCCAATATATAGGTTTTACATCTTAAGCGTACACCGATGTTATAGCATCTATGATTTTCGTCAATTCGATTGATACGTCATTTTGGCAAATGGCATTTCAGGTGTAGGATATTCAACGTAAATGCGAAAGTAAAGGACCTTCATATGTGATATTAAATACGAACACTAAAATACATGTCACGGGAAATTGTGGGTGGAGTTTCTGAATTACATATTTGAGAAATCGCGCTTCTTTCATGACACTTCTTGGAACATTATTAGTTTGTGGCACCGAACGATGTGTACATATATGTTCATCTGAGCTTCTGAGTAAAATATGACAACATTACGTTAATAACATGTGTTACGTATAATGTATCGCACACTTCCATGGACATCAAGGTAAAACCATCCGGTAGGACGTGACAAGAAAGTGTATTGTTCAGTATTTATTACCGTCACACGTTACGTACAGATATTTATTGTAACATTTCATGCTAAACTAAGTCTAAGCCAGTTCATGAAACGTAGGCATTTCACGAACACACAATACATTCATACCTCGCTCAGTATGTTTCATTTTCGGACTGTGTACTCTTTGGCTCTTGCGAAACGTTAAAAGGTCGGTGATCCACAGCGGAACACTATATTAACTGTGGGGGCTTTACATGTTACAGCTAACTGTTTTCGACACTGTACTATTTCCGTCGCACTGTAAATAACGCCTTCCCGCTTTTTCCTGTTGAGCCATGCAGGCTTTCTTTTTGTCTCGATTGATGTGTAATAGTATTTCATCTTGCAAACTATGTAAGACGTCGAAAATTATTCATAACGGGGTCTCTAAAGGGATGCAACGGGCCCCGAGGCACCTCCTCAAAAGCTATATAGACGTGCAAATAATAGCATGCATAGATATATATATATATATAATATATTCCGCTTTATATGCCTGATGTATTACACATCACAGATGAACGAGCGCTCAATATACTGTTCGCTAATATATGCCTGAAAGCCGGTTTGGATGTAATTGAGTTCCTTTATTCGGGTTCAGATTTTACTCATTAAATTCTGCATACGTTTCTGCATTCGCAGCAACAAGAAATTACGCTTTTTTGTACGTATCACCCTTTGTTAGCGAGGTATAATGTCATGGGTTGTGATATTTGTTTCCGCCATTACTATGTAGACTTGAGATCTAGACTTGCTATCATTTTCCCCAAGTCCTCATCAGTTGTAAGGTTACAAAACCAACGTAAAAAAAAAAATTCGCTTTGCATTAGCATGTCGTTGAATTTCCCCGATTGGACAACAGCGAAGGCGAAAACGACATCCCTTGCAGTCGTCCAATCATCCGCGAAGTATCACACTGACGTCAGTGACGCAAACTCAAACAACGCCACCTAGATACAGACGGCCTGCTTATTGTCTCCTCTCTCTCTCCTTGGTTACGTGTATATATAAGGTCAGAATTCGTCCGCTACTGCGTGTCGCCGTTCCGCGAATTCATGAACTCGCAAATGATTGTAGTAGTTAACTTGGAACCTGCAGTCCTGAATCTGTAGACAAAAAGTGCAACACGCTTTCCAAAAAATCAGTCTTGAGAAAGATATTTTAAAGATTTCCCATTTAGAACGCGGGGACGTTCAATCACTACTCGCACACGACGGTGGTTCGTCTCCATGACAACGACCGCTGAAAGCACGTTCGTGATTGGCTACCGCCGTTGAAACACACGATCCTGATTGGCTGACTCTTAGTTGTTACGTCACGCCGACGAGTAAGCAGGCTTTCTCTATCTAGGTAGCGTTGACTGAAACGCCACCATCAAGCCTTCATGATTGGACGATAGCGATAAAGAGAACTAGCGCTCTCGTCCAATCAGCGGTCGACTGCGTCTGTGAACATTGCGGTTTCTTTTGCTCATAAATCAGGAACGACGCAACTGATATGTCTCGTTCCTTTTGTGTGACGTCAACGTAACGATATCTTTCATTCTGCGAGGACAAATATTTGCACTTTAGTACCCCCTTTAAATAACGACACTAGATTACTCTGCACTAAACTGCCCTGGCACGACGAATCGGCTTCGACCCCCTACCTTTGCACGGTGGGCGGGGCGCTTGCGAGCGAGCACCTCCCCCTGCGGAGGGACGTCACGCTTGCGTCACAGCGGGGAGGAGTCTAGAAGAGCACGGGCAATTTAGTGCAGAATAACCTAAACTTTAATACATAGCCTAGCCTCGAGTCTGCATCCTTGTTCATTTCAATGTGCATAATTCTCCTAGGACTGTGATTGTGAGTTGCGTTTTTGTTCGATGGCTTTGCCAGAAAGCTCATATATTCCATGGTGCTGTCACGTGCAAACTGTGAAGAAAAGATGACTTTTGCGTGTTGGTGCTGGCCGAAATTTCGCTTTCCGACTCCATGGCGCACTGTGTACTATGTGTACGACGAGGACTGTACAGCTTGAAGGAAAGAAAAAAACAACAACACTAACGATGGATATCTAAAAACTGTGTATTGTGGTGAAAAAAAATCACTCCGCTCTTTGCATATATTGTCTGCCACGATGTATAACATAATACTGTACCTAGTCATAAATACTGTTCCTGATTGAACAGCCAATGTTTTGATAAATATATACTTAATAAAGAAGTTGTAAGAATTAGTAACCAATGTTGTCTATTACGTGAACACAGGTGAGAACTAGCGTACAGCGGAACGTGTGTGGAGCATTGTAATATTTGCTGACTTTGCAAATATACAAGTACAGGCACGTATTGCATATATGGCAGGTATACGCCGGGGTCGCTGACTGCACGCAAGATTGCAAAATTTGGTGTTTGCCTGGGAAGGACACAAGCATGGACTGGCCCCAGGGGATCGGGAAGTAATGGCTTCTAGTCCTGCCACCAGCTGTGCCGAAGTGCGCCCGCAGACTTTCAAGACGACTGTCGGCACAGTGCCTCCCCCCTGGAGTCAGGCTGGGTCTCCCCACCCCATATCTCCCTTTCCCTTGCGGAATAGGATCACCCATTCCGTTCCATTCCAAGGAATGGAGATTTGTGATAATTCCATTCCTTTCAATTCCTCAGAATGAAAAGGTATGGTTAATTCCCACTCCTGGAATGGCTTAGCAACCCAATTCCAAAGGACCGGTAACCGTACTGGCAAGTCCAGCCGTGCTAGAGGAGATAGACATTACCAGGCACGGAAAAGGCACAAAGACAAGGTTATTTCACTCTTGTCCGTGTGCAGGTGCGGTGCAAAGGGTGCGAGGGCAGAAACCAGCTCGTTGAAACCAAAACTGCCACCGGGGCACCCAGACCATTCCAATTCCATTCCTAAGACAGCGTCCGCCATTCCATTCCAATTCTATTCCGGGCTCTGCTAAATCTGGAATGATTCCGGAATCATTCCAACTCCGGAGTGGCACCCTCGCAACCCTGGTCTGTACCCAGCTCATAGCTACAGCTACTTCCCGGTGCTAGCCCGGAGTTACTCCGCCAACACCAGGACCACCATCACCACCACCATCAGTGAGGCTATGTGCGAAGCGCGAAATAGTTTAGCGTGGTCCTCAAGTAGGCTTCGCAGCACCGCCGTGCTGAGCAGGCAAAGCACGCTTTACAGACGCATAACCCTATGTGCGAGAAGAATACGCTGCTTTACGCGTACTTTCTGCAAAATCTCGCGTACGCGAGTGGATGCAAAAGCAAATGCGAAGAGGAGAGATTACATTAGTGCAATCGTAACTGCTAATTCACAAATGCTTTAACACAGGTTAGGGCCAGGCCACGACACCTGAAATGACAACTAGCGAATGCAACCGCAGCAGCAACAAGGATCCACAAGAATCATCGTGGTTGTAAAAACGATGTATTGAACGTATCAATCCTTCCCATTAGAAATAAGGTAGAATTGCCATTAATACACATATTAGCCACCTAAATATGACTTCCGTATTAACCTGCGGAGTTGTTGTTACACTTGTCTCCACTGTTCATGGGGCTCTCCACTCTACAAGAAAATGCCTTCGCAAACACGGAGCTTTGCTTGAGAGGCTCGTTGCACCTTCGCACAAACGATCTCCTGTCCCATTGACCACACAGAAGGTAACACGTCGCTATGAAGAATAACTGCTCGCTCGTGAACGACGGCAGGAAATGGAGCCTCACGTCTTCGGATGACCGACGAGAAAACGCTTCCCAAGCAATATCCAAAGCCAAAGCCAGCTCTCCAGCCATAGTCCCTCCGTCGAAGCAAGTCTTCGTGCCGTTTTCTACCTTTGACTCATAGCCCCGCAGAATAGAGAGTGCGGTCTGCGCCAGGAGCAGGCCTAACCCTCCGTACTTGATAGACCCGACGATGCCGTGCTTGTAGAGGGGTAGGACCGTCGCGTATGGTGGCAGCCTGAACTTCTTCTCGGCAGGACTGTAGAGGTGGTAATAGGCACTGTCTACGGAGTCGCGGACGAAGCGCGGTGTGTTGATCGCCAGAGTCACGCTATCCGTGTCTGCCAATCCCCTGACAGCATTCGCCCAATTCATCAGCAGATGGTCGCCCATGTTGGTCATGTTTATCAAGATCGGGTCAAGGACGTACGGCGTCGGAAATTTGTCCGGGTACCTCATGAGGTCCAAGCGCCAGTTCTTAAAAGCAGATCGGATTAGAGCTTTCTTCAGGGGTAGCCACTGCAGGTCCATTTTCTCTACCGCTATCTGGCTGACGTCCCGGATCAATCTGTGGAGATCTTCCTTGATAACTTCGGAGAATGTGTAGACTGCAATCTTTGCGTACAGAGCCCAGCCCATGAACGTTTCTGTGCGCTCTAAGCAAGACGTTAACGCGTTTGCCTCTACCAGTGCAGAGTTCTCGCCGACAACGAGCAAGAGTTCACGGTTGATAAACGGCGCCATTTGCTGGACGTTCAGCCATCCCACGTATCGATGAAGTTCCGCTTCTTCAATCGTTGCGAAAAGCCCGTTTAACGCTCTTACGTAGCCTTCATTCACGAGGTCAATCTGTAAGCCTGTGGGAAGACCCAACAAGGTGAAGGCTTCCGACCATCGCTCATCTGTTATATACGGCGTCATACTGTTGAGCCGGGATGTATCGACCGTTGTGATCTTGCTGGTTTTATCAAGGGCGGTATGCAAAGCGCGCTGAATGGCGGTCTCGATATCGAGGAACCAAATGTACGGTAGCAGCTCGTTTTCCTCGGTGTCTTCCGTTCTTAGAATCCGCTGAATGCTCTCGTAGTAGTGGCGATAACCTTGGGCAGCCTTGATACGGGTACCGACATCGTAAAAGGTGGACAGCTGGTCCCCCAGGAATATCTTCAAGCGAGTACCGTGTCGAAGGCGAAGCACTTCGAAGTTGATAATGCTCTGTAGTTCGAAAGTTTCGTAGAGAAGTATCACCGTCTTGAACAAGCTCGCATTGGGCGTGAGTCTCGGCCAGTCCAGGTCACAGTCCCTCCACAGTCTTCGGAAGTAGTCGAGTTCTCCCGGAACGCCACCGTTCGCCCTTCGACAGGACTGGTAGAACTTGGCAGCTCTTTCGACAGCACTCTGATTCGCGGAAGGGATTGCCCCTTGGAGACTGTCGGCCAGATCCCCGCTATAATCGACCATGTGGCTCCAGTACACGGAATACTGCTGCTTCACGTCCCAGCCGCCACATACGTAGCTGTAGAAGTCGTCGCAAGGGTCCCGGTCTCTCTTTATGGTCCTGTTGATGAGGATGCCGTAAAGTCGGCAAGGGTCCGTTCGGCAGACGGCGTATTCGTCCGGCCCGCGAGATGCCGACCGGCGCCACAGAAAGAGTGCGACTGCGCTGGCTAGGACCAGGACCCAGACGGATATGGCGATGTAGATTATGACGCTCTTCCACTTCTGCCAGGTCATGGGTTTTGTTTCGGTTGGCTTGTAAGACGACAGTGTTTCCTGGAGGGCGGTTGTTGAGAGCGATGGTCTCTCCTTCGTCGGTTGTTTCGCCTGGAAAGGAGACGAGAGTAGTCTGCAAGTCGTATTACACTGGAGTTCGCAACATTGTGTGGAACAATATAGAGACACTTTACGCGTGCATATGTAACGCGCTACTCACCGTAGAGCTCCAAGTTGAGCGTAGTTCGCTGGTTTGATACGAGGTATCGGAGATCGACCTTCTTAAAGTGTTGTCCATTGACCGTGGAGTATCGACAGCATACTGAGAAACGCACCGACATGGAATGCGCGAGTACCACGAGTACTACGTATCTTCCTCTTCAGCTTCGAGCTTGCAGCGAGCTTCAGAGACGCGCGTGAACGAACTACAAGATGCGCGGGACTGTCATTAGGGACAGTTAACCAAGACAACCGGAATAGTACTAGTATCCCGTATAGACGAGGTTGTGGCGCTTGTTGTATTCGGACATTCTCAAGCCGAGAAAGTACAGGGTGAATTTAGCAAAGGTTACACATTTTGATTCGAGTCGTAAAAATACGAGATAACGTCTGTGGCGCTTCGAATCTTGCAGACTGATAGTAATTTGCCTGAAGTTTTATCGATACTATCACCTTGTAGAAAAAAAGTTTGAAACAAAGCAAATTCTCACCCCATGCATTTCCTATGGCCGCCCGAAGGTCGCTATTTTTTCCTCTGTCTGCTGTGCGTTCACTTCACCACGTAGAGGTGCTGCTCCTTGCGGACGAAGCAAAACCAAATCTTATAGAACAAACAACAGCCAGATGGACCAGATGCAGGGCTTCGAGGCAGCGCCTCATATACGTAGGAATGTGAACGTGATGCAGATACAGGCTCAACAAAGAGCGATGTAACGCTCACAGCACGCTCTTTTCGTTACAGACGACGCGTTCCCCGTGTGTCCACGGTCGGTGACAGATGAGTTTCATGTAGTTTTTATTTCTTGTTCAGACATTTATTTCATACATTCTTGTGTTGTCATTACTGACCGAACAAATATTCGCGGGCAATATTAATTCATCTTTGGCTTGCTGCGTCTTAAGGCTCGAGTGGTTACAAAAATATCATCTCGTGCAAGTTTTGTTGCCTTTCGTAACGAGTACTTCATTTGGCAGCAGACTTGACACGACGTCATTACTCAGGGCTTGCTACACACGTAGTATGAGAACTTGAGAAGAGCGGGCGGACGCTGGTACAAGCAGAAATATGTCGTAGTGATGGGGCAAATGATAATAATAAATGGTATAATTATTTGTCTTTAATATGATCATTTATCACAAATTTGTTTCGAGAATGGTGTACGTTACTTTGGGAAGTATGAATGACTTACCGATCATTAAAAAATGATAATAATAATAATAAAGTTTGTCTCACCAAGTGCTTGGTGGGAGGTGGAGGCAAAAAGCTTCAAGGTAGTAGCTTGTCGACTGACATACAGAAAAATCTATAACTACATTAGTTACAATTGTACATTCGTTGATTAGGAATAGTAATGGTGACACCACTACATCAAAATTTGAAATAACGGTACTAACTATTACAATGAGTGAATATAATGCAAATTATTATTATTATAAGTTTACCTACGAACGGTGTACTAAAAATGGTGTCCAAAATAATATCAAGCGATCTTAGCGATGGAAGTGCTTTATTGATAATATCGATTTGCAGATGCGTGTTGATAAACTGAGCAGATAAGAAGAGCACAAACAAAGCCGTAACTACACTTGCTTCAAGGAAGCCACCGTCTCGATCTCTATTTCATATTTTCTGACGCAACATCTGACACTCTGGCACATCACTAACGCGGAAATGATACATCGAATAGCCCTGACATAGCAGACACCGGCATTTCGCGGTGGCGCCGCTGTCGCACCAGAGCGCGCACGCTCTCGTCGCGCCTCGTGCTCACTTTAGCAGACGATCTTTTCGATGCAGACGGCCGCAGTCAGCTAGCATGCAGGGGCATACAGAAGACACTTCTCGGCTCGTGACCGCAGAAACTTCACTGAACCTTCGCAAGAGGGTTCAACGATGGCAACGTTGTCACGTGATACTATTCATGAGTGCATTTCTCACGTCTTTGGCCGGAATTCTGGCGTTCGGACTTCTGGTGAAGAACTTTTCCGTCTTCTGTCCGTTGTCTGCTAAGGTAGTGGTGGAACGTGTAAAAAATGGGACGCAGTACGACTTCACCCGTGGATCGCAGTGGGGTGCGAAGGCGGCTTGCGATTATTGTTTATTCACTACGGTGACTTCATTCGTGTACGCTTTCCTCTGGCTGTGGATTTTCTGCTCCTGCTCGGCTCCCAAGGCGGAATCTGCTTCGTAAGTATATATACGTTGATAACCGGACGTTGTACGGGGTAACCACTCGGGTTCTATTTACGGATTTAGTTGTAGCTAGAGAGCGGAAAGGATTCGTGGAATACGCTTTGTACAAATTGAGATACTAAAACGCATGAACTTTGAGGGCCCGTCGTTATTTTATTTTTCCTTGTGTCTGCCTTTTTATTACTATTCATCTATCCATCCAGTGGCAAAGCACGTACGCAGTATACGCTTGCAATTCATGGCTGTGGCATAATCTTGGGTAGTAACATTAGGTTACAAGTAACTTGTTAATTGTAACTAGTTACCGCTTTTGCTTAAAGTAACTGATGTAACATCGGGCGTCCCACAGGGGGTCCGTGTTGGGCCCACTTTTATTTGTAATTCATGTTAATAATCTTATTAAAAAACGTTGAGTCGTGTGTCAGACTTTTTTGTAGACGGCTGCGTTATTTATAGGGTCATACAAACAGACCAAGATGTCAGTGTACTTCAAAATGATATCGTAAGAATAGAACTATATGGTGTAAGCAATGGGATATGTCTTTAAACATCAGTAAATGTCAGTCTGTTGCTTTCACGCAAGCTATTGGTACGTTTTAAATTACAAACTGAGTGGCATAGTCCTTCAAACCGCAGAGAACTATATTCAACAAGAAAACTATATATATTTGGGGGTTGTTATCGACAAAAAATTGAAGTGGGATCAACATATTGACAGGATTGTTGCAACAGCCAGTAAAACTCTTGGATTTTTTTTAAAGGAAATTTTAAGGAGCACCCAAGGGAAATAGTCTATCTCTCATACGTCTCCCATAGTGCGGTGTGGGACCCCACTGAAATCGGATTGATACAAACAATAGAAAGGATAAAAAAAACCAAGCTCGTTAGAACTGGCAGGTCCGTCTAAGGCTCTTTCGTTACATTTATTTCGATCTCTCTAACGTTGGCCGCAGGGATCATGTGCTATCACCACATTTGATATCAGAACGTCTAGATCACCTGTTGAAGATAAAACTTTTGACTATCTAACTTGTCTGTTTTGAAATTCCTTTTTCGTCAAAATGACAACTGACTGGAATTACTTGCCACGTGACCATTTCTGGAGGGTCCTCCTCGAGTGATTTGTTTGCCTTTCTTGTAACTTCCCAAGCAGCACAATGTACTGAAAGTCGAGTGCAATAGGGGTGGACGGGTAGGTGGAAGGCCTTGAACAGGCTCGTGCAACTAAAGAACATTGATAAGACACATACCGTCCACCCCTATTGCACTCGACTTTCAGTACATTGTGCTGCTTGGGTTATAGGGTTTCTTATCATTGTCCTGAGTTTGATTGCTATACCGATATTTACCATGTGCCCACTCTCCTCTACGCAATGCATAAAATGTCATGTAACGTAATGTAAGAAGCCATGTCAAGGGGTCTTGCGAGTCTGTTCGGCGCAGTGTTTTAGACACCGTACAGTTTTATTATTACTGTTGTTCTATCGCTGCACTTTACTGTACAGCTGCGATTGACAGCGTTGTTTTGTCAAAAACTGATGTCCTCTTTCAGTACGTTTACGTCTGAAAACGTTCATGGCAACAGTTACCCCGAGGTGCTTATACTGAACCAGAAGGCGGGAAAACGTTCTAAGGACTTTTTATTTTCTTCGGGCGCGTTTTTTTTTTTTTTCGTTTTGTGTATATTTGAAACTGATTTTTATTCACAAGTGTACAGGGCTTGAGGAACGAACGATATGACAGAATTCTATTAATAAGGCTAAATTTATTTTTGCTCATATTGCCATTAACAATCCTTAGGTCTGAGAAATGTGCCACCACTGGAGACGGACCAAAATATATATTACCAGTAACACGCGGAAAGATGACATGACATCAGGAGGAAGACGAAACGTGTAACTGACTAAACAGTTGAGCAAAACTATAGTAATATTGAAAAAAATTGTCATACGGAGCGAATATGTCTACATCATGGTTCTCACAAAGACTATATACACAGGGTGTTCTTTTTCTCTTTTCTTTTTGTTCTTTTTTATTCGACACATGTTCTTATATATACATAGTCCTGACGAAGGCGGAGCTTCCGCCGCAACGTTGACTTCCCCTTGAACTTTCCACTCTTTTCCTACATCCTACATCTTCGTTGTCTGCCTCTGATTTTGTTAGTACCTATTTAATTTCGCGGTCGCCCGAACCTCTTTGGCGATCTATCGTCTTTTTACGGCCTCTAATAAAACAGGGTGAAATCTTAGTCGTGTTTTAAGAACCCAGGCAAAGAAAAAAAGGCGTGAAATACTTTCAAGATATGCACGAATGGTCGGCATGACCCAAAATGGCCCTGCACCATTCCAGGTGCGCATCCGTATATTCGTACAAGATGAGCTACAGCACGGCGTGGGCGGTAAAAATAATCCAGGCAGTAGCCATCGTCAACAGTCCTCCAGCCTTTACCTTGTCCCGGGATCTTTTGTAAAATTATTTTTATTGCGCGCTGCTTCAACGTAAATAAACTGCACGAGGCATGTGGTCGGCTCTCTTCTCTTTCTCAGCGAGTCTTCTATACGCTGCGCAGTTGCTTATACTATAGTCCCTTATTGCACGGGCACAAGGAGGGCAAACCAGGCTGCTCACGTGGTTCAGTGGTTAGCGTGCTGGCCATGCCTCGTCGAGACTGGGAGGTACCCGGGTTCGAATCCCGGTGCCGGCTGCGCTGTCTGGGGTTTTTCCTGGGTTTTCCTCGCAGACGCTTTCAGACATATGACGGCACCAGTTCCCTTAGAAGTCGGCCCAGGACGCACATTCCGACAGGGCGTCAGTCGTGACGTTGCACCCACCTCTGTGAGGCCGGCGACGGCGAGCACTTTCACCATCATCATCACCACCATCGTCTTCACGATGTGAATATATGCTGTTGTAATTGCACGAATCGATGCCTAATATTCGATTGAACTTTAAGCGAAAATTTTTAATTAGCTTCTCCCACCCACTGGATATATGCCTGCCAAACGAGAGCATGCTGCTTGGTGTGAGAGAGAAAGTGGTTTGCAATTTTGCAATTTTCTTAAAAATTTTTTTTTGTTAGCATAGTGCGTTACGATCTGACACTCCGACAGAATTTGCAAATTGCATACACAAATTGTAATTGCCTTCTCACTTCGCAGACGTAAACAGTCCCCAAATTTAATCGTTGTACAAGTAATATCGTTATAAGCGGGCTCAGGTGAAACTGCATGACGTTCCCGGGTGGTGTCTGTATTTTGGCTCCCTCTGGTAGTTCGTAAGGCTGGCAACATCGCGTTCGAGAGCATCGCGCTGTGTCAGGTACCGCGCAGAAAAGACCGCGACGCGATCCTCTACGAAGTCCTTCGAAGCATCAATCGCGCAAAAAGTAACGGCGCGTGGACACTTCGTCAGATGCGTTTATCATGTTCGTCCAAAGAGTGAAAGCGATCGGTGCACAAGGTAGTATAGCGTAACGTAATGTGTTGTTCTACCGTGTATATCAGACGCGTAGCAAATATATCAGACGCCTCATGGAGAGAACCTAGCATGTGTTGTATATCCACTGATGGTTTAGCGAATGTTCTGCGAAACCATCCGTTTTGTTCATTAATTTTCAGTACTTTTGTATTTATTTATTTATTATAATCAACAATTCCATTCAATTCAATTTAAATCTCCATTTTCAACTTGTGATGCAGCATAATGTAAAAACCCCGAGACTAGGGAACACGAAGGGACAGACACAACATGAAGTCCCAAATTCACCAGCTCACCAGCTCGCTTGCTTCCTAGCCATTTTTTCATTGTGATGCAGGGCTGGCACGCATAAGCCGAACGGTTTGTGGGGTGCGTCCGGCAATCAGTTAACGACCATACCGCAATAATGAGATAGAATTAGTAATACAGAACTAATAGGAAGAAATAACGAAAGTAAATAAAAATAAAGTGTACAAGGAGCCACATTCTAGACATCTTATAGATTGCACTACAACCTATACATAGACAGCAAAATACCAGGCAACTATATACTAATCGATATTCAGTCAGAGGCAATGGATGTTTTTTCACACTGCTTATAGTGGCATAAGAGACAATTAAAGGTTTCCATTTTGATTGAGGGCTGAAAATACTTATTTTAAATGATTTGATTATCTATTCGATTTTTGATTCCGTGTAAGCGCCGCGAAGCAACCGTGGCTATAAGCGACCTATTGCAAATACGGTAATATCGAGAATATATTCCTATCACTTATAAACACGTAAGAATAATAATACAGCCGTTGTTACAGGTGAAAGCTTATCGACATGTTTAAATAATAATGTTGCAAATACTACTTCGACAGTGAATGTTAGAACGCGCAAGAGAGCAATAGCAAAACAGCACGCGCGAAGAATATCCACAAAGTCAGGACATATACGGACGTCGCGTAGATACAGATAACGTGTACACATCATTTAAACAAAGCGGAAATTATGCCGCTACGGTTTTAGTGTGTGTGACGGAACAAACTTCCGTTGATCACACTTTGGCATGAGAAGATTGTGCGTCTTCTTGGGAAAGGAACGTGAAAAATGAACGGGCTTGGCTGCCGTGATGAATGAATGAGAGGTCTGGGAGGGGGAGGCAAAAATAATAACGATGCTTCAGGCAGACGACGCCCCACAGACGATTATTCGACGAACATCTAAGGGAGGTGCTCTTCATTGTAATGCCGTGTAGAAAGAGCCTTATCAAATGGCCGTGTTTTTGGTGCCCATCGATTATTTAACAGTCCGCAAGAAATGGGTCAGATTTGACGGGTCAAAAACGTTCCGTAATTGATTTGCTCTAAGGAAGGCAAAGCGTGCAACCCATAGACACTGGACAATAGGATGATGACAATCGAAACCTCTGATATGCAGGGGATCCGGTGTATAGGGTTCAGATTATTATGATGACAGCTGAGCCAACACATTACGACGGTAACATCTCATTACGGCCGAAGTCTCATTACGGCCCAAGTCTCATTACGGCCCAAGTCTCATTACGGCCCAAGTCTCATTACGGCCCAAGTCTCATTACGGCCCAAGTCTCATTACGGCCCAAGTCTCATTACGGCCCAAGTCTAATTACGGCCCAAGTCTCATTACGGCCCAAGTCTCATTATTACGACTCGCGAGTAAAGCTTGTGCAGTTGCCACAGGTGATCGTGGAGCTCCAGAAGGGGGATCACTGCCGCGTCCCTGTCCCCCTTCCGGACGGGAAGGACCTCGATATTCCCGGTTGCGAAATCCCCGATCTCGAAATTCACGTTCTCGAAACAAGGAAAACCAAGGAGAATGCCCGATTGCTTCGTAAGATGATATGCTGTGATTAATAACACGACGTCTCTATTTTACCACTCAAATTCACGGATTTTCGATATCTGTCCAAGTCGTTTTAGCGAACGAAAGTTACATTTTAGCAGCCACTAGGCTAAGAAGGGCGTACACGACGGAGCAGCGTGCTGGTTAGTCTATTATTAGGCTAGTTTATTATTAGGCTAGGTTAATTATGTTATTTATATGTCCAGGTTAGTCTCACTTCGCCGTTGTCAGTTTCCCGCGCGCGACTGGGATGGGATCATTTTTTCCGCCTTATCCCAGTCGCGCGCGGTAAACTGCCAACGGCGAAGTGAGACTAACTTGGACATGTAAATAACCTAATTAATTTAATGATAAACTACCCAACGTGCTGCGCTCTCTTTCCACTGCTTACGTCGCAAGCAAAAGAAACTCCGGACGTGGGACCATTTTTTCCGCCCTTGCCGTCCGGGACCATTTCTTCCGGACCATTTTTTTCCGGAACCCCATTTATTTACAGTAGTTTATTCTGCAACGGGGATTTCGAACACTTTATTTCGATGTACACCACTCGGAACGCTCACCCTTGAAGCTGTCTGCTGAACGACCCTTCGTGATTGACAAGTGAATGAAAAAATTTGAAATTGAGAAGAAATAAAAGAAAAGGCCAAGAAAAAGAAATAAGAATAACGGTATCACATTGCCTGTGGTGAAGCTCTCTTTTTGGAGCGTATACCACGTTTACCAGCCAGAACACATTTATGGGAAGCTGTCTCGAATGTCACAACAAAGAACTAAATGAGACCTCCGGGTTTGTTTTTAAGAGCGTGCTCGTCGAGAAGCGGTCGCAGCTTTATTATGACAGAGTCAATCGTAAAGGGACTTTGTGTTGACCTCTCGACAGTACGAAAAACAAAGACAGGATGACGCTTCATAAACAGAGCCAACGTGGATTGACAACCTGACAAGCCACGCGTGTGAGCCTTATACGCTTTAAAATGGTGGACGGGAGCCAAGTTACTCTGTCGAGCCACCACCAATATTGACTTTAGAAGTGTTTGGCGGGAGTCGAACTTCCACGTGGTGCCATAAAGGCAGAGACACGGCTGGCTGGCAGGCATATAGTGCCACCGTTGTGCTTATGCTGCGAGACTGAGCAGGAATACTGTTGGCAGCGAATATGTAAATGTTGCCCGGATTGGGTATAGAATGAAATAAAGTGAAAGCACATGCAGAGAATACGTATGCCCTCATACTGAGAATAAAACGGCCCCTAGAATAAATAATGCCCCTTAGGGCGCCTTCAGGTGCGATAAAATGAAATAAAATGAAACGGGGAAAATAGATAATGATCATACTGAAGGGAAACTTTGAGCTTGAGGGGAACAACATACAGGATCAGAACACACGTGGCACGAAAGTGGCGTTCTTTTTTTTTCCTCTTCAAGCTCAAGGTTCCTGTGCAGTGTAGCATGTTCCGGTATTGCATAGTGTTGTATGTGTCTCTACTATACTGACGTTTAGAGAATTGACCTAGCGCTCCGTCTTGATCAAAGTTGTTGAAACCGTAAGTTATCAATTTACGGCTCTCTACAGTACCATGTGCAACACACTAAGCCTGACAAAGTGTTTTTCCTGAAAGATGAAAGTCACTGAAAAGGTTAGCCAGCTGTAGGACTCGAACCCACATCTTCTGGTCCTTTCTATGTTGTTCCAGTCTCAGAACATCAGTTCTCTCTTTTTCCTGTCCAAGTTCCAAAGGTGACAATCCTACCCATTTCTACATTGATAGAAATTATCGTGTAATTTTGAAAGATTAACTCTTTAAACACTACCTAAACTCCTCTACAGTCTCCAACTTGATTCGTGGGCCACCATCATTTCATAAGTGTTTTTCTTTCTTTTTCTTTTTAACAACCCGACGCTCTTTTCACTGAGAGTCCTATAAGTTGGGGAAGCCAGTACATGACAAGTTTGTGGCTGCAGCGTTTTCAACTTGACGCTTTTTTTCGCTTTATAGTTCAATGCCTTCGAACTTTCAGAAACCCTATACGCACTGTGTCTTTGTAGGAACTCGTACGCCCCGTGGCGCGTCGTTCCTCCAGCCATTGTGGTCACGTGCCTTTTCTCCATCCTCATGCTCAGCTGCGCCGTCATCCTGACAGTGGGTAGTTCTACCTTCTGCAGTACTTTACAGCAACAGTTGCATCTCGAAAGGTACATCCCTCTGATTTCTAATTATCGCAGAACGTTTCACCTCCTTAGGAATGGATCATCGTAAAATATTTTCTTTTTTTTCGTAATAATATACACCCACTGAAGTAGTCTCCAAACTAATGCTTTACTTTAAGCTGCTACCACTTTAAGCCATGAGTAATATACACTAAACGTCCTTTTTACTCTCGTGGCCTGCTTCAAATGGAATGGACCATAGGTAATCACACCATCAATGGACGAATGTCGGTTCGATGTCTGTCCAATGTTGGCTCTTCAATTCGGTCCAGCTACTGAAATTGCCAGTACTATTGGGTACCAATCGACAAGTATGAGCGATATTATATTTCATTCATATTTACCTTATTTATTTTACGCAGTCTATACCTTATTCGCGTTCGGGTGTACTGGCCGCGGACGACAAAATTCGCACAACCCTCCCTGTATCAGCTCTTGCGTCCGATCAAGCGACTTTCGGCCATCACACAGAATAGAACTTGCAATCAGAAATTTTACCGTTAAAAAAATACATCTAGTAACAAGATTCGATTCCCCCTAGAAATACTATCTAATGCCCTAACTTTTGTTTTGCTCCAAAGTGACATCTGACTTTTCGAATGCACTTTTCAAAGGTATACATAGTAGCAAAAAACCCCTGCCATGGAAATAATGTTGGAGTCGGCCGAGAACAGAAAAGAAAGGGACCCTCTCCTAAGTAACACACAAATTATGCTCTTTGCACAACCAACAGGTGCGCCGTACCGCATCCAAAGTGACGCTTCAATCGCCGTATGCTTCCTGTGTTGCTGAAAATACAGGGAGTTTTTTTTTAAATATCCTTTACAGATTTTTTAATGTCCTTTACAGATTTTTTTCTATATCATTTACATTTTTTTCTATATCATTTACAATTTTCTTTCTATATCATTTACAATTTTTTTTCTATATCATTTACAATTTTTTTCTATATCCTTTACAGATTTTTTCTATATGCTATACAATTTTTTTATAAGAAAGATGTCGTTTTTGCAGTTGCGACTTATACGTCCAGGGGATCATCCTCTCGAAGAGCCTGTGCAAAGCTACAACATGACTAATTACCTAAAATTCATTAATTAACTTATCATTAATTCATTACATTTTATGACTCGCTGAATGTGTGCTGTGTGTGTGCCCCCAGCGATTCCGACATTTTACACTCACTTGGTCTAAACTTTTGAACTACATGTTGAAGTCCCATCATCATCGCTTTGGTTTCTCATCATCTCATCATCTGTTTGTACTTTCTGCGTGTAAGTGTACTGGGGTAGCAAGTTGAAACTCACATCCCCATTATTTTACTTTATCACTTCACCATCACTTTCTTCGGTTACTGGTATTGCCTTTTCCGTTACATATGTCTGCTTCCGTTTCATGAGAGGTGAGTCGTAGGGTTCCGGGATTTCGGAGTTCATTTCTGGGTGTTACCGGAGGATGTTTTTCGGAGCTTATTCTTTTTCAAAAAAACTAATTTTTTCGGAGGGTATGATTTACAGCTCAGTTAATATCCGAAATTCGGAAGTTCGATACTTGGTACCATGGTTCGATACTTATTTTAGTGCTTAGGTCACAGGTAGGACAAGGAAATCTGGAAACAGACTGGGGAAAAACCCGGCCGGTGAATCCTCAAGTGGTCGAGATGACTGTCGAAGAAAACGCTCGGTCACGGAAACTATTATTATGTTGCGGTGGGGCCAGTATCTGAGGTCAGAAGAAACCCAGGACGCAAAACGAGGCCAAGAACAATAACCCGGTTATCAGGGAAAACATCTGCCAAGCGGAGTTGCTTAATCCGAATTGGTTAAAAAAAATTTTACCGGAGTACGTTTTTCGGATTTTTTCGGATAAATCCGAAAACCCCGAACCCTAGAGATGACTAAAAATGCGTTTCCGCTATCTTTTGTGTATGTGTGTTCCTATCCTATCTCGTACAAAAATAACGACTGTTCTTTTTACCAACCCGAGAAGTTCCTAGTTTAATATTGCTTCTCGTTTCGCTTCCTGCAGTTGTAGCGACGCGCAGAGCATGCGGTGGAGTACAAAGTACGTCAAGATGGAGAACTTCTACAACCTCATCACGAGGTCGGAGGTGAGGTCTAAGCACAACGGCATAAAGTCCTACACTACACGAGGCAATAGGGAATAAGGGAACCTCTAAACACATGAAACAAAAACTGTTTGCTGCGGATTCATTCCTTGTCCGTATACTTCCACCTCATATATTTTGCACTTACTAAAAATAGTCCAAATGCCGCGAACAGTCATATTTATTCCATTTGTTACACACCGGCATACGCAACAAGTAAAACCAGTTTTCAAAATGACGTTTCGGTATCCGTATGGATTCCATCATCAGAATGACGCGCTGGCGGCTGCGCGTGTCTCGTTAAATGTCAAGGGGGCGGAACGCTCCGGTAATGGCCCCAGATGTTCGTTGTTAGCGCTGTCTGCTTGTTTTTATATACCAGGATTCCAACTGTTTACGAATACCCCAGCTTTTCTACCCCATAATACCCCAGTTTCTCCTATAGCTAAGACTAGCGGCTTATCTAAATCCAGGGTATAGCCGGTATTACGGGCATGTTCCCCAAGTTCGGACTATTTCTGAACCACAGTTTCAATATCTTTTCGATGTTCTTTCATACGCGTCTGTGCTTTTTCTTGCCGTTTCGCTAACATATGTTGTTGGAGGGAGACTTCGCAAGGATTCGAAAAAAAAAAAAAGGTGAACATCATACCGAACACGGACCGCTCCTTGGATACCGAATACAACATTCGCATTCATTTTGTGCGAGTAATTAATTCCTAAATGATGACAATACCAAACCGAAACCAAAATGCAAAGCGCACAGCGGTTATCCCGGAGGAAGATAGTGTGACGTCACCCAGCATTGTCGTCTGCTACGAAGCTTACATTCTTCCATGCCGGATGACGTCAGCAGTGTTGCTTTCAGCGCCCTCTTGCTTCACAAAGAGGGAGCGCTCACTTCGTAATAATTCGTTCGAATAAATATTGCGCACTTTGGGAACGCGATATTTCGTATGTATGTTCCTGACACCCCAAGGGTTACTGCTATGTCACAATCTTTGTGGTGATTTTGTTGCTGAGTCCCACTTTAACTGCAAGGGAATCTGAAACAATTTCAAGCCAATCGCCCTTTGCGGTGTTATCCCCTTGAAGATTTTTTCTTAAAAATGCAAATGTGTCTTTTCTTTTCTTGCGTTTTATTTTGAATAAAAATTTTATCGAGTCCTCAATAAATGTATCTTCCCCGTTCCACAGATCGCTATATGGCTAGCAACAACTTGCTGGATACTGAACTCAGCTCTCCTGTGTCTGCGATGCGTCTGCTTGCAGCCTGACTTCCCGAAGCCTCCTGCCTGACCCCGCAACCGCCAGGACGACTACACTGTGTGCCATACGCGCAGGCCTCGTCGGGCCAGCGGACCACCTTGTAGCGGGTCGCGGGTTGGCCTGCTGCAAAACCAGCATCGCAGTCACGTGCCTGATCATCCAATGAGCGACCGGCGTGCCTACGTAGCGCCTCCTGTCGACGCTGACAGCAAAGTAGCCGGGAATGTTCGAAATATCAAGAACATTCTTTGACAGGAGGCAGTCTAAACTGCATCACGCCAACCCAACTGTGGAACGTTTTGGTGAGCGGTGTCCAAGAAACTCTAGACGTGACCTGGTCACGTGGGCCTAAGTCGTTGACGTCACGCATGCGTTAGGAAATGACGTAGATCCTCGCAGACTAAGTATGGCAAGAATATGAACAATGTGACAATAATCACAAGAGGTTGAATCGCGAGAGCCTTCCCTGTGTTCCTGCCCCATGCTCAGTTCAGCTTTGTCTAATTTTGTGCAACGCAGTCTGGAAAGCAATCCAGCGTGGCGCTATGGTTTGTTAGTTGTCAGGTGTGGTTGTCAAACGTCCTGAAATATTGTCAGGCCGTGAAACGCGAGGTGTGGAACACTTCTTCGTTGAAGGAGCAAGCGTCAGACCTGCTGAATTGGTTAAGCAGTCTCTCAGACGCTGCAATGCGAGACTTTTAGCTGAGCCCTGTCTTATTGTCACTGCGCGCAATAATTAAATCCACAAAAACGTCCTAAAAGAGCAGCGGACGAAGCCTTGCGCAGGCGCGGCACGGTCCGTCTGAACTGACGCGCAGGAGAACGTGAGCTCTTATCTCTCACTGAAAATTTGTCTTCTACGGGCACGGCGGCTGACGTCACGCTAGAAGCCACGTGATTGGCACTCCCACGCGCGTCATGGAGTGACGTCAACCTGAGTCATGTCCAACGCCACCTAGGTAACGAAAGCCTGTTTAAAGTATCCTCTGCACCGCGTGGACATATGGAATCGGGATGCCATCTGCTTCAGCAAATCGTCGCAGACGGTTTCAAACGCAGACTTTCTCTGGCTACAGATGGCTACCCATGCAGCTTGATGGCTGGAACCTCTCGTCACTGAATACTCCCCCAACAACACAGGATATCCTCTGGATGTACGAATCATGTCTAAAGGATGCGTACGTCCGATGGATATCTGAGGGATATCCATAGGACGTACGAATTTGTTAGGACATTATTCGTACGTCCAGAGGATATTCGGTGTTGTTGGGGTCGTCTGCTACGGGCATGGCCGGTTGACGTCACACTATTAGCCACATGATTGGCGCTCCTACATGCGTCACGGAGTGAAATCGGTCTCGATCATACTAGGATAGACTTTTCCAATGGAGTCGAAGGGATTCCCAAACGCGTGCTCATGGAAGACTTCACGAGCTACACACAAGTCGCCTACGATCATTGTTGCATGAAATTTATGGAGGGGGAAGGGGCTTGAATTGCTCCTTTAAGGACCTCGCTTCGCTATTTATAAAGTACACGGGACGGTGTCTGTGGGACGTGACTGTTGTACACGGACGATGGGTGGGAACGAAGGGCAGTGTCTCCTGGTGGCAGCGCTCCTCTCGTCCAATGAAAACCCACTGTGCACCGCAGGGCACGGCGTGGGAGCTTACCATCGCCGCGTACTACAGCTACTCGAAAGTTTGGCAGTTTATAGTTGCTGATGAATGTTAGGTTGTACATCAATGTCTATTTAATTTAAAAGTAACAAGAGAACGATACTCAATCGCTTCCGGGAACTTGTTAGCCTATAAGGCCGTACTTGCTAACGAATGTAAGAACCGCACTCAAAGTAAACGAATTTTACTATCTCTGAAGCCACCTCTGAAGTACAAAGGGCTGTTTCGAACAAACTCCCAAAATCTTCGTTAAATCATTACTGCAGTCTTCCGGATATTATGAACTTTTTTTGTATTGCCGCCTGTAGGATGGGACAAGCCGAATGACTGCCCACATTACATCTAAAAAATAATACTGTGTGTCCGAAGATATGCGTTTTGTTCATATCGATCCTGCCAAATCGAAATGTGTCGGTTATGTCAGTGTTGTAGCCCGTTAGCCTGCGGGACATGATATCGTTTAAGACTAGGTGTATTACTTGATAAGAAATCATTCACGAAAAGTTCCGCACAGATACAGGCCCTGCAATCTGCAATTGGTGTCACTATTTCACAGTCACGTGACTGAGTTTCACCAATAACTGACAGGGCCTACCGAAGTTGGAACATGTCTTGGGTGAGCGTACTCGCAATATGTTACATGATGGACATGCATGACAGTCTCACGCAGGAGACCGTATCAACCTTCAATATATTGTGCTCCTTGTGTTGCGCCAGTTCCCCCTACTTGGTTACTGCGCAACCTTTCTTATTTATGTTTCCTTGAACATTGTTTATTCGTCTCTCTGCAGCCATCTTGAGACCTGTCGAAATTTGGCGCGTTTTTAACGACCTCGTAAAAGTATGGCGTAATATATGCACCACAAGCACAGAAACAGAACACTGTTGTTGTTGCCGAAGAAGTGCATCAACTGCGTAGCAAGTAAAAACTCCCTTGGACAGCATCACAGGCAGGGATGGGCATAAATACATTTTTTGAGTATTTAAATATAAATACAAAATACTTTGTTGGAAGAGGTATTTAAATACTCTGCATAAATACTTTTCAACATGAGTATTTAAATACAAAATATAAATACAGTATTTAAATACCGTAACTACTACCATAAATACTGTGAGGAAAATGTCATCTGGAATTACAGAAATAACGATGATCATAACAACAAATCACCAACGAACAATAGCATTTATTTGTTAGATTATCATGGCAATTTTAATACTAGAAGTTTCTCGAATATTGCATCTTAGGCATCTTCTGTTCAGCCGTACAATCAGATTCGCAAAGGAGAAGAGCATCTCCACATGTGCCGATGAACAAATGCTTACAACAGTGAAAAACTTGCCATCTAAAATTTTTTGTCGCATGCGCATGGTAGCGCAAACACGGCATAACTGCGCCCCAAACTCTCTCTTCTTCCCGAAAGGTCAAATGGAGGGCAACGTTAAGATATGAGTCAGTATATATTGTATTTAGGAGTATTTACAAAGTATTTACAAGACTAAATACTCAAAAATTGGTATTTAAATATAATTATAAGTACATTTTTCAAGTCTGTATTTAAATACAAAATATAAATACATGTATTTATATTTTAAATAGTATTTTAATTACAATGTATTTAAACACTGCCCATCCCTGATCACAGGTCACATGATCCCCCCTTTTTTATTTTTTTTTATTTGACGACTTCCTTATTACTTTCCCGTTTTTTTTTTGTTTTGTTTTTTCTGCCATTCTGGATGTGATATCTTGATTTGTGTTGCATGCCACTGTTGAAAGTGTTTTTTTGAAAATAAAGTTCCTTCTCTTCGATCGCAGCGTTTACTCTTGGAAGCACATCTTCAGTAACAAGCATCTGGTCGTGCAGGCTTCTGCAAGCACCTTGAGGCTTGCGCTGTATTTATCAGTTTGTGTGTTCCGGCCTCAATTAGTTTTTACTTGCGATTGTGAGAGAGGAACTCCGTAAAATATATTTTTCGCTGCCTTAATTTCAAGTCAGCGTCACGTAAGCCTGGAGCAACTAAAATTGATGAATTATTTGTGCTCGCCGGTGCGACATAGCTAACCTTAATAGACTGTTGCCATGAGGTTTCGAGCTCGTCAAACCTCTTTTTCTTTTTTTTTCTTCTCAAAGCAAGGAGGGATCAATTGGCTTGAGTGAGTCACAGTCTGACCATATGTGTTTACATTCTTGGAAAGCCTTTTGGCAAGAGCTACTCCGCCGTCCCTTCCTGTTTATGTGCATTGTGCGCGTGCCCGTCCCTCGATATGTATTTTCAGACACGGGCTTCTCTCTCAATGAAAGAGACTCCGTTTACAAAAATATGTCAAGTGCAGCGGGGAGGAGTGATTAAAAATACAAGAAAACAACAATGAATGTAAAAAGAATGGACGGCAGGGAAAGAGTGGGCCGTACACGAGAACTGAGATTGATGGGAAGGGACGATGAGTCATTGGATAATTTTTAGATTAATTCATAGCCGAGAGGGTATAAACTAGTTTTTTTTTTTTGTTTTTTTTTTTTTTCAGTAATGGCCGTTTTGATAGCATGTGGGCTGGTTTACTATGTTTAAAAACATTTATTGCTCCGTTTGCACATGCAGTGGAAGGTTCATTTTTATCCTGGCAGTGATGAGAGATGCAGCACGCGCTTAGTGACACTTTTAGAACCAATTTCTATTTGGTTCCGTCTTTTACCTGAGAGCACCCTGCTCCTTCAGATATGTGAACCCGGTTACTAAATTCGAGACTGTGGGGTTTATACCAGAACTTCCGCAGAACTATATGTATAGTACCTTTCGACTTTGCAGTTCAAGCACGCCAGAATGGTACGATACAGTACCCAACAGTAACAGTGTGAGGCCCAGAAATGAACTCGCACAAGGAATATGTGTCCATGTGTCCACTCTTTAATACTTGCGTTTGACGTTCCATTTCAACGTCCAGGTCCAAAAGCGCGGACACCTCGTATATACCGCGTCCCACCGAAGCACACGGCAACTCTACGCCTTCTTCCGTTCAATGCCCAACGTTCAACAACCCTTCAAACCCAAACAACTTCGCTGGCGCTCTAGCGTATCCGATGTCATCTAGGCGCCTCAACATACAACTGGGTCTCTTACGCAGATGGGAAGAAACTGAAAAGGACTACACACATGTGAAACTCTAACACAGTGGGGTGGTGCCAGGCATATGTGGTACCTTGCCGGGTTCTGGGACATCTTGGCAGGGTGGTGTTAAGAAGGTGTGCAGGAGGTGCTGGGGAAATCCTTGGATGGTGCAATGTTGGACAAGAAATTTTTGTCACTTTAACCTGTTAGAAACCTGGACGCACTAGTATAGCACTAGCTTTCACCACAATGTACAGACTTTAAAACATATGACTCCGATTTTTAGCCCTCGAATCTGCAGACAGCATGTTGACGA
Source organism: Ornithodoros turicata (assembly GCF_037126465.1). Classification (NCBI taxonomy): domain Eukaryota; kingdom Metazoa; phylum Arthropoda; class Arachnida; order Ixodida; family Argasidae; genus Ornithodoros; species Ornithodoros turicata. The sequence goes on along the minus strand of NC_088207.1, from coordinate 53,276,502 downwards.
TGAAAGATGAAAGTCACTGAAAAGGTTAGCCAGCTGTAGGACTCGAACCCACATCTTCTGGATTACCATCTTTCATTGTTAATTTCTTAGGCAGCTTGAGGCCTTGTATGTGATTGTCCCTTCTATGTTGTTCCAGCCTCAGAACATCAGTTATAGCATGTTGGCGCCTGAAAGAAAGGTCCTATACGTGTTATGTCGTGGATCGGTTGAGTCCAACGTCAAATTTCCTTCCGGCAGGAGTCCCTTATTGGCCTAATTTTCCCTGGCACCCTTCTCTCCCATGCTGCGCCCACACTTGGGCCTGGCTGAGGCTCAACCAAGCATGTGTAGCCGAAGCAGAGCGATGCTTCAAGAAGCCTTGGGAATGAGTGATACCGTTTCTGTCTGCCGCTATGAAAAATGAAAATCCTGTTTGCATAAGGAAGGCAGACTGGTGTTGTTGCACTCCACTGTTTCAACAACTTTGTTCGTGCCGCGTAATTTTTCTCCGGGGGCTCCTGCCACACGTCTATAAGCAAACAAACACGTCAGCTTCAGGGTCACTCACACGTCTTTGGGAATGGGATGTTGCCCAGCCAAGACGAAGGGAACGCGGTGTGGTCAACGTCTGACACCTTCGTCATTGATATCCGGCTGCCTTTTGGGCGTTGTGCCATTTGTGCCTTGAACCCTCGGACCTGCGTCACTGCACAGGCTGTGCGTGTGTGTGAGGCAATACCTTGATAGAAGTCAGAGCTATATATTAAAGGAGCGTACCAGCGGCATGGTGATACTGGTAGCCAAGGTTTGCTGAAGACTGGGAGATCGTGGGTTCGAATCCTATCTGAGGTTTTCCCTGGGTTTTCCGAAGACTTTCCAGACGAATGTCGGCACAGTCCCCCTGAAGTCTGCCCAGGATGCATACTAACCCCCCTCCCCTGTCCCCCACTCCTTCCTGCTGTCATAGCCACAATGGCTTCGCGGTGCTGACACAGAATCAAAAATAAATAAATAAATAAAGGAGCGCGAAAATTTCCCCTCTCAGAATGTATGATACCATTACCTTGACAGCAATACAAAAGGAACGGGAGTCAATTTGAGTTCTCGCTCTTCTTTCCTTCTCAAGAGGTGCGACACGGCAGTGCCCTTAGGGCGGGAAATCGTTTGATATGAGACAAATGGGAGGCAGTCTCGTATTCTTGCGCCTCCTGCGAAAGATAGAAGGAAGAGCAAATTGGGGGCGGTGTCCTTCGTGCTTGAGGCGGACTCACTTCTAAGAAAGTCTATGAGGAATTTTTGTTCGCACGGTTCACGTAAACCACGCGAAATTTCTATGCGAAACCGGTGCAGGTGTGTTTGTTTTGGGTTTATCTAGGGAATGACACGTTTTTTGAAGGCCTGAAGCGAGTCACTGATTTTTAGCGAATTAAAGTTTGTCTAATTTTTTGGGATTCCATGGGAGTTGCAACAAGTTCGCTTCCCTAGACACTCACGATCGCGATATATGTGCAAAACAAAATGGTGTCATTCCCTGAAGCAGCAGCAAAGGGATTTATTACAATAACTAAACTGGACAAAATTCCCATAGTTTTCGAGTCTCGTGCGAATGAAAATCGTGCATTTGTCGTCTGCTAGAATGCTCCAGAGCCGTTGTACTTTGCTCTGTGGTGCCACCACCGTTCTCTCTGAGCAAGAGGGGCCCCTCTTCCGCTTACCGTTTTCTCCGAGTTCTTTCTCTATTTTTTTTCGTCACGGAGAGCCTGCGACCGCTCGTATGCATCGGACATGCTTACTCGTAATGGGTGGGCCGTGGACGGAGCCACCGCTCGCCATTGATCGGCCGCTGTTTGTATCTCACGTTCGCGGAAGCAGTGCCGGCATCTACACTGACTTTCGCGTGAACACGTGGAGAGGAGCCCTCCAGTCTCTCGCGTCCATCTTTTTGGCTCAAATTTTTGTGCCGTTTGAGGAAACTGGTTCAGCCCCAGCGTAACTCTTGACTTGGAATGATAAATAAAACATCGAAACGTGGCACATCCAGAGTGAGGTCCCCGCCCCCCAAGTTACTCTCCTTTTTTTCTTTCTTCGTAGTAAACGGGATCTCAATGGAGTCGTTGAACAAAAATGTGCAATGGGTGAATCCCGTTCCAATTGTATTGTCAAACTAACGGCATCCTTACATTTAATTAGGATATAATTTTACAGTTTAGTGACCCGTTCGACATGACTTTTCCTTTTATGCACAATGTCAACAGGCAACCGCAGACACTTAAAAGCTTGAAGCGTCAAAGCCATTGGTGTTTATGGCAGAACAAGGTGAAAATTCCTCAGTAACCTCAACAATGCACACAGACGCATTTTCCATACATTTGACATTGACACTGCAAACATAATCCTGTCCTGCCTAGGACAGATCTAGGGGCAGGGGTCCAGATGTCCTGACCCTCTCGATTTCTGTCGTTCATGGAGTGCTTCAATTGGTCTTGGGTATGTCGTACGTAGCATGCTGTCCTGGACAGGACCCCATGTCAGAAAAATCCTGGATCCGTTACTGCTCGAAGGCATGCAAAAAAATGTGAGTGCAGATGCAGGTGATAGATAAATATACATATTTATTTAGTACAGAGCAGGTTTTGCGCGTAATCTCAGTCCACGTATTGATTAAGTAGGGCTTTCCAAAGATACGGGACACATAACTCGCATTGACAGAGATGAAACCTTGTATATCACTCCTCCCAGGGGAGAACTCTTTGGAGGAAAGGGAAAAATACAAAAAAAGGTTTTCATGAACAAATGCAATTTGAACATCACAACGCAATGAGCCGCCAATCGAATTATTTGTACTACTAGGAATGGCACATCGCCGACTCCAACTGCAGTTGCTAATAACCAGCAACACCACATCTGTAAACCTAAAAGTATATTTAAAAATGTAGCAAAATATCACAGGATGTTGTAGTATGTTCAGATGCCTTGGAACGTTAGAAGGGTGACGACTTTTTCCCTGTACCCTTGCGCACTTTGTTGATCCTGGAAACGGAAGGCTGTTAACACTTATGTAGTTAATGGTATTAATCGCATTGGATTAATGTCATTACAAAGATGACACTGATCTCCATTTTATAACGACTCAGGAATGACATGACTACAAACACCTGAACTGAGTGTTTGTACTGTTACATAAGATCAACGGGACATCTTGAGGTTCAACCAAAAAAAAGTGTACAGCAAGAATTTCAAAACTAACTGTACCACCTACAGGGATTCAGTCGACCTAGATGTCTTCGCTTTGAGCTCCAGCTCTAGAAGGCAGAGGCCACGCACTTCCTGTATCACCCAATAGAGTTTACCCTGAAACGAGCATTAAGTTAGTTGGCCTTGTGCAAGATTTCCTCATAAAAGGTTACACTGAATCCAGTATCCTGATACATGCACGGTTATTGTAAACATTTTTCACTGTGGCACTTCCAAACCCCTCTCTCTCTGCCTCCCCCCTCTCTCTGTTTTCACTGGTGTACGAATGAGATCTCATAACACGGCATAAATGCAGGCCATCTGGTGGAGAAACACTGTACTAAAAAAGCCCGAGCGTGGGCACACGAACTGTTTCAGTAATGAGTAATGTGCTGGAGCAAAGGTAAACCCCAGTAAAACTTAAAATGCAACGTCAGCATACCTTCATCTCTGCCACTAGAATTTTTGCAGGTTGTCTTTCCACTGTCTCAGAAGTAAACAGTGCCTAAATAAACAAAATTTTAAAGTCGGACAATGAGCAGAACTGTCAATGTGAATGTTTCTAGGGTTAGTAGGTACCTTAAACGTGTCTGAAGATCGTATTGACAGCAGGCCTACTAGCAGGTCTACTTTCTCATTCATGTATTGCGCTAAGTCCTACGAAGAAAAATATCAGATGAGAGCAGGTACAAACAATTTTGATAACATCTATCACACCTGATACGCTTTCTCCTTCTGCTGGTTTGACTTTGTCATGCTCGATATCTGCTTTTCACAATCCTTCACCCTGCCAAAGCATAATTAGTATTTTGTTTTTACTAACAACTAAATAAAGCAAGGTATGGCAGAACCTTATTAGTTTGTTAATGCATAACTCCCGAAAATATTTCGGCTTCAGGCACCTCTTGCTTTATATTGGAATTCTCAGAATTTAAAGAAACGGCTCGTCGTGGGGATGAATACCAAAACAGTGTTTCCCCACATTAAAATTCTGCATCATAACATTATTCAAAGTAATCTAAAAATTAGTGTTCACCGATGATGAACTAATGAGGTTCTTCTCCATGTACACATGAAGAGCGTAACAAGTGTTACGTACTTGTCTTCTAGTTTCTTCTGGATTAATGCCTGCAAAATATTAGAACAATGTGACATTAGTGCTAAGCACCACCAACCTATATCTTGGGAAAGCACACGCATGTAAATGTCACATATGTCAAACCAGAAATAGGAGCTCCTCTTTTGCAATCCCTTCACCATGGTGTGTGCATGTGTGTGTGTGGTGATTTTGTAAGGTGAAAAGTGACTTCACCACCTGGTCATCAGAAGGCATGGGCCTTCTCCAAGTGATTAGTTTGCCACATTGATTTCTCAACATGGGCTAGTGTAGAACACATGAATAGTACAAGTAATGGAACATATACCTGCTTTTGAAGTCTTCTGTCAAAACTAAGACAGACTTCTTCTATGTCTCTCTTCTGAAGCTTCAACCTGAAAGAGTAACACAAACGTAACTAAGCTACGCATGACAGTACGTATGTATTATCTTATTACAAATCATCTGCGTGTAACAGGGTTCTTCGCGAATAATATTACATTCGTTTGAGGGGCTGGACATCTGCTAAGGCTGTGTTAGTCAATCAGAATTTAGTTGAATTGATTTACAATTCCTTTGGAACTATACACTAATGTGATTCACAAGTTAGCTGGGCTGTCTTGCAAAATGTTGTTCATTTCTAGACCATCACCAACCATGAAATAAAGACCTTTCAACAATGCACAGTACTTACACATCAACCTAACCCAGATCTAAAACAAAACAAAAGACAAGGAGTGTTGGAGGCACTGCAACACTAATATTTCTGTAATCACCTTTCGTATTCACGTGACTTTGTTAGCTGTGAAATGTCGTCGGAATGCTCCACCTGAAAAAATTCAAAAAAATAAAAAATAAACTGGACTACCCATTTGGTACATTTTCAAATGTCAAAATGCTCATTTTATGTTGTGTTAGGTCGACCCTTTCGAACAATAATGTAAAATATTTATAACAACACAGAAAAACAACATCAGCTAAGTCTCGAGTATTGCAAACATTCTTGAGCTTTTAACAGATATTCCTAGTAAATTTCCAACTTTGCATCGCCATGGGAGTGTTGAATAAAACATGAACCGTGAGAATCTGCAAAGACATGTAAGATACACAGATAAACATCAATAGATAAACATCAAATTTTTACCTGTGCAAGTTTCTTCCTTAAGGAGGAACACTCCTTCTTTAAATTATTGTATCTGGATGTCATTTCGGATAGCTCCTCTTCCTTTGCCTGGGTAGGAAAGAACAGGACATTTTATTGCACAAACTTTGCTTGAACAAAGATGTGTTACTATCAACATCAGCATTAAACCCCTTTTCTTTAAAAAAAAAGTTTCTGTACCTTGCATTTTGCAACGGTCAAGTTGTGTTCTTCCTCTACCTTTGTGCTCTCAAGGTCTTGGCTCCTATTGGCCAAAATTTGAATCATGTCAAACAAAAATTATGATTATCCTAACTGCTAGAATTATTATTGATAATCTATCGCACTTAGTTATTACACTACTTATACATTGCTGCAGTGGCGATTTAAAAAGCTCACATAATGGGCCCAGAAAAAAGCTTTAGGCCATTTTGGAGGCAAGAAAATTGCACTGACAAATCAAGCAGAAACTGTCTGATCTTGGCATAAATTGTCAGGTAATCACCTTTGAAGATCGGCTTCAAGTCGGGACACTTCCTCGGATAACTGTGACGTTTTCTGTCTCTCCCGGCTGTGTTTCTCCTGCATGAAACAAACGAACGCCCCACGCCGGTGCTTTCGATCAAGTAATTCCTAACAGCACATGCTTTAACCCTCTCAACGAGAAATTGTCTACGGATTACAACGGGACATGTCCATCCATGCTTATTGGCACATCCGCACCAACCTGCCAGGAATGTAGCTCCAGCTGCAGTTGCCTGAGTTCGGTATCTTGAGTGTTGCGTTCCTATGTAAGAACGAGGAGGGGGTCAGAAGGGAGTCAGGGTCATTTTCAATGTAGACCTGTCTTTGTAAGCTAACTTTATCAAAAAGATAGTCCATGACAAGCACAGGGGGTACCCATCGAGAACTCACATTTCCTACACACGGTGGATTTCGACTTACGCTATTTGATGGAACCCATCATCTTGTGAGCACAGCTTCAAGGAACCAACTACATACTAGCATAATAATACGAAAGAGCATGCATAATGTAGTAATGTGTAAGGTGAGACTATCAAACTGGTGGATCCTTTATTTGGGAACCACTGCAGCAATCCACTGAAAGCATACTTCATGTGCAGTGCATCTTTATAAAATACATTTCTGTCAGTTTGCATGTAAATCTGAAGTTCAGCCGTCTCTGTTGACAACTCTGATAAGTATTGCCAACATCTTCTACAAGCTTCCCTTACTGCTATGCTGTTTGTTCTTTCATCAATTTTGACCCATTTTTGCAGAAAATAAACCATCTGATTTCAAACAATTGCTTTTGTCTGATTCACTATTGAAGTCGGCCATCAGGTAAATGAAAGAAACACAGAAAAACAAACGTTGAATATATCCGGTAATATAAGTATCGGTCCTAAGGTAGCGATGTATCGAAATGTGAGAGAAAAACGTACTCACTTTGGAATGTTTTGATTTCTGTGAGAAAAGTTCCTGTTCCAACACCTCAACTTTACCCTCCGCCTTAGCGAGCTGCTTCTTCAGCTCCTGTGAATAAGGGAAAGGTCGTGAAGTTTTCTGTCGAGCCAGAAAGTTGAGCGCGTTTGAGTGAGTCGATACCTCTTCGGTGCGTATGGCTTGTCGCTCAAGCTGGGCAATTTCTCGTTTGTGCTCTTCAACCAGTTGTTCAGAGAAGCTGAGCTTTCCTTCAAGGACTACAACTCGTTTCTCTTTTTCAGCCAAGAGTTGAGCACTTTCCGTAAGTTGATGAGATAGGTTGCTGCATTTAGTTTTCAACCTGCGGAAGCAAACAACATGGCAATTTCTGGAGCAAAAAGCTTTACAATTCCTAGTTAATCATCTGTGTAACACCTTAATGACCTTTAAATAAGTGCAATGAGAACTTTGGTGAAGTGCTCAAATAAAATATAATGCACATCATGGAAATGTAAGTGAACAAATTATTTTCCCATACTTGTCAAGGGCTGAGTTATATTTTGCATGTAGATTCTGGTTTCTTCGTTCCAGGTCAATGATGGTCTGTTCTTTATCTCGTAGCATTTTCCATGTGCTTGTTTGCGGTTCCTGCAATGTCGATTGAAATGGCATTAACACAATACTTTATGTAAACAAATGACTAGAGAACCTGTGTGGCTCAGAAAGCAGACTTGTAACACACTTACAGAGCTCATATGCCAAGGCTGTAATGAAACACTGCCACCCGGTTGCTGTTCAGGTTTCTGAAATACATGATATTTACAAATAACTCATGGAAAAAGGAACATCTGTTGGAAGAAAATTGTGCTACGTACAACTTGGAAGCTTCCACTGCTAATCTGCTCCTTGCAGGCAATAATGTCCTCCTTCAGCTGTAAGCAGAAAAACTACATAACTGCTGTAAAATGAGCCGACACACTCAAAAATGTATCTCACCTTCCGAACTTCTGCATTCTGCTCTTCATGATACTTGTGGAGCTTCTGATCTAAGTTCTGTATGTTGCAGCTTGTGTCCTGCAGGTGAAAATCACTTTCAAAAAATTTTGTAACATACGAAAAATTGTTATTTAAAGTGAAAGTAACGAAATTCACCAAGAGTGCAGATGAAAGCTGCTGGACGGTGGAAACGATAGATTCCTCAACCGTATTACCATTTAACTGATCGGGAACAGAAACTGAACTACCGTCCTCTTGCTCACTTCCCATGGCAGTCGTATTTCGAATTACTGTGACGAAGGGGTTAAAGTAGAACAAATACCATGGAGCTCAGTGAAACGCCATTCCACCGAGTGTTTTTTGTGTGTTCGCGAGCTAACGAAAATCAACCGGTCGCAGACGACAGTCAAATAAACTTGCACGAATTTTAAACAAAAATCCTTCTGGGGAAGAATGTAAGCGATGTAAACACAATGCTGTCACATGCATGCGCGAATGTAAACAAACATTGCCTCACTCCATAATCACTCGCTACAACTGACTCAACTCAACACTCAACATGCGCGGATGCGCGGTGCGAAGTGTTCACCGGGGGCGCTTTGATCGTTTTCATCTCTCACACATGGCGGCTGCAGGCAAAGGCACGAATTTACCGCATTGAAGAATAAGCGTTTCCTTCCTACTCTTTACTGCTCTCTACTTCAAAGTTTGCTGAGGCACAGTAAGAACCATTATGATATCACTGGATCGTGTATTTATGCTTCCAATACCCGTCCTGCTAGCATTAATGTTGACAAGGCTGCGGCGACGTTCAACGTCATTCACTCTCATTCACTCACACCATTCACATTTTGATTGCATCGAAAAAAATACAGAATGGCAGCTTGCCGAGCTAACGCCATGCAAACTAGCGCACATTTTTCTGCAGTTCCTCTTTGTTTTTTGCGGGCAATACAGTCTCATAGAAACAACAATAATGCAAAAATGAAGGCTCCCCCACCCCTGCGCACCTCGAACTTTCAAGAGAGAAACTCATTTTCTCTTTCTCTTCTTTCATCGTACTTTCAGTTTCTGCAGATTGTAAACTTTCTCGAGACGAGTGTGCTGCCTGTTTGCTGAGGATGTCAGTATTCACCGAAGCAGGCTTACTCAGAAGCATGGGGGCGAGATATCAGAGATATCGTGACGGCTTATGACTAGCATCTCGAAAAAAATTGTGATATAACTTCGTGATAAGGGTTCCCTAACTGCACAGTTTGAGTCTGCTGATGTGCTATCCTATATTTTTTAAATGCAATCAAGGTGTGCAGTGCTCCCAAAAATGATCCTGTGCTTACCATCCTACAGCAATGGACCAGGCAGATTCAATCAGTGAAGTACAGCATGACGAACCACAAAGTAATGAGCAGCCAAAAAAAGAGTTAAGTGTGACTGAAAAGCTAGAGCGAGCGCAAGAGTTCAAAGAGGTAAACAACCTTTTGTTCATACAGTTGCATCGTACGTTCCTTTTTGATAGTGCCAGTAGTTTCAGTTAGTTTCAGAAGCTCCATATGTTCTTGGTTTTAGTTCACAGTGACTTGTTGTGGTATTATAAAGTAGCAATGCTGTTCCAAGTCCTCAGGTATTTTAAAGCACTTAAGTTTGGAAGCCCTAAATTTTTGCGAATGTTAAAGACCAGTGAAAATGTCAAGCAAGATTTGACACTCAGAAAACTATGATGGAATCACAGACTGTTTTGACAGCTGGTTGTGAGCATTACTGGTAAGAATTTGAACTGCTTTACAGCCCAAGCATGTACAATGTTGCTTTTATTAAATGTGCTGCAGACAGTCCTGGGCATATCAAGAAGTAAGCCAATTAAGGCACAATTTTCGCATCCAGAATTTGGAAAGGTCTCGTGACCACGAATACGCCCCCCTGTTCACTATTTGCAAAAAATTGAGGTTGTGATATCGAAGGGTTTTACAACAACTTGTTAGGGATATGATCACACGACTTTTGTGATCTATTAGTAGTTAAACGTACTAAGAAAAATGAACATGACCTCCTTCATTTATGAAAAAAAAAAAAATCAACAGGAAGGCAATGCCCTCTTCAAAGAAAAAAAGGTGAAAGCTGCCATGGGGAAATATCATAGGTGCCTGCTGTTCGTTCGAGGTGCCGAGGAACACAGCAGGCCGGAGTTCATGCAACTGGTCACATCGGCGGACTCACGACAGAAACTGCCTCCAGAGCTCCAACAACGGTCAGATAAGCTTAAGATGGACTGCTATAATAATCTGGCCGGTGAGTACCTCGAAAGGAATCCTCTAACCACTAATCATCCGCGCTCTGCCGCTTGGTACGCAGTTATATCCGTGTTGAACGTCGGCACACTGTAAAATAGATTCATTAATATTTGGTGGAAGTATGGTGTTTGATTTACCGACTCGAGAAACTCTTCCAGCGTGCTTGCTACAACTCGAGGATGCCAACGCGAGACGCGTGATCTCGTACTGTGATAACGTACTTGCACTGTCACCGAACAATGCCAAGGCCATGTACAGGAAAGGAGTGGCATACTACAACCTCAACGACTTTGACACCGCACTTCGGACCTTACAGCAAGCCGAGAAGCACACTAGGAAGCCAGGTATCTAGCCCAATAGTAGCAAGGCCTCGATTGGTCCAACCCTCGAGTTTAATACTTACTGCCACACTACCTTCTGAACAGGGTTGCGGAATGGGATCACCCATTCCAATTCCATTCTGAGGAATGGAGATTTGTGATAATTCCATTCCTTTGAATTCTTCGGAATGAAGATTTGCGATAATTCCCTTCCTTTGAATTCTTCGGAATGAAAAGGTATGGTCAATTCCCACTCCTGGAATGGCTCTGCAACCCCATTCCATTCCTTTAAAGTAGCACAGAAGTCATTTTTGACACCCAGTTTTCTTCCTATAAAACTGTTAAGTAGGCCAGTAAGGTGCACCATGCGAAGTAATTTACACCACAGAGTCATAATTATCTCAGAAATTGAATTTAAAATACGCCGCAAAAAGCGACCGTGCGCAACGGTGGTGAAGAGCAGTACCAGCCTGTGATCTGCCTGGAACCCCGCGCTGACGCTATAAGGAGAACGCAGCTGATTGGCCTAGAGAAATGTTGTCTGCTACTCCGCTGTCGTCTGCTACTCGGCTGTTCGGGGTTCTGATAAAGCCTTTCTTCTTGCTCGGTAATGCTTCGGCCGCTCCTTCTATCCCCAATTCTCCGGGAAAACTGGCAAAAGAGGTTTACGGCGGCAAAGAGACAAGGCGCTGACCCCCACTGACCGGCAAACCAGAACGAGTCTCATTGTGCCGTCATCAGTGACGTGCCATCATACCTCCTCATCCTCGTTATAGCTGGAGTGGCGAGTTAAGGGTGAACGCGCGGAGCTATGTTTATGTGAGTTTTTTTCTGGGAAACAAATTGCACACATCAAAACCTTTCGCGCTATACGGTATAATGACACACACACTTTCATCAGATGTCTTAATCTGAAAATTTTTTGGATGGCCCTCTGTGCTCCTTTAATTCCCACCAATGAAAGAATTAGGACCGGTAACCGCACTAGCTAGAACAGCAGTGCTATAGAGGAGATTGACATCACCCAGCACGGAAAAAGCACAAAGACAAGGTTATTTCGCCCTCCTCCTCTCCTCTTCCTCCTCCTCCTCTTCATTGGCATCATCATTACAGGCGTTTGCCACTAAAGTAACTGGTGCAAGGGATGTGGGATTGTGGGCCTCACACTAGTGAAGCCAAAATCTCCATTTTATTTTTTCTTAAAACTAAACCAAACCATCGCCCTTGACCATGTGGCACCCAGACCATTCCATTCCCATTCCATTCCCAGGACAGTTTCCACAATTCCATTCCAATTCTATTTCGTGCTCTGATAAATCTGGAATGATTCCGGAATCATTCCAACCCCCGGAGTGGAAACTCCGCAACCCTGCCTCTGACTATTGCACAGTTACGTGATTAGATCAGCATGATGTGAAGGTTGTGCATATTGTGCGTACAGCTTGTCTTACATTGACAGATGCGTCCATCAACAACTATTTGGAACTCTGCCAAAAAGCCATGAAAGATTATGCAGAAAAGGAGAAACAGTGCTACCAGAAGATGTTTGTATAACTGCTACTTCAACATGCAAGAACTGGTCAAAGAAAGGCCTATTTTTTGCTGGTTCAACCTTCCAATAAAGCTTATTATTTTACAAGTATCGCCGCTTAATTGCCGACAAAGGAAGGCGATTCTTCATACGAGGGATGTTGCGTGCCATGTGCTACTGCCGGAAAGTACAACTTTACGTGCCTTTACAAGTTTTATTTAATTCTATCACGAACAGGTGGGAGCGATAATGTAGCGTACAAATTTAGATAAATTTGGTGCTGCACTATGAGGACAGTGGGGAACTGCTGTACTCAAATGGATGACATTTATTTACAAAAGCACGATGACATTGAAGAACTTGATGGCCATGTCAGGAGCACTTCTGCTTCTTTTTTGGTACTTCGCCGTCTTCGTCGTCGTCATCGTCGTCGTCTTCGTCTGCATGAAAATATTGTCAGTAATGCTCTCAGTATGCTTAGACGCCTTTTGTTTGCTTTCGCATTTTATCTCGCTTGGACACCAGAGACAAAATATGAGTCACAAAACTATAAAGTGATACAGTGATACATTCGATCATGTTCACCAGATGGGGTGTAGGAAAAAAGGTCCCCGGAGAAAACGCCCCCGGAGAAAATGTCCCCAGCGAAAAGGTCCCCGGAGAAAATGTCCCCAACGCCGATTCATCGAATGCCGTTTCATAGAATCGGTGGCCGCCGCTTTTTCTTTTGGTGACGTATGAAATACGTAAAAGGCTCTCCTGACTTAACCATGGTCAGTCTCCCCAACGTGTGAAATACGTAAAAGGCTCTGCTGACCTAACCTTGGTCAGGCGTCGATGAAACAGCGTTCAGTGAAATGGGGGACACGATATTCATACAAACACGGGAAAAAGATGTACATTCTGCCTTGGATAACATGGACTGCTCATAGGTTTCGGATGACGCATGTCAAAGCTGGTCCACTAATTTCAGGATGACTCATGATGCTCTTTGTGGCAATGGCTAACACACCTCACGTGGCAGTGTCCTGCCGTTGGGATCTGGTTCAGCGGATAGAGCTAACAGCCAGAAGCGAACATACGTACGATCCGAGAGAACGCTGAAGTAAACAGTTTAAAAATAATAATTCAAAAAATCCAAAGTTAAAAATGCGCGTTTAAATCTAAATCATGAAAATATGCATAGTGTCGAGTTCCTTGGTGCCGAAGTAGTGGTCGTTACAATACTCTGCTGCTCTTTTCTCTCTCTCGCTTTCTTCTTCAACCACTTGCTACATCTCTGCGGAACTCTTCTAGTCGGTCCCATGGGTTTGGACCAGAATCTCGATTTAAGCGTTCAAGTACAAGACCATGTCAACAATACAAAAATGACGTGAAAATTCGCGCTCTAATAATCACTGATTCGAGTTACGAGCGATAAGGTATAACTCCACGGGAGAGACTCCCGAGGGGACCTTTTCTCCGGGGACGCTTTCTCCAGGGACCTTTCTGCTGGGGACGTTTTCTCCGGGGACCTTTTTTGCTGGGACCTTTTCTCCGGTTCCCCACCAGATGACGCTGTCTCGTATTTGTGTTGTACATACGCACGTACGTATACCAGCGTAGCGCAATTGGTTAGTGTGCTTGACCGGCATATTTCAATTGTTCATGTTCAAATGTATCTTGAGCCTTGTGTCGTGCCCGTCTGTTGTGTGCTTCAGTGGTAGCGTAGCCAGAAAAATATTTCTGGTGGAGTTCTACGGGAACTTATAATGAGGAGAGGATTTCACACTTGTTTTCCCTCTCCCAAATGCGCTACCGAAGGTACGGTTTCGGGGGTGTTCGAACCTCCGAACCCCTCTCTGGATACGCGACTGTGTTTCAGCCTCACAGTCTTACGTACGATCACGCAGTACCGTCACTTACCTCCTATCGCTTCCTCCTTATCGCCAGCACTCTTTTCTGTAGTCTTATCCGATTCCACAAGTTCAGTAAGGAACTGGTTTATGGTGGTCTGCGCAGTCGTTACAGATGATACCAAAGAACTTAAGTGTTTCTTTGCATCTCCACTACATTCAATAGGTACTTCAATTCGTTTCAACGAATGAGTACCGGAGAAAACTTCCGCGGAAACGACAGAAACGTTGGGCGCAGCCATCTTGTTTGCGTTGCCAGACTACACGCAATTTTCGCTGCAAGTTGCAGCGAAAATTGCAACCGCTGATGTTTGTGGCAACGGTTCCACGTCCCCTTGGAACCATGGATCGAAAGAAAGCCGTGATTCAGCGAGCAGCGTTCGGCCCTGAACTCCGAAGTGAGTGAAAGGTATTCAACTTTGAGCAGCAGTTGACAAGACACTAGACCTGGGTAACAAGACGGTTTAGGGAAAAAACAAATTTTGCCCTCTGCAGCATCTCTTTATGACAGGCACTATTTTCTCTTGCACATACAGCTGTCCAATCCACAACAGTTACAGCGATGTGCATGCACCTTTAAAAATTTGTTACTTCATAAAACTTTGTTCGTGCTGCTACTGTATGGGAGCAGGTCACAAGAGTCACAAAAAGTGACTTTTTGTAGCTGCTTCCAATCACTCGCGTGACCAAATAAAATTATTGTGCTAACAGATCCTGCACAGACTGGGTCAGTAGGACAGCAGCAGCTGTGCTTCAAACTTCGACAGGACATTTTCCTCATCATGCATCTATTCCCATCGCCAATCATGCCGGAGGAGACAATTAGTCACAAAGTTGAGGTAACACCAGCGTTTTATTTAGAGTCCACTACTTCTCCTCAGGTTTGTTGTAGACGTAGGTGAGGCAGCACTTTCCGCAGTACTGCCTGTCGAAGTGGGCAGCCATGAAGACTCCAGCACCACAGTCCTCACTAGGGCACTCTCTCCTCAGGCGTGTGATCTTGCCATTTTCGTCCACCTGGAAAAAAATGATAACTTACTAAGGGCTCCGCTTGTCTATCATTTCCAGAGCTCGAGGTCCTCTCAGGCTGCCCGTGCAACACAAACTTTCGGGAACACCTTGGTACTGAATCGTTCATGTGAACCATAACTCCAAGCAGCAATGTCACCTACTTTGTAGAACTTGAGCACAGAGAGCTTGACCTTCTTCTTCTTGTGCTTGTTCTTCTTGGGAGTGGTGTAATTCTTCTTCTTGCGCTTCTTGGCGCCTCCGCGGAGACGCAGCACGAGGTGAAGGGTGGACTCTTTCTGGATGTTGTAGTCCGAAAGCGTACGTCCATCTTCCAGCTGCTTGCCGGCGAAGATCAGACGCTGCTGGTCGGGTGGAATGCCTGTGAACGCAAGAGGCAATTTGAAGAGACAATAGCGTCAATACAAAATAAGCTGGTAGCAAATTTTATACGTGTCAGAAGGACAGAAACGAGACAGTGCTTCCCGAATCAATGCACCTACCTTCCTTGTCTTGGATCTTGGCCTTGACATTTTCGATAGTGTCACTGGGCTCGACCTGCAATTTTGTAAAAAAAAAAACCATCAGACGCGGTCGCACTCAAAAACAATTTGGCGAAAAGTGCCACATTGGGTCAGAATAGTGCATAGTGATTCGGTGTTTGCTTTTATCACCACTGTTTGTGTAAGAGTGGTACATGTTTCATCACACAGGGAGGCAGCGTAAAACAAACAGGCATGACATATACCTCAAGAGTGATGGTCTTGCCAGTTAAGGTCTTCACGAATATCTGCATGCTGTCGGCTCTGCAAAAACAAAACCAGAACAATACTTTCAGAACAAACAGCAACCTTCTAAATGTCTGCCACCCCCCCCCCCAAAAATTTGATGGCAGCCACACATTACTCAGACTAAAAAAAAGAAATCATGAACTAGCACTCCAGATATACTTGCTGGCAATCCAGAAATCCTTTATTAACAAAAATTCGCCCCTCAAACCAAGAGCACAGCGTTGATGCAACCGTCGTTCTCCGGATTGTTCGTCACCTGGGCGTACTTCCCCCAGACCACTTTTCCGCCCTGCGTCACCAGTCCCAACTCGCTGACGTTCACCTCAACCACCGTCCCCTTTGTGATCACCCCCAGCTGGGTGTAGAGCGGAGAGTTTGGATTCTTCTTCACCCCGATGATGGGCAGGCAGAACGTCGCCTTCAGCTCCGGATGGGTCACGTGCGCTTTCTTGAACCGCAGCCCCATGGGGCGGATGAACCTCTCGAACTTAGGGGGTTTCCGCGTGAACCCTTCTCCGACGTACGTCACCTTCGTGACCAGCCTCTTCCACGATTTCTTCTTCCGCTTGCCAGTCGTGATCACCCGGAACGTCTCGGAGTCCCCGAGTCCGCGGACTTTGGGGATGGGCACGTCCCACTTTCCCGCCTTCTCCTTTCGCTTCTGCTTGATCATGTTGGATAGGACTTTGGCTCGGCTTTGATTTTCGCGGTCCAGGAGGTAGACCGGAACGGCGCCCTCTGCCGCCTTTTCTTCGCCACGTTGCTTGGTCTTCTTCTGCTCGTGCATTTTCAGGGTCTTCTTCATCTGCACCTTCTCGGAGTAGCGTTGCTTGGTGTACATCTTGGCCTTGAGACCCCGGAGTTTCTTGGCCTTCTGCGCATCCTCGTGCGGCTTTCGGCCCAGGCGTTTGCGCTGGCGCTCATGGTGGTCGAGCCGGTACCCATGCCGCTTGCGGTGCAGCTCAATGTGCTCGTTCTGCGGCATGGCGAGTTAGGGTCTGCCCGCACGAAGGCGGTTATGAATCTGTTTCCGAAGGTGCTGCCAAGTTACGTGCCCTGAAAGACAGTAGAGAACCAGTGTATTGTAATGTTTTCACCTGGTTTCTCTTCTGTTGTTCCCCCCACTTTTAAATTTGATTACGATTAACGCTAGCGGCAAAGTCATTAATGTATTCAATTGTAATGTAATGTAATGTAATTCAATTCCATGTCCGATATTGTGAGGAACTATACTTGGCAGCACCAAGGAAAATCGTAATTTTGACCCCAAGGAGGAAGCGTCGCGAAAAAAATTCCGGTAAGTAAAGGTAAGCAAGTGGATGCCTGTGACATGTTCCCCACATCCGGGTTTTTAGAAGGAAAAGTAACAACTGAATGAGTGGTATTCCAATATTGCCGCAGCACGCGGGGTATGGCATGGAATGACAATAGAGTAAAGCATTTATTACTCTAATAGCGCTGAATAAACCGAAAAGGTAACTTCAGTACTGATCCCATTGGTAATCGAAATCGATTATGTGGACACAGAGACAATAAAATAACGTTAACCATGCCATGCCTCTTGCGTGTCACGAGGCATCGCCAGCTCTACTAAAATATACACTTTTTCATGGTAGCATTTGGTTAAAAGCGCTCAAATGTTGCACACAGATGGTGGTTCTGCCCACAATAAATGTTTGTGTGCATTTAACCTGAAGAACTAGCATTTACAGAACAACCTTTGATACTTACGAAGTCAGCGACACACTTCACGCCGCCATTTGTGTGAAAAAGGCCGATTTATCGACGGGGTTCTCCACTCAACGTGCACAGATCTACTCAGCAGCAAAAACAGACAAAATTAATGTCTACAAAGCTATTGTAGTAAACTCTCGCAGAAGTAATATAATATCTGTTTTATAAAATAAAAGGTAACACCATAGATGCAAATTTTATAACAACTTTGCAGTAGGCTCGCAGTTGACAGGAGAGAGTGGGGTGAGAGCGCGAGAGCAGACCGCAAGATGGCCGGGAAAGTAGCAAAAGGAACGAACAGGCTCGAAAATGAAATTTTTAAATGCCGTGACGAATCAAATTGGCGGAAAATACAAGAGCTAGCAGAGCAGCTCCAGCAGAGAAGTACAGGACCAGGCTCAGGTCTGTAGAAATTGAAACACATTTATCCGCAACAAGGTATCTGCATTGCTGAGATGCTATCTCACCCACCTGCGGATCAGCAAACTGCAGTTTCGCGGTTCCTGCAATTGCACATAGACACGAACTTTCCTGAACCGTTTGTTCATTGCTGAAATTTTTCAATCCGTAAAGTTGTTTTGCATTTTCGTGCATACCGCGCCTCTTGGGAAAACGTTTATTACTTTACGTATTATTACGTTTTATTACTTTTACAAATTTAATTAGAACAAGGAGACTTGCTACAGTGATACTCTGCTTTTGATCAAATATGTATATTTCAAAACTCGAAAATTAGCACTACCGAACGATAACTAGTTCGGTAATGTACTGACACACACTGAAGAGAAAATGGTGGTGAAACTTTCTGCTAATGACAAGACAATGTTAGGACAAGAGCTCTGTTGCATCACATGAGTGCTTCCAAATTCCCGGTCACCACGCTGGTATGGAGATAAGATAGTGATTTGATAAGACAAGATTTGGCTGCTTCCAGATAAACCTTGCCATAGACAACAAACATGAAAGAAAACTATAGCTGATTTATTAGGGCATGACTAAAATGCAACTTGTCGTGCAATAACTTGTCTTGCAATAATTCATGACGTATCCTTGACCAACGTTGATACTGACTTAATGTAACTTTTTTTTTAGTGTGTAGTCCAGTTCATCACAAATCATCATTGTTTGAGACCAAGTTTTAAATTTGGCACACTTTCATATTTTTAGAGTCAAATCACAATCTTTGTGAATCTCCATGAGCATTTGAATGATCAGAAGCATTTTTCTTTCTATGCTGCAAAATTTCAGAAGTTTTTAATAAGCATTTATTCTGTAGCTTTATAGATTAAATTTACTGTCTATGCATCCCTATGTCTAAACCCAGAAATTCTCGCATCAATACTCTATCTATCGATTCTGTCTTGTGTCTCAAACATGTTCGCACATTCACGCACAAAGAAAATGGATCATGCGTGTGTTGTTAGATGATGAAGTGGCTGAGCGCTGCATCGTGAATTGTTACATGTACTGTGTATTTAATTGAAAATTCGTATTTTCAGAGGTGCTGGCCAGTTTTCTAATTGGAGAAAGTAAATTGGAACAGTACCTGGAAGAGCACCCTCCCATCAAGGCCAATGTGCAGAAAGCCAAGACTGGGCTCACAGAAGCGAAACGTTATCTTCAAAGCTGCTTTTCCGAGCATGGTGCCAAGGTAGCCGAGATGCTTTATGAAATGTCACTATGATTTTTTTTTCTAGCCTCATGTAACTTTAACTCTCATTCACTAAACTAGGAATGTTTTATGCTAAGGGTCTACTAGATATTACTATAATTTGTTGAAATACAGTGTACAAACTTGGGGTAGCTGTTAAAAGCTTGGAAAGTTCATGCTAGCAAAGTGCAGAAACGGGACATGGAGGAATAAACACACACAGCACAACATCTTGGCCCAATGTTGGTCCAATCTTGGTCCAGTATTGGGCCTTTTTGCGGCATACTTTAAATTCAATTTATGCGATAAGTATGACTCTTTGGTGTAAATTACTTCGCATGGTGCATCTTACTGGCCTACTTAACAGTTTTATAGGAAGAAAACTGGGTGTTAAAAATGACTTCTGTGCTACTTTAAGTTTATACCAGTACAGCTTGTAAACTGTGCCCCCCGTTTGCTTGCTTTGTATTTCAGACAGGCGTTACAACCGACAGCCACTTCCTGTTGGCCAAGCTTCTCTATGCCCAGGGTTTTTACGAGGAAGCGCTCGGGCACTTGGAGAGTGGAGGCATCGACCGCTTGGAGGAGAAGATGCTTTCGAACCGCATCCTTAAAATCCTGGCAGAATCCTTTGCGATCAAAGGTACACTCTTTAGCCTTGTTTGTTGAGTCTGTATTGGGAATACGTACACAGTTGAAGAGGGTTAAAAATTGGTCTGTTCGGTGTGAGATTAAAATATCAATAAAAACCCCAGTGCAGGGCGACACTTAAAAGACAACACATGACACAGCATACAGGGTGCTGTGTCCTGTGTTGTCTTGTAAGTGTCGCCCTGCACTGCAGTTTTTATCGATTTTAACCTATATAGTTTTTGTATCGTGTTTAACATTGTCTACCATAATTTTGCTGAAATAACTTATAATTTGCAAAGTGAATGCAAAGTCAAAATGTGTAACCAAAAGTCAGCTGTTATCGTGCCTAAAACAGCTCCATTGGAGTGATGTTAAGAGAAAACAGAAAAGGCAGATGGGCACTGGCAAGGAATCCCTGCAAGAAAAAAACATCAAGGTCAAAATCTGAATGAACTGCAAGAGCACCCATACTGTTCAATTTTGAATATGGTGTGAGGATTATGGACTTCAGCCTTTATTGTAAGAAGGAGATTAACATCGACAAACTTCATAATGTCAACGTAGAACTAGGTGAATTAGTGATGAGCCCATTTTCAAATGATAGAGATAAGGTAGAAAGAAGATATCTGTCTCATAGACATCTGTCATTAGGACCATTCACTCAATCATTCATTTAAATGACACAACTCATGGCTGGTGAACATGTAGTGGTGTACTCTGAAACATATTGTATATCTCTAATCCACGTCACCATTTAACAGCACTACATGTGGCATTGGTACTGTTGCTAGTTTAAATTTTTTGTTATAGGAATAAGGGAAGGCACTCTGTGAAATTTTAGGTTCATTCAGTCAGAATCAAATGTTTTTCATCTTGCAGACTGATATTGTTGTGACTGCAACTTGGTGTGCAGCCACAATAGTCCTTATTTTGCATGCCGTGGGTATAATTATAAAAAGTATACAGGTTGTATAGGCATGGAAACAGAAATAGGTGCTACTATAGTGAACAAACTAATGCAACATATTTTAATGCTGCAAAAACATTTGATACAGACACAAACACTCAGGCACATGAATGGGATATTCTCTTTAGGACTGTGCCTGGAGAAGCAGCCCATTAAGTCCACAAGCAAGACAAAAGCAGCCAATCGGGATGAGCAGGTCATTCACTACTTTGTACTGGCCAGTGACCTTGCCCTCAAGTATCTGCAGGAAGTTGAAAAGGCTCAGGGCACCATCGGGGGCGTTCTTCCCGTGGCCACTGCACCCACCTCGTCCTCACCATTGCCTCCAAACACCGAATATCGCATTGGAACCATCCTGGAGACTGTACTTCAGAGGGCGCCCATTATTATGATGAACAATAAGTGAGCAAATTGAAGTTTCGTTTCAGTTATCACCCGTAACTTTTAGGTACTCTTCAATAGCAGTCAAATGGGAGGGTGGGCAGTGGAGATTGAGCAGTTCCTCATCTACTAGTTAATCCAGTACTTGAGTGGATTATTTTAGCTTATAATTTTTGGGTTACTTGGTGTGTATGAAGAACAAAAGAATTTCACAGTCGTGGTATTCTAAATATGAGGCTTCTCATGATACACCCCCTTTATTTATTTTTTGTATTGACTCGTAAGATATTTATTTAGTTTAACTAAATGAGTCTAAATATCCAGTCGCTTTAGTCAAAATTGTGGTGTATTTCCCCAAGGTTTTGTGTCTTCCGTGCAGTTTTTGGTGAACCCCCAACACCTTTTTTTACTGAAAGTGACTGAAATGCTTTTTCAGCAAACTACGACAGGCTATTGACCAGTATAGGAGTGTGTTACGTGCGGAAGAGACCAGCTCCACACAATCACTACGGCAAGTAAGTCACTGTACATGTCTTGTACTTGTCGTCACTTGTAATTACATTATTTGAAGCGACACACACTTGTATTCTTTGTTCATGAACTGCTGGTCTGTGCAAAAGTTTGCTAAAGATAATTGCACAGAGTAAACTACGGCAGCTTTCGAGCAGCATAATTTAATTTCTTCTCAAAAGCAGTGTCCAAATGACTCATCATTGCAATGTTGTCTCAGACGATGTCCCGACAGCTAGCGGAGGTGCTGCTGCGTGGCCTCGCGGAATGCATCTACAGTGACTTTGCTCCCCGTATTGAAACGAAGAAGCAGGGAAAACACTGGAAACCAACAAAATATGCTGGCCAATCGTGAGTTTTCAATGGTGCTGCTGAATTCCTGTCATTGCAATCTATGTGTCTCACATTGTATTCTCCCAAAGTATTGCTTTTCTGTGTCATGTGGAAGTACCACAAAATTAATTCACAATGTGCGCAATCTGCCACCCATCCGGCAACATTGCTTTTCCAAGGATGTGCCTTCCATCTCTTCAACACGTCTACTGACCATTTTCGAACTTGGTGTGGGGACAGGGATTTGTGCAGAATCTCGGGGTGGGTGTTAGAATTCTGTAGGGGGGGTGTCAGGGTGCACTGGGATAATCCCTGGGCAAGGAAACAGATTGGAGATATGCCTCCACTGTTCCAAGGAGATAGATGTCAGATAATGCGATGACATCACTTCCTCTTTGAGAAACCAAAACCATCAAACTCCTTCTCAAGGTTCTTTCCAAAATTTGTGGAAGTGTGTGGATGTGTTATGAATAGAACCTGGAAGTTTTAGGGTTTAACCCGATTCTTCCCCGAATTTGCACCCCGAATTCAAGGTTGCCGCTTTAGGGTGAAACCCGATTTTTACCCGGCAAATTGCCCTAACTGAAACATCTGTAGCAATACACACTAGCTTGAGAGAGAGTGGCTGGTTTGTCCCTTCAGATGACGCACCCTGGAAGTCGCTGAGAAGGCGTGTTAGCTTACCTCAATTGGTAGAGCCCTGGACCGGCAATCCAGAAGATGTGGGTTCGAGTCCTACAGCTGGCTAACCTTTTCAGTGACTTTCATCTTTCATTCAGGCTCTAGTTATGAATTAAATCAGTTCAAACCTCCCGCCAATGCTGATAGGGTGAGAGGTTGGTCAACGTTGTTTCAATACCAACATTGTCCGCGCAGATTATTCATGCCGAGAGCGGAATACGAAGAAATTCTGTTGTTGCTGTTTATCAGTGAGGCAATGGTGAGCATCAACTACTTCTTCTTCTTCGGATGAAATATCTTTCCTTCCTCGTTGTACTGATGTAGTTAAATTTTTTTTTTTTCACTCCTATAGGCAGTCCGCAATGCCGTGCTTGACCGTTCTCCAGAGTTCTTGGACGCACGAGTACATTCCTACAACAATGTGACAGCCGTGTACGACCTGCTCTGCATCACGCTTGCACGCTTTGGGCAGTTTCACATCCTTTGCGAGGTACTTGATATTCTGTTTGAGTTTCAATTACTATTGGAAGGACAGACACGGCTTCAGTTTGCTTGTATGCTGGGCAAATCGCCGATGATCTGTATACATCGGCTTTTTTGTGCGCTGTCCTATATCATATTAACTTTGTCCTCTGCAGTCGTTCGAACGTGCCATGAAGTTTGCTTTTGAGCAGTACCACGTATGGATGCAGTTCTCATTATCCTTGCTGTCGTCAGGGAAGGCAAGTAGCCCTGATGTGTATCTAGAGCTCCTGGCAGTTGTAAAAGTCCACAAATTCGACACAAACCATTATTCCTAAGGGTTACGCAGCTGCGAATAAATGAAAGCATGAAAAAGACAAGTGCTCATGGCACAACCTTCTGCATAAATAGTGCTTGATTATCATTAACATCACCTTGGTGGTGAACCTTTTTCATGCTTTTTCATAGCTTTTTTCATAGCTTTATCATAGATTTATCATAGCTTTTTCATTTCATAGCTTTATCATAGCTTTATCATAGCTTTTTCATGCTTCAGAGCAGTTTTACATTTTGTTTTGATGGAATAACTGGGTAGTACTTATGCTTTGGAGATAAGAGAATTTTTGGTTAATTCTAGGAGCACTTTTGTGTTTTGTCATTTTTGTACTAAAGTAATTTTAGGTTTCTTTAGCTTTCTTGACATGTGCGCACTGCATCATACAGAGCATGTACTACTTGCATTCACCACATTGAATTGTTGGACTGGAATGCGTTCATAGTATCTGTAACTGTTTCATAAACCTGCAGCACTCCCGAGCCATCCTGATGCTGAAAGAGTGCATGCGTCTGCAACCAAACAACAGCTTTCCGTGCCTGCTTGCTGCGAAGGTATGATGTAAAAACGGATTTTACGAGGTTTAACCCTAAAGCCACAGTGCTCTACTTGTAAACCGTTTGTACGACCCAAATGCTACGTAGGTGTGCTTGGAAAACATGGGCCACATAGAAGAGGGTGTTGAGTATGCAGAAAAAGCACTGGAGCGAGAAAAGCAGCATCCGCAGGACCTCCTAGCCCAGTGCCACCTGGTGCTGGGTGTCGGCTACTCCCTTACGGCATTGCAGCGGAGGCCACAAGGAAAACGTTCAGAATACAAGGCCAGAGCATTTCAGAGCTTTCTTAGGTTAGTTCCTTGGCTTTCGATTGATGCTAAATTGATGTTCACGCAGTTAAAGAGAAACTGAATCTAAGCTTTTGAAATCCAAGTAGTTTGTGTTGTAGGGAAGATTGGAATCAATAGAAGAAAGGAAGGTTAAAATTCTTACTGTTTACTATGTAGAATCCACCATTATTCCAAAAATGCTTAGAAGTCACCATTTGTACTCAATAAGGGAACTCAAATACACGAGGGAGGTCTCAAAATTCTCTCTCTTTTTTTTCTTTTGTCAACACACAAGTGAAACAAAGTATACCGCTAGACATATGTAATTCAGCTTCTTATGCTTTATTTAAGCAGAATCTCAACAATTATTTCTGATCCCGGGTGGTCATGATGAAGTGAGGAATACTAGTTGAATCTGTTATATTTTTGAGTACTTGTTATCAGTGATTGCATATGGTTAGGCCTTTGTGTTTTTTGGGGTTTTATGTTTTTTGAAAATGGGGGTAAAAATCTGGTTTTATTTTGGGAGAATATATATATATATATATTAGATAAATAGAGTAAAGAAACTGAGTGACATAGGGTGGAAAAGCAGATTTTATAGAACACCTGCTATTCCTACCCCTGCTATAGCTGCAATGGGAGCTGCCAGTATGTATTTTGAAATAAATGAAGAACAGCAAAATATGTCATTCATTGATGTATAAGTAGAGCCTGAAGTTTTCGGGAAATATTTTTTTCTAAATTCGGGGGGAAAAAATCGGGTAAATAAACATGTGCACTAAATTCATGCGAATTCGGGTGAAAAAACTTCTAGTATGCTAAATTCGGGGTGAAATCGGGCTCAGTTACTCAACTAACTGTAGTGGTATGGTACAAATGGTGATGTAACTGCATTTTTCTGCCAAACAAGTAAATTAATGCATTCCTACAGACATCCCAGTGAGGGCAATTTGCCAGGTAAAAATCGGGTTTCACCCTAAAGAGGCAACCTTCAATTCGGGGTGCAAATTTGGGGAAGAATCGGGTAAAACCCTAAAACTTCAGGCTCTATGTATCAGCTGCATCAGAATAGGGGTCCCACAAGCTGCAATGGGTAGAGAACCGCTGAAACCATTTCATGGAGTCGAAAGGCGTGAAAGTGTCTTTTAAGGAAGCTCTATGTGTCATCTTTAAAAAAAACAGATCCCAGGCTGCTGACCCATACTACCACCTCCCAGAATTCCATCTTGCCCTGCATTATGCAGAAGTGCGACAGGTAAGGTTGAAACAATACCCTCACCCATCTCGTTCTTCCAGCCGACTCGTGTAACTCTTTCCCCCTTGTAGCTGAGCAGTGCGGTGTCGCATGCCAAACGGGCGCTCGACTTGAATCCCGAGCACATTCACTCCCTCCATCTGTTGGTGCTCCTACTGTCAGCGCAGAAACAGCACAATGAAGCGCTCAATTTAATAAATGAAGCTCTCGAGTCGTACCCCAATCACCTCAAGTGAGTAGATCCAACATTACGCCATGCCTTGAAGAGTCCGTTGCTTCCAAGAATTTTAAGTTTGACATAGACAGACCAGTTCTTTCATGTTCAACATTTGCCGCTTGCGTCGATCCCTGTCGTATGAATGTGTGTATGAGTGTGCAAAAATGTAAGAGTGAAAGGAGGATGAGTGAGAGAGAGTGACTGGTTTGCCCCTCAGATGACGCACCCTGAAAGTCGCTGAGAAGGCATGTTAGCTTAGTTCAATTGGTAGAGCCCTGGACCGATAATCCAGAAGATGTGGGTTTGGGTCCTACAGCTGGCTAACCTTTTCAGTGACTTTCATCTTTCATCGTTAATTTCTTAGGCAACTTGAGGCCTTGTATGTGATTGTCCCTTCTATGTTGTTCCAGCCTCAGAACATCAGTTCTCTCATGTGCAAGACCAGAATAAGCTGTTAGGTTTTCTTTGTGACCCCATTTCGCACCCTCTAGCCAAATCATGTCTCTGAATATGTTTCATGTTTATGAGCCAGATAGCAAAGTATGAACCTGTAAAAGAAACAAGGGAAACAAGACACTAGTTTCATGTAGTGCATTGAGTGATTGTTTTGAGTGGTTGGCCTTGCATGATGGTAAATTTCCCACAGTGTCCAGTAGTTTGCATAATAATTATTATTCATCGATTTACATACAAGGTCAGCACTGTTATAGTATTTTCATAATCAAAAATCGTAAACTTCTCGGTTGCTAACTGGGAACTGTTCCTAAGCGTCCTGTGTCGTGTATTCAATACGCATTACGTCCATTTTGCAGCTTACTGTACACAAAAGCCCATTTAGAAGATTATTGCTTGGGACCAGAGGAAGCTCTGCTCACAAGCAAGCAGATGCTTTTGCAGTGGAAATCATTTTACGAAAAGGAGCTCAAGAAGTAAGCACGTTGACAACTTTTGCATGTTCTCTTTTAAACTTGGAAGTCTATAATTCGATGAGACTGAGCCCAATCTATTCATCAGTTACGATATGTTGTTGTTATTATATGTTATTACGATGTTACTGTCGCCTATTCTGTCAACTTGTTTATGCTGTATGTCTTTTGGTGCAGTAATTTTACAGAAAGCAAATTGCAAAGAGTGATGAGCTGCAACAAGAGCTCCTTCATGGTACGATCATGTGACTTCTCCGATCGTGAATCAGGTAAACTTTTTTTTCCAGCTCCTTTCCTCGAGGACTCCTGGGATATTGTGCTTAGATAATCTATAGTACTACTGCTACACTGCAATCTCCACTGCATTCATCTTCCACAGGCCACTCGGTAGCCGCAGCATCACGCGTTGAGCAGGCTCTTTCCGAAGCAATGTCCTCCTTGCACTCTACTCAGCAGGCCCGAAGGGGGCCGCAATCATTGTGGCTGGTGCAGCTGCAGGTGTGGCTTCTGATAGCTGAGCTGTACATCAAGCAGGATCAGCTTTCTGAAGCAGAGGCCTGCATTCTCGAGGCTACAAATATCTATCCACTCTCCCATCAGCTCATGGTTGTGGTGGGTAGTGTTCGCACAGTGTTAATAACTAGGGCCCGGAAATTTAGGCACTGAAAACGATGGAAATAGGCTGGCATTTAGTCCCTCGAAAACAGCGAAATAGGCGCTTTAATGTAGTACTAGGCACTCTTTGGCTTTGTTAGTGTTTCAGAGTGCTCCATGCAGGAAAACGTGCTCGCTTGAGGGCTACGGCACACCGTAAATGTTGAGGCGGCCTAGGACCAAGCTATATAGAATAATACTTTTAGTTCTCCGCCCTCGATGTTCTTCAAAGGACGAGAAAGCACAAATCTTTTGATCTAAAATACAGTAACCCCTTCTAGCATACTAAGGTATTGAAGGAAACCAAACGCAAAAAAAAAAAGAAAAGGTGCAAACACGCAGAAACGAAACTCAAAATGTAGCGCTCAGCGTGAGCCTGAAAGGTGTACTTGCACTTTCGCCTCTTAAAAAAAGGCTGTTATGGCATCTAAAAATGCTAAAAACGTCTACGATTCAATAGAGTCAATAAAAAAAAAAAGGCAGGCATCCCAAAAATGTCTCATTTAGACGTTTATAGGCCTTTATAGGCAAATGCCTGAAATTCCGGGCCCTAACAACTGAGCAGCATTAGTGGTACAAATGACAGTTGCTGGTAAGTGACCTAAATACCTTTGTGGCTTTCACAGAAAGGGCTCCTGCACGAGAAGCGACAAGAATATCACGAGGCCAAACAGTGCTTCCAGAATGCCGTGTCTATCAACCCTTTGCACGTTAAGGCCCTACAACATTTGGCAAGTCATTATCGTTTATTATCTGGGAAATGGGACATATCTCTGGGAGGTTAAAATAACTTTTTGAGATGTCCACCATCTCCAGCACTCCTGACTGCCCAGACTGCATTCTCTGCTGCTGCGCAGATATGCGAGCCATACTTCGTCTAGGTACATGAGTATGCAAAACCTGTGGCATTTTTTTTTAGGGCTTGGTGTACCACTACCTAGGCAGTAGCCAATTGGCTGAGAAGACACTGCGTGACGCTGTGGCCATTGACCCAATGTCCCACCAGTCATGGTGAGATGCTTCGTAACTATAAGCATGATAACTTTTTGGAAATTACTTTTGGCAATTATTTGGAGGGCCTGTTTGTAAAGTAATTCTTGAGGGATCTGGGGACAAAACTTTGCACAGCAACTGTCTTAGCGGAATTCAAGCATGAACCGCATGGCCCGAAAAGCGTCCGAATTCAGGACTGAACATTTTTCGAAGAACAGAATTCCGCGCCCGAGTTCGGCCCGATCTGGCCGGGCCAGATTTCTCCTCCGAAATGGGAAGTGATGCCAACCGAAAAGGTAGCAAGCATTCAATGGCTATTTAGCCGGAAGGAGAGCCATAACAACAAAGACATAGCAATCGGGTCGACCGTAGCTGTGTGTGCAATTTCTACACCTGTGAACACAGGGATTATCTCATTGAGCTGGATGGTTCAAAGGCGATGTGCCCAAAGGCCAGGGGTCTTCATCTGAACGTCGGCTGAACGTCGGCCTTGCAGTTAGGTAGCAGGCGGTGACGCACGTAAAAGACTTTGGTCCCGATTTCAGTTTGGGCAGTTTTTGGATAGTTTTTCATGCCATGCGATTCAGCCTTCAGTATACATAATCAACCCCAATGTATGTGTATCAGGTTCAACATGGGCAAGGTACTTCAAGATACGGGCGACTATGAGTCCGCCGTCGACTGCTTGAGCACAGCCATTCAGCTGGAGACGACGACACCGGTACTCCCCTTCTCGGTGATACCACACGCACTGGAATAAGTGTCGCCACCTGGGACATCGAGCATAAATTTGTGTGTCTTGTACATAGATTCACGTACTGCCACATAAGCAGTTTTGCATGTGGCCAGTAACTGTAAGTTTGTAAATTATTTTAAGATATTAAGTTTAATATATATTAAATATAGATGCGTTTTAAAGTACGGAAGCTTGGACTGCCACGAAGTAATGAGAGAGTGAAGTGAATGCAGAGAATAAGTACTAGTAGGGAAAGCTGAAGTATTTATTAATGGAATAACTCGCTAGCGGCTCTGGCAGAAGTTGACTGAGTTTCGGCGGAGGCTTCACTTGCTGCAGGACATAGAGGATACAGTTGTTTACGATCGCTTTTAAAGGTTGTGATCATAATTCTGCGGAGAGCTTGCAACTCGCAACGAGCCAAATTGTGAATTCAGTCAAGTCCAGGGGTGGTGTCAAATGGTGTACTATACAACACTTGTACAAATGTAAATATCACTAAATTACGTGACTCCGCTCATAACCACAGCTGCTTTGTGGCCGCTAACACTGAATGAAAGAACTAAATTACGGAGATAACATAAGTGCATTTTACCTAGAAAGAGTTCAGGTGTGACGTAATGTTGTCTGTGATAAATGTTTTTTTTTTTTTTTTATGGTTATAAGTTCATTTTAATAAACGGCTACATTAAGTGGAACTTTGGGATTGTATACACGTAGAGCACAGTGTGTGTGGAAAGGAGAGTTTGGGAAGGAGATCATGTTGTATACACGTAGAACACACAGTGTGTGTGTCCCACTAGAGTTTGGGAAGGAGATCATGCTAAGCCAGTGGTTTTAGCATGAGAGACTCCACAGTTGAAATAGTACTGAAAAGCATTGCACCATAGAATGTGCTTTCTAATTCGATTTGCATGGATTCTTGAAATGAACCTCCTCTGGTTGAAATGGCTCTCACACCAGTAATCCGGTCGGTTGCTGTGTGTCGGCCAGAGGTTTCCAGGATGATATATATAGCTCTGTGCTGTGTGTTTCATTAACTCGTGAAGCAAGCCCAGACATAAAACAAGACTCGGGCATTGTAGTTGCACAGGAAGGGTGTTACGAACTATCGCCAATTCCAGTGGAAGCTACTGAACATATTTACAAGTCTTGATGGATGTCTGGTGCCTGAACAGGTACAAACCCTCAAATTTTGCAACTTTCAATGCCATTACCATGGTTATTTAGGTGTCTGAAGTCTGTAAATATGGCCAGAATGTGAATACGTATGTATAGAATAGCAACAATTCGTATAATAAACATGTGAGCATGAAAAGATTAGGCAGTGTGTTGAGGGGACAAATAGGAGCTCATGCAAGGTCTTGGGGGACACATGGAATTCAACTGAGGGTAGGTGTAAAAAAAAAAAAAAAAAAAAGTCGCATTGCAGGTTCAACTACATAGAATGTGACTATATGTTGCCTCCACAGTATTTATTTACAGCATGGTATTGATTTGATAGTGGACATGGTGGAAACACAGAACAGATAGGAACACCATTATGCAGTTTGTTGAACGCTAGAATGAAATCCTCATTCCACTGGTGTATTTTATGGCAACAAGGAAATGTGCAATGCATGTAGAAAGAAACCAATTTATTCATCAAAATACAGTCACCCTCACATGCGACAACCTTTTCCACCGGGAAGGAAGCTTATTACTGCTTTCTGCAAAGGTGAGAACGCTCTCCCGTGCTACTTTCAGAGCCTCTCTGTCTGTAAGCTGTTGGTTCTGCTGAGGATTTTCTAGGCTTAAAATGAGGCAAATGTCTGGAGAATGTGTAAGAAGTTACCTTAGAAGTAGCCTTGCACTATTCTGTAGAAACAGAATGCCTTTGCTGTTTGTTAGCACAGTCTCTTCTTCCACAAGTACTTCGTGGGCCCACTGTAGCTGGCACAGTAGACAATTCTGGTAACAGTCTGGCCAGACTGAACAGCTCAGTGACCAATTCCAACTGTAGTCCACCACACACGCAATAACACCTTCTGGTGATGGATATCGGGCTCTGAGGTGTGCGATACACCGTCCGTGTACGACAACCAATGATACCATCTCTTGTGGTTGCTCTACAAGATCCACTTCTCATCACACGTTAACGACTGCTCCAGTAATGCTCGCGCTTTGTAGCTGGAAAACGATCTGATGCAGGCGTTAGCGCGTGGGGTACCCATTTGCCGAGCTTCTACACTTTGCCAAGGCGATGCAAATTGCTGCAGTTACTGCCTTCTTTGTCATCATAGAT
This sequence comes from Ornithodoros turicata, assembly GCF_037126465.1. Classification (NCBI taxonomy): domain Eukaryota; kingdom Metazoa; phylum Arthropoda; class Arachnida; order Ixodida; family Argasidae; genus Ornithodoros; species Ornithodoros turicata. The sequence goes on along the minus strand of NC_088207.1, from coordinate 53,245,218 downwards.
GACAGGTGGTTGCCTCTCACATTGATCATAGTTTTCAGTAGTGCAAACAGTAGTAGAACGTTCTCCGAAAGCCTGGCATATTTTTTAGGGGGGGTTGCCAGCACAGCCTTTGTTCCAAGTTTAAAACTCCTACAGCGCAAATAACAAAGGCTGAATTACCCATTCCTGGGCACTTGACAAGCTGTCCTGTCACCACCTTTCGACTAACTCCGTGTACAAGTAGCCGGCACGGTACGTCCTTTCAGGGTCACTGGCATTGTACGACCATCTGTCCGGTCTTCACTTTGTGGTTCATAACTATTTTGTAATGTACCTTACAAGTACTACCACAGGACCATGCCCCCTACTACTAGTTGCAAGGATGCCACAACGAGGAGGCTTTGACTACAAGGTCGGACAAGAAAAGCAGGCCAGTCGTCGTGATGGCTCTGATAAAACTGTATTTGTTGCCCATATCTTTCTCCTGTTACATGCCTGTTCTCATTCGATGTGAGCAAAAAAATCCAAACATTTTGCATTCACGTACGTCCACCAAGCAGCGAGAAACGTGTGTTGTCTCTCGATGCATCTCTCATTAAAAACATGGTGCTAGCTTCGTAAACTTGTAAAAACATATTGCAGAAACACCACAAGCCTAAGTACTCCTCACTGACAACACTCACAAACTTTGTGCAACAATATATCTCTGTAAACAGGCCTTTGTTTTCAAAACATTGCTTCAACAAAAGGACATTCGTACAAAACATGTTCAACATTTTCTTTCAAAGCATAATGAATGGTAATGCACTACTCAAAAAAAAAAAAAAAAAGAATTATGTACAGCATCAAGAATTGAACATCCACACACATGCATGCACTTGATTTTTCTAGAATGTTTAGTCTACCACACTTAACCCCAGTACACTTTGCTTGCATGCTACAAGGGTTATGTTAACATTATATGAATCAATTTTGTGCCTGGTATCACAGATGCTGTGATGTCAGTACTCAATTTGGTCAACACTACAAGTGCTGTTGTCACTGTGCCAGGCCATCTCGGCTTTCCATGTCAACTGAAGGTGGCACTTGCGTAAAGTGGTGACAATACCAATCTGGACATTCAGTCTGTCCAATAGATATTGGCCCGGTGCCCACGGTACATATTCGGTCAATATGTTGGTCCCATCAGCACCGAAATTAGAATTATTGATCAATCACAGTTGATGAATTGTTGATCACAGCTGATCAATGCTGATCCTGTTAAGATTGAAATTATGATTATGGTTCCTACCTGATCAATACTGCCCAAATCCGTATCACTGTTACTGTCGCAGTGCGCACCTGATCACTATTTGTTACGCATATCTTTTTTTTACAACATTGACATTGTAGGTATTAACCATGGTAGCCATTTCACCAGTATCGTGTGTTGTCATAAAGACATGGATACCCATTTGGTCAACATACCCACGCTTTTATTGACCTGACAGTACTATTAATGCTGCCAAGACCACACCATTTGGGAGAATGGCACGATCAACACTGACGAGGTGCCCATTGTATCTATCTGAATAATATTGACACTCGCAATATTGATCAGATATGTACCACACTGAATGTGACACGATCGGTATTGCCTGGTTGGCAACTGTACATAATTTCAAAAATGGTGGTCAGACGCTAACCGACATGTCGCCCGTCCTACCCGCACGATAACTATTGGCCGACCAGTATTGACCCGATGTCCGTAGTACTGATGTGACGAATACTGGCGCGAGAAGTATTCGACCAATGGCCACCGTAACTGCTTGATCAATATCGATCAACCTGGTCACTATTGACCTTGATGACCGTGACATAGATGTACATATTTAAAGGATACAGGCCACAGCAGTATTGATCAGTGACCTGTCTTCCGTGTGTTTGGTTTCCTCGAATACCAACACAGGCGACATGATGCATGCACTTGCCACCCATGCATAGCAAAGAGCAGAGAGGCTGTCCACTCAAAGTGCCTGATGCAAGGCAAAACACTTGCACTATTCAGTTAGTTATTTACGGTTTCATTTTAAAAAATATTCCTAGGGCGCACTCGGAGAGTAAAAGTGAAGGAGGGAGAGGGTGTTGCTAGACGACAGAGTTCCCCTCGCCATCGCAGACGCCATTGCTGCCATGTGGAGATGATGATGCGTCACCTGAGGGGAAAAAAAAAACGAGACAATGTTTCAAATTTTGTGCTCGCTTACAGAACAAAAAGCAGCAAACAGTATGTCAAAACATGTCCAGTTTAGCGCCCATTTGAAAAAATTGGCTGTCTTTTAAACGGTCAATATGCAAAACTCGCTTAAATGCAGCAGCTTTGCAAGGTAAAATCACGGTAAATCTATAAAGTTATGGACGGACCTACATGGTAGTCGGCCCTATAAAGCTTTGCTTCACTTTAAAAAATAAACTGAGTTGCCCAAAGTGGAAAAAAATTTAGGTGACACATTTGAACTTTTTCTCTTTGTGCTTTGCAGAGATATCATTCATTACCAGCACCTGGGGATACGAGTACAATTTAAAACAGATTAACGGACGCTGATCAACACAACATCTAGTGTGTGCCATTGTTGCGGCATTTGCAGTGACTCGCGATAAAAGCAGTGATACAGATTAGGGATCTCCTTGCAACATCCCCAATATGGAAGACCACAATGTGATTAAAAGTACAACACACTTTACCACTACAGTCAAACTAACTGCATTTACCCTGAGATGTGGGTCTCGTCGTGTCCAATGCGGGACCCCAAATGCGGACTGTGGCATCATCCGAGGCACTGGCCAACATGGAAGGATGTGCCGGGTTCCAAGACACGCAGTTAACCGACCGCGTGTGGCCCTGCAGGACTGTGATGGGCTTCTCCCATTTTATGTGCCAGATGTAAACTTTGTTGTCTATGAGAGAAACAGGCTATGCTTTATCAGCATTTTTACTTCGAGGTAGAGCGTAAAAGGTATTCTGTGACTGACTGTTAACAGACAGACAGGCAGGCATGGCAACGAGCAAAGATTACATGAAACTTAGCGGCACCAGTACTACTGTCCAAGTTTAGAGTAAATTGGAACACGGGCCTAGGGGAGTGACAAAGGGAGTGAAATCTATGGGAAACACGAACTTATATATACCAAATGAATTGCAACTTCCCGCGGTTTCTTTAAGCTGTAAGTGTCTGCCGTTGAAGGGCTTCACTGCTGCTGCTGCTGTTGCCTCAGAACAGCAGTATACTTAGCCTGACTTTTTAGGGTTATACCCGATTATGCACTATATTTACCCTCGAGCGAACACTAGTGTCAACATCATCAGAGATAGCTCCCTCCTTTCAACCAGCACCAATTTGTCACCCGCAAGCACAACGTTGCTTGAAGTTAGATTGCACTGTCAATGATGCTCCACTTTGAGTAATGAAAGGTTATCTCACCTTCACTACCACTGGCAATGAACACCTGGTTGACTCCCCCAAAGCAAGAGTGAATGGTGTAATATCCCTGCGTGACACCCTGGTATTTCCGTACTAAGACTTTGTCCTCCAGGTCCCAAAGGTGCACTCCCTGAAATTGAAGGAATCGTTCAGGATCGAGGGAAGGATCGAAGGATCTGAAGAAGGAATCGTTCGTGAAGGAAGACCTTCACGCTATGTTCGGAATATGTTGACTTCTTCTTCGGGTGACTATAAATTTTTTGTTTCTTCTTTTTAACAAACCATGTCTATGATTCCCCAGTTGTGACGTATCTTAGGTAGAATAAAATTAATGAAATGAAATGAAACATAGGACGGATACAAGCTGCACTGTTTCGGTAATGTGAGCACTACACTATTAGCAACCTGTAAAACGTTGTATCAAAAGAAATGCTAAGCTGCATATTTTTCCTCACTGGCAAAGTATTCCTTATTGTAAGGATAACGAAAGTTTTGTTCAAGTGTAACTGACATTTACATAAATTAAGCGTAATTTACCATACTCTCAGCCAACAAGCTTCCACCTCTTTCTTTTTTTTTTTCCAATTTCCAATTCAAGTTTATTTCGCAGTATTAATATAGTGTACAGGAGGATGAGCAAGAGGGAAGAATTCCCAGTAAAGCGACACTGCTAAGGGGTACTTCAGGGGTGCTGTCCCCCAATGCCATGTTGAGGCATCCGGGGAGGGGACAATACATTTCTGAGCAAATGTTGTCACCCTGGACAGCTCGGAATGTCTGACCCCCTCACCTGTGTGGCAATGTTGAGCAAGCATAGGCGACCGGTGTTGTCACAGGTGAAAGACATGATAGAGTGGTCCTCTTGGATGCTGTATGCAAGTGATGAAGAGGGGACGAGTCTGATTAGGAAAACACCCAACACCTTCGCATCTAGCTATGTTATGGAATGCAGCAGAGCTGTTCCTCACACATTAAAATCCGTGAGGTCGTCAAAATTGTAGCCTCGTATCCGGTTGTGAGTGTCGGCCGCCAGGACAGTCTTGCCGTCGCTCCTACAGTGCAGACCGTGGACGCGGACGCCTTCCCATGAGTCCAGCACGTTCCCATCCAGATCCTGAGAAGGACATAGTTTCGTTTTGCATCTGATACTACTTATATATAGGGCCTGACTTTTTCGGGTTTTATTTTTAGCCAAATTCGGGGGGTAAATATCGGGTGATATTTTTCATTAGAAAATTCGGGTGTATTCGGGTTAAATACCGTTACTGCATATTCTGTCGTCAGGAATTCGGGTGTATTCGGGTGATTTTTTTTTTGTTTAATAAAAATTTGTCTTAACATGGAACTAATGTTTAGCAATGTTATCAAACTCTATTTTAATGGACGCTTATGAGTGTGCCACACGACCCGGATGTTTTCGGGTAGATTCGGGTTAAACCCGAATTTTACAGATTTCGTTCCGGGGGTAAATATTGGACGGATACGGGTTTAACCCTAAAAAGTCAGGCCCTACTTATATACTAACTAAAGACAGGAGCAACTTAAGCTTTGCTTCTTACAAAATAGCAAGGTAGAATGCCTAAGCTAAACAGGATATCATTGTAAAGCTACACATTAAAAGAGGGACTTTGAAAAAAATCAGGTTACTGCTCGTAAGCCTTTAAGAATTTAGACAAACTTTTGGACAAGTTACATTTACAGGTGCCTGCAGCAACCTGCCTAAACACGTAGATTAGAAAGATTGTACCATGTACATGGGTGGTACGAAACACTTACACACTGGTAGAACTGGCCGCGAATGCCGCCGGTAACAAACTTCTTGCCATCTCGATGCCAGGCACAGGATGTCAGGCTGTCTTCTGGTGAATGCGTCATCTTCACTCTCAGCTCTCCAGTCTTTTTTTTTTTTTATGCACAAAAGTTTGTGTCAGAGACCAGAGCTAGTCTATAAAGAAGTGAACCACCTAGTACCTCAACATTCCAGATCCAGAGGTCTGAACAGTCCTCGGGACCGCAAGCAATGAGGTACGTGTCGTCGGGGCTCCAGGAGATGTAGGACACCCCATAGGAGTGGCCTTCGAAGGAGCGTTTCCGGGATAACGTGAGGGTAGTCTGCGGAATACGGCAAAGGAACCACGCTTAAAGTTGAGGAAACCTCGAACGATTCGAGCGGAGTCGACGACACGTGCGGATGTCTGCGCATGTCTCCACCCTGGTGTTCTACCCAGTGATGGCCACTAACTACTTCTACAGTAGTTTAACTATAACTACTAACTACTTTGCGATGGAGTAGCTTAACTAGTAGTTCAACTACTTTTCAGGAGAGTAGTTAAAACTACTTCTTTAACTACTGCAATGTATTTTAACTACACCTATAACTACTTCACGTTGTCCATCAACACTAACCCCTTGTAGTGTTGTTGGACACCTAAATATGAACCCAAGCCATCGTGCCGAAAAGCTTGCAGCAAAATCGGAAGTAGTTGGCGCCTGCAGTAACCTAACTACTGTAGTTAACTACTCGAAATAGTAGTCTAACTAGTAGTTGCCACTACATTTCTTCAAGTAGTTGATAAACTACCTGATTGTAGTTAAAAAGTAGTTATCAACTACTTGCAGAAATGTAGTGGCAACTACTGGTTAGACTACTATTTCGAGTAGTTAACTACATGTAGTTAAAATACTAGTTAAACTACCTGATTGTAGTTAAAAAGTAGTTAACTAGTATGTAGTTTAACTACATGTAGTTAACTACTCGAAATAGTAGTCTAACTAGTAGTTGCCACTACATTTCTGCAAGTAGTTGATAACTACTTTTTAACTACAATCAGGTAGTTTAACTAGTAGTTCAACTACATGTAGTTCAACTACTGGCCATCACTGGTTCTACCCATCAACCTCAAAGCACTCACAGGATGGACTTCCCAAACGATGACCGTCGAGTCCTTCGAGCCCGTCGCGAGCAGCGCCCCCGAGTGGGAAAAGTTGCAGAACCAGACCTCGTCGCAGTGGTCATGCAGCACCTGTGTCGTGCGGCAGGGGAACTGTTCCCGGGAACAAACGTGGTCCGTCAGGAGGCACCACCCCTCTTCCAGGGGCACTCCCGTGCCCCTGCACTTTGGAGGCGGGGAGTTGTGGTAGGGGCAACGATCCCGCTGGAGCTCCACGGCCTGGCTGAGAAGCGCTCGGAGTCGCCGAGGGGGAAGCATCACGCTCGGAGGGAGGAACACTGCGGAACGGACGGAACACGAACGGCTGATGGATTACGATTAGACCCTGAAGTTTTTTAGGGTTAAACCCGATCTTTCCCCCGAATTTGCACCCCCGAATCGAGGTCCACCTGTTTCGGGTTAAACCCGATTTCTACCCGCAAAAAACTGCACCGAAGCTATGCACCTGAAGGTAAAGACACACTAATTTTTCACAAAATGCACGGTTGACCTCTACTTCTGATACTTCTGACACTCTGGATGAGCGCTAGAACGAACGTTCAAGCTGCAATAAAGCCTGATTTCTCCCCGAATTCAGTCTGATGGTAATTTTTACACCCCAATTTGCGAGAATATTTGATATTAAGTTATTGACCTGATTTTCACACCCCCGAAAACTTCAGGGTCTAATTACAATTGGGGAGAGGATCACTGGCTTCCGTACTGCTATACTACAACGATTTGAGTCTTTTTCATCTCGGACAAATGCGCCGCAGCGCATCTACTTGAACTCAACGATTCCTCGTAAGAAATAGTAGTTAGTTACCTTGTGAGGTAGAGGAGAACTCACCCTGCAATTTCTCCATCAGTTTTTGTCGAGAGTGATGGCCCTTTCCTTCCCAGTGAGACATGGTGCGCAACTCTTCCGAACTGCCACACATCATGTAGCTGAAATATGCAAGTGCGCAACGTGTCAGCTCCTACTTGCAACATGCCTATTGTACTTAGGGTTACCACCAGGCCGGTATTACCGGTACGCCGGTATACCGCCACGGCCGGTTATTTGCTCCCTTTGCCGGTAGGAAGGTGATACTGGCAGCCTTTTGCTGGTATTTGTGGCTCAAGACCTTTCATAGGGGCTTTTGCGGGGCTTTCCCTTCAACATTCCATACAGCTCGAATAAATCTGGAGCACAGACCCAACTCCGCAGTCGCCAGTAGTTTTCTTAGTTATTCATTATTATTATTATCATCACTGTTATTCATTAAGTCTTGTGTTCGGAGGGGACAAGATCAGTGGCTGTGCAAAGCTGTTGGTGGCTGTGTCGAGCCAGCTAGAACTTAGGCCGTATACAACCATCATGAGATCTCCGCCCGCAAAGAAGGGTTTGTCTGCGTCGATGTGTTTTTCAAAGTAAGTGGCAGTCCATTCCGGTTGCTCCAATACGATCCAGTCTAGCGTTCATGCCTGTTCATAGCAATTTCTAGCATCCCATGTTAACCTTTCATCGAAACAAGCTGTTCTTATGCTTTGCACAAGTCGGAGGTTCCTTAAAATAAAAGGAGGCACACTACTATCTGGGCAAATTGGAAAAGTTGTAGTGTACCTGGAGAGCTCATGAACTCGTTCTGTGTTGTGCTTGAGTGGGGTAAGGTCGTGTCGTAGACAGTGGAGCGCGTCGAGTAGCCGACCGTCTTCCAGTTGCTCCAGGTACTTTTGCTCCAGTACCAAGAACTGCATCTCCTAACATACAGAGTAGTGCACAATTCGTAACATTGCACTATCACTGTCTCGTTTTTTTTTTTTTTTTTGCAATGCAACGTGCTTTGCCCTTGCAACTGGGTTATCACCGTAAATTTATCCGTGCATCACTGGAAAAAAAAACGATAAAGCAGAAAAATAAAAAAAGAGGCAGGTTCTCACGGTCATGGCTTGTGGGGATTCCAAGAGAGGCTTGAGTTCGCCGAGGTCATTCTCTGCCTAAAATATAAAATGGCATCGTCACTCGTATCCAAAGTTGTTACAATTTCGGTTTTTGCAGTAGAACAGAAATCCCAATTATAATAGGTGCTGCATGTCTCTTAAGATGCCACTTCGGAACTCTAGTCTCACCTTCGGCCAATCGCCATCCATGATGTGTGCTTGAAACTTGGCTGCTGCCGGATGATCCAAGCCGCAGCCTGACTCCTGGATCAGTTGCTCCGCCGTGCGGCTGAAACGGTAAAGCGGGTCAAAGCGAAAGTGGTGCACGGTGATGCTGCAATTTTCTATCTTGCTGGTGCATCCAAGCTGCAATGCTATATGGTACTACATCAGGTGCAACAAGTTTGATGCCCTTTCACGACTGGTTGAAAAAGAAAACTATTATAGATCAGTGCATCATTGCTGGAGTTCTAGAGGGTACATCAGCATTTTATTCCACCCCTCACCTGCCTATTGCAAATGTAAAATTATTACATTAAATTTTTACATTTGGCAAAAACAACAACAAAAGGACGAAAAGAGAATCAATAAACTTCCCTCACACCCTTCAGAGCAATGCAGCCACAACGATTCATATCATGCCGAAAACGAAAACAAAAAAAAAAAAAAAAAAACAAGAGAAAACGCAGTGACAGGATAAAGAAAACCCTTTCCCAGATTTGTACTCCCACGGATGCACGCATCATAAGCAAGCAACATTGTAAAGCGTGCCTGAGGATCGTAATAGTTTACGAGAGACAAGAGAGGTACGAACGCGAGCACGCTCATACGTCCACTTTTCACATTGAATCACTGAATATTGTATAGCTCACTCTCGGGCGATGCGTCACAAGGTCAACGGAACTGCACCCGTAATGCTATCTCCCAATTAGGGAAAATGTAAAACGGCGTAAACCACACGCGAGCATCATCAAGCCTACCTGTTTTATTATTTATTTTTGTCTCATCTTGGATGCTGCGAATTATCTTTCGCGTCGTTCATTCAACTACAATGAGCGTTTCAGGGAAGCACGAAATACGGCGACAACATTGCAGAAGACACCCCGTATCGTTTTACGGAAGCAGACGACAGTAGATTCACAGCCGTGTACTCGAGCAGACGCGTAGGAGCGAACCACTCTCGTCGCGGTACGATATCGAAGAGAATTATTACAACCTCACGCTGCCGAAGATACAATTCATACACAAAGATGACGACGGACAAATTTGCCTAAGTAACAGAAAAGATAAACCAATGAACACAATTGCAAAAGTACGTATTTCGTAATATATTAGCTACCGTCTGCGTTCGTCAACGCCAAAAAGCAGACGTCAGCGACAGTGTCTTGCGATAGGCGTCCTCCAATTTTTCCAACAAATTAGTGAGGCCCGAATCGCGTGATCTTTCCTAATATCCGCAATAACACGTCACATGGCCGTTACACGGAACAAAAATGTGTTGTATTGGACTCTTACTTGAGTCCCAGTCCGCGAAGGTGTTGCCCGATCAAACGTATGATGTCCTGTTCAGTGCTCGATTTAATCTTTGCCGATACAGAGGAATCCCTGGAGACCAGCTGTCCGTTTTCATTCGCACCGTTCTGGAAGCTGTCCGCATTGCCGTAACTTGTCGAGGCCGCTGGGTCTTCATTGTGTGTAGGGCAGCCATTCGTTGCCTGCATGGTAGACGGAGAAATACGCTGTTTTTTGCGCGGTGGCGAAGACGCTCCACCGTCGTCTGAGTCCGCGCTCGATGCCAGGCTTGCTCTCAGAAGGTTTTGGTTCAGATTCACGTCACAAGGTCTCACTTAGAGATAGCCGGAATACGCTCACAGGCACCACAACACCTCACATCTAACGCTGCCCGACCACAGACCCGACAACAAAAACTCCACTCAGCTGGGATGTTTGGCTGCGTGACGTCACGGTTGCGGTGCATGATGGGTGACCGCTGCTATGCTTGGAGGTTTTCACAGCCATTATTACAAAAAATGAGCGTATATTACGTCGATAATATCGTTGTCAATCCGCCTCCGGGTTCACAAAAGGATCGTCGTGTGGTCTGGTCGAATCAGGCCAGCTTGATCAGAGGTTTTGCAGCGTCATGCCCTTACGGGCAAACAAGGGGTTGCTGCGAGCCAAGTCGAAATTCCGCACCATACGACGGGAATTGTGGTGTCCACAGCCTCGACAGAGTTGTCAAACAAATGTCTGAAGCGTCTTCTGATGATGGTACGGTGGTTAGCTCCAAATAAAACTACTTTATACGAGGTCAAACACCTCACAGGGGAACGCCTGACGATGAACAGGGTATGGAAACAAAGCAGACCAATCACAAAGTGCACCAGTTCGTACTTTAAAACAGAGCGTGTATTCTCGCAAGGAAAAGTCGTGTAACTCGTAATAACTTTTACATTATATTTTAATAAACATACTAAAAGGGAAGTTTAACTTTTTTGGGATACAAACGCACTTTTAAATTCGAAACTAGTGCATTATTGCATTTGCCTGTTCAACATTAAATAGTCATGTGGTCACGTCATGTGACTTTACAATGGCGGCACGCTAATCTCAGTAAGTGTTTGCCGTTGGTTGTACGGAGCAATACAAGGAAACGCACTTCTGGCTGCCTGAACGCAAAAAGTGCGGCGCGACATTAGGATCATTTTGTAATATATACTTTGAGGAGCAAAATGGCGAAAACCAAGGCAAAGTAAGAAAATTTAAAGCTATTTCGGAGTCTTCCAATCCCGTTATACGGTTTAAGAGACTCTTTCTTGCAGGTTTATTATGGTTTTATTAGAAAGCCTAGTTACAAAGCACAAGGTAGTGCATATCAGGCCACGTCTTGACGACAAAGCAGAAGTCTGGAGGTTCGATCCATACAGTACGTACTACAATATACCTCGGAATTTTTCACGTTACCCCATTATGCTTATTACTCGCCTTTCCTTTTTCAGTTCAGAAGTACTGTGTATACAAGGAACTCAAGAAAATTCGAAGCATGAAGTAGAACAGCACAACAGTTCACCATCACTAGAGTGCACCCATTTGTTGAACACTGTTATAGTAAAACTGTTAACCTGTCGTGTGCCATATTTTTATTACATGTTTTGGCAGCACACAAGTGTAGCTGCTGGTCTACACTTCGACACCACTGCATACATCCGACATCTTGGCAGCAGTATAACAGAAGGGGGCATAACATTATTTGGAATGAGTTATGCTTGTTAATGCAATAAATGCACGCTTACAGATAACACAAACTGGGTTATCGAATCTGAGGGTATGTCGCATTCGTTGCATGAAATGAAGCTGCCACTCGGAGCCTCATGCATAAGAGTAGAGTTCCATCAATATTTCACAGCTGGTGCTATGGTTTTGAAGTGTCATTTAAACCCAACTTCAGTCACCATTGCCTCAACACAAAGTTTGCAGTCATCATCAATGTAAGGGTCATAAGTCCAGGCTGTCACAAGGAAACACAAAACTTTAGAGTCCTTCCCATGAGGCACGTCTTCAAGGAGACATTTCTTGACTTCAAGTTCTTTCCTGTAGGCTCCAACAATCTTCTCGGATGTTTCGTCTGAAATTTGCAAAACTTTTCAAAATCTCCCAACAACACATTGCTCTCCAGTAAGAAGTGCTGCTGATACCGTTTGTTGAGTTTTTATTTTACTAAAAAAATAGGTGTATTATAGCACTCAAGCTCACAAATATTTTTTAAGCAACAATAATTTGCTAACCGGAATGTCTGCAATTTTGTAAAATTTACCCATGATTATGCATGTGAACGTGATGGGATTGTACACGAGGGATTTTTCTAATAAAAGTTACAAACTGAGGCACAATATTTATGTGAAATTTAAATCAATGTAAACTGTTATGAACAAATGCCATCTTAGTTAAAATAATAGAAGTATGGGCAGGGCTAAAAATTCAGGCAACCAATGGGTTCCAGGAACCTCATTTGCCACACCTCAGTATGCTTCCTGGCTTGTTATACTGAGCCAGCATATTCATGTATCATGAGGATTTGGGGGAAACGTGTCTGTGTTATACAATATCTACAATGAAGCTTATATGAACCACAAGTTATGACTGTTGTGTAGACACGGTCTGGATGTGAAAACCGCTGTTTCGCATGCAGTATCATTGATACACCGGATTTTTCTTGGAAGGGAGTCGCCCATGACAGAATGCAACTTACAAAACCTTCGCACTGGCCATGTCTGAAATGGAATTTGATCTCTATCCCCATGCTGTTCATCCAGTTGAGCTACAGCTTCCAGGTTATCCCGTATGGCAGCCACTCTGTTCACTTGTTCTTCCTTGAAGTGTGCAAAAAACAAATGCTAGCACATCAGTTTGGTCCAGGGCAAAGTCACTGAGCACTGTGATATGCATAGGCAGGCATATTTTGCTTAGAACACTGCAGAGCTGCACTGAGATGGTGATAAAAAAAAAAAAAAGACATATACCATTTCTTTCCATATGTCAAGCAGCAAAGAACATAGTTCGGAAATCTTCTCTGAATGAGAATCCGAGGTTTCTGGCCCTGAATGGTCTTGAACGTCGCTCCCACTGCTTTCGAGACTGTGTGAGTTCGTGCACGAGAGCAAAGGGGTCAATGCATGCACCTAAGACATAACTAAATGTACTCTACTCAGACAACACACCTGCGTATCTTTTCCGACGCGATTTTGTTCATCAGGAGAGTCCCATTCGCGTTCAGCTTGTTCCATTTCTGAACGAAGTTATAAATATCCGCACAGCTGTCCTTGATTTTTCTTGGAATTCCAGTCAGGTTCACGTGAGAGGACGGCGGTCCACCTGAAACTAAGTCATGGACGAAAATCCGTTTGAGCCGTGCGCTCGATCTTTGTTTACTTCGTGTTAACTAGTAAACAAAACATAATGACGAGATCGTCAATACTGTCTCATTCAAAATCTTATTTCTCGTGTTCGGCGTCACAGTACGCCACAAGATGTATTGAACACCGCGAAAGTTCGGTAACGTTACCTTTTACTGGTGAAAAAAGCACGTTTTTAGTTGGCGTACCCGGAGTATCAGACTCGGACATCATCTCTTGGCACACGTGGTTTTTGTTTACCGATCGCAGCGCCCCCACTTCATGTTTTGACCGCTGATTTCTTCGAAAGGGAGGACGGATAAGCATATAAAAACGTATAACACGTACTATTTTAACGTGTTTTTTGCAACAGTACATTAATTAGTGCATCTGATGCATAAGAAAGCGTGTCAGCGCATGGGAGCTATTCAGTTATGTTTGCTCTGTCTCATTTCTGCTAAATTCCAAGAAGCAGATGATAAAGCGTCTGTTTTAAAAAGCGCGTGACAGCGCATTCGAGCTTTTGCATGCTTTGCAGCTGTGCGAGTAAGTTGCGTATAAAATGGCAGATTCAAAGGCACTAGAGGCGGTTTTCATTGGCGCCTGTGTCGTCGATCTAATAAGGTAAGCACGACTGCGTGGCAGCAACGCTAAAGTGTTCCATGTGTTTTGTTGTTCCGATGACCTTGGCTTGTTCGCACGAATGACTCGCTGGCATTGATCACTCCGGTGAGAAAGAGAGTGAAGTACGCAAGAGAATGGCGCTGCAAAGTGCAGTGGGCCTGCCTTCCCCCACCAGAAAAATATTTCGAGGGGTCGGGGGTCGGGGGGTACCATGGGGACTTTACATGAGGGAGGAAGATTTCCCTCTCCCAGATACACTACCAAGGACCAGTTTTTTTTTTGTTTTTTTTTTGGGGGGGGGGGGGGGGTTGAACCCTCCAAAACACCTCCCTGGCTATGCCACTGATCGTTGCGAAAAGTTAGAAATGCTTGTGCAAGTGATATTGAGCAACATTGTTGAGTTAGCAGTATTGACCTCTTATATAATCACTAAAACTAAAAAAAGTTGTTGAGAAAAAAAAAATTGAAATGTAGATGTGTGGTATACCGCCCTTACCTTTTCTTCGTGCAATGTCCCGAAATCCTTTTGTATTAAAATTACAGGTGCGGCGTGATAAGAAAGGATGCAGGATAGAAAATTTAAAAAAAAATTGTAGCTACAACCTGTTGCACTTTCTCAATGAGGGACGGTAATGAGGTGGGCGTTTCCGCCAGATATACTGACATAATCCCTTGCCAAAGACCAAGACGGTATTAATCTAAACACAGAAAAAGCATCTAAAATATGAAGCGTATACAAGATATTGTTGCCATTAATTTTACTGTTGTCGGCTTGAGAATGCAATGTTGAATCCTTCATTGGGCGCGCTTCAATCTGCTGAAGGTTATATACCTGAATGACACTGGAATGGTAAAAGTCAATGTCAGCTTTAATAATTATAATTATTTTCTCATAGCTTCTCATAGGGAACTTTGAAAGCAAAACTTCTACAGCGAGGTTGTTCTATGAGAAAGTAAAATATATCATTCGTATTGTTGGAACCCCCCCCCCCCCCCCCCCACACACACACACAGACACCGATTTCGGGGGACATTACTGCACCAGTGAGAACAACCATGAGGTGAAGGAATATGTGTGATTGCATATTTGAGCGAGAAACGTTTTCTTTTTTTGTTTTTTGTTTTTTCTTCTTCAACAGCTACGCCGACCGTTTCCCACAACCAGGAGAGACGCTGATAGGAAATGACTTTGTTATGGGTCATGGCGGCAAGGGGGCCAATGCTTGTGTCATGGCAACACGCATGGGTCTTCACTGTGGCATGATAGCCAAAGTAAGCTGTTGGGGTATTTTTAAAATCTGCGCTCAAAAGTGCCAAATGTCCGTATCGCCTGCTTAGGTGGGAAGCGACAAGATTGGCAGGGACTACCTGGCGTACCTAAAAGATATCGGAGTCAACACAGGTGAGTGCTGTCATCTAGCTCTTGCTGCAGGAATTATGCACATTGTTCTGTCTTCCTGGTGTGCCGCACACGTGAAAGCTGTACCTGTTGTACGTACCATTTCATTTGAAAATGTGGATGCTGTTGAATACTTGTATGTTTTATTTTCGTCACCCTCCTGCCTTACGACTTGTATAGTTGCTTACAGATCTCTTTGAACCAATCTGTAGCAAGCCAAACCAACCAGAACCATTCCAAATCCAAAGTTTCATTGAACGACTGAGTCTCTCGATAGTGGCTCGAGGAAAAACTTGGAACTTTGACGGGCGGAATGTGTCGGGGGATTGTTTCACGGCCAGCATGCGACCTGCGTTCGGTGCAGTCATCTGAAGCCTTCTGCAAACGAAAATCGAAACCGAAGCCGCATTGACGTCTCAGATGTTTCACTATAATCGCGTATTCGTTCGAGCCACATCCTCACGGAATATTCAAATGGAAGAAGAAAAAAATAATAAAATAAAAAGAAGCTCTTATTAACGTTGAACATCCACACGGCGGTGGAATATCGGAAGTGGCATACTACGTACGTAGCAGACGACACTATCGTCCCTGTCGTCTGCTACGAGATGTATTTCGGCTGAGCCGCAAGATATTCTTCTCTTAGACTATACTAATTTTCTCTAAGTCGTCATTGGGAGAGAACAGGGCCTCATGTTCCAGTGGACATTGTGCTGGGCGGTGGCTAGTTTCTTGTTAGGTTGAAAAATTTAGGCCCTCGGGCTTCAAGAAAGGTGACTATGGAGTATTGGCGAGGGAGGGTGATCCTAGACCCGGTGCATCCACACGTTACTTTTCTCCGCTGCTCACAATGCAGCCCAAAAGGTAACGACCAATGATCGTATGGTACCATCAAATCATTGGTTCTATTCAGCTATTGCACCGCAGTAGCAGTATTGCACCTCCAAAAGCAACAGCGGCGATGAAAATCCTGCGATGGCGTGACGCGCTATCGACGGACCCGGACCTTTGACGGCATCTACGAGCGCAACGGTCCCAGTAGTTTATCAAGAATCCTAGGCACCGCGGTAGGGGGGGGGGGGGAGTAAAAGAACAGTTTTCATCATAACTAAAAGAGTGCCGGCATGTGTCAAAAGCTGAAATAGCAAGCCCTCCCCGGGTAAAAAAGTTAGTGGGTTTCGCCAAACATTTGATAATCTCTGTAGTGCTTTCCATTTTGGCCGCGATGCGGCGCCTGCGTCTGCGGAAATTGTGAATAGGGGGGTCTCGATAAATCACTGATCGGTCCTCAATTGTCAGTGAACCGGTTGGAATTGACTGAAACGAAACAAAGAGCCGATTTGCAGCTAAAACAAAGTGGGCGAAGACATTTCGTCAATATACTTATCTTTTTTTATGTGTTCCAGTTTCATTCTTGCGTTTGCGAATTCGCCGGTGACAATGCGGGGATATTCCGGATATAGCGATTGTGTCTCAGTTGAATTCGAAGTTGGTGCACATTATAGTTGAAAGCAGGGAAAGGTAACGGTAATGGTAGCCGAAATAGAAACGGTATATTAACCGAAATTGGAGATGGTAACGATAACGGAAACGGAAACGCACACCACGGTCCTCCATCACCAGAAACAGAAACTGAAACGAAAATTGTCGTCGGGTAATGGCTATTCCTGTTGTGCGATGACATTTTGAGTGAGGTTTCATTGTATTTTTGTAATTTGATCACTCCATTCCCTGTAATGCTCTAAATACTACTCGAGAGCATTGCGGGTACACCCGCATTTTACCCACTACCCGCAGCGATTGCGAATTCTTATCCGCAAATCGTGACGATGTGCGGGTAACTGCTGGTACCCGCGGGTATACCCGCACACGCGCTCAGCTCTACTCATAACACCATGACATCAACACATACGAGGATGAAGGCATACGCTTTTTACTTATTTTTTTACTACTGAGAGCGCCTTCCTATAAAGATTGTAACACATACAAATATCGTGTGACACATATGACAATAAACACATTTTTCACGAGGGATGCATGAAACACTGTCGCAATATTGTGTGCATGAACCATTGTGTGTGACACAAGCCTTGGGGGCACACCGCCTCGGACACATTTTGGGAAGCATAAAACACAGTATGTACAGAGCTAATATGGTGGATGCTTCTTTTTGGCCGTTATGAGACATCTTCGGCCGTAATGAGACTGCCTTCGGCCGTATTGAGACTTTGGCCGTAACGAGACACTTGGGTATTAAAGGATTTTCGGCCGTAATGAGACTTTCGGCCGTAATGAGACTTCGGCCGTAATGAGACTTCGGCCGTAATGAGATGTTACCCATTATAGTACCGTAGAATCTTATTCAAAATTCCACAATGGTCGGGTTTTCTCCATACTGCGAATATGTCCTGTTCTGGTCCCACGCAGCCCTCGTAAATTGTTTTTGCAGTGCACGTGAAACCGACGGAAGAAAAGACCACCAACGCCACCGCCAATATTGTGGTCGCGAGGACCGGACAGAATAGCATAGTGTACGTGCCGGGTGCGGCGGCGTACCTTACGCCTGACGACGTCAAGCTGGCCGAGAACCTCATCAAGAAGGCAAAGATTCTCGTGGCAGTATACGAGTGTTCCAAGGCCACACTCTTTGAGGCCTTGAGGACCGCTAGGAAGCATAAGGGTAAACTGCATTCACGTGTCAGTTTGAGTGATACGCTCTCGAGCTTCGTTATAAACGGACTTAGTAACTATATATACGGTCAGCTTCTAGAACTCGCAAGTTCGAGTACGTCCTTTCATTCGCTCATCGTGTTCCGCCAGTACCAATTGCGATTTTTCTTTCTTTTTTGCTTAGAATATACCTCTTTTTCTTGTCGCCTTGGAGCTTTGACCAAATTAGGATGACTTCAAACGCTTATACTGTTACTGGTACAGGTAAAATAGTCGGAGGCAGATGACGACTACAGTCAAACTCCTTTACAACGAAACTCAGGGGACAGCGAAAAAAATTCGCAGTAAAGGTGTTTTCGTTAAAAAGGATGTCCATTATTGGACCTATAGGGCTCCAACGGGACTGTAAAAAAATTCGCTGTAGTGGTATTTTCGTTAAAAAGGTGTTCGCTATAAAGGAGTTTGTATATCACGGGATAGACGACAGATGTGCGCGACTGCGACTTGTGGCGACCTTGATACAGCGGCGGCACGTGTGAGCACGCGAGGCACGGGAGCCTAGACTCGTGTTTAACCGCTCTAACAATAGACCTCTACCCGAGAAACGTCATCATGACGTTGGTAGACAAACTGAAACCGAAACAAATCTTAAGGGGAGGGCTGGGTACCACGAATGAGCACTTGTTCGCTGCCTCCTATTGAAAGAAAAGTAGGACCGAAGGTCGTGTCCCTTTCAGGGACCATCGTAATCCCCTCAAGACCGTGGCTTTCGGCCGCGACCTTGTTCGCCCCCTAGCTTCGAGCGTAGTTCAACTCTACCAAGTTGGTGGCGCTATCGGACACTATATGACGTCATTGATTTACAAACAGGGAGAGGTCTATTCGTAATGACGGATTCTGCAACACGAAAGTGGTAAAAATAACATAACCGTAACACTGGACAAAAGTGGTGAAAGTGAGAAAAATTGCGACCTCACTTCGAAATACCGCAATAGTATGAAAGAAAACGTGTAGAGAGGTATAGTGTTTATTCACTGATGTCACCCCTTCAGAGGGCACTCGCTTCGAAGAGGTGAAATCTCGGCCATTGTGTAGGTCCCTTGAAGTTGGTTCGAAGTTGATTCGAAATCCTGATTTCGGGTCTGTTTTGATCTGTTTCAGTGACAACATTTGTGAATGCCGCTCCTCATGATCCTGCCATGACGGACGATATTTACAAGCTCGTCGATATCCTCTGTGTCAACGAGACCGAGGTATTTAACTAGTGCAGCATGTCGAGGTGTACAGTAGAACCGGGACCGGGACCATAGGAATGAATGACCTCTGAGTAGTTGTCACAGACAATCACCTCACAGTCTCGAAGTAAATCCACAGTAAAACATGCTGAATTTGCACTGGACAGAAGGGCTACTGTGCTTTGCAGCACGTCCTTGTTGAAGAGTATGTCCAGTAGATATTGCGTCCACTCCAACAGTTGGAAGAAAGGGGAATTTCTGACATTTATACTTCCTTCCGTGGCTTTTGGCAGCTACTAACTGACCTTGTGAATTCAGGGCCCAACAATACCGATTCCAGACCGTTTTCGTTGGGATTTTCGTTGTATACTGTCGCTTACGGGTGTCCTCCTTTTTCTTAACGAGCAAAATGTTCTAGGCCGGTCATGCAACAGGGCTGGAGGTGAACAACAGAGAGACAGTGGAGAGGGCAGCTCAGATGCTGTTGAAAAAAGGATGTTCTACCGTCATCATCACGATGGGGGCAGACGGCGCCGGTTACATCACCAATGACAAACCCACGATGTTTTTTGTGCCCACGGATAGGGTAGAAGTGGAAGATACTACCGTGAGTAGTTTTGCGTACCTTACACTCATTTCCTGTCTCTCTTCCTCGCAAGATTACTGAGCGCGGGTCGGGATCTTCGAAAGATCACCGTTGCGTACAGGACAGCCAGTAGCGAACTCCTAACGAACCAGGGGGCTTAATCGCTTCATCTTCGTTACGGTCGTTACAAGCTAACGAGTGGCGGGAAATTCAAAAAGGCGAGCGGGAAATTTAAAAAGGTGGGCACGTGATAAAACACGTGCACGGCTCTTCGCACGATACGTGAAGTCCGTGGTACACGTCACGCACAATGTGTCACGTGCCCACCTTTTTGAATTTCCCGCCACTCGTTAGCTTGTAACGACCGTAACGACGATGAAGCGATTAAGCCCCCAGGATGGGTAGAAATCCAGCGAACCGGTAGAATGTAGGAAGGGAGTTGCCTCAGGACAGAAGCCGCCGATATTTCGAACAGAGACATGAGGAGAGACATGAGACAGAACATGAGGACGGTGCCCAGAAGAAGAACAGTCTCTGTTCGAAATATCGGCAGCTTCTGTCCTGAGGCAACTCCCTTCCCTAACGAACCATGACGTCACGTGCAAGGGAACCGAACGGAGTTGGAGACAACTCTGATGTGCAGAAGTCATGGATACAACTGACTGTAGCCTAGGCGCAAGCGCTTAGGCGACTATGAATGAGGTCCATTAACTGGAAATAGATTTCCAAAGGCCTCGATCCTAAGGTGATGTGTGTGTCAAATATCGGCGATAGGCCGGTCACCTCGTTAGTTTTTTTTTTCTTTCTCTCTCTCTTTGTGGAAGACCCACCTTTATGTCCTTCCTCCATGGTTTCCTGTGGCGTCTTCTTGCTCGTTGTGGATTTTTCCGGTAGTGCACGATATGGTTTTGTACGCCCCGCTCATTCAGATTGCCAACACCTACTGAAGACAGTTATTCCTGTGTGTCTCTTCAGGGCGCAGGAGACGCATTTAACGGTGCCTTCGCCTTCCACTACGTGAGGCACCCTGACGCTCCACTATGCGAAATGGTGAAAAAGGCTTGTGGCATCGCCACCATCACTGTGCAGTCGCCGGGGACGCAAATCAGCTACCCAGAGGGCAAGGATATTCCACCATACCTGGTCTAGTGAACCTTCACTCATGTCATGTACTATACATCAACGCTGATATCATCGAAGGACCTAGACAGTACTATACGAATTTTTAAAAAAAAAATCTTTTAGAATGGAAGGGGATAATGCCGATAATAAAGTACTGTCATTTGACACTATTCCCGTGTCTCCAGGCGACGATCCCGTGGACGTTATCACATAGTCATTGCACAGAATATGATGCTAGCGATATTCGCGGTACCATGGGGCTTCGTACTACGGGTATAACGTTATGTCGTCATCACGCAACGACTCGGTGGCTAGGTCGGCCTAGAAAGCCTGGTTCGACGAGAGCCGGATAGATGGCGACCACAGCGGATTGGAGGTCCCTGGAGGGAACTGCAGGTCATACAGATTTTCATCCCGTAGAATCTAACAGCGGCTAAACCATCAATAATACGCAGCTCAATACGTCTCGGGTGACGAACTTTGCGGAACATGCATGCACCGTCTTAATCGTTGAGGAAATTCCTCAATGCTGTCCCAAGTATAGCTTTGCCGGTGCTTTTGCGGACGAGCCGCGTTGTGCCCGAATTATTACCGAATATACTAAGGACACCGCTGAGGAATTGGTGCCGGCAGGCATTGGGTTTGCTTGACGCACTGCTGAATAAATATCGCGATAACCTTCGTTTGGGTGTTTATGCGTGAGGCAGTGGGGACATTACTTGAGCTATTGCGGAATTTAGAGAATTTAGACAACCGTAAAATTCCGTTGAGTCACATCGGTTATCAGCTGTCATATATAATTCCGCTTTCAGAATTCGGAGATCACATGGAACAACTTGGAACATCGCGGAAGGAGGAGCTGTAAAGACACCGATATTTTTGTACCATTAAAGAGCGTTCCACTGTTTTGTCAACGAAATGAGTTCTTACCTACAACGAATAATTCAGTGGTGGTGAGGTCTGCACCGAGTGACTCGACCTACAAGTACCGCTGCTTCCTGGCGTCCTCTGCGGCGTGATGACGCCAAAAACAACGTAAGGAGCCTTCTGCGAGCACGCGATTTTTTTTTCCAGGTCGTGTTATGTTTTTTACCGTGTGTCCCATGGTATGGAAGATGGGGGGGGGGGGATGACGCTTACGCTAGAGACGCCGCTGGGTACAATATACAAGGGTCGTTCAAGGGTAGACGGGTAGAAATCCAACGAACCGGTAAGGAAGTATGAAGGGAATTGCCTCAGAACAGAGACTGTTCTTCTGTAACTACTGTTGTTCTTTGAAGGTTGGTCGAGAGTAAATGTAAGACCTTTTTAGAAAGGCGTGTATTGGCATCGGAGCGGAAGACCAGCCACACTGATTGGCTCCCTCTAACGTTTCGCACGGATTAACCTAGGGCTACGTAGATGCCAACTCTAGAGCAGTATGAAAGCAATAGAAAAGAAAGTGCCACCTGCAGCACGCAAGGGCTCATGGGAACTTAGAACGCCTCAAAACTTTACGAGACTGCTAGAGGCGGAGGTAGAGGAAGAACAACAACATTCCCGGTGTGCGCAGCAGCGTCAGCCGGTGTAAACCATAACCGAAGCAGACGACAGAGCAGTGTCCCTCAAAGTTCCCATGCTGCCTTGCGCCACGCGCTTGGTGGCGCGCGCCTGTTGAATAAAACTTTCGGATGACGAAGTGCAATACTTCCCGGGTCAGCGGCAACTATCATGGCGACGAGCAGTGTGTCTGTAGCTGTGGAACAGCGATGCATGATCAAGTGCCTTGTGAAGGAGAACGTCAAACCAGCTGAGATTTTGCAGTGATTACAGTTACAGTATGGAAAATAAAAATCGACGTCAAGGGGAAGAGTCTACGAATGGTGCAGGTAGTTTGGCGAAGGACGGCATGTCGTGACGAATGAATCACACGGACACGTTCGTCCGACTGCAGTCACGCCAGTGAACATCGCAGGCGTTGAGCAAGCCATCCTCGAGAACCGGGGAGTAACAGTTCGGGACATCGCAGCCCAACGCAATATTAGCGTCGGCAGTGTGGAGACAATAATTCACTGGTCCGCACAGTCTGTGCAAGATGGGACACCTCACTTGTGACCAGGAGGGAGCGCGCAAGGCAGTCTCTGAGCAGCTGCCGAACCGATTTCAATCCGAGGGGGGCGAATTTTTGCGATCAATCATCACATATGAAACGTGGATGCATGCATCATTTCACACCGGAGCCTACAAGAAGCAGAATGGAATGGCTGCATAAGGCTTCCCCGCCGTCAAAGAAAAGCAAAATTCAGCCATCTGCTGGCAAGTCCATGGGAACTGTCTTTGGGGGCATGCGGGATGTCATCCATGTGGACTCCTTGGAGAGCAAGGGGTCACGAATAATGCCCGCAGTACTACTCCATGTTGATAAAGGGTGCCGGCGAAACGCAATTTGCTAGAAAAGGTCTGGGATGTTGTCCGGAAGTGCCATTCTTCTTCATGACAATGCCCGGCCTCACACGGGGGTTGCCCCATGTCCCTTATAGAGCCCGGATATAGCCCCAAGCGTTTACCATTTGTTTAGGCCCCTTAAAGAGCACCTTGGAGGAAAGACGTTCAACACGGATGAAGCCCTCCATATCCTGCAGTGACCACGACAGCAGCCCACTTCTTCCTACGCAAAAGGCATCAAAGAGTTGCCACAGCGAGGTCTAGATCTTACGTGTCTAGATGTCTATGATGAATACTTTGAAAAACTGATGTGGTTTGGAGATTCCCGATTCTTCCATTGTATTTAATGAAATAAAAGCCTCGGTGAACCTTGTACGACCTTTGTACTCGTGTCCTGGTACACGTCTTTTTTTATTATTATTATCACTATTACTCGAAATTGCAAGTCTCCTCATTGCTCCACACACACGCACACACAAAACTGCGCCAGAATACTGGGTCATGTAGTGTCTATGCATCTTACGCAGATGTCGGATAGCGTTTGGGACCACTCCCGTAGCCCGGGGAGTTCTGGGTGTTCAAACTCCCTCGAAATGGTACCTTCGGTAGTGCATTTAGGAGAGTGAAACGAGAGGGTAATCCTCCTCTCCCGTGTAAAGTCCCCAAAGAGCCACTCCCGAAGCATTTTTCTAGCTACGCCGCTGTTTGGGACAACAGATACTCTAACAACTACTTTATTATTATTATTATTATTATTATTATTATTATTATTATTATTATTATTATTATTATTATTATTATTATTATTATTATTATTATTATTATTATTATTATTATTATTATTATTATTATTATTATTATTATTATTATTATGGTGTTTTACAGAGACGTTATACACAGAGCCATGGACCAAGGAGTGTAACCATACACAAAAACTATATAAAGGTACAAATCTCGATGTGTAGTGTGACACTCTTGTTCGAGGAGTCCAGTTCATTATGTGCCAAAATCTGGCACGTGATCTCTGCGGCATTTCGCGTCTGTAACGCTGTACTGTCCTACCGTGCATATCTATAACAAAGTGCATCACAATCGCAATCGCAATCACCATGGCATAATAGCCGGCAGCGAACACAATGTGTACATCCTGCTGATGATAACCCATAGGTGGGGGAAGCGGACAACAGACGCCATTCAGCCTACTTGGCACTGCCGAAGAAATCGGCCATGAAAAACACACTACGGTCGGCAATAACCCCAGCAAGCAAGGATACAACCATAGGAGAGATTCTACACGAGTCCCCTAGGTTGAAAGGCAAAGGTCCTTCAGTTGCACTAGTATCCGGCAGTGACCACAGGAATGTAGGCTCGTCGGAATGTCCAGGACCATCTTCAGGACGATGGCATGGCGGTGCCCCCTCTTACAGCCGTACTGAGGGGGATGCAGAGGGGAACATAGTCCGAAGGACATCGGAAGATCCTGTGAAGGCATGGAGTGTAAGAGGGGAGCCGCCGTCAAGTTCGGCTTTCATGTCAGAAGTCGTGCAAGTATTACCTGAAGATGGTGATCTCCAAAGTGTGACATCAAATCCTGCTGTATCATATTCTACACTGAGTAATGAAAGGACTGCTTCATCCAGTAAAGGTAAGGCTTAGTGCAGACGGACGCTGCGGTCCTTGCTTCAGGTAGCGGCGCTTTAGAGTGTGTGCCGTATAGTTGACTGCCTTCAGGCGATCACTACAATTAGTCTTCAATGCATTAATTCGAAACCACTTGCTCTTCGTACCTCTGGAGTTTCAATGGCCCGTGGCTCTTCGTTCAGAAAGTATTAGCCCTGGACTGGAGTTAATCACGAACTTCCGGCATTGCTTTCTCTAACATGTGCCATATTGTTTTGGAGGAATGAGTCCGTAAGACACATTTTCTTCCTTCCTTCAGGTGGTCCTGTGCGAAGCAGCGGTGTGCACATGAACGCACAAGAGAGGCGGGTTTTGCAGTACGCCACCGCATTCCTTGTTTTGGTCCTCATCGTGGCAACAGTGATCTTGTTCCGGGAAACCTCGGTTTTATGACACAATAGTTGCAATACATATTGGAAATTAGTAACCGGAGTAAACAGTCTGAACGGCGAGGGTACCAAGTAAACCAAACAAGAGAAGTCTGTACTAAACGCGTCTGGTAGCTTCACGAGAAAGCCCCACCAATGTGGATGCCAGTGGCGGATCCAAGGGAGGCGATTGCCCCCCCCCCCCAAAAAAAAAACAAAAAAACTTCAGTTTATACATTGGTTGAACATAACACAAGGAGGCAAGCGAGCTGGTGTGCAGATGTCGAAGGCAACTCGTCCTGTCTTGTTGCTGTTCCGTACTCGTCCTTCCTCAAGCTCAAGGAAATGTTGCCTTCTACTTATACATTGGATTTCCCTCTCTCCCCTCCCCCACTACGCGCTCCGACAAAGGTCCTCCCCCCCTCCTCCCATAAACTGATTGTCTGGATCCACCCCCTGGTGGAAGCGAACTTATCCACAAGCACCCGCTGGTACTTGTCAGGTGCTTCTTCAGCAGTACCTAGTCGCTCATACGACTGATGATTCGTTCTTTCACGACGCGGGACAAACATGGTGGGTCCGAGCCCAGCACACCGTATTTAACATCCCTTCCTGTATCAACCCGTATCCTGTCACCAAATCGCTGGCGGCCTCGCCGAACTGGTATTATCGAGTACCTCGTGTGTACAGAATATTGAATGCTGAAGACTTGCGCCTCCTGAAGGAACAACTGAACAGCGCGCATCATTGAAGCAGGAAATCACTTTCAAGATGTCAACGCCTCGTGTTCATTTCTGTTGAGAGAACATAGTCGGAATATCAGAGGACATCTGTCCATATTAAGAATCGTTTATTGTATTACGTATATATAAATGGTCACAGGTTATGCCAGCTCCACATAATGAGGTCTTCATCCTTGCGCGTCTTGCCGTCAAGGGTCTCCGTAGAAGCAGCGCGTTTCATGGGTGGCAGACCCGCTGCGCTTGCACCTAGAACGGCCATGGGCAAGAGAGCACAGCAGGACCACTGATCCTTCTGTAGAACTTGCACTTCGGCGAGCACCGTCCCGTTGCTGATTCCACCGAACACGTACATGCTTTCACCTGCCAACGACAACACAACGTCAGACAGTAACCACGGAGTAACGGTCAGAAATGATAACAGGGACTATTATTCCTGGGCACTTTTTGGCTGTCCCAAGTTGCGGTATGTAACCATTATTCTTTACGGAACATCACTCTGGAGTTGCTGGTGATCTAGAAGGTATATATCTCATCTCCTTTTAGATACGGTTTATATTCCCGTAGTAAGGTAAACTGACAATGAGTTAGAGTCCTTGCGTGCTATTACTGTGTTCTATGTTAATCTTATGGTGTTCTTTAGCACGCTATCTATTCGACTTGTATTCATATTCTTCAAGGCACTGTTAATCTGTGCTAAAAGCATGGACCTTCTTGCTTTTCAACATGCTACTATCGAACCTGTTAAGAACCCAGGGGAAGCTTTACCGAATACACAAACGGCGGAACCATGGCAGGGCTTGAGGAGAGATGGCAAGGCATCCCATTGGGTGTTATCTTCAGAGAGAGCGCATACGTCTGAAAGGCTTCCAGTTTGCAGCTGGTCGAGTGACGTTGACCCTCCAATTGCCACAACAGTATCTCTGAATGTCGCCAGGCTTAAATAGCTCCGGGATGAGGGCAACGGACTGGCCTGCGAAGTCCATCTGCAAGTATACGAAGCAAGGACTCCGAGTCCCACAAGACAACCTTTGCAGTTCATTCTGATGGCAAGCAAAAACGTAATTTTATATCTCTCTCTCCCGTTCAGATGCTGCGTTAATGCGACTCGATTTATAAGTGTTCAGTTGCGTTATCGCCTTCCACATATGAACTCTCTTCAAGTTGCCTACACTTTGGTGACTTCAAAATGTCAGGAACACATCCTTCTCCGTTGGCCGCAACTCTTGTAGAAGCATCTAGATGCCACTTTACTCAACAAAGAAGCACCTGTTCCAGGAATGGAAGCTTTTAGGGACGTACGCTTTGGCCCTCGGATCGTAGCAGTGCACCTGAGCCGTGCAAGCGAGGTCGTCTTCGCCTGAACCCACAATGCCACCTGCTAGCCAGATGACGGAGCGGAACATGGTCACTCCCATAGCCATAGTCGCTTGTGGCAAGGCGCTCTTCATCTTGGTCCATTTATTGCGCTTCGTCTCGTAGTATTCCATGGTTGCCGACGGCCTGCGCGTTGGTGGACACACAATAGCTAGCTCAGGTTTATACTGAACACGATACTATATAGGACTACTGCGGAAGACTGCCGCGTACTTGCGTTCCACAGTCAAGCCGCCCATGGCGTACAGCCTCCCGTCGCATTCAATGAGGCCGTGCAGGGCACGCTCGGTCTTGAGGTCCGCTATACGATTCCACTCAATACGTGGAATGCTCAACTTGTAGCATCGTCTGCTACATACGTACGGGCCATCAGAAGGTTCCGTCATACCTCCTGAAACATCACATCTCCTATAATGTTTTATACGGGCACAGAAGGGGTTTCGACCCTGATGTGCCTTGATGGCATCATGGTACCCTAGCTGCTAGTCGTCCCGACTGGTTCGCCAAATCACAAGACCTAGCTCTCACACTGGAATCGAGCCTTAGAGGCCACAAGACACAGGGTTGTTTTGGAAAGCTTGGATGGGAATTGCAACATGAGTAGTGCTTCGCTGGAATGAACACAGTATCCGTTTTTAAGATATCGAAGTCTGTGACCCCGTGCCCGTTACTTTAATTTGTCCGGTCGTTGCAGACACCTATTGAGAAAATATCTAGTGTAACGGTTGATTTACACGCTACATAGTCGCACAAGGCAATTACAGCTATGAGTTACCGAGTACTCCGTGGGAATAAAAAAATTATTCACTTGCCTACTACGAAGATATCGGATGCACACAGCACCGTTCGATGGTGGTGCAGAGGATTTGGGAGAGTGGAACATTGCTGAGAGGTATTGAACGAAGGATCGAAAGTTATCACGGAGCCACCTGAAAGAAGAAAAATCGAAGCGGACTAGTCATTAATTATTTGGATCACTTTGGGCATGCACGCAAGAACGGATGTGATCTCACTGATTCCGGTGTCCAAGTTGAGCCCTCCCATAACAAGGACACTGGGATGGTCCAACAGGGACGGGGCTTCTAGCTTCTCCAGGTACTTTGCCATATTAGATGGAATTACAAAATCTGTTTGAAGCAAACCAATACATTGGTACATGGGTGGGATACAATTAACGTGACAACGATTGCAGCGGGCCTTATGCGCAACTGTAGCCCTCTGTCGCCGTATCGCTTGATTGCAGGAACGTGTGTTAACGTACTCACTCCCGCTCTGGCTCCTGTTGAATGGATCGAGGCTTTCAAAAGAGCCAGATAGGTTTGTCGACAGGTTCGTAAACGTCGACTTGGTGTCGTACGTAAAGCTGCGTACGTGCGCTGCGGAAAAGAACAAATCGTTTCGTTTTAGTCTCAGTCGGAGTCTCAGTCAGTTAGTCTGAGCACGTGCAGATACTGACTGTGTTCATCAGCACCTAACTATGGGGAATATGCAAAGTGAAAGTTGAAAATTCCATTCCGAATTTTTCACGTATAGCTGCTGAAATACAATCAGTGCGTCTGAAGACCTATAGACATGGTGAATTTCCTGGTCTTTGCCATCAATTCTCCATGACCTCTATACCAGGATGTCAACGTAGGAACAATGTCTTGGGAACTGAACCGACCCGCCTACAGCGTCCAGCTCCGGACCTGGGATTTCCTCTCTGGAGCTTCGAAGTGAGGTACTCATGACCATGATGTATTAACAATGCAGGGACATGCTGTACTACGGTACCATACTGTCATATCGCACTTGTGATGTTAGTTGCAGCTAGAGTGCTTCCTGGTCAGCATTGTGAGCTAATGGGCGCTCGGCAAGACCTCTTGACGAGGGAATAAACGTTAACCAGCGGCCCATTTCATATCGTCTGCTTGATCTCATATCTGTCTTGGTCGTATCTGCGTCATCTACGCGAAGAAGTATTTTGCACGCATGATTCCATGATCCGGGACACACCGAAAACTGGGAGTCAATTCAGTTGAAATCATTTAGTTGATCTCTACACTTACACGCTCTTTCGAAATCGTCGCCAAACGCCCAAGGACAACGGGATGTCCCTTCTGCAAATGATCATTCCAGTTAATATCGCAGTATATATGCAAACACTAGAAACTACGAAGGAAGACCTACGCATCGTCTGGAAGCTGGTTGGGCTGCTGGTCCGTTCGGGTGAAGGCAGACGAACAGATCGCGTTGGTGGATGCGCAGAGGAGTCCATGCCGAGGAAAACTACACTCCGGGAGAAAAAAGGCAGTATCGTTACCTTTGTTCAGTAATGGAAACAGCATTTGGCCTTTTCTTGAAGCATATATACTTGCCTCTCGAGTCGAACTCTCTCTCAAAATCACACGGAAACGCTTGATGATCTGAAAGGAACAGACGACAAACTGTGTCACACAACATTGTTTCATGGGTGTTCTGAACGCAGGCTGTGTGTTGCGGACGTCTCTGGCACAGCAGGTATATGTCTGCAGCTTTGGCATACCGGCGGCGCTATCATCTTGAACCGCAGCAACTTCACCAGGAGAGCCCTGGATGCTGATGAAGAGGGTTGATCCTCGCGACGGAGACTCTGTTGCTTCAGCCTTGCGTGCTGGATCATCCCAACTCTCAACGAATGGAGGGACGCCGCCATCTTCAGCAAGCTGTTCTGGTGGCTTCGCTGCACGACGTCATAATATTCAGCAAAAAAAAGGCATCATACGGAACTGTGTACAGCGTATACCAGTGTCTTCCTTCTTAGGTGGTGGAGGCACGAGCGGTATGCCCTGGTCACCTCCGTCTTTGTCGGAATCGTGCTTCTTATCTGTTATCTCTGAAAGACATTTTTTAATGGATCAGTATAGGAAGTCTTTTACCCAGTCTTTTACTCAAGTCACAATTCTGCTCAAGTTACTCTCTCTGGAATACTTTTGGGAATATCTCGCAAATACTTTCAAAAGTAAGCAGTGCTCCTAGTAGTCCTAGTAGTAACTCCTAAGGTGGTCTCTTTCCACTTTTTTTTATTTCCAGAGACGAGAAGGTCGACAAAACTGAGTCTATTTTGGTCTATTTGCCCCCCCCCCCCCCCGAAACGTACTTGGCTCCAGGG
This sequence comes from Ornithodoros turicata, assembly GCF_037126465.1. Lineage (NCBI taxonomy): Eukaryota > Metazoa > Arthropoda > Arachnida > Ixodida > Argasidae > Ornithodoros > Ornithodoros turicata. Next base: position 53,214,678 of record NC_088207.1, on the reverse strand, counting down.
ACCCCTGATTAGGGAACGAGAAACCCAGGGATGAGCGTCTGACAATAGGGACATCCTTCCTTGCAACAAGAGCAATGTATTGTGAAACGGCGTCGCAGGGTGCGGCGTTCAACCCAAGAACCGACCTATATTAAGTTTTTTTTTTTTTTCAATGCTTTACCCTAGCTTCTTTACCCCATTGCGCAGATTGTGCAGTGGGCATTTCGTGCCAGAGCTACCCACTCCTACGTGACACAGTGGCCAAACGATACCAAACGATACTGCTTGTACGCCGAGCCCCCTTTGTTACATGGATATATCGTGGGAGGAATATCATTTCGTACCGTCCTTGATGACGACTTTAAAGAATGGTGTGAATGGTTCACGTGAAGGGCTCTGCTGTGTCTTGTTTGAATCGTCTGAGCTGTCCTCCGAGCTCTCGTCTGGAAGAGGGACAGCACATGAATTACAGTCTAATCACCTACACCACAGGTGCAAGATGTGAGAGCGTCCGCACACCACCTCCGCTAGTCTTTGTCTCCCCTCCTTCTGGCGCAGCCTTGTTCAAGGGTACAGTGGTACCACCTGGAACATAAAACGCTGCTGCCCATGATAGACGTATGACAGTATAGGTTGATGTTCTTGTCAGTCGTGATTGGCCCGAGGCATCAGCTGTTCTTAGCTCCCTGACCGGTTTTGGACTCACGACAGCCGGTTGCTAAACCTCAAATCTGGTCATCTACGAAAGAGCTGGTTGTTTCTTTCAAGGGCAAGAGGCTTCCTACCGTGTTCCTGTGCCAACTCCTTCTCTCTGCGCAAGCGGTTGAGTTCCCGACGTGCTTGCTTTCTGCGCCAGCTGCACTGGATCACCGTTGCGGCCTTGTGTCTCTTGTAGGCCGCACTGTTCTCTGGGGGATCAGGAAGGTCCTGACATGACAGGAACTACCATCAGTCGTTGGGTGATTCCACCTCAACTCCAGCGAGGTGTTCGGGATAATCCTTTTTTTTAGACAGATATACTACACGTCGAAATAATTCTACGCCACTTTCTAGGCCGACGAAGGCATACCTTGAGCTTGAGGGAACGATAACACACGAAGAAGTAGACAAGACGAGGTGTTATCGTTCGTGTGTTATCGTTCCCTCAAGCTCAAGGTATGCCTTCGTCGAACTTTCACCAGCTCGCTTGCCTGCTCACCCTTATTTCAGCCACTTTCTAGACCGTCCGCAAAGAGAAAGAGAGGGAGAAAGAGAAGAGAGCTGTTGTCGGGTGTTCACGTACCCACAGAGGTGGACCTTTCTTGTCAGCAAGCAAGTAGATCCTGGGCTGGTTCGCATACTTAGCCATGAGGTGTTCTCTCCCTTCTTCACGCAAAGACACCACGCTGTTAGAGGACAACACATCATCACCTGTACGCTTTGTAAGGCTCAGGAATATCCCGCCAGTTTTTTGTATTGAAGAGACGCCAACACATGATCAGAATGTTCGTTTACTCTCAGTTTCTTTAAACGCAGGGAGAAGACAGTTAATTGCGTCGCTGTCGCGCGCACTTCGGAACAGGATGTAAGGGCATAGCATATCAGTTCGATGGATGTGTGACGATAAACTAAAGAAACATTTTACACTTTTGTATGGTGATTGTGACACGTCCAGAAGCCAAATCGACAAATCGTCATCGGCGGCGATTCTGTGGGACAATTCACATGCCGACCATCGTAGACCACACAGTCAGCACGCGATTGACTGAGAATAGCGGCTGTTTTGTTTACCAAGCTACGGGGAACTGTGTGCTCGTCTAGACGTACCCGTAAGCAGTGAAGAGCATGAAGGCAATTGATGGGAACCGCGTCACCTGAGGAAGCACTGGTGGGTAGAAACAGTGCACGATTTCTTCTCGGGACATCAGAGAGAAGCGAATGCACTTGAACATTTGCGCCACGTGCTGTTGGCGCCGTCCATAGTCTGCGTTCAGCCACTTCAGCACAGCCAGGAACACGGCTAGTTCCCTGCACGGAAGACGAACAAGACGCGGAATTGGTCCTCTATGATTCTCAATAAAAGGACCAGTCGAAAACAGTTATGCGGGAAAACTTGGAACTGAACATCGCAGGTGTACAGTTGAGCAGCCAGGAGCAGTACTAGTGTGCCGGTCATGTGGCAAATACTGAGTGTTTCACCAAATGTGATAACAAATCGTTATTAGAAAATCTACTTGTGTGAACATTATGGGGGTCACCGCTCTTTAACTCGGACGATGACTTCTGAGCACTTTTGTCAAATTGAATTCGCGAGAAATTGAATTTTCCCAATAGAATTCCTAAATTTGTCAAACCAACCTTACGTGTTTATTTTTTATTTTATTTTTTACAGGAACAGAAAGCGCATGCCGCATATTTACCCGATTTCATTGCAAAATACATTTACTATTACAGTGGCAATAGCCGGAAAAAATGCGAAAATAGTAATTTCGAGGTGCGCAAATTGCCGGCCGCGCTCACACCATGCGAGGGGGCCCACATGCCCTTTCACTTTTCCTTCTTCAAGCTTCTGTTGATAACGGCCGCATGGTTGCAACGCAAAGCTCTTTGAAATAAGAGCGAGAAGGAAGCAGGAAAGGGCGGGTGACAGTTTTTCTTCCGCCGCATCCGCTCGGCCGACAATTTGCGTGCCTCGAAACGACGGGTTTTTTTCAGCCATCACCAGAGTACTAGGGAATGTATTTTTCTTTGCAATGGGGTAAATCCGACGCGCGTTTTTTGTTTCTGTCAAGAAAACTTCGAGCTGACTTGGCAAATTTCAGAGATAAATTTGAAAATTCAATTTCTCACGAATTAAATTTGAGAAAAGTGCTCGGAAGTAATGGGAAAATATCCCCCGAGATAAATAGCGTTGACCCCGTAATGTTCACACAAGTAGATCTTTTAATCCGATTATTTATCGGAAAACACCCCGTACTTTTATTTTATTTGTTTATTTTTTCTTATAATGTACGCTCATGCGAGTGACAAAATCCGTAATGGATTTGTTTTTTTTTTTTCGTTTTTTCTTTTGCGTGCAGCCATGGCAGAATTCGGCCTCCAGCATATTTCCATATTCCATCGCATCATGTACTTGCCTCGAAGTTCCAAGTGTGGAACAGGAGAGCACAGGAATGACCTCAGTGAAACCCAGCCGTACGAAGCGTTCGTCGGCGACCACTTCGTCGAAGCGAGCCGCCACCATCCTCAGGGCCGCTTGACGCTCTCTGCCGCCGCCCGTTTTATTCACGTTACGATACCACACGAGTAATCGCTCCAGACGAGAATCCATCCGGGAGATCTGGTAAAGCGGACATGCGCTCCTCTATACAGCTTGTTTTGATGTCAGCACACCAAACCTATCTATGTAGTCTATGTAGCCTCCTCTTGTATATGCCAGAGAACATGTGGAACACTTCTTACCCTCCTTAGCTCTTTAATGGCCTTGTGAACCCCGAGCAGAGAAGCGGCATTGTAGAGTTCCAATGCGTTCCAGGGGTCCGTGTCCAGATAGCCAGTCTGCATGAACAGCAGGAGGGTTTCGAACACCTCCGCTTTCACATCGTTCAGCTCCAGCTGCAATAGAGGAAGTATTGACACATGATATGTAATTTATTTCGGTATTGGGAACAGTTTAGGTCATGGCGGGTGTCTTACGGGGATCTTCAGTGCCTCTTGAGGCAGCTTGTGAAAGCATTTCGCAAAGTAACAGCTGTGCCGTTTCAGTAAATCCAAGTCTACCTCGAAGGTCTTGTCTGGAACGTGAATCTTCACCAGGTTCCCGGATGTACCTACATCTTTGAAATATACAATATTGATAGTTGACACGTTGACACGGTGTCTTCAGTGCATTACCCACAAGCAAAGACGAGTGGTACAAACCTACCTTTGGAATATCGGGACTGGAAGAGAGAGAAAGTCCGTTAGTGAACGCGGTCTTAGGACTTCCGTATTATCTCAGGTAAAGGGACAGAGACTAACCATAGTCCTGAATGATAAGAGGTGCGTCAAGGTACTCGAAAGTAACGACTGTCTGCACGCGCTAACAATGCGATTTCATCATTATCAACTTCTTCTTCTTCTTCCCATGGAGAATGGCCATTAGCCACAAGGGAGATTGGCCAGGGCTGTGGAAGATCTTCCTCCTCGTTCAGTGGCCGTGATCCGCAAAGGGAGATTGGCCAGGGCTAAGCTAAATGGTTACAAGCTGGTTGATCGTATGTTGATGAAGAAGGAGATGATGACGATCTACGTATACTTTTTCCTCACACGCGCGGTGGCCTTATAGTGGCCTTCCACGCAGGGAGATTGGGCTCTGTTGCAGACATCGAGTTTCGTATCAACGTCGCCAAACATCTATGCCACCCGGGGTTGCGACGTAAACTCAAGCACGTGTCCCGACTAGCCACTGGGATAATCTATATCCAGAATTCATTTCCGAAAACTTGTCGGACGTCTGTTACTCGCCTTTTCTGCAGTCAAGTACTGCATTTTCAAATACTTTCACACAAAATTATATATAAGCGCTGCCCTAAGAAGTGAGAAAAAAAAGAAAAGAAAAAACTGAAATGGAAGATATTTGAATGCTGGAAGCGGAAAAGGGCAGGTGTGAGATGACAGGGAATGCAACGCATAATCACTTTTCATACTTCTGATTTGCTTTCTCTTTTCATTCAATAAATATCCATAAGTGAGCCAGGGCACCGGGTAGCACTGGTAAGGCTAATATATCTTTTTAATTAGACAAACTTTACGTTGCCTTTTGGTAAACATTTTGCCGATTTTCGCTATACGAGTCCCCTTCGAAAGCATTTGGAAATTCACATTGAATGGACGAAACACATTACAAGTTTTGCAGCCCATATTGCTGAAGGCGTTACGGAAGTACTGAATAGTGGCCAAAACAATCCATTTGGAAGGCACACGAGCGAAGCACTAAGAGAGGGTTTTTATCGTTTCAGAGGAATTTTTTTAATTATAATTTTAATTTCTGGATTAAGTTGCTTGCTGCTTGCCCACCCCAGGGCGCACGACGCCCCCAGCCAACCAACAACGGAGTTTAAAATCTCTCTTCTGATGACGTTCGCTTCGCGCTTAAAAATTACGCGATATAAGATTTCACGTTTGCTACACGGAGGAACAGCACCATATATGAAGTCACGCGTGAGTTGACAACGACACCGTCAAGTTTGTCACCGTCACTCTCCCTGTTTGTAAACTAACGACGTCAAAGTGCTCGACAGCGCCACCAGTAGATCTCTCCCTGTTTGTGAACAAATGACCTCATAGTGTTCGACAGCGCCACCAAATTGGTAGACTTGAACTACACGCGAAGCTAGAGGGCGAACAAGGTCGTGCCCGAAAGCCACGGTCTTGGCGGGGTTATGATGGTCCCTGAAAAGGACGCGAGACGCGACCTTCGGTACTACATTTCTTTCAGCCCTCTCCTTCCGATCTGTTTCGGTTTCAGTCTGTCTACCAATGTCATGATGACGTTTCTCGGGTAGATGTCTAGTGGCGCCTCCAACGCCTATGAACCGAAATTTATTTTGACAGTCAACTAGCGCCAACGCCCACCCGCGGCCAGCGAAAATTTGAATCTATCACTCTTGTATGCCCATGTGGTAATCAACTTCGAAAGAGGTGCATTTATCGCAGTGTTATAGATATGTCTGTGACAGATACGTGTAACATAAGTGGTGCATTTACAGCGAGCACCAAGGCCGCTGGATTGCTTGTTGGCGAGAATACGTGGAAGAGTCACGAGTGGCTCGTGAAAACAGTCGCGCGCATTCGACTCCTTTTTGGGTGATCTGAACCATATCTCCCACCATGGAAAAGAGCCGCTGCAAATTCATAAACTCGCCGCAGTCATGCGTTGATGACAGTTTGCATGGGTTTGTGGCTCTCAATCCTGCCGTCCGAGTCCTGAAAAACTGTGGCGCTCTGATCCGTTATGATTACGAGAGCCTGCCTACCACTGGCAAGGTCTGCATATTGGCTGGCGGTGGTTCGGGACACGAACCTGGATTTGGAGGTAAGCATTCGTAATGTTTGGTTGATGGCTCGATAATGTGGTGGTAAGTATACCAGTAGTCGCCTAGTTTCACTCGATGTTAGTCTTCGAATTTCGAAGCGGCACATTGCATTTCACGTTACTATTTTCTATAGGTTTCGTCGGCAGCGGTTTTTTAACTGCTGCAGTATCTGGTCCGATCTACACGTCACCATCTTCTGAGCATGTCCTGTGGACGCTGCGTACGTTGGGACATAAGAACAATGGTAATTTTTTTTTCGCAAAAGCTTTTTTCGCAAAAAAGTTTTATTCCAAGTTGGGATTCTGGTGTTCGTCTGCAACTACACCGGCGATCGGCTCACGTTTGGAATTGCCGTGGAGAAAGCTCAGGCCGAGGGCATCACTTGTGACATGATACTAATCGACGATGATACGGCAATTCAACATGCACCACGGTCTACAGGAAAAAGGGGGCTGTGCGGTTCGCTCTTTATGATGAAGGTATTTGCCTTTCAAATTAGTTGTCCCCCATGAGATATTCTGCTCTTGCATAGCAAATGTGTTGTTGGAGAGAGAACGTTGTATGCATGTGCAGTGGAGGTATCCATCCTTTTGGGATTTGCCCAGGATATTAATCTAGGGAGGGAGCTATAACTCTGTAGGTGTTTGTGTGTGTGGCATCTGTATAATCTTTTTCAATATGTATCATCTTGCCTGTTACCATGCATATTCATACAAATTGTATTACGATCACAATATTTTTTTGGGGGGGGGGGGATGAGAAAATGATCGATGTGCAAGAAATGGTGTGAAGCATGCAGGTGCACTATACTTCGACATTGTGTATGCTAAGCCAGTCACGGACATCTTTAGATTTGTCGACAGAGCTTGGCTGTAGGTGTCGAGTTGCCCAGAAGTATCGTACCGTAAAAAACAGCAGTCTCTTCCTTCCAGATTGCAGGTGCAATGTCTGAAGAAGGAAAATCATTGGATGAAATTAAAAAGTACATAGAGACAATCAAGCCATTCCTGGGTATGTTGAGAATCTTATTAACCAATACGACAAACTTGTCCTACGTGCTAGCAAGAAAAAGAAATCTAAGGAGGGTTGTGGTATGGCCGCAACTTTTAATTAACCGTCCCATTTCCTCTTTTTGTGATGCAACAAATTTGTCACAATTTCATGTCTCTCGTACTAGGAACTATAAGCGTGGGCCTGACGACCTGCGCTCTGCCGGGGAAGGATATCCCGCTCTTCGTTATTCCACGGGACAAAATGGAGCTAGGAATGGGTGAGTATGATTGGGAAAATATTTCAAGGATGGGCAGCCATGCACTCTGGGCTACCCTGCTCTCGAATGTTTATATTTCTCTGGAAATGTTCGTTTAAAGGAGCATGAAGTGTTGGCTGACTTGATGTCACCTCACGCCAGGGGTAGAATGGGCGAGGTCGCCGCTGCTGCGTGCAGTCTCGTAAATTACTAATTTTACCAGGAAATTTGCACTTCCCGAAGGTAATACTATTTTGCGTAACAGTTCCTGAAGATAGTGTGTTCGTATGACACGATAAAAAAGTATATACGTGAGTGCCTTCCATGCTCCTTTAAAATATATTAGAAAGCACGTGGAAGCCTCTCATTGCACTGTGCCAAATAATTTGTACGCTTTTCAGGTGTTCATGGTGAAGCTGGGGCCAACAGGCTGCCTGTAAGCTTACTGCTTTCTTCTTTTTTTTTTTTTTTTTTTTCCGGAAATGTGATACGGAAAATTTAGAGAAACCCACTTTCTCTAGTATCTGGATGCAAGTAGTACTGCTCGTCTCATGATCGATCACTTGAGAAATGCGATCAAAACCTACTGGCCTGTCAAAAAGGGTGAGCATTCATTTTTTTCAGTCGAGCCCGATCTTCGATATAACGATAACTCTGATATTACGATGAAATATAGCTGCTTCCCGTCAGTTCGCTCATTGAAGTGCAAGTGAGCAAGACATCGGTAGAACGATTGCCTTGAAAGCTTTTGATCCCGTGTAGTGATCAGAGCTTTTTTTTTATGCACGGCCAATAAAGCGTGTGAAAATCGAGAAGCAAGATACTAGGCAATTTCAAGAGCCTCGCCTCTCTGAGCATTAAAGTGAGAATGCAGTGTGTTTATCCGTGCATAACAAGGATTAGATGCGTGCATTGCAAGGCGCTCACCTTCTTAGTCTGGTTTGCTGCACGCTACTGTGCTACGACAGCGTCTGATTCCAGGACATATTTTTGATGAGAAAAGGCGCATAGTTGGACACGCATTTGCACATGCTCAACGGATTTTGTACCGGTGCAAAACCCTGTTGCGCAGTACCGTACGTACCTTCCAAAATGTGGTAAAATGTTGCCACACAAACATACATCAACTAATTATCCGTGGATGCGGTGCATTCTAATGGTCCGATGCAGTTCCGATACTGAGAATGTTGGCGAATGCTGAATGATGATAAAGCTAGATAAAATGCTTCTGTGCTCTCGACAAATGTGCACGTTCAGCAGTGTTCTACTTTGTTTACGTGACCCCGACCGGTGATTTCGCAAAAGTTCACGCATCACAATACTCCCGACATAACTATCTGATTTCGCGTTCCCGTCGATATCGTTATGAACTGGCTGGACTGTACAACGTAATATTTATGTGTTTTCTTCTGGTTGCTTGGACAACACTGACGTCTTCGTCTCAACGCAGGCGAACGTGTCGCTCTCATGCTGAACAACATGGGTGGTCTGACGGCCTTAGAGATGAACATCATGGCAAAAGAAGTCATAGGTTACATTGGTAAGAACCTGACCTCTCGTGAGATGGCGAAAGTGTGTACTCCTACAGACGACGAATAATTAGCAATATGTAAGCGGGGAGAAGAAAGCTCTCGTAACGAGCGTGCGAACGTGTCTTTCAGAAAGGGCTGAAGTACACGTGTTGAGGGCCTACACAGGATATTACATGACTTCCTTGGAAAGTGCTGGACTCTCTGTGAGCATCCTGAGGGTGGACGACAAGATGCTACGATATTTGGGTACGTACTTTGGATGTTGTCGTAGATGCATAGCGTACGAAGTGTTGGAGTTCTAAAGCCTCTAGCCAGAAATGAAAGGAGCCCGTCGCATCTTCAACGTGCCCGCAAAAAAATTCAAAGTGCCATTGTTGCCAACTGCGCGTTCCAGCAGAGGTCCAGGGCCAGTCCTCAGTTGTTTTTGGTGAACACTTCAGATTTCCCGACCACTGCCCCTGCATGGACGGTTCCTTATTGCCCAGAAGGCTGCACCAGGTTCACACCTCCGGAGCTGGAGCCCATCGTGAAAGTAAAAGCAGACAGCGACGAAGAGACGGGACCTGGTTATGAACTTGGTCGTGGTGAGCACAGATTTTTTTTCTCTTGCTAAGTCCGAGCCTGTAGACACAGTTATTTCATTGACTGCTGTCAGGCACATTTCAGATTCTGAGCGCGGTCCGATTCGGCCTACCGATGCCTATTTCCGCATTATTGCATAACATTGGGGGATTGATCTCTAAACTGGCTATGGTTTAATTTTTAAAAACTTTGTCTACGTGTGAGCATCAGACTGGGGCATCTTGATCAGTATAGAACATGCCAGTATGTGATTGAAAGGAAGTTCCGAGGCTGAAACACACAACAGACAAACACAACACCAGCCTCAGGGTGCCTAAGAATGTGAACACTGGCTTTTTCGACGACAGCCATATTTCAGGTGTCAGTACGTGTTTCGGCTCATGGCAGTTTTGTTGGTATCTTTGGAGATGTAAGAATCAGGGCTGCTATGCCAAGCAACCAGAGAGCAGAGTACACTTCCAACTTGTGTTGCACATAACTGCGCTGTTGGTGCCAGTCAGGTTTACAGTGTGACCATTATCTGCTTGGCAGTTTTTGCTTGTATATTTACGAATGCACCTTGGTACCTCAGTTTCATGGCTTTAGTAGTAAAATCACGACTAATCCAATGATATCCTGTTGTACCCATGCTTACTACATATACATAGGGCCTGACTTTTTAGGGTTAAACCCGTATCCGCCCGATATTTACCCCCCGAACGAAATCTGTAAAATTCGGGTTTAACCCGAATCTACCTGAAAACATCCGGGTCGCGTGGCACACTCGTAAGCGTGCATTAAAATAAAGTTGATAACATTGCTAAACATTAGTTCCATGTTAAGACAAACTTTTATTAAACAAAAAAAAAATCACCCGAATACACCCTAATTCCTGACGACAGAATATGTCGTAACGGGATTTAACCCGAATACACCCGAATTTTCAAACGAAAAATATCACCCGATATTTACCCCCGAATTTGGCCAAAAATAAAACCCGAAAAAGTCAGGCCCTACATATACAGTGTTTATTTTTATTCATTACATAATTATTAAAAAACTGGCAGGGCAGAATAGATGTTCTACTGCCAGGCTGACATCCCCTCGAAGAAAGTATGCAACTACAAGATGACTGACCTAAAATTCATTAATGAACTCTTTAATTATGGGATTTTGGACAAAAGCGGGAGAACAGAACGAGAAACCATCCTAGTTGAAAGCCATTCCACGTTTTAAAAGATCCTGAAACACGCACGTGCGTGAAGATGTCCACCCCTGAATTTTGATCTTTTTGTCTTTTGTCCAAAATCTCCTAATTTGGGTTAATTAATGAATTTTAGGTCACCTTGTAGTTGCATACTTTCCCCGAGGGGATGTCAGCTAGGCCATGGAACATCTGTTTTGCTCTGCTAGTGTCTTTAAATAAAAATTCTGAAACAAATAAACATAAACACCCTGAAAGATGAAAGTCACTGATGATGTGGATTCGAGTCCTACGGCTGGCTAACCGTTTCAGTGACTTTCATCTTTCATTTCTTAGGCAAACTGAGGCTTTGTATGTGTTTGTCCCTTATATGTTGTTCCAGCCTCAGAACATCAGTTCTTTCATAAACACCCTGTATATCAGGAACTCAACTGTGTGTATTGCACTCTTCAGATGGACAGCGTATCTTCAGAGAAGCTATAGTGCGAGCTTGCGATGCAGTTCTTGCACACGAGAAAGAATTCAATAAACTTGACAGCGAGAGTGGTGATGGAGACTGCGGCACGACGCTTTCAGCTGGAGCAAGGGGTGAAACACGTTTCCTTTTTAATACCGTGAAACCCGCGTATAACGATATTGACTAATCGCGAATTCCATCGTTATACAGGTACATCGTTAAACGAGGGCTGACCTATATAGCGCGTTCCCGAAAAGTCGCGCGGCACGCCGCGTGTGCAAAAGAAACAAACAGATACTTAAAAAACGCGAAGCTGTGTGACATCGCACTGGCTTGGGAAAACAGCGATCAGAACTCGCGGGGGGAGCCAGGGAACATAGCGGGACAACTTCTGGCAACACTACCCGTCACCATTCGGCAAGTCGGCTTCACCTAACTCCTGCGTGCTTTAGGAGAAGCTCGCTTTAGAACACTGTCGCGCGACTCGCGGGTGGAAAGCACGTGCTAGGCCTTTCGAATCATCTCGCGAATTTGAGCAGCATTGGCCAAATACGGAGGCACAAAAGCGTTACCACGTATTTCGTTCACTGACAGTATTGGAAAATGAACAGTCGCTGTCTATTTTCTTGCCTCACTTTTTTATTTTGGTTTAATTCCTTTGATGTGAATTTCGGGCGATACGAAGTTTTTCCGCTACCCCGTGAGATTCGTATAATTGAGATTCTACTGCATCTTATCGCGGCGAAAATCGCCGCGATGTTACGCGCACGGGACAGCGTCAAACATCGTTATACGAGTACTCGGAACTGCGGTCTCCATTGCTATACGGGGGTCGTTTCCCCATAGAAACAATGTCTATTTTGACGGTAAGACCATCGTTTTGCGAGGGATATCGTTATACGCGATATCGCTATCCGCGGGTTTTACTGTACTATTGCCGTTGCTATACAAGACCACGTAAACATGTTATCAGTACCTTTTCGGTACTCACCAGAGTTGCGGAATTAAAATTCCGGAATCGGAATGATTCTGGAATGATGCCCCGTTTTTAGCGCACCGCAACAAAATGGGAATGGAGTTAAGTCACCAGCTGTTAAGGAATGGAATTTGAATGGAATTAGACCTGTTTGGGGCCGGAATAGAGCAATCCAGCACACAGGGTATTGAGCGGAGGCCACTCAAAGTAAGTGTCTGGCAACCATTCAACCGAAGGTCATCCATAGTGCATGACTTTAGCCCCGGAGTGGGAATGAGGATGTCCTTTTCTTGGGTGGAATGAAAATGAGCCTCGCGTCTTCATTCCGAGGAATTAAAAGGAACGGGAGTTCGACTCGCGATTACTCCTCGTAACGGAATTGGAATTGAATGGATCGGCCCATTCCGCAACACCGGTATACGCATACTGTAGGCTTTGAAATAATTTATCCTCTCGCTGCCTTTAGCAATCCTGGCTTACCTGTCAAACCGGCGCACACTCAAGTACCCCGAGCAGGTGTTCCGTCAGATGTCTCACGTTGTGGGCACTAGCATGGGAGGCACATCTGGAGCCATCTACTCACTGTTGTTCTTGGGAGCCTCCAGGCCCTTTGAAATGCTCACTGGTTTTAATGCTTGGGTATCAGCACTTGACATGGGCATGAAGCTCATCAGTAAATACAGCATGGCAAAGGTTGGCGATCGCACTATGGTACGTAGGACAGTACATACCTCTCTAGTCACGTTGAAGCAGGATAGTCCAGCTTCCTACATTTGTGTCTTTCAAGCTTGTATGTCTTTTGTCATGTGTTTCATGTGTTATTATGAATTGTATGTGCAAAGGAATGAATGTCTGTGTTTTTAGCGGCATATCAGATCAACTTTGTCAGTTTTCCACTTCACTAACCAGTATGTCAAGTCCAGGGAAGACTTTGTCTAAACTTGCTGCTGTTCTGCATTAAGGTCTGTCAGCTTAGGGGCCAAAAGTGCATAGAGAGCTAAGATTGCTTTGGGAATTTCACAATGCCTGTGTGCCATGATGGACAAGCCTATTTGGTGCAAGTGACAGGATTTCTGGAAGCACGCACACTGATGGTCTTGCTGAGTCAATCACTGCTCTGCACTGTGCCTATGACATCCAATTAACTGACACAATTAATCGATGTTTGTTCCAGCTGGATATATTGAATGCAGTCCTTACCCTGCTCCAGGACTATACCTGGTCCTCTGAACCAGAAGCACTTGCTAAACTAGAGAAACAAGCGGTAGCTGCCATGGCCAAGGCTGTAGCATCAACAGTGAACATGCATGCACAGGCTGGACGTGCTTCATACGTCAATCCGAGCCTATTGAAAAATCCCGACCCTGGAGCAAGAGCTGTCGAAGTCTGGATGTCCTGGGTCTTCAAGACACTTGTTGCAAATGCACCATGATAACCATGCTAATAAATGTGTGCAGAAAGTGTGAAGCCTGTGTTGTAACCCCTTGTTGCATTCACATATTTGTCATAGCTGGCAGAGCCTGTGCTGTCATAGACCACAGGACATTGCACCGGTGACTGCAATTTTCTGCAGGTTACAGACAGCTCATATGGCCAAGCTGCAGCACATATAGCCACCATTTCTTTGTGCCTTTCCTTGTGAATAGGTTCCAGCTTAATACAGTGTTGCAATACGCAGTACACTGCAGTAGTGGACATGGTACCACAATGCAGTGGATGCAATGCAATAAGCTGAATATGTAGTCTGCTGTAGTATGTCTAGTTGTCTGCTTCTTGTCATTTGTATGTCTGTTACTTAAACCACAGCCGTTTTCTTTCATTTTGTGTTATGGTGAACAATACCCAGGTAATAGAAGCCTAGGCACTTCCCACTGACATTGCAATATGAATCAACACATAGCTTTATCTCTCCTCGTTCCTTTCCGCAACCAAACACTTTTTCCTCTTTTTTTTTTACAGCGAACACCGCAAAGAGTAGCCTTTCATTTGCTATTCCTGTCAAAAGCTTTATTTCACTCGCTTTTAATGATAATACAAAGAAGAAAAAAAAAATCTCTCAACAAACATTGAAAAATCCTGATCATAAACAGACTGATTCTTTTACAGTGGTGCAAGTTTTACAGCGATGTTTAACACAGCTGCGATGACTTGGGATGAAGACGTGAAGTTGCGCTGAAGGGTGACTGGTGAGAAATGCAAATGATACGCACGCTTTTTACAAAAACTAAATGCAGCAGCAATGAAATGAAGGATGGGTGGGTGAGGACATTTATTCCCTCTCAGGAGTCGTAGTCGTCATCCACCTTCAGGGGATACCGAGGAAACGACTGCATGGGTGCGACCCTAGAAAGGATTAAAGAAAGTAAAGTGTACCGGTAAAAATACCGGTCTGTGTGTAACATGCATACATCGACAAGTTACCCATCAAAAAGAACTCTTTACGAGTTAAGTTACCGCGTGAAAAATGTAACTAAGTTAATAACGAAGTTCTTCAGCCTGAAATGTAACTCGCAGTTACGGAGTTGCTTAAAAAATTCAACAATTCAAACTGTTTGCATCTTACTCCCTGCGGGTGCACAATGGCAGCAGCTCTTACTTCCTGAATAGAATACTGTCGTTGATTGAATATCGCGTTTTATGGCATAAAATGCCACGAAAGAACCGGAGAGAAAGCAGGAAAATATGTGGACGTGAGTGAAAAGCGAATTAAACGTAACTCGGAAATTAGCTTAAGTTACTTTGGCAAAGTTACCCGAAAAAAGAAACGGGTTCCTCCGAGAGTTACCATGGCCCAAAAGTACCGAGTTAAGTTACGAGTTACAAAAAAAAAAAAAAAGGGAACTTAGTTACGGTAACGAGTTACCTCGAACCCTGGTAACACGTGTGTTTTAACTTGCCAGAAAACTGTCACAGGAACTGCACTGTACGTATTAACAGCCCAACACTTACACGTTTTGCTGTGGAAACGGTGAAGCGTTCATCACAGCACCATACGTCTGGTTGGATGGGATTTCGGACGTGTTCTCACTGCTCCCCTCGTCCGTCTCCTGAACAGGAACAGGTTACGTTTCAGACTCTTTTTTTTTTCCCAGCGTCCACAACTATTCGCTGCCAGATCGACTTTCTACAGGTTTTCCCGGTAATTTTAATCCAAGCGCCATCGAAATTAATCCACGTGCCATGCAAACTTTATGGGGCACGGATTAATTTAGCTGGAACTTGGATTACAATCGCCGGGAAAACCTGTAGTGTGGATAACACCAGTGATGGCCACTAACTACTTCTACAGTAGTTTAACTATAACTACTAACTACTTCGCAATGGAGTAGTTTAACTAGTAGTTCAACTACTTTTCAGGGGAGGTGGTTAAAACTATTTCTTTAACTACTGCAATGTATTTTAACTACATCTCTAACTACTTAACGTCGTCCATCAACACAAATCCCGTTCTATAGTGTTCTTGGACACCTAAATATGAATCATAAGCAGCAATAAAAGTGAAGATTTAGTACGCATGCACGGCACAATTGTTCTGCACCTCCATTCTCATCAAACAAGTAGCTCAAGTTAAAAGTCGGAAGTGCAATCCTGCCGTAAAGCTCGCGGCAAAATCTGAAGTAGTTGGCGCCTGCAGTAACCTAACTACTGTGATTAACGACTCGAAATAGTAGTTTAACTAGTAGTTGCACACTGCATTTCTGCAAGTAGTTGATAACTACATTTTAACTATAATCAGGTAGTTTAACTAGTAGTTTAACTACATGTAGTTAACTACTGGCCAACACTGTTCGATCTCGGAGCAAATAACTGAGATTGGGTCAATTGACTGGCCCCAAATGCCTGAGACTGGCCACATATACGAGACAGCCAATCGCTTCCAACCTGTGCATACTTCGTAAGTATTTTCGAAACAATACATCGGGGAAACCACAGGCATTTAAGGGGAAGGACTGCATCCCATGAGTGCAGTGGCACCTAGAGTGACGGCTCCTCAACTCACCTCCTCCAAATCGTAGTCGTCTTCATCATCGACACTGTCTGTGTCTTCCGCAGTCGAGTGACTTGGCCCCGCCGAGTTCCTACTGATCTTACGGGGTTTACGAGCTCTGCAAATGCACAGGTCTTAGGATACGGCGTTTCTTTGGCAGACTCTCAAATCTCTCTCTTTTTCCACACACTCTCTACCTCATTATCTTTGGCCTAGAGGGAGCTGCATTCCCTTCACAAACATCCTCTTCACCCTGTACATCTGGGATGGCCGACACCAGCTCGTTTAGAAACACCAGTCGCTCATCGGAAAGGATACATGCTTTCCTGTGAGAGACATCACCCCTTATAGTCATTGCCGCTCAAATGTGGATGCAAAAATATGCTTTTTGTCGACACATTACATCAACATTATAACGGACATTGTACCAAGAGTGGGTCTACACTTCTCTACCAGTAGATCTGTGCCAAGAATAGTGGTCTTGGCTTAGTTGGGAAATGACACACTGGTCTGTGTTTCACTTGCCGTCACCTACCAGGATCATGGACCACTTGATTATACCTGCCTTGTCATTACCTGCACCCCTTGTGGGAGAGTTTTGTCTGAATGGTCCACAGAGGACACTACACACCATCCCAAGAGCCTGTACAGAATTTTGATAGGATAGGATACTATGACATCGGATCGACAACCATTGTTGCCGCTAATTCAAAATTGCTAAAATGAAGGGAGTGCATATGATATTGTGGATACAATCTCTGTGTCTGTCACAGCGTTGCTTAAAAAGTGACAGGCATGTCTGGTCCCCTGTCACATCCACTGAGTATTGGAATGCCAGTCAATGTGCAACAACAACTTGCTTACAAATGTGACGTTGTGAGCGTCTTGGCATTTCTGGAACGTGTAATCTCGCTGGCTTGCAGAACGAGGGACTCCACGAAGAGTTCCAGTGCTCGAGCTGTAGCTACGTCAAGAAATGTTAACAGGAATTGCAGATTGTCCGCGCAATAAAAAGGAAGCAAGTAGCCTTTTGGAAGGAAGGATACAGATGATGACAGGTACTGGAGCTGCAACTTTGCCGACTTCTTCATCCTTCTGCATTATTTTCTTGATACGAGCCTGCAAGTATGCAGCATTACGAACAAGTGTGTGGGTTAGCACGCATGTCATGACACAGTTCGATCAAAATGCACATCTCAACAACGCAACACCGTAGCGCAGTTGTTGGAGCGCAACCTGGACGCCAAAGCTGCAAAACAGGGTTTTCTATTTCACTAAAATGACATGAAACTGCCGCCAAACGTTACATCCACTGGTTCCGATATTGCGGCTCCGTTAAAAAAAACCCGGAGAAGTTAAGTTCAGTCAATGTGGAGCG
The DNA here is from genome assembly GCF_037126465.1 of Ornithodoros turicata. NCBI lineage: Eukaryota > Metazoa > Arthropoda > Arachnida > Ixodida > Argasidae > Ornithodoros > Ornithodoros turicata. The sequence continues at coordinate 53,197,298 of NC_088207.1, read as the reverse complement.
CTTGGACGTACCGGAGGAAACCTAGCGTTATATTTCTTCTTTTTGTTTACCATACTGCGTGATGAAATTGCTCAGAAATGAATATTTATGCAACTAATCCCAATTTTAATCACTCGAGCTCCAACGCAGAGGTCGATTCGGCAGGCGAGTTCACGCGGCAGACCCGTATGCAGCTGATTCAGCCTTACCTGTCGTTTCGTAACTGTCGTCTGCTCATCAGTACACCTGGATCATAAGTGCTGCTACAGAAATTGCAACTGCATGCCATTTTCAATCATATTTTATTCACTAGATATAGAACACCACCTTAGCAACACTATCCAGTCGACATCCCATGTATTTGGCCCTGAAAAATACGTTTTATATTACACTATCCAAGAGTTTCGGCGGACAGCACGCCGGTCAGCGATTCGCTCGCTGTCCACACTTTGAGAGCAAGGTCGTCATCCAACGCGATCGGTTCCCATTTTTCTGGCTTGCAGTTTCTGTAATATTTTCCAGTATGTTGTTCATATTCCTCGTTCACTACGCAGTCTACAATTGATTGGCATCCCTGATCAGGAGTACGCACTGCAAACAAAGCGAAAGGCAGCAAAAGCACCACCAGGTACCATGGCAGCTTACGATGCCTGCCTAAATTCGTGTAAACCATCCCGGGGCTCACTGCGTAGACACGAACCCCGCTTCCTTTGAGGCGACGGCTAAGTTCCCTGGCAAATAGAACGTTCGCCAGCTTGCTGTTCACGTATGCCTTCTTCTTGTTGTACTCATGTTCTTTCATGACAAGGTCGGGTGCTTTGATGTTCCCCTTCCTGTAGAGGTGAGACGTGACCACAACGACGCGGCTCGGTTGGGAATTTTTGAGCCGTTGAAGAAGCAGATTTGTCAACAGGAAATGGCCCAGATGATTTACACCGATTTGAAGTTCGTAACCTTCTTTAGTAGTTGCGTACGGGCACTGGAAAACGCCGGCATTATTCACCAGCGCATCAATGTGCATCTCAGTCTTAAGAATGTTGTTGACGAAGGAACGAATGGACGCGAAAGAGGACAAGTCCAGGTATCGTACAACAACAGTGTCGGCTGATGTCTTATATCGAATTTCTGTGGCAGCGGCCAAGCCACCGCTGATGTCCCGACACGCTAGAATGACTTTGGCTCCACGCAGGGCAAGCTCCGCTGCAGTTGCTTTTCCCAAGCCGCTATTGGCGCCTGTGATGATGACAGTCTTTCCTATCATGGATTTCTTGCTTCGACATCTTCCCCACGTCCTTACTCGCCATCGCCGGATAACGTAACAAGTTATGATCCCAACTACGACGCAGAGTCCAACACTTTTAATTCCCATCGCCTGTGTTACCTGCACAACTGCTCCAAGCGTTGCGATCGCAGTTTCTGCTTCTGCTTGGAACATAACGCCATAGCGCCCCCATGCGCTGCGAGTATGAACAATGAGATAAAATGTAAATGGAAGTAAATTAAACGTTTTTAAAAATTGCGTAGAACTCTCTATATGATTCAGCGAATTAATAATTATATTTAAGTTTTCACACACATAATTTCAATGAACGACACACATAGGTTTCGGATTGGTTTCAAGCGGTTTGAAGTGTACAGTCGCTTCGAATTGTTTTTGTGAATTTATGATAGTCATGTGCTGTTAATGACTACGAAGCACGGTGGCACTCACTTTGGTTGCTCCCGAACTTGTTTCATTACGTTTTATTTACATACTCTGTCTTCCGCATGGCTCTCCTTCGACCGGTTTTGCTAGTTGGTATGTCAGGTTATTGTCATCGTGCGATTGACCAAACATCCCTGTTTTGCGTTGTTTGTACGGCATGGTAGCGGATATCCTCTACTATTCATGTATTGTAAGCAAGAATGCCTGTAGCAAGACACTCTAGAAGACAATACGATTCAAAGTCCAATATATGCGAACGTCTTACTTCCTTTAGGACGTCGCCGGGGCCTCCAGCTGACATCGCATCCCAGTAAGCGGTTCGAGCACAACGATAAAATGCCTCCCATAGAGTACAAGTTCGAGACGCTGGCGGTAACATCTCCAGCGAAACATGTTCTGCAAGTGGAACTCAACCGCCCGCAGAAGCTGAATGCCATGAACAGGAAGTTCTGGGAGTGAGTCATTTCCATGTCGTCGTGCGCGGGTTCACGCCTTGAGTACTCTCCCATTTTTTCCACAGAGAGCTGCCGAAGTGCTTTGACGATATCAGCAGAGACGGGAACTGTCGGGCAGTCGTTCTTTCGGGAGCTGGGAAAATGTACACTGCTGGTACTGTACACTAATACAGCACTGATTTTTCTATAGTTGCCACACAACCACCCCAAAATTTTTTTTCCTGCTGTTGGTCCCAGTAAATAAAGTCTGTGTTTCGCGTACATTTTTTGTTCTTGCACAGGTCTGGACTTTGCAGATGTTGGTGCAATGCTAATGCAAAGTTCAGGTGATCAGGAAGGTGAACCTGACACGGCACGAAAGGCTTCCAGACTTCGAGAGCTCATAACTCGTTTCCAGTATACGTTTACTTCAATTGAAAAGGTAGTGTCACACTCAAAGGTAGCCGTGACGGCACACTATATATGATCGCAGCCATCCTTAAAGCGTTTTTGTGAAAAGGCAAAGTCAAAAACGTAAAGTCTGCATTTGTTCTTCGTTACAGTGCCCCAAGCCCGTGATTGCAGCTGTTCACAATGGCTGCATCGGCGGGGGCGTGGACCTCGTGACTGCTTGCGATATTAGATACTGTACCCAAGATGCCTATTTTCAAGTGAAGGTATTGTCTCTCATGTTATTGTCGTCTGAAAAGCTTTCATGGAATCAGACTCAAACCGAGAGCCAGATACAATGTTTTCATGCTCCCAACAAAAGTGCAGGCTCGGTGACATTGTTCTTGGCACCGTGCTACTTGGCTGATGTGATCCTGCGCGTCGATTTCGTGAAAGTTAATACGCAGCAATACTCTGACATAATGTTTTGATTCCGCGTTCCTGTCGATATCGTCACAAACTGGCTCATCTGTACTGACCACATGTTATTCCTGTTTTGGCAGTCTTGTTTGCAATTTTGAACTCGCAATTGGTGATATAAGAAGGGGTAGCAAGGGTCAAAGAGTGTGAGAGCTCCCCCTGACGCTGTACAAATTTCTTTCTATATAGCATAATATTCTTCTACATACAGGGCGTTCAAAATTAAGCTGTCACGAGCGCTATGCAAACACAGAGATGACAGGAAACCGGATGATAACTTTATGCTACTTGTGTAAGAAACAGGTGCTGCTAATTATGTAGAACCTGTTTCTTACTCAAGGAACGTGAAAAATAGCACCAGTTTTCTTTTGTTCGCCTATTTATAAAGTGCTGGTGAAAGCTTAATTTTGAACACCCTGTATATATATATTCTATATATAATTCTATATTATTCTTTATTCTCCTATATTATATCTCATATATATTATCTTATATCTATATTATTCTATATTGCATCTATTATATATAGTTCTATATATAATTCTATTACTCTGTGTGTATGCGAATAATACTTTTTTTCATATGTTACTCACATCTATGGATCTATCTATGTATCTACTACCATGATTCCATTGAAGTATGCGACTGGGCATTGTGAGGCTTGTGTTGTGTTTCTACTCCTATGTATGTTTAATTGCCTCATCCACTACAACATCACATCTATATGTTTGGGACACTTCTAGGAAGTGGAGCTGGGTTTAGCTGCTGACGTGGGGACGCTGCAACGTTTGCCTAAAGTGATCGGAAATCGCAGCCTCGTCAGCGAGCTCATCTTTACAGCTCGTAAGATGGACGCTACGGAGGCCAAGCAGGTAATATACCAATCAATCAAGTTTTTACTATGTCAGTTTCAAGTTACAATGTCCAAAATTGCTTAAATATGAAGGAATCTTTCTGTGGTGATTTCTATTTTATTTTTTAATGGAGCAGTAATAACAAGGGTGCACGTGTACGATCCTGTCTTCTTCGCTATTATTTATGAAAAGGTTGGGGAGAGGTGAGGTCAGTGGTATATGATGCCCATCCCAAGGTTGAAATTCAGGCACCAATTTAAATGTAAAGCTGCGTGAATGCGAAGTTGCAATAGGTGGTTCGAAAAGAATTTTCGAACCAGACAATGAAATCAAATTTTTGAGTACCTCAAAGATCCTAAACTCGTGAGGCCTTGTACAGCTCAATCTGACAAGATCTCTTTAGAGTGGAAGTACATATTTCTTGTTCTCGAGAAGAGTGATGTGTGAGCTTTTAGTTGGTAGGATTTACCTTTCTAGGGTCCACCAAGATGTCTGCTTTGTTTCCTGTGCTGTACTGTTTCAAGCAGCGTTGTTGTAGAGTCGAGCCCGTTTTTAACGATATTGACGGGAACGCGAAATGCGATCGTTATATCAGAGTTATCGTTATATGCGAGCTTTCGCGAAATCGCCGGTCGGGATCACGTCAGCGAAGTAGGACGGTACAAGTAGAACGCCGCTGAATATGCACGTTTGTTGAGGGCGCAAAATCATTTTATGTAGCTGTAAATTGACACAGCCTTGTGTCGAAATCTTTTCCAAGGACAACGTAACTGCCGATACCACGTGAAGCTCCGCACCTTTTGAGATCGGCGTCTTCGTCCACAGCACGTCATCCTGTGCCGTAACCATTATCAATCTAACTATCGGAACTGCATTTTCCCATTAGAACGCGCCTCGTCCACGGGTAATTCGTCGACGCGTGTTTGTGTGGCGACATGCAACTGTCTAGCAACTCATATTTTGGAACGCACGATACTTTTCTTGAGGGCGAGAGAACGATGTGGAGAGGGAGCAACGAAGCAACCTCCTCTACCTCTCACGAGCCCCATAGAAGTCGCGCATCTAATCCTCTACTCCCTGCGCGGATAAATGCACTTCAGATAAAATGGTTATGCACTTATAAAATGCACTTCGTCACGGAGGCTCGAAAAATCTTGCGTTTCGAATTTCGCGCGTTTTACCGGCCGCCGGGAGGATCATGATCACTATACGCGAGCTAAGGCTTTCGCGGCGATCGTTACATCGATGTCTTGTTTCCAAGTACTTCAACGGGTGCGGTGACGGGAACCAGCAATTTAATCGTAACATCGGAGTTATCGTTATATCGAAGATCGTAATAAACGGGCTCTGCAGCCTCACAGCTTATTTGATCTAATGCAGTCTCTGTTCACACAAGTCCCTAAAAATTTGTTCCTGGTTCACAGGAAGGACTTGTGAACCGGGTGTTTCCTGACAGGAGTCAGCTGTTGGAAGCAGCCATCAAAGTGGCTCAGGAAATTGCATCCAAGAGTCCCGTTGCTGTCCAAGGAAGCAAAGTGAACCTGGTCTACTCGCGTGACCACTCGGTTGAAGAAGGGCTTCATTTCATGGTAAATTCTGTGGTGTCTTAACCTTATGTGTGTAGTTTGCTAATTGCATGATTTTATATTTTAACTGCTCTGATCTCTCGTTTTTTAAAATATGGGCCTGTGAATGTGTGTGAAATTACGCAGTCATTCCTGCTTTTGAAAACTGACGATTTTTATGCAATGACCCCCAACAGTTGGGAAGAGTCTCAAAACTTGTCTGGTGCCATTTAACCAATTTTTATTTTACAGCTTAATTTAAAAAAGTGTTAAAAAGCTTTCCATGTGTGTAGCTCTGGCAAGCAACTGGGAGCTTTGTTACATACCATTTAAGCCATTTTAGGCCATTTAAGTGAATACTTCAAGCTTGAAATATTTTAGCATCTGTAGCATCACTTTTTTTGCTTGCACCTCATGAGTATATTTACCCTGTAACGTTCCAGCGAAACTGCTACTACAACTGAAGAAATACTTGTTATAGGCTTATAGCTGCTTAATAAATGGTCATTTTTTTAGGCATGCTGGAACATGTCCATGCTGCAGTCCGAGGACCTGGTAAAGGCTGCGATGGCAGTAATGACCAAAGACAAGGAGCCTCCAGCATTCTCCAAGTTATGATTGTGTTCCAGCAAAGTTTATTGTTTGTTTGTTTTTATTTTTTTGTGCACTATTACTGACTATTTTTACATGTATAAAGAAAGCACCACAAATATTATTCCCAGTTTGCTGCACTGACCTCTCACTTTTTAAATATGTGCCTATAAATGTGTGTGAATTTATACAACCACTTCGACTTTGGAAAGCTGTCAATTTTTATAGAAGAAGCATTATAAATATCCAAAGAGGCCTTTCTTCCGGTTTGCCGTTATCATGATGACCTTGCAGAGTCTACCCACTTAGTCTGTTAGGTAGAAAGCTATGTTTCTGATTCCCTTATGTTGACACTCATGTAGTTTTTCCAATTCCTGCTCCTTTGTCGATAATAGATGAGAAGAATGTTTTCAATAAAAAAATGTGAAACATCTTTATGAAATGTAGATATCGAAAACTCGAGACAGCCATTTGCATGTTTTCCATGAGATTCTAGAATGGACAATATTAGACTTGCTTTTCACCAACTAGATAAAACTAACAAGTTTGAGTACGGGCAGCAAATTGTAGCGCACAAAAATATCTGCCTCACATTACAGCCAGGAGAAAGGTGGTTTCATTGCGCAAGTATAATAACACTTCATCACGATTTGTAGCTATGGTAGTTTAAAAGGTACGGTTCTAACAGAATATTGAAGACTGAAGCCGCACGCATGCCGCATGAGAAAATGATGTGTGCCATTTTTTGCTTTTTTTTTCTCTCTCTCTCGGTGCAAAAATAAGCTCATTGTTTTCCCCTTGATAAACCTTTGTTCCTGGCTTCACGCTTCATGTGGCGCGTGCCGCTACCGCGATGTCGTCTGCGTTTGCGCATCGAGTCGAATCGCGATTAGCCAGGGTAGCGTGACGTTTACCGGGCTTGACGAATAGGAAGGCTCGTTTCAAATGCAACCACGAGTTCCAAGTGGAGCGCAAGTGGCCGCCATTTTTGTGAGTGTGGTCGCGTGTTTCTCTGTGTTTCTGTGATACGCAAAAAGAAGTCGCCGGTGAAGTGCCACACACCCGAGAGACACTTCGTTTTTTAAGGGGTCGTCGTAGTCAAGGCGCTACAGGATGAGTGACATCGACGTCTCAAAGTTAAAAGTGGTCGAGTTGAAAGCCGAACTGCAGTCGCGAGGGTTAGATACCAAAGGAAACAAAGCGGCGCTTGTAAAACGCCTGAAAGCTGTGTTAAATACAGGAGGTGGATCGGACTCAGGTAGAGTAGAAAGTTGTATATTTTCGTTCGAAAGACTGAGTGCAATGTGTGTGACTTGATTAACGGGATATAATTGCTGTGGAAGTTGTCGCCGCATTCGTACGACGTTAAGCCTATTTTGGTGATGCCGTTCTGTTTGTCGTCTTTAGGTAGCGGTATTGCGTGCAGTGCCGAGAGACAGCGAAATTGTATGCAATCATCGCTTACTTCACTGTTCGAGTAATATGACGGCTGACCGTACTCAAGATACAAAGACGTGGCTTTTGTAGATACAAAAACATGGTAAAATGTGCGGTGGGATGAAGCCGGCATATTGAAATTTCTCTGCCCGTTGCGGCAGCTATTTATGGGCAGACCTACCTGTAGGCGTTAAAAAGCGACATTCGACGTGGCATCAAAATGCTGATAGTTTTCTCTGTTAGTTACTCTACTGATAGTATTAGTTCGTTCAGGTGGGCGGCACCGAGCCTTGATGGGGGACACCACGGTTTCATAAACTAAAAAAAAAAAAAAAGATTGCTGGATGTAACCACGCTAACAGTTAACATCACCACGCTGTGGCTTTAAGGAAGGTTTTTGAAAATGAAGTGTAAGGCAGCGTAATAGAAGGACTTTGGCTTCATTTTGCATATTGTGTGTCATGCTGGCTGGGTCCTTTGCAGGAGGAGAAGACGCCGGAGATAGTGGATGTGGAGGAGGAGACGAAGCAGATCAGTCACAGGATGAATCCCTCAACTCCACAGCTGTGGGTGAAGACAGCATCCTGCAGGACAGTGCTGGAGCAACACAGGTTGAGTTAATTAAATACTCTCAGCTATTTTCACTCCAGCACAGACTCTAGTCTGAGACCAGCCAAATGTCCTGTGTATAGCCCTTGAACACATTTCTGAAGTTTGCAAATTGCTGATTAACATATGGGTCTGATACGCATCAATGCGTAGCTAAATGCAGAAAAATGTCAAAAAACATGCCCTGTGCTGTTGTGAGAGCAAAGTATCATACTTTGCCGACTTTTTTGCCGCTGTCTGCGGTGTATCCGTTATCGTGTCGACATATCTAACAGATATGAATTCTTGGTGTGTGAATGAAATAAGGCACCGTGTCTTCCAAAGTGCAAACTTGTGTAAAAAAAAAGGCTACTCTTTCAGGAGTCCTCCTATGCGCCAGAAGACCCAACAGAGGACTCTCAGGTAAAGTATTTCGTTCGTGCCGATTCATACTGCTACACACGTACGGTGATGTTTTTATGTCTTCTTTTCCCGGCCGACAACCGTTTATACAATGGGGAAAACAAAACCCTTTCTGAGTTTCGCAAAAAAAAACCCATTACACTTCACGGCTTTGTTGGGTGGTGGGTAAAGACCTCCTTGTGCTTGCAGACTGGATCCGTTGCAGCAGAATCTGCGGACGATTCCAAAGCAGAAGAAAGCACGGAAGTCTCCAAGGAAGAGGTTAGTCGCTGGTTTCGCCGTCTGCGATTGATTAGCTGATTATTATCATTCGAGCTCTATGAACCATGCGTAATGTCCCCGTCTTCTCCAGGCCGATACTGCGGAGACAGAGCCGACTGCCGGTGATGATGATGTAAAAGTCAAGGTGAGCTACTTCTTCCTATTCAGTTTTGATGAAAACATTCTCGCATCTCACGCGGTCTTTTTAGTAAGTGATAAAACAGAAAAAAAATAGAAAGAGATCACACACGAAAGTGCGTTGACATTTCAGGCTGTGTCCTGGGTCGGTACGGTTCTTCGTTTTTTCGGGTTTTATGATTTTTCAAATTCGGGAGGGAAAAATTGGGTGCTATTTACGCACGAGACTTCGGGGAGGAATGGGGCGCTCTGATCTGTGTTTGATATATCGCCGGGGAATTTTCGGGTGAAACGAAAGGCATCTGAAACAAGGCACTACTGTGACACTGGGACGAGAAACAATCTTTATGTCTCTGCTCGGAACTGGGATAGTGAATGACCGCGGTATATTCAAACACTTGCCCGCGTTACCACAAAGGCTCGTCTTTGACTCCTGCAGGAGGGAATCGTAAAAGGAGGGCAAATAGGTTGTCACAAATAGCTCTCTTTGCTGATTCTCTTTTCCGATGGTTTGCCGAGAACGACAAATTGAAGGACCGCAAGGATTTCGGGTAGATATCGGGTTTTACCTATGTTCGGGGGGGTAACTGTAATGAAAAGAACCCCATGGATCGGTAGTTACTCCAAAGATCACCACGTCGGGCAGCTGTGACGTCCAGAACGGCTATAAATAAAGACTGCACGCGTTTGGAACATGTTCCTGGAATTCATTGTTGTGCAGATATAAGTGACGGGAGGTTCATGAGGAGTTAACCTTGCAGGACGAGCCTGCAGAACAGGACAAGGCACAGGAGCCAATGGACCAGACTGAAGCCGGAGATGCTGCAGGGAAGAAGCCCGAGGTGAATGCCGAAGTCAACGGCCAAGAGGCGACTCCTGCCGTCAAGAGAGAACCGGAAGAGGGTAAGGAGGGAGGGGAGAGGAGGACGGAGGAGGGTGCATTTCCGTCCTATAGCTCGAGCTTCCTTCTGCTGTAGGTCATGTGGCTTGTATTTATCGTTGGATCGCAGTTACACAGAGGAAACTCGGCTTGTGTGCATGAAATTGTGGAAAATGGTGCTTATTGTTAAGTACCGGGGTCCATAAAGAGTACTAATGTCGGCCCGTTACAAGGGGTAGATGCAAAAGTAACATGTGTGTACTTCGGTTAGTGAGGAAAACAAAATTCTCGAATATCTCGTTTTTGTTCATGCTGTGAGCTGTGTTCAAGTATATGCATTGAAAAGAAGCCAGCTGTCTGTACAGCTCCCAAGTGTCCCTCTCTCCCCTATTGCCCGTCGAGAGACCTGATTGGTCCTTCTTCCAAATTAGGGGGAATATTATGACGTGAAATGCACGTGGTTTCTTCTGTGGAATACACGAATAATCCCGTATATCTGCCTTGTGAGTGGACAGACTGTTGCATGGTTTCTCCAAACATTACCCTCTCCCCTGTACAGAGACAAACTGTCGGGGGGTATTCGCGAGTGCGTGTTGCGCTGACGTTGAGATATTTTCTTCTGATATGCCGGTGCTTCGACTGATAGCAACATTGTTCCCTGATGACGTGCTGTATTCATACAACCGTGCAAGTGAGACAGTAAAAGACACCGGGTGTTTTGATATTCCTGGGCCATCTGATACGGCAGAGAAATTGTACCGCCCGGGATCTGTTCATCCACAAATTGATTGACGAAGTGGTTGGATAGGGCTGATACTGTAAAAGTTTGAGACATCCCTAACGAACGCGAAGATTTTTCGCGGACTGCACTGAAACCCGTGTTCTAAACCTGTGACGCTCTCAGTGATGTCCTGTCTTTTAGCTCTGTCACCTGGATCATTTATATTGAGGTGACACAATTTGAACTGTGCCATCCATCTCTTGCCCTCAGATTCTGGTCGGCCCGCGAAGCGCAGGAGGTCCCGGAGTCCCGATGGTGATCGTAACAGGTGAGCCATCGTTGTTGATGAAACAGCTGTAGCCCTTGGAAGAGAAGGAGCGCAATCATAAAATGGAATAGAGCTAGTACATTGTCTTGGATGTTCGCTGCAAAATGTTGGAAGGTCTTGACATGTTATGCTTAGGGCCTGACTTTTTCGGGTTTTATTTTTGGCCAAATTCGGGGGGTAAATATCGGGTGATATTTTTCATTCGGAAAGTTCGGGTGCATTCGGGTGATTTTTTTTTTTTGTTTAATAAAAATTTGTCTTAACGTGGAACTAATGTTTAGCAATGTTATCAAACTTTATTTTAATGCACGCTTATGAGTGTGCCACGCGACCTGGATGTTTTCGGGTAGATTCGGGTTAAACCCGAATTTTACAGAATTTGTTCGGGGGGAGGGGGTAAATATCGGGCGGGTACGGGTTTAACCCTAAAAAGTCAGGCCCTAGTTATGCTAGCACGGTGCCACATTGTGTCGACACGTTCGTGAGGGGCACGTGGGCAGTACTGTAACGATAACCAAGCAGCTGTAATAGTCTGTTCGTTTCGGAGCAACGTGAAGTGCAATTTCATTGCTCTTTTAAGCTGCGAGTATTTCTGGACATGGAACGATGCGGCATTGCGCTCGAGTGTTGTACGTACATATTGCAGTCATCAGAATTTGTTTTTCTATCCTTGTCCAATGGAGACGGCGTTCTAGGTCCAGGTCACCACACCACAAGCATCACAGCCGCAGGAGTCACAGCCCAAAGAGGTACATTGAAAGAAATATGTGCAATATTTATTGCGCACCCTTGGAAAAAAAAAAGCAGCAATTTTAATGTTGTGACTGTTCAGTCTGCTTCTTGTTTCTTGTGGGCTTTGGGCTTGGGTTTTCTTTCTCCTGGAGGCTGTTGGAGGATTCAGACATAAACTGCACTTTGATTCATGCCAGCTAAGTTGCATGCAGGAGAGTAATTTGTTTGAGTCATGGCATGGAACGTGCTCTCTCTCTCTCTATCTATCTATCTATATATATATATATATATATATATATATATATATATATAGCTCTATGGTGCATGCAAAAGCAATTCAAGAACTCCTAGATGACATCACACATTGTACATCGAACTATGCAGCTTACTACTGCTGCAGAAGTACGATGAAATCGGAGATAGGTCACTTTATATCCAAATTAGTAAGCATTACATATTGTCATTAAGTGAGCGTAACGAAGTGCCGCCTTAATTTGTGAAAGACGTCCTTGGAATTGTTTTTTTATTATATCGTGCGAGAATGGAAAAAAATTATTCTCATTAAGGATTTTTTTTGCTTTGCCGTAACATTTCATTTTTTCGCCTACCTTCCGTGGATGTAATGTTATCCAAACCAACCAACATTCACGGCCTTGGAATATTGAGGCGCTGCCGACTCCACGTAGCGTGATTGTGGCATTGGAAGTGAGCCAAGAGATGCAGATAGCTGTTTGCCGTATGCGTGATATCTGTTTGCAAGGCTTTGTGTCTGAGTTAGAAGCACTTCCTTTTGTTGGCGCGTTATCTGCCGTGGGATGTCGGTAGTTGACGGGGTGTAGCTCTGTTTTGTGCTCTGCTTCGGATTCCGTCATGGGCACCATGGAAAGACACAAAGTGAAAGAGTGAGGAAAAGCTAAATACTATAAACATATTGCTCAATTGTATAAAGTTTTTTTTTTTTGTAGTAGCACCGTCGTAAAGTTACGTTGCTTATCTTTTAATTGTGCGAGTCTCGTGAATAGTGGTGGTGCTCTACACAAAGCACTTGTCACATACAGCTGTGACACAAGACTTGTCGGACACAAAGAAATAGAATCTGGTATGGAGGGGCCTGGGATGGTGCAGTGGTGTGCAGCAGCTGAAGGGAATGATCCTAGAGCTATGTGATGATGGCACTGGCCTTCAAACATGAAAAATTTACGCCACTATTGAATCATTATTGTCGGCTATTAGGATTCTGTTGGATAAAAACGGTGGACAAATATTTAATTCGTTGTGAAGTTTAGTTCCTCGTGGTTACAGAGAGGTGCAAAGTATATTTTGAAAAGTGCGGGGAATTGAGTCCACTTGTTAAGCATTGCAAACCTAGTAATGCATGACATGTGTAACACTGATTTTGCATTTGTGTTCTAGTGTCCTACTTTGTGTTTTGTTTTTTTACGGGGTTTTGTGATGTAGTACTCAGCAGTTCAGTTCTAAAACGTTGCAACATTCGTCTTCTGTAGGTCGCGGTCACCTCCAAAAATTGAAGAGTTCCCTGAGGACACGTTCGATGCCACTGTCATGTGTCTCGACACATGTAAGTCTTCACGTTGATTTTGTGTCGATTTACTCTCGGCGTTCACTGACGTACTAAAGCTCTGGAAATACTATACTATAAATACTATTGATGTAGAGTAATGGCCTCTGGTGTCCGCTTTTCAGTGAAAATAGTTTTCCCGCTATAAATACTTTTCTACTGTGAGCCCGAGCTCTCTGAAATATCGGCTAGTGACACACATTTCTAATGAAGGCATCCTGTTCTGCTTTTCTGTTTGGCATTGTGTCTACCTACGTGTACATAAAAAAAATTATACTACAATTTGATATCCACGATACCTGGAACTTGTTTGTTTGACAGCCGAATGTGCTTTATCTTTTTCAGACAATTCCGACTTGAACCTGCTCATCGAAAAGACCCGCTTCTCTGCGGAGCCCATGAGCCAGCACGGCTTTGGCCTCATGTGGGCTGGAGTCAGGGGTTCCTACGGCTTCCTCAAGGGAAAGGTCTGCTTTGAAGTCAAGGTAAAGCCGAAGGAAATTTTTAAATACAGTAAAACCTCGTTAATTCGGATCGCAAGGGACCGATGAAAATGTCAGAATTATTGGCATGTGGAATTATGGAACGGGCAACAAAATACGAGGAGAATTTGCCATTATCAACGTAGCTTCGTTGCGAAAAGAACTGCAAGAGTGTGGTTTGCTTTGTACCGGAGATAATCCATGGATAAGTCCGTGGATTAACGGAATTCTGCGGATAAGTCAGTGACGTTCTTTAAACCGCTCAAACCAGCCTTCCGGTGCTTTGAAGGCTTCGATGACCAATCTTGCCGCAAAGTTATCGGCTTGGGTGCAGATCAGGGGTCCACCCAGAGGTAGCTGTCTATCTGCGAGTTCGTAATTCAACGAAGAACAGCGTCTTCCAATTGTCATCCCATTGTCATCCATGTCAAAAGAGCATACAGATAGCACAAAGACTGACTGATACACGTGGTTTAAAAGCGGATTTCACTTCAAGATGGCGCCAGGCGTCATGGCGCTGATGACAATGGTGATGTGTCCACTGCACTTTGCCGTTTATTTATTTTATTATTATTATTACTGTTTTGGCATCCACTGTTTGCACTGGTACACTTCCCTCGAGCCGTGATTGTTCAAATTATCTGGTGCGCACGCAACTGCTGCCAAGTTAAGGAGCGTTCGTTCCGACGGACTTGTGCAGATGTTTGCCGGGACCTCCCAGGTCGTCCGAATTATCGGAATTTCCGAATTAACGGGGGGTCAAATTATCGAGGTCTTACTGGTAGAACGATGTAATGAATTCCCTTGGATTGTGCACACGACCGATTGATTTGCACTCCACCAGATCACCAAATTCCTCGACGTATCCCACCTGCCATCGGATGAGCCCAACCCCAATGTGGCACGTGTTGGGTGGTCCACAAATGACACCAGCATGCAACTTGGTTAGTGGCTGGAAGCATTGTGACATGCCCCGAGCATGTCACATGCGCAGTGTGCAGTGCTGCTGTAATACAAGTTCCTTTTTGACAGGCGAGGAACCCTTCTCGTACGGTTACGGTGGAACCGGCAAGATTTCAGAGAACTGCAAGTTCAAGGACTACGGAAAGCCATTTGAAAAGGGAGACGTCATTACCTGCTTTGCTGTGAGTGTCTGCCATTGTAGTCTTTTGTTCAGTAATTTGACGCAGACCAGTATCCAAAAGACATGACAAGTAACAGTAAATTATTTCGCAGTATGCACTGTAGTCTCGGCTGCAGATAGTGCGGTTGAGAGCACAGAGTTGCAGTGCAACATGTTGCAGTGGCAGGGAACTCTTGAGTACTTGTTGGAACACCTGGACTGTCACTTTAAAAAGGCGGTCCAGCTCTTTTCTTTTCTTCGATAAAACGCTGTATGCTATCAGTCATGATGTGATGTGCTCTGTGGTGACCTTTGGCCCAAGCCATAGTAATAGCGCATTTGTGTGCTTTTAGAAACAAAACAAAAAAATAAGTGCTGACCTGAATCTACTTCCCTGTCTGCTGGTGCCCACCATCTTCTCATATGACCTAGCCTCAAAAGTGCAGACTCCATTCTTCTATATTTATCTGACTCTTACACGACTCTCGTGGTTGTCTCTGAGTTTCGTGCTACTTTTGCCAAATCTGATTTTGTAGTGATGCTCATGATATGGCCCTCGTGGTGATGACATGAAAAAAAAAAAGTGCTTTGAGTTGTCCGTGTCTGGATTGACCACGTCGTTCTACAGGACTTGAGCGTGGACCCAGTGGTGCTGTCATTTGCCAAAAACGGTGAACACTTGGGCACTGCGTTTGAAGTATCCAAGGAAGCATTGGCTGGGCGCCCGCTCTTTCCACATGTGCTCTCCAAAAACTGTGCTTTTGAAATCAACTTTGGGCAGCAGGTGAGTGTGCTTATGGTTACATATACGACACCTCCTCATACTTTTTTTTTTCCCAGCCTGCTCACATTCAGTGGTTATATAGTATCATAATCAGGGTGTCTACCAACCTGGAAAACAGGGAATAGTCAGGGAATTTTGATGTGACTGGAAAAGTCAGGGAATTGTCAGGGAATTTGGCAAAAAAGCAGCTGAAGTCAGAAAATCGCAGACAAGTGCCGTGATGATGCGCGGCGAATCGCGAGTGCCGAGTTCACCAGTATGACAAGCTCTGACGCAGAAAAGTAGGGTAGCCTCACTAATACTTAATAAATGGTCTGTTTTATGTTGGATCTGATATCAAAATGTATGAGCAGGCACCAAGTTCCTTTTTGTTTTTGTCAGGGAATTCGCTTGAAATAGTCAGTGAAAACCTGGAAAAGTCAGGGAATTTGAAGGCTGCAGTTTGGTAGACACCCTGATAATTTTTTTGCCAAGGTAAGGAAAGCATTTGCTTCTGCACTATGTGAAGAAACATCGAACCTTATGCTCTGAACCAAAATTGTAATGAATGTTTGGTAGTGCTGTGCATATACATATTGTATGGAAAGTAATTTCTCAGTCTTAATAATTCTCGAATTTGGATGGAGGCGCATTTGGAGAATATTTTGCAGGACTTTAATTTCGCGGAAGAATAGCTTGGAACTCTATTCGAATTTCAAATGGAAGCTGTGTCTCTTTCACGCTGAATTGATTCGTATACTTCCAAACATGAATGCTTAAGCCCAAAAATGCTACAAGAAAGGGTGTATAACAATGCTACATGTTGCTTCACGAAAAAAATCTGCATTCCTATAGCGCAAATATATGCTGCATACGTATTTGCCTCTGTTGCAGGACTACTCACGTCAGCTACATATAACCGTTTCCTTCCCTTTTGAAATGACTGTTTGCAGAGCTTTACTATTGGTCCGTGATTCTTACAGAAATATTCAACTGTTCCGTTGCAATTTTTAGGAGAAGCCATTTTTCCCACTGCCGTCTGATTTTGAAGACTACCAGTTCGCTAGCTGTGTCCCCGTTGATGAGCGAATCCGAGGTCCCGAGCCTCCCAAGAAGAAGTCCGAGTGCGAGGTGAGTGATGTCCCGCTCCAGGAGGTAGCTGTAGTTTTGATTACCCCGTGGACACCGCTACAGATGATCATGATGTGCGGGTTGCCGGGATGCGGAAAGACCACCTGGGCCAACGAGTACAGTCAGAAGAACGCGGACAAGAAGTACAACGTCTTGGGTACCAACAACATCATCGATAAGATGAAGGTAAGGTAGCCCCCTCCTGATGTCGTCTGCATGTTAAGGGACAGTTTAGCTATATTGACCGTATTTGACCACATTTAATGAGTTTTTGGTTTTTTTTTACCTCAAAAATGGGCCCTTAAAAATGTGCGCTCTCATTATGCACGGTACCCTCACGATCATGGGCCACTCGCCCTCGGCAGTTCCGATCTACCCTTCCCAGCTCCGCAGTGATTCATCTACGGCAGTGCATCCGTGATTCAGCGTGTTCAGTGGACTCCCACTAAACGAAACTTCGTTAAACGAAACTTGGTTAAACGGAAATTAGCGGATAAACGGAACAGTAGGGTCACCTTTGGTTGGTTTCCTGTACATGCAATGATAAAAATCTTCGGATAATTGAAACAACCCGTTTTATGTACCTCGGGTAAACGTAACAAAGTGGTGGTACCGAGATGCCGCCGAACCTGGAAGATTACCGTTCACGTCTCACAACCTGGGCGGAAGTTATAGCCAGTGCAATCCAATCCATCATTGACTCTACAACGTTAGGCTTAGCTCGCGTCCACATGTCTTCATGAAGTCTGTCAAGACACAGGCATTGAAGGGTGATGTGGATGATGCCACATGATACTGACAGGTAATATCGGAAATCTGGACGCGGGAAGAGGATGCGCAGCTTACCCGGCAGAACAGGAAGATAAACCTAATTGTAGAGGATTGAGATGTGCATGAATTTTTTTTCCAAGCCCCAGGCATGCAGGTATATTTTGTAAACAAATCGAAAAATGCGAAGAGAACAGCTGTTAATCCTTTTTTTTTTCGTGCTACCTGCAGTAGTGGAAGTTGATTATCTTGAAATAAAGTTGCATTTCATGAAATCTGTGTACTTCGCTTAAATGAAACCTTAAATGGGACAATATTTCCATTCCCTCGGAGTTCCGTTTAAGGAGGAGTCCACTGTACTGAGAGAGGGTGAAAGGAAAGTGTGGCTCCCTTTCACGTGCGTTAGTGGACGCTTAGCTTCTTTGGACATGTGCGTTGGCACAACAGAAAGTGACTCGAAAATATCGCTGCAAAATTTAAAAAATGCGATACGTTCTGCATCTCGTAAGTCTGGCGTAACGTGTCGCACAGCCATCATCATCATCACATCGGCAACAGACAAAGCTGTTCTTCTGTGCGTCTTCTGTTTGAGGTCTGGAGTTAATCCAAGGGTTGATCATCGTCAGATACTCGACAATACTCGTGATAGCGACGTTGTTGCAAAACGTGTAAGCAGTGCGGTGGAGAGTTTGCTCAATGTATTGTCTGGAAAGTGTTCGATTCCGACATAATTTTGCCCAGCATTGGCAGTTTTAACTGTTCCAGTACGGGACTGCAACAATCCCGCATGCCATAATTCACGGGTTCACGCAGTAGGTTTTCTCCTGTGGGTGAAGATGTAACTTCGCGTTATATGTAGAGCCTGAAGTTTTAGGGTTTTACCCGGTTCTTCCCCGAATTTGCACCCCGAATTGAAGGTTCACCCTTTAGGGTGAAACCCGATTTTTACCCCGCAAATTCCCCTCGCTGGGATGTCTGTAGGAATGCATTAACCTACTTGTTTTGGCCGCAAATGCAGTTACGTCACCGTTTGCACCAAACCACTACGGTTAGTTTGAGTAACTGAGCCAGATTTTTTCCCCGAATTTAGCATACCGGGAGATTTTTTTTCACCCAAATTCACATGAATTTAGTGCACACCTTTATTTACCCAATTTTTACCCCCCAAATTTTGAAAAAAAAAAAAAATTCCCAAAAACTTCTGGCTCTGGCTTATGTGCGGTCAAATACGGTAATGCGGAAGGACAAGATTGCTCTTCTGGTTATTGCGAGACAAAATCATGCACAGTCAAAGATCGATTTTTCGGACCTTGAGGAACCATGGAAATCGTTGCAAGTTATGGATCAGGCGGATGTTTTTAACCAGTGATAATTTGCATTTTCACCAGAATCTTTATTACAACGTGGCTTGGAAGACTGTCTGCTTAACTACATGCAAGCCCCCTTTGGCGCACAAACGTGAGCCCATGCTTAGCGGTGAATTTCTGCTAGTGTAGCGTTGTCACTGTACACATTCGTAAGAATGCTGACAGCTGCAAGGATTACTGCAGTTGAGCAGCTGATAGGGGAGCATCAGCAAGGTTCTCGTTGTCAGCAGTGTTGTCCGATCCTCCTTCTCGTAATCCAGGTGCTCTAAACTCGATTTTGTGACCAGTTAATTTTGTGCAAAATTAGATGCATCTCTTATTAGCAGTCATTGAAAGTCACGTCAAGGTGGCTTGTCGCGGAGGACTTCAGTTAGAGCTGATTTGTCGGCGGTGTCATGGTCGATGTTTGTGCTAATGCTTTTTACTACCATGTTTTCTGTTTAAGAAAAACCAGCATGATGGAAACTGTCTGCTGTAGTAGTGTCCATGAATTCGGAAGAATATGAATTGGCTCCAGCAGTTACTCCGTTTTTCTAGTGCAACACAACGCGCGATAGAAGGCGAGAATTGATAACAGAACCTGAAGATTTTCTGTAATCTCCTGACTCATTGGACTCCTGAGTCCTGACTCGTTAGTACTGAGTCTATTTCTGGCACCGTTGTTATTGAAGACTACGTTGCCGTTACGATGCTGAGGCAGTGACCATCAACGTTCCAGTAGTCTGCCCCTAGCACATTTACTGCAGTATGTAGCCGACAGTATTTAACTACTACAGGTCATTTAGCATTAGACGTATTTAGAAATATACTGCTGGAATGTATTCGGGCTGCAGTGGTTGAGCATGTATGGGTGATTCTGCTCATGATGTGCCAAGGTGTCAGGCTAAGTGTCAGGCTATGCTTTACAGTGCAGTTCTTGGGATGCTGCTGGTCAGAAAAACAGAGCAACAAGTACATCAACTCTAGCTGTATAACATGCGGCCTGACAGTGTCAGCATATTTTTGTGTCAGAGGAATTGGGAAGGTTTTTGGGGTCCGAAAAATTGGTCACTGGCTGTCCTTCGGTTTCCTGTGTTGTCTCGAATTCCATTCCAATTCCAAGGGGAGTAGCAGTTTGAAACTTGAATGGAAGTGACATCGGATTAGACTGCTCGGAAACCAGTCATGCAAGGGCAGTCATAATACAAAATCTAGTGTCTCAAGTAGTGCTGCTTACAGATGTCTGTGTACAGAACGGCAGCGTACAATGCACTTTGTATTTGCTTCTAGTCAATTACAGTAGTCTGTTGATGTTGTATGTTGTGCAGTTTTGTAGGCTAAAGCTCATGGCTCTCTTGCATTGCATTCGTGTTACAAGCAAGAAAATGTGGGGAAATTCAGCTTTTTTGTGATGGATTAACCAATTAGTCACACGAAGCAGTTAGAATGAGGGAAGCTTTGGATATCATGATTCGCACAGTAATGGATTGTTCAACAAATGAGTAGCTGTAATTCTATTCTTGAATTGTTATGACTTCGTCGCCAAAATGGGTATGCCTTTTTGGAAAGCGATTGCAACTCATATTATGTGTGTGAGAAACACTTTTACGCCCATATATGGGTCCCCCCCCCCCCCAAAAAAAAGAAGATATGCAGCTTCTTTCGCTTACAGGAGTGACCTGCCAAATTCATTTGTTGCATCTGAAGGAGTGAGGAGCACAAAGTCTCAGCATAATGTGACTGTGCCCAGTCACAAAATGACGGGGCAGTTAGTCCAGTCTTGCGAATATGTTTCTTGAGTAATAACCCACATCATTAGCAGCACCCATGTTGCTTACGTTTTGTGCAGAGAGTTGTGTTTTTTTTCTTCTGTGACTAACCAACTGTCTGTGAAAATCGAGTAATCTGGGATTTCGTTGGGTTTGGGTCTGTTTTCTGGACTTGCCTTCATTTTTGAAGTGAGTGAATGAAATTTGCAACTTTCCACCCCCCACCACACTAGCAGAGAAGACCCGACAGTGAACGGTTAGTACAGCATATGTTTCTATTTCTACGTGCGCATCTTGCACTATGGCAAACATGCCCACATGCAACCTTACTGAAGAGGAATATGGTTCATGACTTCAAGACATGGCATAGTGAACATGCATAGTGGAACTGACATTTGTTACCGAAGGCTGCTCGGACTTAAGTGTGGCTCAACGAAGCTCACGTGGCCACGTGGATCTTTGAAGAAGTACTCTGTGCTATGTAGTGGGCAGGACTGCTTGAACTTGAACTTTTGAAGCAGAACTTGAACTTTGAACAGACAGCGTGCATGGCCTGGAACGTACCTTTGCTGAAGAACTCACGAACACGAGACAGCGATTCTTTTTTTTTTTTTTTTTTTAAGTCAAGTATGGAGCACGTCTGGGGTTGGATACTTACCAACGAACTTCATAAAAAGTGCAATCATTCGCTGCTAATGACCCGAAGGGCGGTGCTTAGAAGAGGGATGGTGGGAACATTGGAACGTGCACGTTGCCATTGCACGCGCGAAACGCTAATCTAGAACGTCCCCGACGCAGGTCATGGGCCTTCCCCGCAAGCGCAATTATGCGGGCCGCTGGGACGTCCTCATCGACAAGTCCACAAAGTGCCTGAACAAGTTGCTCGAGATGGCCTCCCAGGCACCACGCCACTACATTCTCGACCAGGTGAGGCTCACGGTACTCGGAACGGGAGTGTGGGTGTCGGGGAAGGATGTGGGGGAGGGGTTAGAGGAGGGAGTGGGAGGGTGGAAGGAAGTCAGTCAATTTAACTAACGTGGCCAGGGAAAACAAAAAAATGGTGAGTCAGTCTGGAGCATCAGCGACACTGGAAAGGTAAGTAGCCATCCTTATGCGGCGCGTATTTGATAGAGAAAAAGAGCAACGCGGTCGACACGACCGGCGACCTCTGGAGGTAGGTGGCGGAACGCTGAGACACTGGGACGTCGTGCCCTCGTACGAAGAGAGCGCCTCCGGTGAGCGAAACGAGAAATTTTTCAAACTACGGAAAAGACTGGAGATAAGGAAAGGCTTAACACCTCCCCGGCCAGCTTGTGTGTCAGGGTATTTTTGTAATGTGTGTGTTGCAGTGTGCTTTCGACAGGTAGGGACTTCCAGGTGAGTCGAGCAGCATAGGGTGAACCAGGCATGAGGTTCCGATATTGATGTTCCGTGCAATGTTTTATGCTTGGATATAGAGTGATGGCTGCTGTCCTCTGGATTGTATGGCAGCTCTTCGAAATTGAAAGTAACGGAAGTCCTATCTTGCAACACGAAGGGGGTTCAGTGGCGTAGCTTTCGCAGTTTGTGTAGAGGTCAGTTTTAATGTGTGTCAATATTAGGCTCTAATATATTGAGAAAGAATCCTGGAGACCCCCCCCGAAGTAGAGCCGGCAACTGTTCAGCGGAATAATTTGAAGATGACCTGCTAGAAGCACTGTTGGGTGCCACTTACACTAACTAATGTTAATACTTCTACTTCTAATGAAAACTGTGAAATATTACCATCTTGGATAAATAGAAGAATATAAAATCCAGTGGACCGGTAAGGAGATGTTTAGGGTAGTACCTCAGGATGAGAGCTGCCAATACCGCGAGCTGGGCTTTGTCTAGGACGAGGTCCTAAGCTTCCTTGCACGAGGCTGATTAAATGTGATGTATATGCAGAAGTATGAACAGTACCATGCCTACGAAATAGCACTTACCTGTGTGTGGTGTATTGCTGCAAGTGGAAGTCTGTCTGAAAGACACCCATTAGAGGACGGTAAGTGTTGAGGCTGCGCCGGAGGAGGTTATGATGCTGATTATGATGATACTGGGGTACCACATACATATTGTACTACTACTACTACTACTACCACACTGCCAAATAATGCTCTTTGGTGGACGTTGGTGGCCATGAGGGCAGACAGAAAGAGAGTGTATTGTTTGACACGGCTGTTCTTGTTCTCCTTCCTGCCGCTCTCTGCTCCCCCCAGACGAATGTGTACCCCTCGGCTCAGCGGCGCAAAATGCGCCCCTTTGAAGGTTTCAAGCGCAAAGCAGTGGTGATTGTGCCCACTGACGAGGAGTATCTCAAGAGATGCGCTAAACGAGAGAAAGAAGAAGGCAAGGATGTACCCGACATTGCCGTGCTGGAGATGAAAGGTGGGTCTGGCTCCTCTCCTCCTCCGCACACAAGGGAAGAGAGAGAGAGAGAGCCAAAAAAAAAAAAAGGGATACGATGAATGGTTGAATGAGCCCTGGGTGTGTGTGCGTGCGTGCTGCTGCTGCTTCCGGGTTGTAGGTCTTCGTCCAGGAACTGGTCTCTCATAGCAGTGCATTGGCTACAGTTCTTGAAGCATCCTAATTCTATGTGCCATGTCGTACAAACATTTTAGCAAATCCTTTGAACTCTTCTTTCCTGTGGGTTGTTGGATTAAGTCTGTTGGAGGCGTGCTCATTTGCTCCGCAAATTCCAGCCTTCTGGAAGTGTTGCGTTCTGAGGCTTCTGCGTAGATGTGAAGACGCTCCCGGACATGTGTCCTAGAATGCTTTGGGGAGCATGTGTGTGATGCAAGCTCTGCAGCATAGGTCATTGTGTAGGTACTTCAAAAAGATAGGTGTTGGTACACGTCTGTTGCTCGTGGATGATGTACCTGGGCACATCGCTCGAAGAGACCAGTTCCTGTGATGAAGATTATGACCCTGTTATGCCCGCTGAATTGCAGTGTTTTTTGTTTCATCACTGTGGTGGATAGCCGAGGTCTTCTCCTTCTCAAACGTCGAGTTCGGAGGAGCTCCTTACTCTGGCCATTGGTTATATCATCTGTCGTATCGTACTTTAGTTTGTTACACTAAGCATGTATTATATCTGTGGATACCTACCGGAATAACTTATCTGCGAACCTTCACGTGCAATGAGCGAAAACAATGAAAGAAATGCTTGCTATCTGAATACGCGTTATGTTAAAGGAGAGGCTCACAAACTTCTCTAGACCATGCTGCCACCTAAAAAAGGGCGCATAATGTTTGGTGCATGTTAACCTACTCTGTGTGCACCCTCTGCCCGCATGTCTCAAGTTGTGTTACTCTTATGGAAGTCTAATGACATGGCCTACAATGAAAAGGTAGTCAAACATGGTCATTGACATGCAATGCGAAATACCGAAACCAAAATCTGGTTAGAATTCAGCTGGTTCAGCTGTTCTCACTGTGCTGTCTCGTGACAAAGCCTGTAAGATGTGTGCACTTTGAAAGTAAGAGAAGGAAACACCTTGTTGCAGTGCAGACCTACTCGACAACATGTCATATGGTGCCATGGTTTTGAGCAGCACAAATTTTTAAGGTTACAAGCCCTTAGTTTGTGCATATATGTACAATTAATATCATAATTATATGTATGTAATCAGTAATGAACGGAAATCCAAAACTAGTTGAAGGATCTACTGGGGGAAATTTATTACGCTTAGCTGGAGCAGCCGACGTTTTGACTATTTTGTGTATTTTATCGACATTGAAAGGCGCATGTGCTCGATAGCAAGTGTTAGCCTTGGTGAGGAGACTATTTGACAGGTGAATTACGTTCGATGCTGCTACAAGATCTTTCTGTTCTGATGTAAGTTAGTGCACAGATTATGAATAAATATATGTAGTTTGTAGGTTGCATTTGCTCACCTCATGCAGTTCCAAGAAGTTGTGGTACGACTGAACTGAAATGAATAGACAGGTGATATGGCAGACATTGCCAGGAAGGAAAGTGTGATACTCAAGGCTGTACGGGACATGTACGGGACCCCTTTTGTCACACACGTGATGGAATGCGCAGTTTTCACTCGGGTAATGGGTCTCAGACTCGTGAAACTTATCTGTCGTGATTCAGTGATCCTTGAAGAAGCAACAGGTTCTGAAGAACAAAGTCTAATGGCTGTGCAATACGGGTGAGACATCGCAATGCGGGTGAGACATCCCAATGCGGGTGAGACATCGCAATGCGGGTGAGACATCGCAATGCGGGTGAGACATCGCAATGCGGGTGAGCCATCGCAATGCGGGTGAGCCATCGCAATACGGGTGAGCCATTGCAATACGGGTGACACATTGCAATACGGGTGAGACATTGCAATACGGGTGAGACATTGCAATACGGGTGAGACATTGCAATACGGGTGAGACATTGCAATACGGGTGAGACATTGCAATACGGGTGAGACATTGCAATACGGGTGAGACATTGCAATACGGGTGAGACATTGCAATACGGGTGAGACATTGCAATACGGGTGAGACATTGCAATACGGGTGAGACATTGCAATACGGGTGAGACATTGCAATACGGGTGAGACATTGCAATACGGGTGAGACATCGCCATACGGGTGAGACATTCGCCATACGGGTGACACATCGCAATACGGGTGACACAATAGAATACAATACGGGTGCTAACAGGGCTCATGAGGGTTACGTTCAGTAGTTAGATACCTCCCTAAGAACTGCTATAGTAAGTTGGAAAAATGAAATCACCTTTTGTACCCACTAATGCTACGCACTACCCGATCGCTTGAATTAACAAGCTCTGCCAGAGAGAACATGCTGCACATTCTTGTGCCAAGAAACACAGCATAGTCTAAGAAAGAGCTTAGGTACAGTTGCATCATGCCCACATGTGATAAGAGCTACAGGCTATCCACCTGAGATGGAAAACACTGCAAATCGGTGAGTGATGGTCTGCGTGAAGCTCTCTCTAACCGGCTCCTTTTGTTCGATTCTTCTCCCCTCCCCTCCCTTTTCACTTGGGCAGCCAACTTTACGCTGCCGGAGAAGGGCAACTTGTTTGACGAGGTAGAGTACACCGAGCTGAAGCCGGAAGAGGCCAAGGACCTCGTCAAGAAGTACAACGACGAGGGCCGCGCAGCGTGCGGCCCACCTCAGAGCCGTTCCCGGTTCTCGAACTTTGACCGCAACGATGATCGGGACCGGGATCGTGGATTTGGAGGCAGAGGATTCCGTGGAGGACCCTTTCATCGAGGTAAGGGTCATTGGGGGGTGCGAGGTTTGTGAAAACACTGCCCTCCTTTTTCTTTTTTTAGCCTTGTTTAAAAGAGATGTGTCCCAGCTCCCAATCTCCAGTTGTGTCCCAGCCGGTGTCCTCAACTCGTTGTCTTGACCGCGACCTACTACATTATGATGACCATGTCATAGGCACCCCTTCTCAGCGCCACATTTGGAAGCTAGCTCACTTACTTCACTTCAGCTTCCCTTTGTATTTTTGTACAAGCGGTGCATGTCCCATGGGAGATGCTTCTTTCTAAAGTTGATTATTATCATCATTCTATGCGTTTTCATAAGAGCTGTTGCTGTCATCTGCTACGGTAGTTGTATATCCACTTCTGCATGTTCAAAATTCAAATTTCCATTGTCCAATCATGATGCAGATCTCGCGGGTAGATGAGTAGCGGATCGTGCGGACGGGCTCCTCATAGAAGTTTCCCATTATGACATGGTCGTTATAATCTAGTAGGTCGTGGTCTTGACTGTCTTCAAACCCACAATAGGTTCTATTCCCACAAAGGAGTTACGTACCTACTACTTACGTATCTCTCTTCCTTATCGTTTTACTGGTTGCTCATATCTAATCGGAGGTGGGTATGTTTCACATTGCAGGTGGCGGTGGCTTCGATAGACGGAGGCCATTTGACCGCAGAGGAGGCCCGCCTGGTTTTAGGGGAGGACCTCCAAGAAGTAAGTGTACATGAAATATCGTATCGTGTCAGTCCACTTGAGAGTCCAATGTTGACATGGCAAGTGAGTGCATTCTGCTGCTGGTGCTGTTTTCCAGTTATGCTCTATAAAAGAATGTACCTTACAGTGTCCGATGGTGCAATTGCATTAGCTCTTTTGGGCCTATTTACCAGGAGACAGTGCTACTAAAAAAAGCATAATTCTCCTCCTTTTTCCCGCATCACTCTGCAATGTCACAAAACATATTGCAATGCACTTAATGCACTGCACTCCATGCACTTAAAGGAGCATTAAAGTGGTATCTAACATGGCCCAAAACTGCTGTCATCTTGTAAAGCAGTATGTGAAAAGCATTCCCACAAAATATTTCTGTCCAAAGTTGTTTCACCACGGTGCAATTAATTCGGAAAATCGCTGCCGCTGTGACAGGCCGGAGCGCTCCAACTGCAGACCACACCCACTCTACTGTGACGTTGGTGGTGGAGAGCCCCTCATTCGTGCGTAGGAAAAACCGTCTGCTACGAACATTGCGAGCTATTTCTTGTTCACTTCTATTCTCTATATGATTTATATCACGTTTTCTAAAAAAAAACAAAGCATATATGCAGCCTGAGAAAATAAGATTACGATCACGAGAGTAACATATCCGTGGCTTCTGTGCAATCTCAGAATTCACAGTAGCAGAAAGCAAGCGATGGCGGCGGTATTGTGGCGCCACCTGTTAGCCACTGAACCAACTGCGCGGTGAAAACGGTTGGACAGGCTGCACACTGTCGGGAAGCACGGGGTTTTCGCTGTACAAGCGCAGTTAATTTCGGGCTGCACCACTCGTTCTTCCCGTGGTGTCTGCGGTCCCAAAAAATCGTGGTTGTGTCGGGGACAGCCTTCAAACCCTCCGTTTCAGACATCACGTAGCCGGAGAACGCAATGGCGTCTCCGAAGCGGTAGCAGACGCTCCGGCCCGCGCGATGTTGCTCACCTCGATCGTGTGATCCCAGGTCCAATGAGGAGCGTCCTTACCACTCGCGTCACATAGTGACGCACGTGGTGGCGCTCATCACGTGCCTGTCGTGAAGGCGAAGGAGGGTGTTTCGCGCACGGGAGGTTCGGGGAGCTATTGCAGGCGTCCCAATTTCGCTACGGTTGCACTAATTGTGGGAAAACTGTTTTCGTCCGCCTAACATTCTGTACTGACCAAAAACAGAAACAAAGTTGTGGGCATCTCGACAGCTCCTTTAAGAGCTGTGACACATGATGTGCGTAGTCCTGTCGAAGTGGCACTGCAGGATATTCATCTCCACCTAGCAACCACTGCAACACAGAGCTGCAGAAAGGAAGCACTGCAGGTTCCAAGTTGATTAGCTCGAATTTGCCTCGCTCCTCATTACTGCAATAAATTAATGTGTAAGCGTCCAGTATTTTACGATTGGTTGCAGTGCAGTGCATGATATTGTTGTTCATAAACATTCTGTACCTCTCTGCACCAACAATTTCTTTGAAAACTTTCTCCGTTGGCAGCATAGCACCAGGCAATAAAAATGTGCTTCTTTGAGACTTGCATTGTGACATACCTTTTTGCTGTGCCCCTCTGAGATCCGAGTGATAGTACGTCGCTCTTGCTCGGCGACGAGCTCTTGCTCTTGCTCGGCATGACGGGCGAGATGGCAGCTCCCCCTACAGCGCCCAACACACTTTCTGTGTATGAATACCAAGTTGCATAACGAGGAACATGTTTGACGTGCCTTCTGCTTTTTTCTACAGGCTTTGGTGGACCACCTCCACCCAGGGGTGGCGGTCCTCCTGGGGGCTTCAGGGGCGGATTTGGGGGCAGAGGGGGACCTCCTATGCGCGGAGGACCTCCCCGTCCCGACCGTAGAGGCTGGGGCCGAGGGGGTGGTGGCAACTTTGGTGGACGAGCTCCACCCCCACCCCCGATGCAAAACCGTGGCCCACCCCCTTCTCAGATGCAGCCGCAACAGGTATGGTTGGTGACGCAGTGTATGCCCCAGTAGTGTGTTCGGTGTTTTTTTTTAAAAAAGTCATCTTTTTTTCCCCCAACAGGGATACGGAGGGTATGGCGGTTACAACCAGCAGTACTCCGGGGGTTACGGACAACGTGAGTTCTTGCTTCCTCGGTCAAAGGCTCTTGTTGTCAGTAGTAGACGGTGTTGTCCTCTGTTTTACAGAGAACTACGGACAGCCCCAACAGCAGGGCAACTATGCACCCTATTCGCAGCAGTCGCAGCCACCTGCCCAGGGCTACGGGCAACAGCAGCAAGGGTATGCTGCTCAACAGCAGCAGTACCAGCAGTACCAACAACAGTGGAGTCAGTACTACCAGAACCAGCAGCAATGGAATCAGTACTACCAGCAGCAGCAGCAGACTCAGCAATACCCGGGCAGCTACACCGCGCAGTCGTCCGCGCCTGTTCCAGCTATGCAGCCCGGCATGCGGAAGTAGTTTGGTGTCTTGAGGCGGAAGGGGGGAGGGGGCCATCACAAATCTGTTTTACTCCATCAGAAACATCCTGTCACGTTAATCGAGGAACACGCGCTGCAGATTTTGGCAATTGTCCTTTTATGTACTTACGATGTGGGGAGGCGCAGACTGTTGTCCTTTGTTTAGTGTCGACGGTGCAGAAATTGGAATGTCGTGTTTCCCCGAAGAAAGGGATGGGCCTGTATGTTTTGTCTGACGGTTGACAATTTGCAAGGTCTGCTTTTTGGTTGTTTTATTGGGTACTGGGGTGTGGTTGTGTGCATTATGTCTGAGTACTTCGAATGACGTGTCACTGCGGGGGACATCGCATCCATCACATCTGAGCTGTTACGTTTAAAAATGTAACTGCTAAGCTTAGTCTCTGTCGTTGTAACATTATGAGCACTGCGAGTGTGTCTGGACGACGCTGCGCTGCAAAATTTTGACTACTTTTGCTGCCAGTGAGGACCAAATATTCTTCCGTGCTCTTCTTGCCCGCCTCGTTGTCGCGAGCGTCTCGACTTTGTTCCTACATTATCACTGCATTTGAGTAGTTTGTGTGTGACTTCATGCACTTTGTTTTTTACACCTTTCTCGCAAAAAATGACCTGTGTAGAGTTTCGTCCATGAGCTTTGACCCCGTGCTCTGATGTCTGCACTAATTAGAACAAGACTTTGAGTAAACATTGAGAAAAGGATGTGCATTATTTTGTACATTGTAGCACACATTCATGTAGATCATTCCTTCAGATGAATTTGTATATCGCATCTATAATAAATAAGTCTGGAATATCATGCAAGTTGCGTCAATTTCCCTGTTCCAATGACGGGGGTGCACAGACTTCCTTCAGATGAATTTGTATATCGCATCTATAATAAATAAGTCTGGAATATCATGCAAGTTGCGTCAATTTCCCTGTTCCAATGACGGGGGTGCACAGACCAGACCAGACCAGACCAGACCAGAGGAGGTAAAGATGCAGGGGCACATGCACAGGGTGCAAGAAAAGCCGTTGGGGCAGGTTTCTGTGTAAGTGTTTCTGAAGCGGCTAGTAGGGGCATATAAAATGGTGAAGCAGTGCAGAATAGCAACCCCGGTGCTTGGGATTCTTCGGATTCCCGAACCACTGACTCCAGAAAGAAGTGTGTGGACCTGAAAGACAGCTGGTCAGGGGAGAGTAATGGAAACCGTATTATACCCGAAATATAACAGGTAACGGAAATAGAAACGTATATATCGCACACTTGGAATACCTGGAACGGAAATGGAGGCTAGAATATACGGTTATGATTTTGGGTAATGCAGGACCTGATTTATCGCGATTATTTACCGTATCATGTATTATCAATCAATTATCAATTATCACCGTATTATGAAATAAATTCAATGAACTGAAGAACTATCAACCTGGAGCATATAAGTAAGTACAAGTACAGAGTGACCAGCTGCTGTTGCAGCGTGAGTAACATCCTGAAAACCATTTTCATAGAAATCACGTATTTTGAATAACGTTGCCTCTAGTGTACATGCATCACTGGAGTCTTCAAAATAGACTTCAGGACGTAGAGGGATTAAGTTTCGTCAGGAAAAAGAAACGAAAATAAGGAAAACAAAAAGCGGTGCCGAAAACTGAAATGGAAACGTAACAGAAACAAAAGCTACAATGGTGGTAACCGAAACTGAAACAAACAAATGAGTGCCTCCGTTACGGACGTTACGGAGGTGGTAACAGAAACGAAAAGGATTCCGATTCCTTTCCCTGCAGCTGTTCCCGAAACTTTTTTTTTCATGGGTTTTGTAGTCTCGTGTAGTCGGGAAGGTAGCGGGCTTG
The DNA here is from genome assembly GCF_037126465.1 of Ornithodoros turicata. Classification (NCBI taxonomy): domain Eukaryota; kingdom Metazoa; phylum Arthropoda; class Arachnida; order Ixodida; family Argasidae; genus Ornithodoros; species Ornithodoros turicata. Next base: position 53,166,539 of record NC_088207.1, on the reverse strand, counting down.
TAGCGCAGGTATCGCCTTCGTGAAAAGCGACAGAACTAGCCGCCCAAGCCCAAGTGCAATCGTCACGTGAGCAGATTGAAATGTGGCGGCCCCCACGGTTGCATCTGTGATCAGTTTGTTGTACAGCTGGTTGTTACAAAGGTGTCCTACCCATTAAAGCTGCTGTGCAATATAATAACGCTTCTTGATTCCCTTAGTATTCAGTACTTATACCTTCAGCTTCTCTTTTCACGGCGGAATCGAGAGAAAAAGTAAGCTTCGGGTTGTAATATTCGATGTACCAGAGTTTATCTCTGCTTGATATTGACTGTTGCGTATGTGGCATTTTAAAGACTGATGTGCAGTGGGTGCGGTACGAGTTCGGTGTGCTTCACCTGTGCAGAACAACCAATAGGGATTGCACGTAATTTTTCTGAGAATGTCGATTATGTAATTAAAGGTTCTATTTTTCCCCAGCTCATCGAAATGTCGGCGAATAAAGTTATTCTGGTCACCGGTGGAACGGGTCTAGTTGGCAAAGCTGTAGAGAAAGTGACAAGTGAAGATAAACGACCGGATGAAACGTGGATCTTCGTATCTTCGAAGGATGCAGACCTGACGTACGGCGAAATTGTGTTTGCTTCCAAGACAATTTTCGTAGTATTTGGTGCGTTTGCGTGCAGCAGCAGCGATCACAAAACCATCGGGACACCTTTCCATAGTCAGAGAAACGTTATTTGATTAAAAGTAGCGCTGGGATCTATAAGTTAAGGTTTCTATGCTATCGGGATAACCTACAGGTGGATGCAGAAGTGCATTATCTTCATCTGTTAAAGTAATGGTCTTGAGAACGGTAAAACAGAACCATTTTCTTGGGGGCATACGCAGAAATGCTCTGCAGCAACGTTACATAAATTTGAGCACGTCTGCTGCTCAGACATGAAAGACATGTAACGGATCTGCTCTGAAAGCACAAACTTCTGGTGAGAATTGAGCTTGAGCAGATGATGACTGAGATGCACTTTTTTTATACAGGGTGGCTAATATGTACTTTTTGTTTGTTTTTGTAAACAGCAACAGAGAGCAGACAGAGGCACTTTTTGCAAAGCACAAGCCCACTCACGTCATCCATTTGGCAGCTATGGTTGGGGGTCTCTTCAAGAACCTCAAGTATAACCTCGATTTTCTGGTATGTGTTCCTCGAAATAGTGCATTAAAATACTAGGCACATGCAAATAATTGTTTTAGAACTGAAGCGGATAGATGCATAACTGAAGTGAGTATGAAGCAAATAGATACATAACCGAAGCAAATACGAAGCAAGTACCTGTATAACTGGATTGGATACACACGTAGAACATGTACGGATATAAACATGCGTACAGCATGTGTACGCGATGTACTCAAACAGATCAGAATATGAAGTAGTGCTCACTGTAGTAGTAGTGTTAACTAAAATTTCATCTGTTCTGACTCACCTGCTTGCAAGGCCATCATCACAGTGCAGGGTCCAATATCACCAGAGTTGAATACGTTGGGATTTAACGTAGTTTTTCATCTGCTGCAGCGAAACAACATCATGATCAATGATAATGTGCTGCACACCAGCTACCAAACTGGGGTGAAGAAAGTGGTCTCTTGCCTCTCAACCTGCATCTTTCCCGACAAGACAGAATATCCCATTGACGAGACCATGGTGAGCTATTGTTGGACCCTTCGTATATATACCGTGCCATTCATAACACATTATCTGCATAAAGCCCTACACTCAGATTTGTTCCTGGCGCAGGTGCACAATGGGCCCCCCCACGATTCAAACTTTGGGTACTCGTATGCCAAGCGGCTGATCGACATCCAGAACAAGGCTTACCACGCTCAACACGGTTGCCGTTTCACCGCCGTGGTTCCAACTAATGTATTTGGACCGCATGACAACTTCAACCTCGAAGAAGGCCATGTTCTAGCTGGGCTCATCAGCAAAACATACAAAGCCAAAGGTGCTGCCAGGTGGTGTCGTAGAGGGTGGCGCTCGCTTCCTTGTGTCGCATGTTTATGGTGTAACAACATTTACAATATTTGTGGTAGTTAGGTGGTGTGAGACGTCTCCCTCTTGTGGAGTGCTTGTTATGATGTCAAACATGAACTGCAGCGTCGCCTGTGGTGTATTCATACGATAGCTGCCTCAAGGGTACTTGTCTTCATTAGTTTACGGGACATACGGGACACATATACACAATTTAATTCCTGATTGGTTGCATTACATTTCTATCTAAAGGGGCAGAACCGATGACACACTTATTAATGCCAGTTCTGGGCTTAATACTTTTGTGCCATTCGACATGGCAACAGAGGACTTTCTGATGTAATGAAATATAATGTAAACATAAAGTAATAGCCTGACGCAGGTAAAAAGTTTGTGACTACTTGAGGTTAGTAGTTGTAGCTTGTCTTCTGAGAAAGTTGCTGTTGTATAATTCGACACCTCTTGTACTATACTGTACAAAGCAAATTTATTGATAATGGGATACAGTCCTTATTTATGTTATTTATTTTTGTCTACTTTAGAGTATGGGACATCACTGTCTGTGTGGGGCACCGGAAGCCCCCGACGGCAGTTCATTTATTCCCTTGACCTGGCTCGTCTCATCATCTGGGTGCTGAGGGAGTACGACGAGATTGACCCTATCATTTTATCAGGTGAGCTCATCCATAACATGAAGTAACAAAGACTGGAGATGCAACATCCAGTTGAAACAGACGAAAACGAGTGATAACAGAATGCCAATTTTTGAGAGAAAGGGGGAGAGAGAGAGAAAAAGGCAGTTCCTGTCCTCATGTAACAGATGAAAGTCTCGTGTACTTTTGTGCTGAGCTCTTGCACGGAAAGCTGCAGGAAACTGTGCTGATGTTCCGAGGTGAACCTTGTGAGTTACATGAATAATGTTTGGCTCGGCAACACACGCGAAAATAAGTTGCGCGGATTACTAAGGGCGTATCGTTGGGCACAAGCCACAGGCGGATCCTCAGTTCTGTTGGCGTGGTTGAACAGACAACGGCCGAGAGAATGGGTCTGTTCCTTGTGCAGTTATGTTTCCAGCATGCGTGACCGTGTGACCACCAGATGATGCTGCGAGGTGGTGCAAAAAGTTTCTTCTTGCTCTTAGTTGACGAAGACGATGAGATCAGCATAAAAGACGCGGCATGCCTAGTGACAGATGCGTTCGACTTCAAAGGTGACGTGATCGTATCCTTTTGATTAAGAAGAAACATGTTTGAAATTTGCGTGATGTAAATCAATATTCAGTGCAGCAATGTAGAAGGATGATGATGCCGATTTCACTGTAGAGTGGAGTCTTGAGAATGAGTAGACAGCAGTAGGGGGATCCAGTAAAATATTTCATCCATCAAAGCTTCAAGTACACCCATAGTTTGACAAATCCACAGTCCATCTTTGGAAGCCCACTGGTTCGAATGCAATGCAGTAGCTGTTGCCAGCTGAATCCTGCTCTGTGTTTGACATTACAATATTAGTTTTGTTTTATATGAATTTTTTTCTATTGTATTTTTTGTTGTTGTTGTTGTTTTTGTCCTTAGCATTTCTCAGTATGACACATCAAAGTCTGATGGTCAGTACAAGAAAACAGCGAGCAATAAGAAGTTGCGCTCATACCTGCCTGACTTCAAGTTCACACCCATTGCAAAAGGTATTGTGTTGTTAACACCTGCATGCTGTGTAGTCATTGTTTTTTTTTTTTGTTTTTTTTTTTTTATTTGACGGTAAATGGCAAGTAATCCCTGCATATACTGCACATTTTGAGCATGTGAGCAATAGAAAAACATACGTAGTTCGTGACTGTTGTGTCATGAATGCCCTTTGATGCTGTCAGCTGTTGAAATAAAGAGGAAAGGAAACTGCATCTGCTATTTTCTCATTACAGTGCTTTCTATTCTTTTTCAGCAATTGAAGAGACTGTTGACTGGTATGTTGCAAATTACAAGACTGCTCGAAAATGAAGGTCCAAGGAACTTAGCTCTGTTGGGTGTGGACGCTCTAAAGTGCAATTTTGTATTTTTTTTGTTAATAAATGGGTATGGTGATTTGAATAGTACTTCCTCAGTTCAGTTTTGCTCCAATCTACTTCATAGAGTAATTTGAGATTATGCAAATGTACGTCACGCACATTACAAATTTACAAATTACGCACGAGGTGGCCTTTCGGTTCCGAGAAATGGGAGAGAGAGAGGACTCCTTAGAACAACCAGTTCATTTCCTCGTATTGCTTCTCTCCATTGTAAATAGTAGGGTGAATAAAAAAAATACCTATGTATGGTTAGAAGCATACCTGTAAAAAGTTACTTTTTCAGGAGCCATTGAATAGTTACTCTGAAAAGTAACTGAGTTATTCCAGTGACATTTATTTCAATAGATAATTTTGATGTAAATTGGAAAATTGCAAAAATGATGCACAATTTTTAAATTAGTATAAAAACAAAACAAATTGCATGTAAATTCCAAGTTTTCCAAAGCACATTACAAATTACTTGCAAAAGTAATCCTGGAAAGAAGTAATTGGTGGTAATCCAATTAATCATGGTCATTGGATTACTCGTAATTCTAGTTACTTGCAAACTGTTGCCACCTCATGAGTAAGCAATTTTCCAACATCAGGCCATAGGCATTACAAAGCCTATATTTTTACTGTATCATTTCGTTTTGTATACCCTTGGATTGTAGTTACTCTGTAGCAGTAGCTTGTACTTTCAAACACCGGTAATGAATTTTTTTTCATGCTTGTCTCAGAGAGGAGCCAAAATATCGCTCCACACATGGAAATGCAGTAACCTCACGGTGGAAAGCGACAGACAGTGCAGTGTTGGCTTCCTGACATACACTCTTTGCTAGGTAAAGGTGTTCACTGTGGACATTCTTGAATACCGTTCTAAAACGTGACTTCAATCTCGTTTCTTTTCTGCCTGCAGTCTAGGACCACGAGAAAATGCGGAGGAAGGCATAACAGAAAATTCTTTATTGTATTAGCAAATGACAAAAATGATGGAGGATGCCTCGCAGAGAAGGCAAACACTTGTGGCTCCCCCCCCCCACACCAATGGAACCAAGCAGGCAACACTAGTTTGATGAACCAAGAAGGTCAGCGAATGGCTATTAACCCAGACTCCAAAAGTCGCTGGATCTTGTTTGCAATGTCTGGGTTCTTCAAGTGCCTGTGTGGGGGGCAAAACACAGTCACATTTTAATCAGTCACAGCAGACAAACAAATTGATTGTCACTGACAAGTATTGGAATCATCAATTGCTCCCTTGACAACAACAAACTGGTTAACAGAACTCCCGACTAGTACTGGGGAAGGCAGCTCTAAGGTGTTCTTCCATACCAGCAACTCGAGCTGCTAGTGAACAGCTGTTTTCAGTTTGTAGCAACACAGTCACAAGTCACTGCGCTGCCTGCAGAACATGTTGAACAATTGGTGTATTTGCAACCCATTAAGCAGTAATTGTTCATAAGGAATTTCAGTGTACTTTTTTTTCTTTCATTCAAAACAAAACATTTGTGCTTTATGTCAGGTGGATTATTAAATCTGTATTGATAAAACAAGGCTCTACCAGAAACAAAGCTAGGACCAGGGCATGCTTTAACCAGCATCAACCACTTACTCTTGCAGTGCTTTGGGATCGTTCTGCATCTGTTCCAGGATCAAACGCATGGCAGGATCTCCGAGGATTTTCTGGATCTCTGGATCTGCCATCGCACGTTTTCGCACTTCCTCTGGGTCCGCATTTGACGCCAAGGTGCACCTCCTGTAACCATCTAGAGCTTCCTAAAAAAAGTGAGAAGCCATTCAGAATTCACTCCTTTTTTTTACCACAAAATTTAAAAAAACAGTCTAGGCACTAACCACAGCTAAATAAACACTTACACATGCTTTCTTTTTACACTTAGGGTCACTGCGCAAAATATTGTCAGTGCTCTTGCAGCCATAGTGCCACCGTCGGTGACTTTATGTTTCTGCTCTACCAAGCAACCAAACCAGCTGTTTGAAGCGAAACTTGCTGATTACACTGCGCAACATTTCCAAAACAGTCACCTACATCTCGGTTGCAAACCCTTGCGATGTCCCCCAAAGCGTGGTAAACTCTCGTGGATTTCAGTTAGGGAACATCAGACTTTACGTCTAACCCTCACGTTACCCTGCTGTGTTACCCTCAAGACATCAGACTTTACGTGCAAGAGGAAAACAAAAAAACAAACCTGGTTGTTGGGGTCAATCTCTAACGCTTTCTGGAATGCATTGACAGCCTTGGAGTGCTCCTTCATTGCCATGAGTGCCATGCCTTTTCTTACATGTCCTTTCACTGAAAGGAACAGAGCAAAGCTTATCAGATGCACGTCTTTGTGTACATGTGCAAATGTGCTAGTTCCAGGTGAACATAAACACCAGTAAAAATGGTCCCTTGTTAAAAAAATAGCCATCCTTGCAAGAAGTGTGTCGTGTGCAGATGCCAAATACTACGTTTGTTCCAAAATAAGTGCCGACAATTTTCAGAATTGTGCTCCATAAGAAAACCAATGGACTTCAAACCTGTCATCAACAGTAGACTGAATGAATGTGGACACCACTGTGGTGTACATTATCCATGTAGTGTACATTGCAAGACTGACAGTGATCTATAAAATGTAAGCGATCACTCATAATTGGAATGGTGGTGTCGTGCCACGGTGGACCCTTATGATTTCCAGCGATTACTACTACTAGTGATTCTCAACTAATGCTGTTCTAGACCTCATCAGCACGACATAGAAAGCCTGCTAGCGCACCATTCATACACACTTATTTAAAAATGCCAAAGGTGCGCGAACATCTAGCTTGCGGAACCCTGGAGGTTCGAGAACAACGGACTGGACACAGACCTCACTGGGACCCTCAAAAGAAGTCGTGTCAGTCCAACACCTTCTTTTAACTACTGTCATTCATGCACGTAGGGAACCCCATAGAAAGAGGCACTCACAAAACTCCGGGTCAAGGCGGATGCACTCCTCACAGTCCTTCAGCGCCAGCTGAAATTCTGCCAGTTTCTGATAGCAAGCGGCGCGGTTGCTGTACAGACGGGCATCTTCTGGGTTGCGCTTGATGGCCTCAGTATAGTGCTTCACAGCAGATGGATAATCGCCTATAAATAAGAACATGTACAATCACCACAGCTTTCAGAGCACCCTCAAACACGTGAGAAAGATTTTTTACCTTTCTGGAACAGTTCGTTTCCTTTGTTCTTCTGCTCCAGTGAGAGCTCAGGGTTGATGTAAGCTTTCCTCTCTTGCTCTTTAATAACTCTTTCAACCTAGGACGCGTGAAAGGTGCAAAGTTACCGCACGCTCCGAAACAGCACGTCGTCGTCCCTCACCTCTGACAACTTGGCCAGTGTGTCGGGAATCCTGTGCTCCGTGAGGGACTTTTGGTAGTAGGTTTTGGCATTGGGGTAGTCTCCTAACCTCACGTAGGCATTCGCCATACGTGCGTATGCCCTGAAAATGGACACATCCCTCATTAAACCAGAGCACAACTAAACTGTACAGCACAGTGTTTGCAGACAACTAGGTCAACTATCTGTTTTATCTTGAATACTAACAAAACTACTGATTGAATAATATGAATGATGAATAATAACAGAACTACAGGATTAATATACGTAGATACATGGAGGGCATGGCATCCGGTCTCCATCAAAGTGCTTTCCAAAAGGGTATAATTTAGAGTTAAAACTGAAGAATAGGTGTCGGAAAGTATTCGTTGGTATTCCTTTTATTTATTTTTGTGTAAGGCGATTTTCCAACAAACTGGTGTCTGCAACTGAGGGGATCAGAAGGCCACAGAAGCGCTATAATCAACACAACATTTTTCAACATACATTTGATACAGCTGATATATTTGTAACAAGTCAATCACACTGAATTTGCGAAATGCATTTAGACAAAAAAAGAGCTCAAGACATGCAGACACCAGTTGTTGAGACGGAATGATACAGTGAATGTGAAGACAATGGTCAGATCAGCAACGGAGTTCACTTAGAGCATGACCAGCAGAATGCTGTATACATAGTTTATTTCTCTGGTCTCTCAAATGCAGGGAGAGAGGTAAGCTGTGCTTAAACAGGACACGTTTCAAAGTGCAAAGCTACTACCTACTTGGGGACAGTATAGCACAAGTCAAAACTAGGGCATTGCTGAGTATAACAATGGAGGAACCGTACTTGGCAATAAGTTTGAAGTCGGCCCGATTCTCTCTGCCAGTCTCCACAGCCTTCTCACACTCTTCGATGCACTTCTGGTATTCTTTCTGCTCAAAGTAGGCAGCTGGAATGACACAGAAAATTTAAGCCCCGTATTGTGTGAAAACGTACTGGCATTTCAATAGTATCTCATTCACAGGTGCACCTTCAATGACTAGCACACACACCCATGTTGGGCAACTTACCAGCCTTGTTTGTACGGAAAGATATATCTGTGGGATCCAGCTGGATGGCCTTATCGTAGTGGTTGTGAGCATTCTCGAAATCCTTGTTCTTGTAGGCAGCGTTGCCTGCTTCCTTTTCAACCACTGCCTGTGTTGTAAAAAAAAGAAGAAGAAAAAAATAGGAGAAACAGCTAAATAAAATATTTACAAAAACAGGCGGAGAACGATCTGGGACGGGCTTGGTCGTTCGTTTTGTCTCACATACATTCTCAAGTAGTACTACGGAATGTACACGAACATTCAGTATATTTAGTTACGTCCCACAGTGATTACACCTCGATGAGCTCTCACAGTGCTTCAGAATTCACTGAGAACGCTTTCTTTCTGACAATAAGCAAACAAAAACAGAAAAGGGAAAGCACCATGCAGCCATGCCTCCTTCTTAGCACGCCGCTTCAAACCGGCATACAATGAAATTCGCTGAAGACCTAAATATGCCCGAGAACAATCACGGCGGCACCAAACGACTGGCAATCCTGATAATCTTACAGCACGTAACGTATATTTTTTTCTTTTTTGTAATCGAAAAAAATAAGCCTAATGATTTTCATAAAAAAAAAAAGAAATCACATAACGCGGGTTGGTAACACAAACGCTTGGCGCAGGTTAAACGCCTTCGGACGAATGCAGAATTCGCTGAAATACACATAAGGGCGGAAACCCAACGTGACAGTAGCATTAGGAAGTGTGTGTGGCTCTGTAAATGTGACACCACCCTGAGCACCCTAAACAACGCCGGTACCGAAAATGATCTCGCGTTCACGGCTGTGCTCTAAGGAATCGACGTCCTTATTTTGAGACTTTACGTGACGTTGTATTCTGAACAAATGTACAAAATCCTTACCTGCTCACGGCTATCTCCCGCCATACCCGTTGATGTGTGCTGCAAAAATGTGGAACTCTCTCGAACCTCACAGACGATGTAAGGAAAACGCGACTGGAGGAGAGCGCGTAATGGTGAGAGAACGGTCAACCTTCTCGTGAGCGCGGCGGCGAGGCGTACATAACGTAGAAGCCATTTGTTGGACAACATGGGTTTTTGACGTTGGCAACATGTGGTTTCGGTATGGGGGTTTCGGTCACTTCGAGACGGTGGAGGCGGTCGTCTCGGTCGTCTGACCGTCAGGTACACATTTCTCGTGTCGTCCGGTCTGTTTTTATGTGTGTGCGTGTTCTCCTTGACGATCAAGGAAATGATGCCTCCACATTTCCTGTTGGCGCTCTGTTTGAAAATTGGCGATAAAGATTGTTGCTAGCTTTTATCTCTAATTCCGGTTGAAATCAAATATGGTACATCACGAGACAATAGACATTGGAGCGACAAGAAGTAGAGGAAGCTACTGAGTGCACGTGTCGCATGTTTTTTTTTTTTTTTTCGAAATGCATTGTGTGGTCGATCCCGGCCGAGGACGATGCTTCCAGCACCGCGTTCGGAGATTTCTGGCGCACGTCAAGAGAACCCCAGGTGGTTGAAATTATCCGCAGTCCCTGCGGCACGTGGAACATGTCGCCACACTGGGCAGACAAACCTTACGTCGTCTCACAGGGTCACGGTCATATACCACAGGGGGTCAAGTACCATCAAGGTACCATTATTATTGTGGGGTCGACAGAGCAAAGTCTCATGGAGAAGAGACAAGGTGCAGGCTAGCTGGTGAAGCATGACGATGGTGGAATACCCTGAGATACGGAACGAAGACGACGACGACACAACACAAGTTCTCAGATCTCTGAAAAACTGTGTTGTGTTGTATTCCGTGTCTCATGAGCCTCGATCTGGAACGCTGACAGAGCAAGCGTTGTCGGTATATTTGAAGTTTCTGATAATATATTTGAAGTTTGGTAGGCTCGCGCAGGAACTCGTGGCGAATCACTGGTGAAGTGATGCATTTAACGCGCGTTATGGGGATAACGATAAATTGAAGATTGGGCTCATGGTATTCCTCCTGGCCAGGGGCGGATCCAGGATTTTTCTGAGGAGCAAGGTCCAGCCATGGACAGCATGCTGGACACGCGATCTAGGGTCACTTAAACACTATGTGAAGACAGAAATTGAGGAGGGGGTCAGGACATGACATCTGGACCTCCCCCCCTCCCCTGTAGATCTGCCCCTGCTCTTCGCACAGTAAAGTCTAAGGGAGTGATGAAAACCTTTAACTTGGAACCAATCGAACAACCAGAAACTGCGAGTGCCGAGACAGGTTCTCTTTCCCAGTTACGTTTCATTTCTTTGGCATACATCTGATTTCTTTCTCTTCCTAGGACGCTCCAGCAGAAAATACAGGGTTCTCCAGAGGAGCAGAGAAAAAAAAAGTGCTTCCGACTACAGACGTCGAAACTGCGCGTGCACAGATGTCACGTTACCATGTCACCTTCGCATCAACCTGCACAACCCCACACACCACTTGATCGCACACCTGCGATTTTTTCCGCTTATCTGGCGACGGTAACGCAGATTGATTAATTCTGATTGGTTCAGAGGGTGGTCAAAGTACGACACTACATAATGAATACTGTTATATTAGCCTCTTCTTCCGCTCCTGTCTGTTGTGCCTTTGTGTGTGTTGTAATTTTTGTATTGAAGGGCACCTTGGCACAATTCACTTGGACGCACCACAAGAAGGCAAAGAAAAATTGTCGTTCATATTTTGCTTTACTTGTAACGCAAACAGTATGCCGTACCAGTCAAGAGACGTGAACCCAATCCACAGACGACTGCGGAACGTAAAGAGACTCCGCGTGGTTCATGACTGCCTTCTTGGCGTCTGGATCGAGGTTCTAAACAAAGAAATTGCACTTTTGCGGTGGGTTCATAAAAGAATTCGATGGGCATTTAAACGCCTCTGCGAAGTCTTCAGAGTTCATCAGCGGAAAATTGCAGTCATGTCGTTCATTGTGGCTCTTTGAACAGAGCGAAAAGCAATAGGTCATGAAGAAGATTTGTCTCCCAGAAAACTCAGGAAGTGGCGCTAGTTGGAGGTCTGCTTGTCGCCCACTATTCACTTCCTCCGTGTAGGCACGGAAACTTACGGCCAATGCTGGCAGGAACGGAAATACTCTGCTTTGGCTGCTGTTCTTGACGTTACAATTAAGTCTGGAGTTGTAAGCTGCTGAGCTAGCGTTGGTCCACCAGCTTAGTTGAGCGTTGTTTTCCGTCGTGCCTACGAACCGTACGCCTTCTTCATCGAAAGACTTAACCATTTCAGACGCGTAAAATAGGCCGAAGCCACCGTAGTTCATCGCGGGGGTTCCATTGCGATGGTATAATGGATTTTGTAGTGCCTGTAGCGTAACAAATGCCGTGTTCATGACATAACTGTAATGGAACATGGAAAGTGCAGTAAAGATAGAGTGCCTCTGGTAGATCTCGTGGAAGCGCTTGTGTCCGCGAAGAGCCCTGACCTTCTTGACGAGTTCCAAGTAACTGTCGAAGAAGGACGCGTTGATGGGCGGGAAGTCCTTGTAATAGTCTTCAAGCGCCTGAGGGGATACCAGGACATCGTCTCCGGGCCACAGGTCTGTAACGACATTCAATACTTTCTTCCTTGCTGCAGATTTGGTTTCCTCATCAATCCAGGCGGAGTGCGCCATGAGGTGTTGTGCACTACCTTTTAAGGACTGGATCAGTTCGTCGATCTTCTGGCGTTCGTGCCTGCCAAATTTTTTATTGAGGAAGTCCACAACTGCCAATAGGCCGTACGAGTTCTGGGTGTTCTCAAAGCAGAATAGCAACTTTGTATTCGCATAGTCTTCGGCGCTGCCGAATCTGAGGGCTCCCGCCTCATGAAATCCCAGTAACGCCAAGAGCGCATACTTCTGCACAAATGTCCATCCAATAACATTCATCAGCCGATCGCTGGGCATCGTTCTCAGGATCTCATCAACCGCTTTCAGCCACGCTACGCTTTGAACGTACACAATGTCGTTTTTGGTGAACTTGAACGTTGGATGGTAATGCGTGTTTAACGTTGTTAACCACAGCTGGACAGGGATAGATCTCGTAACGGACTCCATACTAGATATTGGGTATGTGGCCTCCCTCTGATCCAATTCGGTCTCCGATAATAGCATCCGCAAGACGGTATCTTCGTCGTTTTGCAGCTGCGTTATATTGAGCGAAATTTCCACAGGTTTTCCTAACAGAGTGAGGAACTCTACAACGTAATTGTTATAAACACCTTCCTTTGACAGCGACGACTGTTTCTCGTACCAAGTATCTCCTATGGTTCCCTTGTCCAGGTAGATCATGCGGTGCGATCCGACGGGCTGGATAACGTGAACACCAAGCCACAGTCCCATGTTCCAGTTAACAGAAAGGCCGACGAGCACATCGAAGGGCGATGCGCCTTTTTCAGGCTTGTCGGGCCAGGAGATGCGAAGCGCTCTCATGAAATCGAGAAACTTGCCTCGCTCACTCTCTAATGGTTTCGATGTGTTCATGCAGGTCATGTGCAGACGCGCTGGTAGAGACGTTTCTTTCTTCCACTGCTTAGTATATCTAAGTACTGCGCTCCAAAGCATATCTTCCTGCACAGTTGTAGCAGCCTCGTTCACAGGTTGCCAACCTTTGCAGACGTACTCGTAGAAGTCGGCGCAAGGTTCCACAGCGTCGCTAAGGGCAGCTTTTAGTGTAGAGCCGTGCGAAACGCAGTCTTCGTTGGTACACAGCATTGGTTGCGCCGACTGTCTCGACAGCATTTTCTGAAGAAGCGCGTACGTCGAGACGACCAGCACGACGGCAACGAGGACAACAGCCACAGTGAGCCACAGGAAGACGTTGCTTTTCTTCGGCAGCGATTTCGTTTCAAGGTTTCCTTGGGTTGTTGCACACATTTGTTGCATCCTCTTCATCTGGAAGAGGGATTTATATTCAGTGCTAGGCGAAGTCTGGGCAGGTTGATGACAATTGTGCCCCTTATGCACCCTTAGTTGAAGGGTAGATAATCCAGCGAATCGGTAAGGATACTGTTAAGTGAAGTACCCCAGGAGGACAGGCCGGCAATATTTCGAACAGAGACTGCCCTTTGATGAAACAGGCCTGGGCAATGGGCAACAGAAATTAGACGAATCGGAGACTATTCTTACGAGGCTGTTGTTCTTCGCTGAACGGACTCTATTCGAAATATCGGCGGCTCTTGTCCTGGGGCCAGTTGTCTCGCGATGGAAAAGCCCCGGATTGTTTAACGTGGTGCTGGGGCGCACTTCCTTTTAGGACCTTGTAGGTTGTTCAGTCGTCGGTATTCTATTACTTTGTTCATCATATTAAATTAATCAATCAATCATTATCAATAATCAATCATCAATCAAATTAAATAGTAAAATTCATCATATTACCACATCCTCCGACGCCTCCGAACGTCTTTTCAACGTCGACGGGCTTGGCGCTTTGGTAGGAGCGGCACGTGCACTCGACGCCTTGGACTCCTTTTGTTTTCGTGGGGACGGGCGAGGTGATGGCGTTGCTGTCTTCCCCGCGTCGGTGGGCACCTGCTCAAGAATAGACGTTCTGTCATGCTGGAACAGGAATATTTCATGGATTCGGCACCAGGATTATGACATGAGGACATTTTTGTATTATCTTTAACGAATCTTTATTTTGGATAAAAATTATCGTTTTCGTATGCATGCGTTTCTCCCTCTTTCGGGGACAGCGCTCCCGAGACGAACCTGCATTCACCAATAGACCTCTCCCTGTTTGTAAACAAATGACGTCATAGTGTTCGACAGCGCCACCAGTTTGGTAGAGTTGAACTATGCTCGAAGCTATGGGGCGAACAAGGTCGCGCCCGAAAACCACGGTCTTGAGGGGAGTACGATGGTCCCTGAAAGGAACGCGACCTTCGGTCCTTACTTTTCTTTCAATAGGAGGCAGCGAGCAAGTGTCCATTCGTGGAACCCAGCCCTCCTCTTCCAATTTGTTTCGGTTTCAGTCCGTCTTACCAGCGTCATGATGACGTTTCTCGGGTAGAGGTCTATAAAGCAGCAACAAATACACGAGCCACGAGAATACACAGGGCTGGACAGGTTGTCGCCCTCTTGATGTCGCACTCTATACCAACCAGCCCAACTGTTGCTTGTTATCCACGCGAACATTGCTCTCCGCCATGCCCCCGGTGTATTTTCAATGGGACATGACAGTTGCGTCGCTTTACCGCTAGTGGTGCCACCTGTGTTGAAACCGAAACGAAATCTGGCACTCCTAGCGGTAGGTGGACGCAACTGTGCCGTGACCACCTATTGGCTTCCGTATTGGCAATTCGGGATGCACGGATAACTAAGTTTACGTGGCTTTCTTTGTTCTTTTTGTCGCGCGCAGTTTTTTTTTTTTTTTTGTGTGTGTGTGTTCATCGCATAATAGCGTCGTCGTGCGCCACCTTGCGTCGAAGTTCTTGCGGTAAGCAGGGATAGCGGTACGCGCGTAAACGTGGGGCTATTTTATCCGCACACACCCTATACATATCGCTTTTCTTTTCTTTTTTAACAAACAAACATGACCACATTTCGGAAAACAGACAGCCACGTTACCACGTCTTGCAATGGTTCGGAACTTTTCTTGGATGTCGATGGGGCAGGGCTCGGTGCGTTGGTAGAAGTCGGCCCGGCAACTTCGGTCGGTGCCTTCGACTCTTTTTGCTTGCGTGAAGATCTGGATCCTGCCGGCCGAAGCGATGGCATCGCTGCTTCTTTTGCGTCCGTGCGCATCTGTATCGACCTAGACCGCCCAGAGGTTATGTCGCGTGGGGAGAGCACGAGGCTTTGCGTGCGTCACAATCACTTTCGTCCTCCTCTACCATCCCGTGCCTTAGGTCTTAGGTGCGAAGCCTTACGTCGGACTAATAGGATCTTGTTGAGAACTTAATGAAGAACTTGTCGTTAATATTACAGTAGTGTTCCGTTAACATGGCTCAAGTAGTATCATGTATGAATGTGTCGTATCACACACATGCACGCGCACGCAAACGAACGGGCAGAGTTTAATTGAAACCACAGGTCCCGAAAGTGTCCGAAGTAAAATTTAAAAGTTAGGAGTTTTATTTACGAACGTTTGCAAATGCGCCGCTTACGGCTCTGTTCTTGGCCAGCGTCTGCGGGTTGTTCATTGAAAAGAAAGCCTTTCCATAGAGCCGCATCTTTCCGAGTTACTCAGTTGGGAAACGTTCGTGAAACAGCATATTTACATCCACATTTAATTTATTTTTTATCTCATCACCATCACCATGATCCAGTGCGGTCACTAACCTCTTGTAACAGGCAGTACGCAAGCATGAATCCACATATCATGGCGCAACCTTCCGAGAACTCACTAACGAGATGGGCTCTATATACAGATGCTCTCAGAATGCGCCCTGTATGCAACCGTCGCATAAGCTTCACTGGCGAAGTATTTCGAAGGAGCGCATCGATGAAGCCGCGATTAAAATGTGCATCCACCGTTATTTGTGCCTATCAAGCTCAAATTTTCTATCCTAGTACGTGCCCCTTATGAGATGAAGTTCTCCCGTCTGTGGCCCGAGGCAACGCATCAACGGGTGCTCCACTTGTGGCGCGTTGTCAGGTTGGTCTGAAGTTCGCATTCAGGCGTCGTTGTCGTCGTAACGTGGTCTAGCTCCTTCGCCTTGAACGTTATTCCTATTCTTCATCCTCCACCGTGCCAATGTTTCCAAACTCTACCACCCGTGGTTTACGAGACACAGTAGTAAATGTGAATGTTCCTCAGCTTTAGCCGCTCATGACCAGGGCCGGCGATAGGGGGCCAGTAAGGCGACCGCCTTAAGCCCGGCGCCTGCATAGGCCCCGCGCACCAAGCCCTCAACCAGGGGTTACTTTTTTTAAAATATCAAATATGCACTTAATCGTGTGAAACAGGCTCCGCGATGTGCCTTTGCCTCAGGCCCCGTACACCCCTAGCACCGGCCCTGCTCATGACGTAAATAAAAGAATTAAGAGCTCTGTACTTGACTGTGCAAGTACAGAGTTAACAGAGTGGTCGTTCGAGCTTGTTTATTTCATATCTATGCCCACAGACTTCGATTTCCGTGCAATATATAAACATTTGAACTAAAATGTTGTGTTTTTGAAATAAAATAAATAAATAAATAAATAAATTTCAGCGTACTCCACAAACGCCATTTGCGCAGCGTCATACATTATTACATCACATAGGTTTGCAGGTTATCTGAGGTCTCATCGTGTCGTTTGCAGCGCACTTAAAGGTATCGAAGAAAAGTGGGACGTTCTGAACGGCGAAGTGGCACACAGGCCTGGCAGGGATCGGCGCCGGTTCAGCGTCAAAGACTCGTCGGCAACGGGTTTGGCAAACACGTCCGAAGAACAACTGCCGTTCTTTTTCGTCGAAGATATCTCCCAGCGAGGCCGCTGCCTGGGACACCGCTCGAAGTGACGCATAGAGTCGTTTCCTCACGTAGGCGGTCATTCCCACGGCGTTCCCAAGAAGAGTCGTAAATTGACGTCCATAACACAGCGTGTTGTCGTAGAATGCTGACGATACCTGGCGGAATAGATAACAGTGCAATCTAACAGTAGTCTAGCCAGACACGGTAATTAAATTTTTTTCCCCTCGTATTTCGACTGAACGACAGAAGTCTGAAGCTTGAAGTACATGCCGAAGTACATGTGACTTGCTGGGGAGCGTCACGGTCGCTGGCGCGTCTCCAGCAATGTAGCGTTAATAGTCCTCTAAATTCAGCAAAACAGAAACCAAACTGCTTCAGGACCAACATCATTGGTGCGGTCTCGTCTTTTCGAAGCTAGTGCCCTCTACAGTTATGATCAGCTCGCGTGGCTCAGTGGTTAGCCTGCTGGCCACGCCACGTCGAGACTTAGGTTGAATTCCAATGGCAGAGTCGGAGCAAGTGGCAGACACTGCAAAGGAGCGGCTTGATCTGGCCTAGAGCAAGCGATCCGAATCTGCGACTGGAACACTTGCGCCCAACTTGGAGTTTAGCCCTGGCCAATCTCCCTTGGTGCATGGCGGCCAGAGACGGAGGAAGAAGGTACTCATGTTCCATTATAACCCCATGTTTTGCAACATCAAGGTCCTTCTAATGTCCTAACGTTGCCATTGTAATTTCTGACTTATCGCTTCCTTCGCGAAACAGAATTACCAACGTACGACGCGAAAGACTAGTCACGGCGAGGACGCGTTGCGAAGTGGCCATGTTGGCGAAGCAGAGACAGGAAATGGAAAGCACACGCGACAAGTGACACGTCACATAGAGTTCCGGTTGAATCTGCCTATTTTGGCGGATCAGTCTGCGTTGCTCCCTGGAGCGAGCTTGGCTCGAATGCCGCTTCGAAGCTCCCATTGGAAGACTCTAGAACTGTTCCCAATCTGCCAATCGAACAGACTTGCTCTCGGCGGAGCAACAAAACTTGCTCCGGAGGCGCTCCGAATCTGCCATTGGAATTCCACATTGGAGGCGGGGGTGGATCCAGGATTTTTCTAAGGAGGGGGGTTCAGCCATGGATCGCATCCTAGACACGCGATCTAGGGTCAATTAAACACTATGTGAAGACAGAAACGTTGCCCACCTCTTTGAGGCAGAAAACGGCAAGGTCCTTCACCACCACCTCTCTACAGTTGTGACATCAGTAAATAAACTCTATAAATAGACATACCTGATTTGACCACCAAGGAGGATCTTCATCTCCTCCTCCGATAAAGGACATCGTAAGGAGTTCAACAAGGTTTCTGCCTACGATCGAATAGTTTATGAAGTCATCCCCATCAACGTCGAAGTACAAAGGCGGCATCATGAAAAGTATGGGCACTATTATCTCCTTCTTCTCATCATGAAATATGGCAGCGCTTCCTAACAAGACGTTGCACTGGGGTTCATTCTCGTCATTGTCTCTTTCATCATCAGTTTTAGGGTGCCTATTGTCTTGTTCCTTCCTATATTTTAACATGGCGACATAATTGCTGAAGAAATCCGGCTTCATAACAGGTACACCTGACGACAACGCTTCTGCCTCAAAAGCAGGGGTCTTTAAGGCGATGGCTTTCATTCGAGTGGCAGCACCATACAGGGTGCCATTGTCAAGCCAGTTCCCTGTAGACAGGCTTCTGAGAAGTTGGTTGCGAGCGTTGTTAAAAAAGAAATGGAAATGTTTTGTCCTAGATTCCCCAATGTGCTCCTTAGCAGCCAGGACCGTGAAGTCAGCAGTAAAGGCTTGGCACGACAACATGGTGCAGAGATGCTGCGGAGCGACATGGGCGTTGAAGTGGAGCTTTAGGAAAGTCCCCGTCGCTTGCATCATTAGGTAGAGAGACATATACGACGTATTACCGGAGAACAGAAACTCAGTGATCTCCTGGACAATTTCCATGTCGTCCACGGCAACGGTACTGTCCTCTTCAAGATTCTTCGTTGGCTGGTTGCGACGCAACGCTTCAAGCCAGCTGTCCTCCGTCATCATCTCGGGAACAGTGGGTAACCTTCCTACAGTAACCCTCCTTGTGACAACACTTCCGGATGACTTCGTTATATTGCCGAACTTCTCGTCGAGGAGCATGATCTGGGTTCGCGTCTTGCCGTCGAGCACCCCAGGGTCGATTGTCGCCATGAAATCGTGCATGTATTGCTTGAAATGGGAGCGATCCCCTGATTCGGCGTCATTAAGGAGTTTCCGTTCCAGCGATTTTCCAGGCGTAATCACAACTAGATACTTGCCATCGCTCTGTACAATCGAGATGGAAAAGAAGGTATCAATTCCTCTCGACAGTGTCATGTGCACGGCTTCATTGAAGATGGACAAGGGATCTTTCATTGACTTCTCCAAGGACAAGTTCAAGCGCGGTAAGAGGCCTTCTCGCAGTTCCTTAAAAGTGCGTTCCACGCTGAAAAATAACGACACTGTCATCAGGAAAGCTGCGTGAATTTACAGTTCCAAAGAAGCTAAGTTGCATATTTCAATTAAGCTTAAGCGAATTATGCTAGAGCACTGCCCGAGCTCTGCCCGGCCCGCTTAAAGCCGCCTCTTTTGTGGGCCTGGACTGGGCTCGGGTTGGACCAGTATGGCCCCGGGCGGAGCCCGAGCTCGAGCCCGTACATCGCCGGTCCTATAGGTCGGGCTCGAACCTGTGGTAAATCACTGTTACTTATCCACGATCAACTTTTACAGCCCGCTACACTGGATCGGGCTTGGATTTTTGCGCGCGTGATCAACATTTTTCGAGAGTTTGTTTATCTTACGAAGAGCTCAAACTGACGCTACCTGAAAAATGCGTAGCAAGACTTGTAAAAGGTAAGAACGTTGTAAGAGCGGTTCTTCTGCGAAACCTCGAGGGCCTTCAGATAAAACGTCCGGTTGAGAGAGTCCGAGAGCATGCGTTCTAGCATCTCCATGGCCGACGACTGGTTCGACCCTGTGGCGTGCCACCCGCCACAGGAATATTGGTAGAAATCCTTGCATGCCGAGATGTTATTACTGCGCATCGTCTGGAAGAGGTCGTAAGCCTCAAGGCACTGGCTGCTCCGGCAACCGGTATGACCTTCGCTGTAGAAAAGTCGCTTAAAAGTGCCGCTGAAGACTAGAGACAGTAGGAGGAGGAACACGGCGGTTACGACGCAGATCACAATTATGGTCCGGCTCAAAGATATTGACTTCTTTTCTGTTCTAATACTTGCAGGACTAGGGGATCTGGTGTCTTCCTCAGCAACCTCAGCAACTGCGCGAAAGAAAAAGTGGGAAAGGTTATCTCCTCCTGGATGATTCCTGCTGACATAGGATTCCCCCCAGAAATATTCGTCACCAACACATTATCCTACGGTCTTCCAGGTCAGAATGCTGAGGCGTCCGGATCCTTAACGGGGCTGTGACACTCAGCCGAAAAAGAAAAAAAAAAACTATGAAAGAACTGATGTTCTGAGGCTGGAACAACATAGAAGGGACAAATACATACAAAGCTTCAATTTGCCTAAGAAATTAACGATGAAAGATGAAAGTCACTGAAAAGGTTAGCCAGCTGTAGGACTCGAACCCACAAGTTCTGGATTGCCGGTCCAAGGCTCTACCAAATGAGCTAAACTAACACGCCTTCTCAGTCACTTCCAGGGTGCGTCATCTGAAGGGACAAACCAGCCACTCTCTCTCACTCAGGTTGAGGTTGAGTGAGAGAGAGTGGCTGGTTTGTCGCTCCAGATGACGCACCCTGGAAGTCACTGAGAAGGCGTGTTAGTTTAGCTCAATTGGTAGAGCCTTGGACCGGCAATCCAGAACTTGTGGGTTCGAGTCCTACAGCTGGCTAACCTTTTGAGTGAGTTTCATCTTTCATCGTTAAAAAAAACTATGCCGTATTAAATTATGAAAATGCATAGATGTGAAGTGTGTTCAGGGGTTTGTCTCCTACAGACTTCGATATGTAGAACAATAATTACTTTTTCAGTATTCGGCCGTGCAGTACAACGCGTGCACCATGTAACGAACCAGAAGTATCACAACCCCTTTCACCGAAATTTTCCTTCGCCATCAGGGGCGCGCCTATCGGAGAACCGTAAATTCAAACATCTCACACTGTATTCCTATGTCATTTATTGCATTCACGCCAGTCTTCAGGCCGCATCTGGTTCATGACGACACGCTCCAAAAATTATATGTTATTGCACGCTAAGGAGCAACTGCTGTTTAAAATCATGCCATACTATCGCATGATTTGGTGAAGAAGTCTGGTGCGTGGACCACGTTCTCATGTGGGACCTTGTCATATGGAACGCGTTCTCAATATTAGATTCTCCTCTCGTACGGGATCATTATTCTCTGATAAAATTTCAAAAATACACTCAGCCTGAGTGTACACGACAACTACAATCGAAATTAATAGGACTTACCGTCAATCTTCGGTTGGTCTGAAAAATAAATAAATAAAAAAAAAGTAAAAGGGAGAAAGCTTTAGGTTGTGGAGGCAATGTGCAGGATGGCGTTTGTTGCGATCAGATCTACGTGTGGTTACGAACAAGGGTCCGCTTCAGGTAACAGTAGCAAGTGCATTGCATTGAGTGTTGTAACGATGTACAGTAACTTACCTTCGATCTTGTATTCGCCTGAAAAAAAGAAAAAAAAAAGTAGATAAACGAGCTTATGCAGCTGTTGCGGCACGTTTCGTCAGAAACGGTTAAATATTCGCAATGCGAGGGGCATAAGATAACAACATGTACTGAACTAGAGCGTGAAAGAGAGTGTGTTTGTCAGTTCAGTGCCCTGTAGTCCGTCCTTCGTTTCCCGAGCTACTAATAAGCCTCTGCCCGACAAACGTCATCATGCTGACATTGGTAGACAGGCCGAAACCGAAACAAATCGGAAGGGGAGTAGCTGAGTTCCAAGGATTGGCAATTGTTCGCTGCCTCTTATTGAAAGAAAAGCAGGGCCGAAAGTCGCGTCCCTGTCAGAGACCATCGTAATCCCCTCAAGACCGGGGCTTTCGGGCGCGACCTTGTTAGCCACTAGCTTTGAACGTATAGTTCAACTCTACCAAATTCGTGGCGCTGTCGAGCACTATAACGATATTTGTTTAAAAACAGGTAGAGGTCTATTACGTACTAGTTCCTCCAGCAGAGACATGCCCCTAAAATTCGCCTATGCCGTGGCCCTCTCGTAAAATTAATCGTGCGGGACGTCTTCATCGTGTCCTTGAGAACAAACTCATTTAACGCGTAGATGGGCCGATCAATACATTAGAACGAATACAATTAAGTCGGTTCACTATTGAGGATGTACGGGAGCTCACGCTGCTTCTGGGGCTTTCGCTTCCGGCTACCAGTACGAGAGGCCTCTGAAAAGAAAAAGTTTTGGGGTCATTTTGCAACCGTGAGCTACAGCTACTGAGAGAGGAACAGCTTGCACTAGCCTCCGCACTAGCCTCCTAATTTGGAGTTTGGCCGTACTATAGCAATGGGGCTGATTTCCGCCATCTTTAGTCAGGCACAGTCTCATGCCCGCACCGCTTAGTGCGTGCCTGGGTGTGGGGCCCCGTCCCCACCAGACCCCCCAATCTGTGTAACCTAACCTAACTAAAATGGGCCTACCTGACCTAACCCAAGGTTCATACCTTTCGCAATATCACCCATCCGAAGCCGTTGGGTTTAGCGTGGCCGTGTTTTTCTGTGATTCAGATGGTGTTAATGAAATGCATATAAAAAGGTTCTAGACCACATAATTTTATTCTTATATATATATATATATATATAATTACATATATAATTCTTATATTTTTAGACTCGGGTATATGGCCTTCTCTCACTTCCATGCATTATTTCACTTTTAAACACTCACCAACTTTTAAAAGCCATCAGTCCCACTGCTATAGTACAGCCCACGAATCTTGCTTAAAATTCGCCGCCTACTGACATTACCTTTTTGTGCAGGTTGGCCGCGATTCCGATCGAATCGGTTCGTAAATCGGTTCGCGAAAGGACTCGTCGAGCCGATTGGTGAAGCACCCGTTAAAACGTTTGGTGATTGACCGGCTGAACGTCTGTCTGAAGGGCCAGGAGAACGGTTCGGCGAATGGCCTGTTGAAGGTCCAGGTGAGGCCTTTCGCGCCCCATGTTTCTTGCTCTGCTTCTTCTCAGCAGTCTTCATTCTTCTTCTTCTTCTTCGTCTTTCTCCGCAGTGGCGCATAGCACGGGGCAATTGGCCACGGATCGTGACATGAGGGCCCAGTTGATGGTTGATGGTGACGATGGTTACGTGAAGCGATGAGAGGATGAGATGAGTGAAATGACTGAATAAAAGATGAGCGGGGGAATGGAATGACGACCTGAATGACGAGGTGCAAATCAACTAGAGACGATAACACGCTACGGCAGTTCCACTGAATGACGCTAAGGCTGAGAATCATTGACGATTGTTGTTTGGACTAGCTGGGTCAGAATATCCTCAGGCTTCCCTGCCTTATCCCTGCGTCTCCGCCTTTTCCGTCTTCTACACGATGGAGAAAGCTGACCTGCCTGACCTTCAGCCGAAGGCGAGGGGCCCGCAAGGTCCATCTCGGAGCCGTCAGTAGAAAGAAGAGATGAAGCATCAGGAAACGGCCTATCCGGCAGCTGCACGCTGGTGCAGGCTACACCTGATGCGCCTTCCTGTGGTCGAGGCTCGTTAGCAGCCGAAGTCGACTGCAAGGCACTAGCGACGGCAGCGGTGGGAATGAGAGAGCTGAAGAACTTTTCCAGCGCCTGCGTGACACAAGTCTTGATGAGATCAATGAGGAACGACTGATTAAGGGCTACAGGGACAGAGCTAGCGGCGCTGGCCGCGGACGCGTAGGATGCGCCGCGCCCAGATACCACGCGTATGGCATCCTGCCTCGAGCAATGCCGCTGGTCCATAACAGACAAGAGGCATTGCTCGGACTCTCTAGCCGGGCATGAAGGAGAATCCGCAAAATGTGACTGGTGGCACTGACAGCAGGTGATCGTTGGGGACGTACAGTCGGGTTCATTGTGCTCACCTCCACACTTTCGACATCGAGCCTTGGAGCGACAACTACGAACGCCGTGACCGAAGCGATAGCAATTGGTACATTGACGGGGGTGCGAAGTAAAAGAGAACACGGGAAAGATAAGAGGCCATACTTTGATCTCCGCAGGAAGCGTAAAGCCAGCAAATGAGACGATGACTGTGGGCAAGGAAATGCGCTGCCCCCCGTCCACTTTAGAACAACGCTGCACGGAGATGGCATGCACAGAGGAGAATGATTCCAAAAGGTCTCCAACCGCAAGTGAGGTGTCCACACCGCGAATGACGCCCTTAATCGAGACAAGGTGAGAGGGGATGAACGACTTCACCGCGGAAGACCCGAAGTGGGAGCACGACAGGAAGTCGACGGCAACACGAAGGCTTTCAGTACGGATCAAGACGCCGCCCGATGAGTAAGGCTTGACCTCAGTCACATCGCGGTATGATGATGAGATTGCTTCCATTTGTGAGTGCAGAAGCCTAGGGTTTCCCAGTCGGACCCTCGAACCGTCGGTGGGGACCAAGGCCACTGGGATAGAGTGGACGCCAGCTGTCTTCAAGATGGCCACATCTTGTTCGGATGCAAAGGTCCGCGATGCTGTCCACGAACCGCCCACAAGGGGCGTTGCCATACCGGCAGCCTATGCTGCTTTCACAACTCCCGGCAAGTCCAAGGGGAGAAGTAGGCACACCCAAGAAGAAACGTAGCCGCCCTCTCCAGGAGGCTAAAGAAGAGCTCTTTGCTCGCTTAGCTGAGCCTAAGTCCGCTGTCTGTTGAGAGAATTCTATTGCACCCTGCGGTGTTCTGCAAGGCTCCTGTGCAGTCTTCATCCTGCGATTCGATTCAGAATGGAGATGACCCTTCTTCTTCTTCTTCAGCCAGGAAGGCAGTGGCAGCTAGCCCTTTCTGAAGACTTCTTTCTTCTTCAGAACAGACCTTAGCACAGACACTTCGCTACTGCGCTGTGTTCGCTTTACCTTTGGAAATGGTGAACAAAAAAGCTACAAAGAGAGTAGTGTCGTAATACAGTATCAGGAAGTAATTGCACTGCATTTGGTGGAGCTTTGCGACCTCACAAGTTACATAGAGGGGTGATCTCTGGGGCTTTTTGTTGCTTTTTACACCTTTACCCGGCTTTGGAACGGCGATATAAATGTCTTCTTCATGGTCTGCTAGTGCGGCATACTACTATGCAGCTTGCTATGCCTATTAAAGGAGGCTTCCAAAGAAAAACGGCGCGGGAAGCTATGGAAAGGCATTCTCGTTTTACAGGACAATGCACCGGCACATACAGCAGGCGAGGCAAACGCAGGTTCTGAGGGAGTTGGGATTTGAACGCATTGAACACCCGCCGTACTCGTTGGATCCTTTTTTTTTCTAGACCTGAAAAAAAAAAGTCTGAAAGGAAAGAGATTGCCGGAGCAATCGGAGGTGAGAGGACCATTCAGCTTACAGGACATCATATTTCAGACAGCAGACGTCTGACTATGACTAGTGACTATGACTATAGACGTCTGACAACGCGCTACAAGACTGACCGTTTGTTTCTTTTGTTCACTGTACTTTCACATGCCCAGACAAAAAGAACTGCATCGGACAAACCCAAATTCCATCCATAAGGTAGAGCCGATGTCAGCTCTATAGATGACACGGACAGGTCCACGATCCGCCCGCCTGCCAGGTTCGGGAGACCCATACCTGTTCGGCTCCGGGCCTGGGCTGAGCCATGCCTCAATTGTGCGATGCATTGTGAATATTTTTATTTCGAAAACAAGAGACGCACCGACAGCACAACAAATAAAACATTTTAGAAACAGCTAGAAAACGCATGATCTTTCGGGACGCATAAGGGTCTCATGATTAGGCATCAAAGCTTGATCAGCCATTCGTTATTTATTAACGAGAAGGGCGCAACAGTCTGGAATGTAACGATGTTTTAAACTGTGTTCGCATGGAAAGTGTCCCTGGATATTCTGTAACGATTTCTTTGGCAGCTCCTATAGTCGACGGGCGGATCTAGTCATTCTTTGACAGATTCGGACCGGGCTGGGTCTCATTTCGGAATGTTCGGGCTGGGTCGAGCCGGAAAATAGGGGCCCGTTTCGTTCAAGCCGCTCTCACAACTCCACATCCGAATCACTTACGTTGCATCCGCGGCAGGAACTCGTCACCTCCAGAAATAATAAATGAACTGGACAATCATAATTTCCGGCAAGACCACTTTCACGCAAAACCACTTTTTGTGACATTCCCTTGTACAGTGTAGTGTCGTTTTTGTTGTAGCAATGTCCCTCCTATTGTAACCAGTGATTTCCCCACAAATTCACTGGGGGGGGGGGGAGGTATGCTTGGTGAAGGTTCCACATACGTGATTTTTCTTAGACACAGAAAGAGTCGTGGCACAATGGTGACATATCTGCGCAGCTTTCCCGTTTTATTTGTACAATGTTATTACGCTAGAACACAGTACAGTAGAATACAGGTTCATTATGAACGGCATTTCAACATTAAGATGCTTAATCACACGACCGACAAAGAAAAAAGGCTAGCACCTTGTCTCACGAAGCTCAATGAATACCTAGTAACCAACGGTGAAAACCTTAGACGAAAAAAAGTAGAGTACCTCGCTTGATTGAATTGGGCGCAAATGGTTCTTGATGGTCCACATTGAGTTTGCGTACCAGCACGCAGTTTTGCTCGTATATGCGGGCAATATATCTATTGAACAGTCACTTTCAAATGATTTTGGACAAATGCATGGTACGATCATCTGCATTACTGTGGTTCTACAGCTCAAGTTTGACAGTGCAGGATGTAATTCGCTGCGCCGGACTCACTGCCAGAACGTGTTGGTGGCCGAGCTGGGTGGGGTCACCTGAGAAATTTCAGGGGGGCGTAGCAAAAATCCTCCCTGGCGGGGTGTAAGGAAATCCCTGATTGTGACATGATCTGTACGGAGCACCTTTGTCAGGGGAACACTACAACCTGAGGCTGACGGTTTGGCACGAGAACACCTAGATTGGTTTCGCAGCTATCAGGTTCTCAGTACATATCAAAGTTCCCTCTGTGCCGAGGAGCTCTGGCATGAACAAGTATAACACTTTATTTTACGTTCCTCTATTTGTTCGATGATTTTGAGCGGACCGAAGAGGAAGACACTTTACGCTTCACAATCATGGCAGGCGGAGGACCTGGCAAAAGAACAGTCTGAATTGTACCCGGATCTGGTCCAGTTGGGATAGGTTCTGGCTCTCTTTCAGGCATCTGGAATGGCAAAAATCGGACCACCGATTACACGCAACAGCTTCAGCCATGTGTGCAGTTGGCTTATTCTCGCCATTCACAATTATGTGGAAAGGCATCGGATTGAGTGATTGATTAGATCAATCACCTTACACTGGTGTACCACTATGCTTGTACCTGGCTGTTGGAATCTCGTGATGACAATGCGAGCAGACCAACATTTCCCTACCGTCATAGTCTTACACTCTTCCATGGTGAGTATCTTAGTAGAACATCGTTTACAGAAAGCGCGCTGGTGTCATATAGCTTAAGGTCTCTATGCTTCACACTCACCACCAATGGATATTTCTTGTACATGATCTTGAAGACGATTCCAATTCCCACAAACAAAAGACAAGAAAGGAACAGTGCGATGAGGTACAAAGAGAAGTCTTGTCGCCCAGCAACTAGAAAAGCAAAAAAAGAAATGACAGTACGTCGTTATCACCCTAGCAGCCTCTCCCTTAAACGTGTGATTTTTAACCTTGAGCAATGGAACTTGTGAAAACTGTTGCAAGGCACATCAACAACTCACAGCAAAGTCGTTCGTCGCTGTAATCGCCACAGTTATCTCTTCCATCACAAACAAAGCCATCCCAGATGCAGCGACCGTTGTTACAAAGTTTGAGACCACGACCGCAGCCGCCACTGCCCTCTGCACAACAACCGATTTCATGTTAGTGCAGTAGTCACACAATCCTACACACACTCGCGTAGTAGCAGTACGCCCGCGGTAATCTCGAGTCCTTCAGCTTAGGTTTGCTACTACCTCTCGATATTCATGGAGCGTGTGTAAGACACGGACAGAAAAGAGCGCTCGTCCCATAAGCTTCTCCTTTGTCCACGTCTTTTACGCTAGTTCCCCACGTTAGACATCTACCAACTTGCCCGATTTGTCACGGTTGTGCCACAAGAGCATCATGGATCACATTGTATAAGTCATCTGGACATGCAGCTTGGACATGCGTCATCCGGAAGCACAGAGCACTTGTAAGACAAAAGTATCGTGCGTTCAACACCTCCGCGGCCGTACTGTCCAGTGTAGAGCACATGTGTTCGCTCCCTCCCATTTGTGCTAACAATCCTGGTCATTGTCAGATAAGCTAATCGTCATATTGACGAGAAATATTTATGGAGAAGGGAACGTTCTCGATCAAAATGGTCATCAAGCAAGGACGTCAGATTACCAGGCATGATATTGAGAAGGTTTGACTGTATATGATGCTCGCATCCATAGGTGCTGCCTGGATTTTTTCCAGGGGCGGGGCGGGGGGGGGGGGGGGGCATACCAGAATGTTTGGCATTCTGGCAGAAGTTTTGTACCCGCAACTACATTGTCTTGGTTCAGAACCCCGCCGTTTCTGGAAGCCGGGGGAGCAACGGCCCCGTTGTAACCCCCGTGACGGCGCCGATGCTCGCAGCGCCATTTTGCTAGCTAACTTCTCCACATGACTTGTATACTTTTGCAGAGTCTACAGTTGCAGACCCATACCTGGCTGTTGGAATCCTGTGATGACAATTTCGAAGCCTCCGATGGTCTTGTGTACATGCCTCGACGAAACGCTCCATTTGAGGGTCATCGTAGGGGACGCCTTCACCATGCTCTTGGTACCCGTGTAGTCCTTCCCACACAACAAATCCGTTGACTCCGCAGTCGTGGAGATCTGATGGAAATTAAACACAGTCTGAGCTGCACAGTGGCGAGTCCTAACACGGAACCCCACACAACTACATCACGACAAACCTACCAGGCGTGTTTGTCTGGTAGAAATCTCGCACGTAGTTCTACACGTCGCAAAAATGGCCGCTTTGCGTCATGGCACGTTTAATGCAGACGATTGTTGGTGATATTTGTTATGTGTCGTGACGATAGTTAGAGTGTTTGGTTATACATGCTAGGATTCCATCGATTAAAAAGACCAGTGATTGGCATCATTTTCTTGATCAAGGCTTTTTGATCATGACTAAAAATGTGGGTGGATCGTGTCAGGTGCTTATAGTATTATAGAGTCGTGTCTGGCATGGTGCTTTGTTGCAAGTATGACTCTTTGGAACAGAAATTATGAAAAATTGATACAAATAATATTCAGTTAAGACTCCGTGAACGCCTCGAAGATCGCTATAAAGCGTACTCAATGTCGGTTACGCTACGGCAGTAGGTCTCTGCGCATGAGAGAAAGAAAATGTTGGAGAAAGCAGGTGACAAAGCGTCTGTCCACTCAGAAAGCAGGAATTAAGCGGGTATTCGCGGACGGGTCACAGCACTATGGTGCACTTACACATGCAGTTGTTGTGGAACGTTATTTTAGAGTGAGCCAAGGAGACCTCCTTACATGCACGAGGGGAGAGGGAAAAGCTGAGGGGCTGCGCGAAAGGCTGACCTATTTGCATAGCGTATGATACATTCGAAGGTTTCACGACTGGTGGCGAGTCCGCAGTCCGGCGTCCGACCGCTGCTGGCGAGAGAAGAATATTCTGGACAGACGCTGGCACTATCGCGCCGACTGCTGGATTGGCGAGGAGGTGTTCGCGTTAGCCCAGTCTTGTACTCTCACTCAACACGTCCCTATACTACTAGCACACTTTCGCTTCTGATCATTGTTCTCGTGTTACATTGATTTTTCTCGATAAAAGTGCTCGACTAATCGTTCTGTCGCTCACATGAGAAGCACCACAGATGGACAAGAACACTACAAGACAAACCACAAAGACACGTATGCTGTGTTCCGTTCCTTGTTTTCGTTGTGTTCTTTAGTCATGTTTATGTATAACCAACACGCTCTCCGCGTCCTATCGTTACTAGCCACGGAGGAGCGGGTTCGAGTACGTCGGTGCTACGCACTAACTGCACTTTTCAATTTTTTGTTGTTGCTCGGGCAATGGTGAGGCTAAAGTGTTTGCAAAGTGTTTGTTTTGCGTTCGTATACATCAACGGTTACACACGTATATGCATTCTACTTTAACACAAATAATATATTTTGCCCAGCTTAACCTGATTTCGTGCTCGGGTTATAGATGCCATGCATGATGGCGGCGTTCATACCTCGAGGTACATGAAGCAGAGGAAGCTTTCAGAAAGTGTGTCGAAGAACTTGAAGGAAAGGATGAACTTCCCATCCACTTTGAAGGAGAGAGCACACTGGGCAGCACGCAGGGTGGAGTTGCGACGGTGAGAGAACAAGATGGCGCTCGCCTTCTCGCTGTATAGGAGAAGATGGATCTGCTGGGGCTTCTGACCAGCGCCACAGTGATCGTTCATGTAGACTGCACGCATTAACACGCCTGTTGAGCACCTTCTAATTCACAGAATAGAATTTGGGTGGTGGGTGGTAGGTGGGGGGTTATAATGCACGCCATATATTCCCTTCCTGGACCGCAGGGTGTCTCCCCAAGGGGAAAAACAACGTCGGCAGAATGCCGGGCCGATGTGTGCTTCCGACCTAAAAGTTGTTGGGCCGTCCTCGCGAAAAAAAGGTTGGGCCAAGCTTGGGGATTGACATTGGCCTTATTCGGCCCGACATAATACTGCCAATGTAGCAGAGCGGGCTATAAGACATGCGGCCAACACAGGGCCAGTATAGAACCAAGTCTGGGCAATAGCCGGCCCTTTGTCGGCACGATGGCGGCGCACCGATTAACAGCAACGATGGGCCAACTATGCCCAAGCAACAAAAAAGATTGGGCCAAGCTTGGCAATATAGCTAGGCTGGCCTACCCGACCTTGGTTGGTGCATTATCGGCCAATAACCCAAGCAGCACAATATGTTGTCCCAATATTGGCAATACCGGCAAAAAATTGGTCCAATCTTGGACCAATATTGATTCAATGTTGCGCCGACATACTGTGCTGCTTGGGAAGCTTGTTTATTGAGACAGATCTGTACCCTGACTAATGACTCCCCAAGCTGCATTGTGCCAGGTTAGGCCAAACCATTCCTGTGGCATCGCTCGTCCGTGATTTCAACATTCTACACGGGGGGGGGGGGATACTCATCTGTCATCACAAGCTGGAACAAGGTTATTACCGCACGTTGTATGCCCGAACACATACAGCACAAATGATTATGCTAGACTTTAACTTACAAAGCTGGTAATGTCCATCCATGTCTGTGCTGCTGGTCCTCTTGGGAAGCACTTGTCCAGCAGCAATCGCCATGACGTCCACAAACAGAACAGCCGTGAAAAGTATTTTGCGGCACGACCCTCCTGAGATCATGGACAACCTCTTCCAGAGGTCAGATCACCGACTGGGCACGGGATGAAGGACAGTTTAATGCTTTTCTCATTGGTGGTTCCGCTGGTGATGCTGGCCGTACGGGGTTCACACTGAAGTTAGACTTTTGGAGTTGTCGAACACTACGGAATGGTGAGGAGTAGTAGCAGCATCTAACCGGTCACCTACATGGTATATCAACACAGCGGAGAAAGCAATGCAGCTTGTTGTGTCCAGTCCGCTTCTTCTTCTTCGTTTCTTCATTGCGATGTGTCGATAGCTCCTTCGTTTCCACTTCTTTTATCTTATGTTAACACCCAAGAGGAAGGTGTACGAGATACAACGAGGTCAACAGGGTCCCAGAAGGAGGCATCTCAGATATATATATATATATATATATATATATATATATATATATATATATATATAAAGAGGGGGAAAAGCCATTAAAAAAATAGGTAAATGATGCTAGACGTGTTTGAAATTCAAACTTGCAGCTAAGACGGCTTCTATGGCTGCACGTAGAGAAACAGATACTCATTGAACGATGCGACAGCACCAGAGGACACGTGTTTCGCCGTGTTTCGCCGTGTTTGCGGCGCCGTGTTTGCCGCAAACACGGCGAAACACGTGTCCTCTGGTGCTGTCGCATCGTTCAATGAGTATCTGTTTCTCTACGTGCAGCCATAGAAGCCATCTTAACTGCAAGTTTGAATTTCAAACACGTCTAGCATCATTTACCTATTTTTTTAATGGCTTTTCCCCCCTCTTTATAATTCACTGGCTTGCACTGTGGCATTGAGGAGTGCTCGGTCACCCTCCCAGGTGTATATCGCTCGCTGAGTGACCTCTGGTTTGCCAATCCCGAACGATGCGCAGCTACCCAGGGCCGACGAGCCGCAAACACGGCGAAACACGTGTCCTCTGGTGCTGTCGCATCGTTCAATGAGTATCTGTTTCTCTACGTGCAGCCATAGAAGCCATCTTAACTGTAAGTTTGAATTTCAAACACGTCTAGCATCATTTACCTATTTTTTTAATGGCTTTTCCCCCCTCTTTATAATTCACTGGCTTGCACTGTGGCATTGAGGAGTGCTCGGTCACCCTCCCAGGTGTATATCGCTCGCTGAGTGACCTCTGGTTTGCCAATCCCGAACGATGCGCAGCTACCCAGGGCCGACGAGCCGCAAACACGGCGAAACACGTGTCCTCTGGCGCTGTCGCATCGTTCAATGAGTATATATATATATATATATATAAGAAGAAAACTGATGTCCTAAAAGTGAGTACGGCATTATACAATTGTTCAGTAATTCATTGCGATTCACGCTTCTGTGATCTTCTGACAGCTGGCAACATAAGAAAGCATTTGAGCGGAAAGCGTCTTCAGTGGTTTTTCATGGTAGTAAAGCTTTTCTGCTGCAGAGACGTACGCTTGTGTCAAAATCACAAAGTGTAGACAAGTCTAAGTCAGACTTTGTACAAAAATTACTGAAAAGGACGAAGAGGTGGAACCAGTGGGTCGAACATGGTGGTGAATGCTAATATTTGCGGCTCAAAGCCCGGATGTTAAAGTAGCCCGCCATAGTTAAAGGAAGAAGCCTCGTGCTCTATGGTCCAGTGATCAAACACGCAGTCACGCATCTACACTGACTACCACACAATGACTCTACTACAATGTCTACTGCTAATGAATACTACAATGCCCCTACATGTCAATTATGCAAATAACCACGACATGCACGATGCTTGCCCTTGTGCCATGAAGCCAAAACAAGAACTTCAGCACCTCCACCACTTCAACCATTACATTCTCCACCAACCTTCACATTCCCCACCCAAATTGTCACCGTCAAGTCATAGTACCGTTGGACATCCTCATAGCCCTGGCCGATCTCCCTTGGGGCTAATGGCCATTCTCCGCGGGACGAAGAAGAAGAAGATCCACGCGTACCCGATGACGAAGAAGTGGATGACGGCCACACTGAATCTCAGCGCATGAACAGGAGCGTATCGACCGAAGAAAATCAGCAATGCTGTCACCTTCTCCGCTCTGGTCCAGGAATCCTGGAACACACATACAACCGAAGGCATCGAGTCAGCACGCTACTCCTGCCGGGACATTGAGTCCCGTACGATGGATGACAAAGAAACGCTATGAACCATCGAAGGACATGGTGATTGACTTTTTAGAACATTGATAGTCTTAGGTTCTGCCACAGGCATCCGGTGACCGTTTCGGCGATTTTAAATTAGAGGGAAGGTACTAATGTTTTATAGACGTGCATCTCTGATGACTTATCGAAGTTAGTCCTGAACTCATGCCACCAAGGCAACGAACTCTAGGCAACTTTTCTTTATAGCTTGCATTACCTTGAGATACGAAACACGTGATACGCGTCAGATGCGATGCAGGGATATATTATAGATATAATGCTCATATTATCAATAATTCAGTAACTACGAGATGCTACAACGGACTTTCTGAATTTTGCGAATTCGTTATACCATACTAATATTAGCCAAGCATCTATGAATATGAGGGTGCAACGCAACGCCCCTTAAACTGCAAGTTCCGGCAAGTTCTGTTTCATAGGACGAACTATGGAACACAGTCTTTGAGTTCCAGAATGGCGAGAGTTCTCAACCGTTTCTTGCTTGCGAATATTAACATTTACTCTGCTCCTCCCGCGAGCCTTCTGAGTTCTACAAAGAGGTTTTTGTTCCGTGTTGCCGTCATGTGTTGCGTTGCATACTACTGTACAACGTGTTGTAACCACTGTATATATCTCTGTTAGCATCAGGTCTTCTTTTTTACCACTGTACAGTGCTGAAACTTAATGCAATTCTTTGACTTGCTGCTGCGGACGCCAAATGCAATGGGGGAGTGCCCTAGTCAAGCAGCGTTTGCTGCTTTTTGGCGTACCTCCTCCAGCTGTAGCGCAAAAGGAAAATAAATAGAAATGAAAAAAAAAATGAAATGAAATGAACGCTGGGCACACAGGGGTTCCGCTGCCCGGTGGCCGTTATGCAAGCAAAGTTTTTTCGCCAATGATGCGCTCCGACAAAATTGTTTGGTAGATGGGAGCACAGTGGCTGAAAAGAGAGAGGCGCAGTAAAGTAATAAAAAAAGTAGCAGAACGCAGAGAGCGTGTTCCTTCCTAATGAAATGTTCACGACTCTTTTTAGGTGAAGAGCATGCGTCAGTTGTGTGAAACAAGTGAAGGGAACAATGAAAGAAGGTCGCTGCTGAACAAGCGCAAACTGTCCTTGTGGCTCCCTGTAATCTTCCTCACCACGCTCGTGCTGGTCGTCGCCGCGTATGCGTTGATTCAGAAAATATTGTCGAAGAGATTGGCGCAGGCAATACTATGCAACAATGACATCTGCGCCGCGCATGGCAACGCACTGAAAGCTGCTCTCAGCAATGTCGTACAGCCTTGCGACAACTTCTACGAGTACGTTTGCGGAGGTTGGCAACCGAAGCAGAAAGCCGCTTCGTCCGTTCAAGAAGACATGCTTTGGAACGCCGTCCTGCAGTATACGCAGGAGTTGAGGACGGAAATATCTCTGCCAGCACGTCTCTATAATGTGTGCATGCGCACGACGGCAGCGTCGAATGACGACCGAGACAAGTTCCTCCAGTTCATGAAGATGATGCAGATGTCTTGGCCCGAAGAACCTCGAGGAGGCCTATCACCATTCGATCTGCTCGTGAACCTGTCTGTGAACTGGAACATGGGGCTGTGGTTTGATGTCCACGTTATCCGTCGCAGCGGGTCACTCCCCATGGTCCATGTGGACCAGGGATCGATAGGGCTTCCGTGGGTCCAGAGGCAGTCGGATATAGTGAAGCAGCGTTTGTACGAGACATACGTCAAACAGTACGTTGCCGTCCTAGGAAGAACTGACATGCTAGAGACGTCGCTCAATATAACCCAGTTGGAAGAGGACGAAGCCACAGTCCTTCTGATATTGGCCTCGGAAGCCGAAGAAGATCGCAGAGAAGTGACATTCCCCATAGCTGGCATCAGCTCCGTCACTGAGTCCGTTTCTGTAGAACACTGGTTGAGCACCTTAAATGCCCTTTACCACCCGATATTCAACTTCACTGCCTCGGACATTGCGTGCGTTCAGAATGTCGCGAGACTGAAAGCCGTGGACATGATATTGACATCTATACCGACTGGTCGGCTGATGAACGTTATCGGTTGGACATTTGTGCAGAAGTATGCACTGTTAGCGCTGCTGGGATTTCCTCAGGCTGGAATCCTCATGTACGGCAGCGCAGAAGAATATGAAAGCAGAAAGTTCCTATTCTGCTTCGAGAACATTCAGAAATCATACGGCCTGCTGTCTGTAATCGGCTTTCTCAATACAAACTTCGGGAAGGAACAGCGCCAGAAGGTCGACCAACTGATCCAGTCCGTAAAAAATAGTTCAGAGCAGCTGATTTCGAACTCCAGCTGGATTGACAACGCAACGAAATCCACAGCGGCGAGGAAATTACTCGGTATCGTCACGGACCT
Organism: Ornithodoros turicata; assembly: GCF_037126465.1. Lineage (NCBI taxonomy): Eukaryota > Metazoa > Arthropoda > Arachnida > Ixodida > Argasidae > Ornithodoros > Ornithodoros turicata. Next base: position 53,130,530 of record NC_088207.1, on the reverse strand, counting down.
GTGGCCAGGAGGCGATATTCTGGGCTCCTCTGACGCACTTGCTGGTTACTACAAGGAGTTTCCGTCAGTCAACTCATCGTTCTTCGACAGTTACCTGGCAACCGCGAAGACCGTAAGGGCCCTTCTTGGGCACGAGCGTATCCAGGAGATATACAGCAAGTTTACTTTCACTCGAAATAGCATGATCCGTTACAGTCACGTCATGAACAAGGTATTCGTTGCATTACACGCAGTAGAATTCCCATTTCACCACCATCACGGAACTCCCGCAATGAACTACGGTGGCTTTGGACAATATTACGCGACTGAAATAGTCAAGTCTTTCGATAAGCAAGGCGCATCTCTGACAGAAAACGGTGAAGAGGAGACCTGGTGGGGCAACGATAGCCTCGCAGCCTACAACTCTAGGCTGAATTGCGCCTTGAACAACAGGAGCGACGGAAGCCCCATATTTCCGCTCCTGCCAGCCCTTGCCATAAGTTTCCGCGCCTTCGAGCATGAAGCGAAGCAAGGGCAGAAACGATCCCAGCGATTAGCGACGCTTCCTCAGTTCACTGGCGAACAAATCTTCTTCATGAGCTATTGCTATACGCTGTGTTCGCGAAGCCGCAGTGAACAACACCGCTGTAATTTCCCGCTGATGAACTCGAAAGCGTTCTCGCAGGCGTTTGGGTGTTCACCGAATTCCTCCATGAACCCTCTGGAAAAATGTGATTTCTTCACTTAGTAATCTTTGGTTCTCGAAGAGGAACTGTGGATAACGAACTTTTCTGTCTTCAAGATTCGGTCAGTTCTTAAAATATGAGAAGCTTTTAAGTGTCTAGTATGTACTCTCGTGGTTATATACGGTGTGTGATATCAAATATGTGCGATATAGAAATGAAGAGTGTGTCTACCTTCGTGGGGTTCATACTTACACGCCGTGATGTTACATCCCCGCCATTACACTCGCCATTACACCGCATTACTCCCCGCCATTACTTCACCGCATAGCACGCTGTGTGCCGACCGTTGCCAAATGACAGGGTTATCGCTTCTGATTCGAGAAAAGTGATGGGCGTACGCCTTTTTGTGGCAATATGGATATATGATAATTTCCACAAAAAGGCGTACGCCCTCCTCTCACCTCGAATGAGATGCGATAACCCTATCATTCGTGGCAATGGTTGGCGCACAGCGTGCTATGCGGTTAAGTTCTGTTTTTTGAGCGTAGAACCTCAGTTCAGCGACGCGTGACCAACATTTTACCAAAATCTGACGCCTCTTCGACGTCTTAAGCCTCCAGACCCCCCGCAGTACTGGGGTCCAAGGTGTAACAATCGACTAGCGGATATGGAATTATACCAGAAGTCACGACGAAGTAGTCCACGCGACGGGACGGTATAATGTAAGTGGTTTCATTCATGGCACGTGGATAGGTCAAAAAGAAAACTTGTAGGACGCTGTAATATGCCTCTGCTTTTGAGTAGTCTCGTTAGCGGTCTTTGTCCACGTTCAGCTGTCGGCTCGTTTTGGCCGCCACGCGGAGTGTTGACACGTGCGTTGCTGTTCGTCAGTGCAGGAATTCGTGCATAGTACTTACTATGTATACTGTGTATTCATATGCAGAGTGTTTCAGTTAAATGCCCGGGCTAAATAATTCGCGAACTTGTGCACCAATCGAAGTACTACTTCCTTTTTTACAAGTATCTGTCCGATACCGCCTACAAACTGTGCACCGTGTGAATGAGTGCACACTCTAAGAAAAAAAGGAGTACTTTTACTCCTTTTGGGGAGTAATTGCATTGCCACAAAAAATAGTCCCTTTCGGGAGTAAATGCATGTCACAGAGTGAAGACCGGATTTCACGCGCTGTTGTAAGAGTCCCAGGTACATAATTGGTGCGCATGCATGAAAATACTTTGAAGCAAACCATCAACCGTGATATATCGAGTGATATAAAATCTTGCGCCATACTAGGGCACAATTTGCGAAGAAAGATGCGCTAACTGTTTCTTACTCTGTGTGTCTGGAAAATTGCTACGTTGTCTGAGTTATACACCCTTTTGTCGTTCAAATTGACCAAGGGCACATATTTAAGTAGACTGTCGCATTCAGGAGACCATTCGCGAAGTTTAGTGACAATTTGCAGTCCTGGGTAGTAAATGTCGGGACTAAATGTTGGGTTAGGGGACTAAAATGGGGAGTAATTGCAGACTAGGGGAGTAGAAGCTGCAATTACTCCCCGTTTTACTCCTTTTTTTCTTAGAGTGTGGGAGGCGCTCATTATTTAAATAAAAATGCAAATGAGTTTCGTCAAAAAACGTTATTTCTAAAGCAGGGCGCCGTCGGTATTAAAATGGGTACTACCCCTTTTGGGACCTTCAGTGGACACCTTTTAGTGAAAAATCTGCCACGCAAGCGGGTCATTTGTTGCAGTAATTAATTGGTTTCGGTTTACATATTTTTGTCACGGCTGGACGCGGTGAAGCGTGAAAGGACGCTTGTCCACCAATGAATTACGTCCTTACAACAACGAATTACGTCAATCGGCGTGTAAAAGCATGTCAGTGGCTAATGTGCAGGAAGCCACAGTGGTTTACGATGTTCCTCTAAGGCTTGTTGTGGCTTCATATTGATCATATATCCCATCCAGTGGAAGCGTCATAAATAATCCGTCGCTTGAGACCAGACCCGTATATTGTGACTCTCGGGAAGCCAACGATTACGTGAATGTTACATAAAGCGACATTGTACAGTGCACTTCCTATCGCTTAAAGAACAATATAATGAAATCCGGTATAGCAATGCTGAAAACGGCTCGCTCAACATTCATTGTCGAAGCTTCGCGTTGAGCAGGCTCGCATCTCCGTATTATTTTTTTTTTCTCCTACCACGATCATCATCTAAGTTTCTCCCCCACTCACAAAGTAAATGGCTCGTTAATGACGCCTAACTGCTCGAAACCACAACGCTGCGCCGGTATTTGATAAACGCAAGATGCTTTCTCCGCCCAACACCGAAACATTGTGGCGAAGCTCTCTTTACGGAGCGATAACTTCATGTTACTTAGGCTGTTCGTGTTCAGCTGGTCTGTGCCCTGGCTATACAGGTTGCAAAGTTCTACCTGCTACCTCACTCCCTGCCACGAATATTAGGGTTACCGCTTCTGATTCGGTGAGCGAGGGCGTACGCCTTTCTGTAGCAGTTTGGATACATGATAAATGCTTCTACCACCCTTTTACACCCTTTATCAGACGCTATGTTGACCTAGGTGGTAACTATACAAGTTACCACCTTTTAACACCCTTGTTTCTTAGAGTGTATATTCATGGGATAGGATGTCAAATTCGTGTTGACTGTTCTCGCCAGTGACTTGGCGATAAACGTTTGAGGAACGAGGACACTTAGAGACAACTTTCGGGTAAAAACGAAGGAATGTCAACTAGTCCAGATTGGAACTCGCAATAATAATCGCAATAAAAAATAGAAAGAATAATAATAAACACTGAACCTTCATTCGTTTATTCTGGTATGAGCTTTCGTGTACAGCGGTCTACACTTGATATCAGGTACAAAAAGTTTTTTTTTTTTGTACTTGATAAAGTGCAATCTCCTTTACACGAATACTTGCACCCGAATAAATCAACCGATCAATAAATCAAGAGAAGCTTCAGTGTTTATTATTATTATTATTAACTTAAACGAAGAATAATTATGAAGAATAATAAGATGAATTATGGCATGGTGCTGGTGTAGCGTACACTCTTAAAAATGAACTTCACCGCATGGCACGTTCCTCGCCAACCATAATTTCAAATGATATCGTTATCTGCTCTGATTTGTTGAAAATGGGAGGCGTACCCCTTTGCTGTGACACTTATGCTGTTCATAATTGTCACAAAAAAGGCGTACGCCTCCCGTTTACAACAAATCAGGGCAGATAACGATATCATTCGAGATTATGGTTGGCTAGGAGCGTGCTATGCGGTGAAGTTCATTTCTAAGAGTGTATAGCAATTGTTATCGGCCAGTTGTTTGCGAGTTGTTACCTACAAGGATAACAAGAAGGAAAAGAAAAAAAGACAAGGGACATCAACGGAAAGGAAAAAGAAAAAGCGATTGAATCGGACGGAATTTCCCGGGAGCCGCAACCGTTTATTATGAAAGCCTCGTGGAGACAAGGAGCGGCAGGATTCGCGTGATGTAAGAGAGAGAAGAAAAACAAGGCCGGGATTGGTGGGAACCACCGCTATATGCTTCGTACAATAGCACAATGGGACGCGTTATGAAGCTCAGCGTGATCGAGCGCCCGAAAAATTATTACGCCTACCTATTAGAGCGTAGTGTCAGGTTGTGGTAGTATTGGTAGGGGGAGGACGTGAAGTATAGGTACGATATCATACGTGCATCTTCCCTTTCGCTGGCTGGCGATCCCCGACTTCAATCGCGTGAATTGGCGACTTTTTTTTATTTTTTCTCACTATTTTTCTATATGTTTTGTTTTGTTTATTCAATACAATTAAAAACGAGACACAAACACCGCGATAGGGGCACAATAGCATAGCTAGTTAAGATCACCCCTAATGGAGCCCATGTATGGAGCCTTATGTGTTTTGATCATTTTATGCGTCGCATAGACATCCCATAAGCTGTTAAACGTTGCTGTTGTCTCACCCCTAATGGGGTAGGGTAGCATGCTTCTTTCTGGAAACTACACTCTTAAAAATGAACTTCACCGCATAGCACGCTCCTAGCCAACCATCATCTCGAGTGATGCCGTTATCTGCCCCGATTTGTTGAAAACGGGAGGCGTACGCCTTTTTTGTGACACTTATGCTGCTCATAATTGTCACAGAAAAGGCGTACGCCTCCCGTTTTCAACAAATCGGAGCAGATAACGATATCATTTGAGATTATAGTTGGCTAGGAGCGTGCTATGCGGTGAAGTTCATTTTTAAGGGTGTAGGTTAGTGTGCAGACCCCTATGAGGCATTTTGTCGCGTCTTTTTCCTTTTTTTTCGGGGCAGGGGAATCTTATCAGGGTTGCGGAACGGGATCGCCCATTCCATTCCGAGGAATGGATATTTGTCACAATTCCATTCCTTTCAATTCCTCAGAATGAAAAGGTATGGTCAGTTCCCACTCCTGGAATGGCTTGACCAACCCATTCCACTCCTGTAAGGACAGTTTCCGCCATTCCATTACATTCCATTCCGGGGTCTGCTAAATCTGGAATGATTCCGGAATCATTCCAACTCCGAAGTGGTAACTCCGCAACCCGCCTGGTTTGAATTATGCTCACATTGTGTGTCGATCATCCTTTTGCTTCAAGCACCACTCATCATCGCTTTATACGCCATCACCTCATATCAAGTCAAATCTTCACACAGCTACAGTGGTGACGATGTCCACAGATTGTGAAGCCAACAAGCAGTCAACGTCACCGCGACGATCACCACCAAGGACCAGCGGCACGGAAGAAACGATACAGCATTCGCTCGTTGGTGGTTATTCCAAGGACATTCTGAAGATTGGGAGTGAGTTGGTTCGAATCCTTCTACGAAGCTGTGCTGAGGTTTTCCCGGACTTTTCCCGGACTTTCCAGCACACTTTCCAGACGGACGTCGGCATAGTTCCCCCTCAAGTCGGACCAGGATGCGTACTAACCCTCCTGTGTTCCACTTCTTCTTGATGTATCCTGTCGACGTCTCTACGCGCGCTCATATAGGAACAGTTGCTTCGCGGTGCGAACACATAACAAAAGGCACCGCAAGGGGGACCAGAGCGGCTCCTACACTCTTAAAAATGAACTTCACTGCATAGCACACTTCGAGCCAACCATCATCTCGAATGATATCGTTATCTGCCCTGATTTGCCGAAAACAGGGGCGCACGCCATTTTTGTGACAATTATGAACAGCATAAGTGTCACAAAAAAAAAAGGCGTACGCCTACCGTTTTGAAGAAATCGGGGCACACAGCGATATCACAATGAAAAAATGGCTACACTCTTAAAAATGAACTTCACCGCATAGCACGCTCCAAGCCAACCATCATCTCGAATGATATCGTTATATGCCCTTATTTGTTGAAAACGGGAAGCGTACGCCATTTCTGTGACAATTATGAACAGCATAAGTGTCACAAAAAGGCGTACGCCTCTCGTTTTCAACGAATCAGGGCAGATAACGATATCATTCGAGATGATGGTTGGCTAGGAGCGTGCTATGCAGTGAAGTTCATTTTTAAGAGTGTAGGGTAGTCTCGGGGTTTTACATTATGCAACAGCGATATCATTCGAGTTGATGGTTGGCTAGGAACGTGCTATGCGGTGAAGCTCATTTTTTAAGAGTGTACCCTCATTTTTGTTGCGGTGAAAGCAAACAGACAGAAAGAAAGAAAGAGATGGCGGAAAACGCGTAGAATACAAGATTTTTTTTTTATTGCAGCGTGCGCAATTGCCTTGCGCGTACGCGAGGAAACAGCGTATTCGCATGTCGCACGCGCTACATGTACAGCCACGTCCGGTGCACGTGGGGTGTGCACCCGTTACATACATACGTATGCAATGCGATTGCGTACGCGGTACTAAAACTAAACTAAAAAAAAACACTGCCAAGAAAGTTGTAGTAGTGCATGCGCACGAAAATAGCGGGCCAGTATTCCACATGCGCCGAACGTGCCCTTGCGTATAGCGCGTGCGCAGTGAGGACACGCCACTTTTCAGCGCACGCAAAGGAATTGCGTACGCAGTGCAAAAACTCTCTTTTATCGTTTTCGATCTGAAGGACTTCCCTCAGGTGAGCATCATATCAGTCGCGCGACAAATAACAGCCATCTCGATAGAAAGTGTTTCGAAAGCAATCTGTTGCTTTTTTTTTTTTTTTGCTTGCTGATATTTTTTTTTCTTTGATAATCCATAAAAAAATAATTAGCGAATGCACACAGTATATTCTCGCGACCGAGTATACCGTTCTGTCGCTCCGACTAAAGATGTTCCGAAGGAAGGAATAGCTTCTATTGGCATGGGACATGAGGGCTTCTTTGAGACATTGGCTTCCCTGCAGTTCCCCGAACTTGCGGGGCTTGCGTGTATAGTGCGTCGAACGATAGTGCGACCAACTTACGACATCACCGGGCACAAAGTGTCCATATAAGGGTCTTCCTTTCGTGGAAAATGTGTTTTCTAAAGACGGACAAGCACGCTACACACAGAAACCTTCGATGAACGGTGCCACACTTCTCAGAGTCTTTATTCGCTGTTGACGAACGTACACCTAATTTTCATTGCGCAGGTCTACTTTTATTTTCTTACTCATTTTTTTTTTAAAAAGACAGGAGGCAGTACTCAAGATTTTCGCGGCCCTCCGTAGTGCTACACTCTTACAAATGAGTTTCACCACATCGCACGCTCCTAGCCAATCACCATCCCGAATGACAACATCCTCGCTCCTGATTTGTTGAAAACGGGAGGATTAGCCAATTTTGTACCATTATGCACGTGCATAATGGGATTTAAAAACAAATCAGGTGTGAGAACGTTGTCATTCGGGATGGTGGTTGGCTAGGAGCGTGCTATGTGGTGAAACTCATTTTTAAGGGTGTGCGGTAGGTCCATCGTGACTGCTGCACTCTCAAACCAGCGCCATTTAGTTGCTACCCTGAAACGTTCCATTTGCTTCTCCGGCTTCGTGCCCGGTGTCACGACGTAATAACGTATTTGGGACATTGAAGCTTTTCAGGGTCAGACATGACATAAAATGCTCCCTCGCAGCTCATGGTTTGCTGCAAGTTGATTCCGATATATTAAATTTTCCAAGGCGGTAAGATTTTTCACAGAAGCCAAGCTCTTCGATAACAACCAATCAGGATTATGTGTACCTTGCACGCACGCACGCGTGAGACGCGGTTTATGCAGTATGTGTATAGTATTACGCCAGACTTATAAATAATGGTTTCACTTTCTTCCCTATATTTGTTCTCACGTAGAGGTAATTTTGATGTCGTTTATTCCACAGGATGCCTCAGGGAACGAGACTGAGTTTGTGAGTAGCAGAACCCCATTCCCTCGCTTTATCGCATCTGACGCCTCTGTAACCAAAAGTGCCAACCAAAAATACTCGAGCAGACGACAGTGCTCATAATGCTGACCCAAATAAGCGTAGTTCGGCGAAATCACGTACAATAAACGTGCGAGATTGCACCCGCGATGATGCCGCTAGATGTCACTCTCGTACGCAGCTAGTAGTACGTACACGTCAGACATAAACAGAGTAATCAATGAAGGGCACTGTGTGTGTGTGTGTGCGTGCGTGTTTTTTTTTTTTTTTCAGTTGAACTCATTGGCCACAGTGCATTCATAAACGTTAACGTATAAACTCCTACGTGGCTAATTCGCTGACTCGGCTAATTCGTGGCTAATTCGCTTTTATTACAACAGTATTGCTCGCAACACCTTAACTGTCTTTTGTACTCCCTTTATAATCAGCCAAAGAAACACATACGAAAATGCTTTCACGGGCTCTCCAAATCACGACCACTTCGGTAACGTTCCCGGTAGAAGGGCACTTCCAGTTTGCGAAATAGTTGCGTACTCTACACTCTTAAAAATGAACTTCACCACATAGCACGCTCCTAGCCAACCAGCACCCCGAATGACAACGTTCTCACCCTCGATTTGTTGAAAACGGGAGGAGGAGCCTGTTTTGTGCCGCGCATAATGAGCACAAAATAGGCGCCTCCTCCCGTTTTCAACAAATCAAGGGCGAAAAAGTTGTCATTCGGGATGATGGTTGGCTAGGAGCGTGCTATGTGGTGAAGTTCATTTTTAAGAGTGTAGAGTACCTCCCACTGGTTAGCGTGCTGGCCATGTCACGTCGAGACTGGGAGGTACCCGGGTTCGAATCCCGGTGCCGGCTGTGCTGTCTGGGGTTTTTTCTGGGTTTTCCTCAGACGCTTTCAGACATATGTCGGCACAGTTCCCTTAGAAGTCGGCCCAGGACGCACATTCCCCCAGGGCGTGAGTCGTGACGTTGCCCACATACGTGAGGCCGACAACGGCAAGCCCTATCACCACCACCACCACCACCATCATTTCTAAGAGCGCGCGCCTCAGACGCTTTCAGACATATGTCGGCACAGTTCCCTTAGAAGTCGGCCCAGGACGCACATTCCCCCAGGGCGTGAGTCGTGACGTTGCCCACATACGTGAGGCCGACAACGGCAAGCCCTATCACCACCACCACCACCATCATTTCTAAGAGTGTACGTCTTCATCTTCCATTCTTTCACGCGTATAACAAATGCCAATAAAGGGACGCGCCTCGAATCAACCGTGGATTCAATGCTTATTGATTGATTGATTGATTTGTAAAAGAAAAAAATGGAGATGTTATGTCAATGCTTATTAGTTGTGGTCGTTTGTAGACAGTGTTGGTTTGAGCATGAAAATGGTACGGATGGGAAAGGAGAAAGCAAGTCGTATGTTTTTTGACAAAAGCCGTTTCGAAAAGCTTTTTATTCTTCATTTCGAAATTAAGTTAAAAAGTGACAGACAATACGAAGCGAATACACTGTAGTCACGTGACGACTTCCGTTGAGGTTCAGCTCCGTACGCATCACGATCTGTATGAGTAATTCGGAGAGAGAAATATGCATGCCACCGATGCAGCTTTCCACGTCTTCTTCATGTCCCTATAGGGTTGGAGGAAAGACCGCTCTAAAAAGTCGTTTTTTCGAGCGAGCCGCGTATTTCAGCGGGGACATTGTCGGCTATCAAAACGTCCGCTTTCGATTTTGAATCTTGCAGTGCACTGTTACAACAGAACTTCACCACATAGCACGCTCCTAGCCAACCATCATTCTGAATAATATCATTCTGTGTACTGATTTGCTCAAAACAGGGGGGAGGCGCCTATATCTGGAACACATTAACTTGTCCCAGATAGGGACAAGATAGCGCCTATCTGGGACAAGATAATGTGCCCCAGATAGGCGCCTCTTCCCACTTTCAACAAATCAATACACAGAATGATATCATTCGGAATGATGGTGATGGTGGCTATTAGCGTGCTATGTGGTGAAGTTCTGTTTTAACAATGTGGCGATCGGCGCCATACACTCTAAAAGCAGAGCCCCACCGCGTAACACACTGCGCGCCAACCATTGGCACGAATGATACACTCTTAAAAATGAACTTCACCGCATAGCACGCTCCTCGCCAACCATAGTCTCGAATGATATCGTTATCAACACTGATTTGTTGAAAACGGGAGGCGTACGCCTTTTTTGTGACAATTATGAACAGCATAAGTGTCACAAAAAGGCGTACACCTCCCGTTTTCAACGAATCAGGGCAGATAACCATATCATTTGAGGGGATGATTGGTTAGGAGCGTGCTATGGGGTGAAGTTCATTTTTAAGAGTGTAGTATTATCGATGGTGATTGGAAGACAGAGGGGGGTTTACGCCCTTTTGTGGCAATTTGGGTATATGAAAATTGCCACAAAAGGGCGTACGCCCCCCTCTGTTTTCGAATCAGAAGCGACAACCCTATCATTCGTGGCAGTGGTTGGCGCACAGCGTGCTATGCGGTTAAGTTCTGTTTTTAGAGTGTAGAAATCATTTCTCTGATCGGTGCAGCACGATCATTAGATGTTCCTCTCACGCGAATCGTTCCGTATATGTACACTCTTAAAAATGAGTTTCACCGCATAGCCTATTTTGTACACCGTTAAAAATGAACTTCACCGCATAGCACGCTCCAAGCCAACCATAGTCTCGAATGATATCGTTATCAACACTGATTTGCTGAAAACGTGAGGCGTACGCCTTTTTTTTTACACTTATGCTGTTCATAGTTGTCACAAAAAAGGCGTACGCCTCACGTTTTCAACAAATGGGTTATACCTCATGGAAGGTGGTTATACTACACTCTTAAAAATGAACTTCACCGCATAGCACGCTCCTAGCCAAACATCATCGCGAATGATATCGTTATCTGCCCTGATTTGTTGAAAACGGGAGGCGTACGCCTGTTTTGTGACACTTATGCTGTTCATAATTGTCACAGAAAAGGCGTACGCCTCCCATTTTCAACAAATCAGGGCAGATAACGATATCATTCGCGATGATGGTTGGCTAGGAGCTTGCTATGCGGTGAAGTTCATTTTTAAGAGTGTAGCTACGAAGCTAAACGGTGCTCCTTTTTTAAAAATTATTGTCTTTAATGCGTGTAGGATAACAACAACTGCGAGAACATGATTATGTTCTAATCTAATCTCCCTAGATTATGTTCTAATCAAAACCTAACACGCCCTACACGTGCACTCTAAGCACTTTCCGGCGTTGGAGGATCACATATTGAAAACCATATTAAATTGAAATTCAAATAACTCAAAAAACTTATTTGAGTATCACAGTTTATTGAACAGTGAAAGCTGTATGTGCTTCTGTCGTCCTCGAATGGAGCTCGCCTCGCCTATTTCTCGGTCTTTATACGCTGCATTGTTTAGTTGTTGTTTAGTAACATTGTTGTAGTGTTGGTTGAGGTAACGCGGATACTAAAATCCAACAATGTAACTGCATCCTTCAGATAGGCTATTAAAAAAAAAGATATTTTATGGAATGAGTACCATTGATTTATTATGAGCATGTTTAGTATGCGTGTCACTTGCAGGTGCTCTTGACGGCCGTTGCCGCAGAGAAATCGTGCAGGGTGATTTGATCCGGAAAAAGGACGGACATTCACTAATTAAAAATGGTACGATTCTTTGTTAGATAAAGCTAATTACATCTTCATAGTTGTAAGGGGAAACCCATGGTGGAAGTCTACTGGCTCCGTCTCGCCTTTTTCCTTGGACATTGAAAGAAATTCGTTCCGCCGTGATGAACCTGATTTCATCGATCTGTTTCGTCGAAATCACGCAAGATGTATATATAAATAAAGACGGCGGTATAATACAGATAACGTTAGCAAATTAGCAAATTAGCAAACGAAAACAACAAAATAGGTTTGCACGAACTGTGCCCGTAGGCTTGCACAGAAGTGTCACGTATAGCCATTGCACTCAAGAATGTTCACCTTGAACACTACGATAGGAGTTTGGAGTACCACCAATTTTCAGTTCCGGCCAAAAGCGAGATCTTAATGACATTGACGCGTGTTTGTGGTTTATCCCATTAATTTGTATTGCAGACGACGGATGCATGTCATTTCATTGGCAGGTTCATACGAGGCCGAGCGTCTATAGGCGTTGGCTGTTTACGAGAATGCAGGATTGCAACGACGATATTTGCGGGAAACCAAACTCATTTTATAGCGTAAATTTACGCGTAAATTTCGATTTACTTCGACGTCCCTGGTCAGCAATTGGTGTGCAATTTACCGCTCAGCATTCGAGAAAAATCTGCAAGACAAAATAAAACTAGAGAGACTTCAAAACATTTTCCGGGTTCCCTCGTTTTGTCCAGATAAATGTCGCTACGGCTCCCCATATGAAGTAGGGCATATAGGAACAACGGACCTCCACCAAGCCAAAATCCTTCGTCGGTTTCAAGCTGCTTCTATAATGCAACGGTCTCACTGTGGTTTACAACACTTCATTTTAATACGGAGGTAGCAGCAGGTTTTCTTTTTCAGCTGCTGAATAAATAAAGAAAATTCTGGGAACACATGCACCACATCAAAATGAAAGGAAATGATATTGTGAGGCACATATATGTGCATTTCTTAAACATTTAAATTGGATATTGGGCACGTAAATATTTTTATCCTTTCGGCTTAGCTGCCATGTTGATATTCGCGACGCACATATCAGGACGAGAGACTTCCGCAAAATCCTCCCGAACCATTGCAATAGTAACAACAGTAAGCCCTCAAGGCAGAAGTCTGCTTTATCAAAGTCGCACACGCGTAGAGCGAGAGCGCACATGTCTTCAAGGCCCAAACCGCTTCGCCTATAGATCCAAACAGGTAAGAAGCAAGAAATGGGCGAACATTTCCCGAAAGCGGAACTCAAAAACCACGCGCATCAAAACCGCACGCGCGCTCGTGCCGCTGTCCATACAAAATCGTCTAACGACTTCATTCAAAGCGCACGTGGGGTCCGATTAGCCGTCATTGGCCTGAACTGGACACCACGTGACGGCCAGCGCCATCACGTGGGGAGCGGAGAGTATAAAGTCGGCGTGGGCGCAACTTGGAGAGAAGACGCGTTGTTTCTCACTGCGCTTCGCTCGTGATCGCAGTAGTGGTCGCTGTACACTGTGGTCAGTCGTTTTTCTCCCGGGCTTTGGACTGTGTTTTCGCCTCGCCCTAAGATGACGCACAAGAACGGGATTTCACCCATTCGTGTTATGGTGCTCGGAAGCAGAAGTGTTGGGAAATCAGGTGAGGAGCTGTCAATGTTTATTTGTGCAATCGCTTTTTACAATGAGCCGAGGTCGAGTATCTTGTTCGATGCGGCGCAAACGCACGGGGGAGGATGCACTCTTAGATCAAGGACGTGCGGAGTATTTACCTTTCGATTTCTTTGCGGGCAGCTTTCTGGAGGTCCATAAAATTTTCAGTCGTCGCTCCGGGGAATGCGAGACGAGTTTCCGAATAATTTGCTTCGTTCAGTAAATGACAATTTTATGTTGCTGTCATTTTACGAAGGCAAATTGTGGCGTATTATTCATTTCCCGCTTACGCACAAACCTGAACTTCTCGCAGTGTTGCACATTCGGAGAAGAAGAAGCAACAGATTATGTCGGAGGAAAGTGTTGCAGTGCATCATTGTACCTTACACGAATTGGTGTAAACTACAATTATGATTTGCACAACGCTTCGACTCAGTTTTATCATCTGTTGCAATACAATTAGCTTCCTTTCTTTCCATTTATTTTCCTAGGACTGTCTGCAATAATCCAATTCTTGAGCTTTTCCTAACTTTATCCATCTTCATATTTTCCTACCTAACTCCTAACCTTACTTTTCGCGCTTTTTCCGGTCCGAGCAAGTTCACGGCCATTGCAAGGGCAGACAAGCAACCCACAAACTCGCGTACAAAGTCTGTCTCAGCCAGTAGCAGTGTAACGTTCAAAGTCTAGCCGTGCAAACCGAAACAAGGGCCGCGCCGACCAGCTGTGTTGCAGTCAGCCTCCGGCAGGTGGCGCTAAGCACGCGCACCCTCGCAGATGGGATGTTGTTTTGTGTCGTCTGCTCGGTCGGAAGGGGCCCAGCTGGTGCGTTTTTGAGTGCGGGAACTAACAATTACAGAGGGGCCGTCCTTCAATAAGGTGGCAGGGGGTCACCATAGATACTTGACAGGGTGTAGGCAAGTTCAGGGGTCTCCCCTCTGTTATTACGGCTTTTCAGCAGCAATCCCGCTATCGTAGTAGCTCCGGGCATTCTTTTTGTTGGTTGGTTTCGTCTCTTTAAAGGGGCTGGGGAACCTGTATTTGGGGAACCGAGACCATGTGGTCAACCTTCGTGGTAGTAGCAGGTGGCGGTGTGTTGCTTCGGTTGTTCTTGTCCACTCCGAGATTTACGGTGTAGCTGTTTCTGTACATTGTAGAAGGAGGCTATGTTAATCTAGCAGGGAACCGTGTACACCGACGTTGCTGTTGTTGTTGCCGTCGAACTTCATTAAGTGCTGCGTTTTGTTACGTATGGTACGTATACGTTATCACAGTTACTCAATGTACAATCGGTAAACTATCATAATTGCTGATAACTCCGTTCCACGTAATTAATTTGTCGCATCGGTGCTTCGTGCTAGCTTCAAGAAAAAGTACACATGCAGTGTTGCTAGAGGAAGCGAAAGTATAATACACAATATATACTGTTACCGGGCACAAGCCAGCCGCACATGTATTGACATCGGCGCAGGTGACACAGATTATCTCACTCACCCAAATGCTGCTTTCTATCCGGTTCATTTTATCGTCATTGTACAACAGCCAGAATGACACACGGCTGCTAACGAGATCAGGAAGGGAAAAACAGAACAAAAAGCAAAAAAGGAGACCCGGCAACATTGAACCACCGTCTGCTGCTGCTGCTACTGTGCGACAGTGGTATGGCTGGCGTCTGGAGTTCTCGCGCCTGGAGTTATTTATGTGGATAACGCCCTTCGCGAAAGAGTGGCCTTTCCTTTTGATAAAGAAGAAAAATACACAAAGGAGCTAGTAGTTATGGCACGTATAGTAGAAGGCCAGGTTGCACTGCTCGCAGAGCGCGATAAATATACCGGCTAGATGAACTGGGAGGTTTGAGACGTGGTATGGGGCTCTATATGGTTTCTTATTCATCTTTTTGTCTGGCCTGGAGTGGTCGTATGTTGCAGTATTTCTGCGAAGTGTCAAGATCTTACTCCAAGGTCAGTAGGACACCAGGTCGTCGTGGCAACATATTCATCTTCTTGGATCTGTTCTTAGACTGACTTCGTGTTCCTCGCGTTTCCCGCCTACTTTGGTGGTGTTGAGAACAGTAGTTCAGGAGTTCAAAGCCATGAGCCGAGCCAAGCCATGACGAAAGAGCGTTCAGCAACCAAAACTCTGAAGATACTGCGGGATCATGCACAATGAAGCACGAGATGTTTCTCACGTTTTCAGTTTTCAAACGTCTTTACAAAATGAGTAAAAACAATGTCAAGTTGCCGACAAGATAGTTTTTCAAAGAGAGAGAGAGAGAAAGGAAATAAGACGGTTAAGAGCATCTTTTTATTTATTAATTATAGCACTTTCGTGCATGAAACTGCACTTCTTCAGGTTCAGTCTCTCAGAGCCAGTTATAAGAAAACTGCTTCAATTTAAAAGAAACAGGCGAAACAAGTATTATGTAACAGTATGGAACTGTAATTTTCTTTTTCGCAGTGTACGAGGCTTTCTGCCACCAAAAAAAAAAAAAAAAAAAAAGAATCCCCATATCAATTATTTTCGTAGTGCTCTAAGGACAGAGATCTTGAACAACTGTCCTTAAATGTCAACAGCATCACACTTCCAAACTATCAGAGCGTTCCACCACCAATATGAGCACGACCTAGAAAAAGGCGGCGTGCAGCCCCAAATCTTCCACGTCGAAACTTTTACTTTTTCTCCTAACCACGTTTAAGCGTGCCTGCCCTGGCTGCTCTGAAACCCAGTTCACGAACCCATTTAATTTATGGCCTCATCACGCTAGCCCATCGACAAAATATAGACTAGGTTACCGGCACCCAAAAAAAAGTGTGATGCGGACCACCTAAGGTGGGCACGGTGCCGTGCTCGGGATCTTCTCGCGAGATGTTATATTAGACACGTACTATACATCGCACGGGGCAACAACATGCTGCACCCCTTCATTTCGAGCGCCAATTACGGAATCTCGGTTCGAAACAGATCAACCCGCGTGTAATTCATTGGATGTTGACGATGCCGGCGAAACGTCCGTAACGGATTACCACCGTGTTGTGCGCCGCATACTAAGCACGTATATAGTTTGGAAGTGGTTTCACTGTGGTAGCTGCGGGGTTCGTGGAATCATTAGGAACGAAATTCGAAGCGCCATTGCTGGAGTTGAAGTGACACCTAGATTTACGGTGCTGGGAGCGAGTAACTGGGGCGGTGCTGAACGTGGATTAAGATAGGGTCGATTTATGTCGCGGGGATTTTAATGGGAAGGGATTAGTTGGCGAGTTGAAGGCTCGAGAAACCGAGACCGTGTTCCAGGGGGAGCTAAATGTCACCTATATTTACGTGTTCTTTCGGAAAATACCTATCGTCGGAAGGTTAAAGTAACGCAGAAAAGCGATGTAAAGTAATAGGGACCATTATTTAAAAAAAAATAATTTGTGATAAACCGCTTTTTTAGCTAATAGTGGAAGAGAGTAGAAATCACAGATAAATGAAGGAGTACCTTCATTTATCTGTGCTGTTGTCTGCATCATTCTGTACTGTACGAATGTTACATAGTGACTGTTCCGGATCATCAGATTCTTGAAGATAAGTGCACTTCCTACAAGTCGTGTGGCATTCGGTTAACTCGCTTCAAGCAGCAGAACCAAAACTACAGCACGCTGTACAACAGAAAAAATAAATAAAAATGAAATATATATATATATATATATATAGGTACTAACAAAATATGAGGCAGACAACGAAGATGTAGGAAGTAGAAAAAGGGGGAGTTATTTATTTACTAGTGGAAAGTTAAGGGGGAAGTCAACGTTGCGGCGGAAGCTCCGCCTTCAAGGCGGAGCTTCCGCCGCAACGTTGACTTCCCCCTTAACTTTCCACTAGTAAATAAATAACTCCCCCTTTTTCTACTTCCTACATCTTCGTTGTCTGCCTCATATTTTGTTAGCACCTATTTAATTTCGCGGTCGCCCGAACCCCTTTCTTCCAGTATATATATATATATATATATATATATATATATATATATATATATTAGGCCACCGCTAATTTCACTCTATAATAACTTTGCCACGTACTACCTGGTACTAAGGACTAGAATAATGCACCCAACCGTTTGGGGGCCCCCAAAGGAAATAAGAAGTCATCACTGCGCGGGCCAAGATCCCAACCAGTGTCTTGCGCAATGCGCAGTCTGTGTGCAATGGGCCGTCTGTGGGCCCCCAAAGCGCCTTTGGGTACACCCTATTAGAGCACTCTCTCTCCCCTTGAGTTTGAGGCTCTATATGTACCGTAAAAGTGACCTCTCGCCAAAGAGTAACGGTGGATACCCTTTGGGAGGAAGGAACGGCTATGTAAACGGTGCTGCTGCTGCTGCACTGTTGCCTTCTGCAAACAAAAGCAAGGAGCAGAGCTGCCATCATAAATCTTGTTGCAGCTTTTACGACAGGTGATATTTACCAGTAGAAGGCGGCCCAATGTCTCGGTCACTGCATGGCAAGCGGTCAGGTTCACTGCTCGCTCTTTCGCTGATTTTAACGACCGCACTGCGTGGATTCTCTTCTGGCGCTCCTTTTTTTTTTTTTAAAAAAAAAAGGCGGACTCGGTCTCGAGCCGTATTTGTTAAAGGGGCACTAAAGTCTAAAAATTTATCCCCGTGGAATGAGAGATGCAGTTACCTTTACATAAACACAAAAAGGGCGGGAATTATCCGATGAGTCGTTCATGATTTATGCTCGATAGAAAAAAAAAAAAACAAAAAAAAAACGCAATTTAAGCTTTCTCTCTCCCTCTCCTTCCGAAGAAGCGCGACAATGCGGAGAGGCCCCGGATTGGTCTCCTCTCCTCAAACTATCCCCCGTTATATGATTGGACAAATCGCTTGCGGAGGACCAATGAGAGGGCGCTCCGCATTGTCGGCCTTCTTTAGAAAAAGAGGGAGAGGGCGAATCGAGTTTTTTTATTGCTGGAACCAAGATCGCGGACGATGACACCACACAGATGCACTGTTAACTCTCAGCTATAAATGTATATAAGTCATAATATTTGTCATTAAACGCGTACAGCAACGTAATGTGAGGTAATTACGTCCACGACTTCTGAAATGTTGAAATGTGAAAACTGAAACGTGACAGAGAAATACGTTGCCGCCGTGGTCTTGCTAAAGGGGAGAGAGAGAGAGAGAGATACATGATGACGATGATATGCAGAATTGATTCATGATTACCGCTCTGAAAGGCAGTCTTCACCACATAACACGCACAGCCAAATGTCATTCAGAACGATACACTCTTAAAAATGAACTTCACCACATAGCACGCTCCTAGCCAACCACCACCCAGAATGACAACGTTCTCGCCCTAGATTTGTTGAAAACGGGAGGAGGAGCCTATTTTGTGCTCATTATGCACGGCACAAAATAGGCTCCTCCTCCCGTTTTCAACAAATCAGGGGCGAGAACGTTGTCATTCGGGATGGTGGTTGGCTAGGAGCGTGCTATGTGGTGAAGTTCATTTTTAAGGCCATGTCACTTCGAGACTGGGAGGTACCCGGGTTCGAATCCCGGTGCCGGCTGTGCTGTCTGGGGTTTTTCCTGGGTTTTCCTCAGACGCTTTCAGACATATGTCGGCACAGTTCCCTTAGAAGTCGGCCCAGGACGCGCATTTCCCCAGGGCGTGAGTCGTGACGTTGCCCACATACGTGAGGCCGACAACGGCAAGCCCTATCACCACCACCACCACCACCATCATTTTTAAGAGTGTATTGTCGGGTGTGAGTGACGGGTGTCATCAGGCACTGTGCAAAACGTTTCACGGCATACAACGTGCGAAAGCAGCGGAACCTAATCGGATCAGAATCCGTAAGCACGTTATCAAATGAGTAGACCTCTCACCACTCTTGTTACGTAAGCCTATACTGTGGCGAATAAAAGAATCCTAAGCGTTCAGCAGTGAAAAGGCAGTCTACTCCTGGAAAAAAAATTATCGCGTCATTATAGCTGTCGTGTCTGGGCGAGAACTTGTTGCAACAGCATCGTGAAAGGTCCTGCCCAGCAACCGTGCTTCCAAAAAAGAGAACGGAAAGAACAGAAAATAATATCTAAATAAACGTAAAATAATCACGATAATAATCACGATATATGCCTATAGCCTGAGGTGGTACAGCTTCAAAGTTACGTGCTTACGCAAAAGCCTATGTTTGTGAGCATAACTGAGGTTACGCTAAAGGGATTACACTTAAGACTGCACACTAACAAAATATAAGATTCAGGCAGAGCATGGGTAAAAACATGGACACCTTTATGTAAACAATTAGAAAGCGGTTTATGGATAGGCTCGTAAAAAAATTGACTGCTAAAAAGGATTCTGTGATGGAGTTTATATAATGTTAATGCACGCAGTATAATCTTCTTCATTCTGAAGACAATCTGTAGCGTACAAAATGGCGACCCTAACGTTTCTGGAATCTGCCTTCGTTGCCCTTAATCTGGTTCCCGTTCTATATACCGAGCATGGTAGCGTCTCCTGCAAGTTACGTAACGGGTACACAATCTTCAAACAACAACCAACATACCATAGCAGAACAGGCAAATACGAAAACAAAAAGTTGCATCATGCCCATCATGTTATTCAATGCACTCGAGCAAGAAGAACAAACAGCAGAGACCATCGGGCTAAAAATACCCACGTATACCAGACAACATGTGTATGTAAAAAAGTAAAAAAAAAGATGAGGAGATAAAAAATACGAAATGGAGAAACCTACCATTTTCAAGTGCAGCCATCTTCTTTTACTGCTATGGAAAACTTATCGATGCAGAAAGCACGCAGCCGTATAATAGCAGAGCGCAGCCTGTTGAAAACAAAAAGAAAAAAAAAAGTTTTATTTACGACGTGTGAGACGCATCAGCACAACAGCTCCTCCTCTTCAAATCGCCCATGGGACGCCCAAAAAAGAAACAGAAAACAGTAGTTGAAATAAAACGGGCGGAATTTCAGACGGGGGGAAAGTATCGTGAAGTGCACTGTCCTGACCCCTACGAAGATGGCGCAAACAGTGGAGGCGGCTCACTTGAGATCCATCAACACTTAACCGTTTGGGTAGGCCAGGTGTCTTTCCTATATAGCGGTCCGTGAAAAAATAAAAAATAAATAAAAAAATGTAACAGCTTGTAAGAATGAAAAATGGTTGCATGATCACAGGCGTGCATGCCGGCAGAACGATATCGGGAACAATCTGTCTTGTAGCACGGACACGTTAGGCATTTTGGGTGCCGCACTCGAGACCGCCATTATGGTACACGGCTCGTTTGAAGTTCAAATTCGAGTGCCTTTGAAGTTAGAGGAGAATTAGGTGTTCGTGCATGCACTTCTCTGCTCCAGAGCGATTAACAGCGAACAACTCAGCTGCCTTCCTCTGTATGACCATAAGAGATGATACGAATTGCGTTGTTTGTCGCTAGGCAACAGACTATAGAGTATCTCAACTAGGAACGGTATGGACTACGTCTTCATATTTTTCTTGAACACTTCAAACCCTATGGTACCACTTAGAACAGCTCTATGTGAGACAGCAATAAAATGGCATAGCATAAGCATAAACAGTATGTTTATGCTTAGAGTACATAAACTAGAGTACATAAACAGTATGTTTATGCTTGGTGGTGTTGGTCCTTCTTTCGATACACATAAAGAACTGATACCCAAAGCATACGATAAACGCGACATAGCATAGTGTTTATGCTATGTCATGTTTGTCATATGCTCGGGTATCACTTTTGACGTATCTCGAAAGAAGGGGCAAACACTACCTGTATAGCGTTGATGGAGGCCAAACTTTTCTCCACGTTCTAATTTTTCATTCCATATTTCCTACCTAGCATCTGTCTCACCTTTTTTTCCTTTTTTCTGTGTGTGTACATCACTCCTGCTTCAACAGGAAGACGTACTTTAACGACCCGTCGCAAAATTACCAACAAAAAGATGGAGATGAAATGTCTCTAGCGATCGAGTCTGATACGAGGAACGTGGGAGCTATATAGTCAACCACTCGAACCGCTAGCCGTTAGGCGGCCACATGATGTGCTGGCGAAGGTGAGGGGGGGGGGGGGGGTGGAGAAGGTGGCCTTGAAGGTAAATCACTTTCTGCCATCCGTCATCGGCCAACGGTACAGGGTACAGCTGAGCAGCGGCGAGCGACGGCTTCCCATGGCCGTCGCGCCGCCTTTTCTCGGTCGGCCCTGCCGACACCACCCGCCGACTCGCCGCAGTCGGTCTCTCGATGGAGAAATGCGATAGAAGCTGTCCTCTCTCATCAGTAAAAGTATTTGGACGGGAAGGAAAAGGCCTTTTCGCGGAATGTTTAGCTCTTGTTACAGTTCCAACCGTTGTTGTTCTGCTGGCGAGTTTCTTTTCTTTTTTTTGTTTTTTTGTATATACATATTAACAAACACTCGATATACATGTTGCTAAAAGCACATTGGAGGTCCCTTCGACTTGTTGGAGTCTTGTTGTTGTCGTCGTCGTCATCTTTCTGTCTGTGAATACCTTCTGAAATATTTATACATTCTGTGTTTGGGACTTCAAACACAAAATAGTGGATAAACAATGGCCGTGACGCTCGGACTCATAGGGCGACTTGTTTTTAAAACAGCTTGTTCCACTGTAGAGCGCAAAGTCTGCGTGCCCCAAGTGAATTTAGAGTTGATAAAAGCTTCGCGCCTTTTCTTTGAAGTGTCGCTAAAATCAAATCTTCTTCTCTTTCCCAGCTGTGACAGTGAGGTTCCTGACCAGGAGGTTCATCAGTGAGTACAGTTCCATGAAGGACCTGCTCTACAGGCACACGGTCCTTGTTGATAACCGTCCTTGTGAACTTGAGATCCTGGACACCTCCAGATATCAGGTATGCTTGACATTCTACGCTTTCTTGTATGAAAAAAAAACTCAAAATAAAGTTGTTGCTGTTGTTATCAGCTTTGACCACGCAGAATGATTGTAACGATCTTATACAATTCTTTTGCAGGACGACAAACTTCCACAAGACAAGCTCAACTGGGCAGACGCCTTCGTCATCATCTACAGCATCGAAGACCGCTGGAGCTTCGAGGAGGCGTCCCTATGTCTACGACAGTTGCAGCATGGCTTCAGTCCTGCCATACTGGTGGCAAACAAGAGAGATTTGGCACACGTGCGGCAGGTCGACGTCGACGACGGCCGCGAACTCTCCCTGCAGTGCCACTGCCAGTTTTACGAAGTCTCCGCTGCCGACAGCTACACGGGCGTCAGCATAGCCTTCCAGAGTGTCCTGCGTGAGGTTCTCGCCGTCAAGATTCTCAGGTCGCTGCCCATCAGGCGACGTCTCAGTGTCGTCACTGTCTCCAAAATGCTGGGTGCCGTCTTCGGCAAGAATGGAAAGCGACAGAAGAAAAGGCCGTCGTTGTCATTCTAAGCGGGGTGGTGCAGAGACTGTGATACCGGGACAGAAACCGTGTGACTTAATCCGTTACAGGAATTGAGGGTACAATGATGGACAAGCAGAAATGCGTTTTGGAAACTTTGTGCCATTGAGGTCTTGTGCGGTGGGGCATGTTTCCAGTGGATGCCCTTCGAATAATACACGACTTGAATGGAGGTTTGAGAGGATGAGAGGAGATGCTCAGGGGATTCAGTTGTAAAGGTTCGCTGTCACTGAAGACGAAGACACAGTATTGAAGAAGATTTGTATTCGTGTAGACTACTGCAAACGTCAATTGAATCTTCCGCGAAAATTGTTAATGCCTGACAGAAATGATCACGCATATGCGCTCATGTATATCATAGCATGCAGTGTCACTGTTGGTACCTATTTGTGCTTTCCCAGCGAGCGCCCTCCTCCTCAATGTTCCACACCTTTGCTTTGTGGATGTCAAGTGCAAATGGGTCTCATTGTTAACATATAGGTTATTAAGTGGTCACTGAGGTCGATAGGAAACGTCAAGTACAGGGTGAGTTGAAAAAAAAATGTAAGAGAGAGAGCCGCACAGCTCTGTCGATTGTTTTTTTTTTTTTTTAACTGGCCCTTTATTTTTGTCGATTTCAGTGGATGACCATAAGCCTTCTGTCTCCATTGTGTCGAAAATAATACCGTTTGTGCTCACATGCACGTGCACGACAGCGAGGGAAATATTCCTGGACGTCAGCTTTCGGATGAAGTAACATGATCGGTACTAAAGAGTATGATGAGGATATTTTTCTTTTATTTCCAATCCAATCCAATCCAGTATGATGAGGAAAAATCGTGACACCTGCAGCTTTATGAATTGACCTTAAACGGAATTTTGATTCCTATTGTTTTCCCGTGTAACCTAAATGAGGAAACGTGTAAACTAAAAAAACCTAGGATTTTCACGTGACAATTATTATTAGTGGTCGTAAATTGAATTATTGATTAGTGTCATTGATATCCAACGTAAAAACAGGCGCGATATATTTGACCATTCATACCATCAAACCGTACCTTCACTCATTGTTGCGTCGAAATTTTTTCTTGTTTAGTCTCATTATTTATGACTTTCATCCCAATGTGTGTACATTTTCTGACGATATTGGCATGGCTACCTTATCAGGAAGCTCTAGTCGCCCCCCATCGACATCCTTCCACTTCATCTTCTCAGCTGCTGGCAATATATCGGCAATATCTGTCCAATACATGCTTGTGAGCAGTCTTGTGAGCAACCGTCATCCCTCAAGCTTCAGTGATGACTAGTAACTGAAAAAAAAAAAAAAGAGAGAAAAAGAAAAACTGAGATGACGGTAGTGAGGCTTAGCTACACCATCGTTGACATTTATTTTATTGAAAAGAGAGAGAGAGAGAGAAAAGACATTTCGTAGGAACAAACAATTGACAATTGGTAGCTTTGAAAAGCGCATTGTCTGAGTTCATGAAAACACGAAAAGCACCCAGTTTCTGCTACAATAATCTGCAAATGGCGAAACCAAAGCGCACGTATACGTCATATTTTCTCTCGTTAATGAGGATATACTAAGCTGCGTGAGTTCCTTCAAGGGGTTGTGACATTTCTACGTGCCATGGTTTGGGGGATACAAGCCCTTCAGCAGACTTGGACGTCTAGCTCTAACGTTCGAGGAGCAAGATGCTCGGGCGTTCCTATTGGTTCACACTAAGCACGTGACCTCTCCCGATGTCCAGAGCTGGACGTATATTACTCCCTTTTCTATAAAACTTGGAATGCAGGTTTAGATCGACGCGAAAAAGACCGTCTTTTATATCTATCCGGCCTGACTCGAAGTGTCGCAACCCCTTTAAGAATAATTCACACCGAACCGACGAGCTATGCTGCTGTGAATATTGCGTGGCACACATTTAACGAAGCGTGCCAACCTTTGTCTGTGATATATGCATGATGTGGAGAGAGAAACACTTTGGAAGTGTTCGAGTGTACGAATATTTATTTATAACTCATACGCAGGGCTATACGCCTGTACGTCGTCCTGTAACGCCATGTCTATACTGAACTTCCATGTGCCATACGCGAACTATGTGTTCGGTCTACTGCTACAATCACCGCCACAGAGGCGTATAGTTCCTTTCATTTTTTGATACCACACTCTGTATATTGCTCATTATGATATCAACAATAAAATATGAAAGGTGTCATGCAATGCATATACTTGGTTGTAGCGTCTGTTGATACAATGGGGAAGATCACTGCGGAGCACCATCGTATAGAGCTCACGTTACCAAGGGAACAATTTGCGTGTGCAGACGACTGCCTACATCTGCGGCGCCTTACTTTTGGAAACGCTCTGCAGTATTTCTAGCCAGCACCTGCGGTTGAGTGGTTGAGATAACCCCTACTTAACTCCTACATAATACTTAACCCCTACTTAACTCCTAGGATAACTCCTCTACTTGGCCTGACTCTTAAAAAGGGTGTACTTTAACTCCTTTTCCTTGCCACATATATCGCTCCCTTTATATTCTACTCATTATATATTCACTCCCTTCAGGGAGTGAGGAGACCCTTTAACTCCCCACTGGAGAGTAATTGTACACTCCAAAGGAAGTGATATATATGTGGCAAGGGTGTACTCTCCAAAAAGGAGTTACTGTAAACCCTTTTTTTTAAAGGAGTGATTGAGGTAACCTGCAGGTTTGTTGGAATCCGGAGTTGAGGCACCGGTTGTCACGTCTGGGTGTTTTCACTGGGGGGAGGGGGGTATGTTTATTGACAGAAAAAAAAAAGAACGAAGAAAGGAAAGGTTAGTCAGGCACAGGCGGACTTGCTATTCCTTAAAAAATAAAATATAAATTAGAGGCTGGTCGAGAGGCCGGAGGCATGGAGGAAGCGCAAGAGTATGGTCGTGACCCCCCCCCCCCCCCCCCCGCCCCCCCGCAGGTGCAGGACTGGGCCGAGCAAGGTGGCCGAAGAGAGGTTGGGATAAATACACGGTTCCGTATATAAAGTCAACCCAGGACGCCTTCAACCCGTTCCATTCCCTCTGTCTGCTGCTTGCGGAACTGGACACCAACCTATAAGCTGAACCGCAAAAAAATTAACGGCTCCGACACTTGCTTTCAATATCTTCTCACCTCACCGTGACACGTGCTATGGCGCCCACCACAGGTAGGTGCTAAGTGAGCTGCAACATTTCAGGAATGAGTTGTCGTGTGTTTTTAACTATGAAGTTCGTATTTCACTTTGACGAAACCCTGCGGAGTTTTTGCACGCCTCATATCTGCGATACCTCTATGCAAAGACTGCGTGAGACTGCCGTGCGATTATTCAATTTAAATTCGTGCGGGCGTGCACAGCATACGGCCACAGCTCTTTCGCGGTCGGATGAATGAAAGAGAAAGAAGAAGAAGAAGAAGTAAGAGAGGAAGTTGAACAAACCTTCGCTCGTCAAAATATTTTCATACCAAAACACACACAACACACACGCACGGAGAAGTATAATCAATATCGTTTAAAGCCTCTTCCTGAAAGCTCCACACATACATAACCAGGAAGGTAAATCGATGCGGAAACCTCTGTGAAAACGGCATAGCTAACGGATTTATTCGACGAACGCCCGATGGTGCCATTGTACCCGGAAATATACCACGAGCACCACCGTTGGTTCAGCGTTCTGCTCCAACGAGCAAAACGGATTAGAAAGCGAGTTTGTCGAATATAGCGCGCCAGTCGTCGAAGTTATCGAAGGTCGACGCCAACCACATGCGGAGATGTGTCCGAGTACACCATGATGCTTTTGGGGAGGGATTAAGACAGTCCCGTTATAGATCGAGTGGCTCTCGGTCGGTGATAAAGCGTCGTTAAGCTCTCGCGGCCGCAGGTCGTTTAATTTGCATGCCATCTGGGTGCTGTGTGTCTTCCTGGGTGTTGTTGGAGCAGAAGGTATACTGGGAAAGTCGCGTAGGGTAAACGCTTTATCCTGACGGTATTTAAAACGCGGAAGATGAAAGGGGAGACAGACAGGACATAAGAGGGAGCGAGGTATTAGGCAGCCTCGTCCTCCATGACGTGTGCGCTTTTATTACTACTATGTTTTTGTTTATTACTATCATCATCATTGTTTCGCGAGTTACGCACGTAGAACGAAGACCTATACCATGTTTATGTTCGTCGCTCATGATGATAATTGTCTTCCCGCCGTTAGTGTCAGATCAATGCTGTAGATTTAGTGTCAGTAATCCAACACTAAAGTGCTGGTTACCTTGTGACCGCAAAGGGCAGCACATGCTCTCGGAGCACCATCAAAGTCAGCACACCATCATTATGTCGGACATCATCATAGCCACCTTGGGACTTCGCGCCACCAATTATAATTAGGATTACTGTGCTTTATACAAGTATGCCTACCTCCATAGGTAGCTGTCCTGCTTGATGACAATACATATACAAGTATGCTCTGGTCTCCCTTCAAATCCGCGTATTGATATTTCGCCTTTGGGGCCAGGATCTTTCGCGGTGGAGGGAGGCGAAAGGGAGCCGGTCCTTCATATTTGGAGAAGGGCCCCTTGATAACGCGGTCCGCCCCTGGGTGGGCCGTGTCTTTGAACGCGCGGCCGATAACAAGGTCGTCGGGGCAGTACCGCTTGCGGTGCTGTTCCGGGAAGATCTTTTCTTGATCTTTATACAAGTAACCTATGCCATGTCCCATCCTGCCTATCCCTATGCCTATGTATGGAAGTAATTAACTCCCAAGCCATAAGAAAGATGGGCTCACTAATTTTGTGACTCATCTAACCAGTCAACAATACAACTCCCAAGCTTTCGCTTGTCCAATCCTACAGTTGGCAATACGAATTAAGTTCGAAGTTTGCATTAATCGGTGCCACTTAGCGTTCGGTGACCCAGACTCCGGAAGCGCAGGGTACCATCAAGCCATTCGCGCTGGTCTTCCTGCACACCTTGGACGTGAGCAGAGCCTTGGGGAGTGTTCTTGGGAGGAGTGTTCTCGTCGGTCGTTGTCATCCACACGTCTTTTACGCCATGTTCAAGGTGAGTGGGAGATTATGTTCTAGCCTCCGAGCTATAGGACCCTACTAGCCTCCGAAGCGACTCTTCCTGAGTTCTGGATTGGTCACATCGTTTGGCGGGTACCCACAGCTATCCACCTTCAGGTAGAGTTGTTCTCCAATATGTAGGCAAGAGTTGCAGTACGTGTACGAGGGCCTGCCTGCATAGACAGGTTTCCTACTTGATGACAATACACACGCCTATGCTATAGAGTTGGCATCTATACGCGTTGATAACGCGGTCTGCCCCCGGGTGGGCCATGCCTTTGAACGCGCGGCCAATAAAACGGTCGTCGGGGAAGTATCCTTTGCAGGGCTGTTCCCGGGAAGATTTTTCCTAAAATCTACGTAGTCTTATAGCCGAGTTCGTGTGAAACGTTAAAGGGAACCAGTCTGTGTGACTGGTCATCCGCTCCGATGCCGATACATGTAGCCTGTATCACTTCTTGATTCAACGCAAAGTTAGTGTCTATGCAAAGGGGACTACCTGTATAGGTAGTTCTCCTGCTGGATGACAATACACACTTCTTGATTCACCTACTTGATGACAATACACAGTGGTCGTCCCTCAAAGCCGCGTCCTGATCGTTCGCCGGCGATGGGGACGATCACAGTGAACACCTGCTCTTCGTTTTTATTGGGCGAATGCAGTAATATTTTTGCAACGCGATGTGGTCATAGCATAGCGACTTGTCCCATCCTCCAGGCAGCAATACGAGACACGCCTATGTTTTGTTCCTGAACAAGTGCCGAAATATTTCTTAGCTGGTTACAACTCTGTGGGACGGACGCTGTCATCTTTGAACCGCTCCCTCTGGGCAACAGAGCGGCTATACTTTCCTTTTTGTTTTTTCTGTACAGAAGGTTAAAAAATGTGGATGGAGGAAGTATCTAAGCGAACGAGGGCACAGGGTTGGTCGGTTCAGTTACCGTAGCGTTTCAATAAGTAGCCCGGCTAAATGTAGGAACAATGTGGCACTGCAGTGCTCGTCTATGCACTTGTACTATTTATGCAACGTGACGCTTGGGCTTCTTTTTTTGAGATCACAACGAAGATATGGAACAATCTGAGATATTGAGCTGTTAGGTGATCCATAGAAAGCATTGAAACCCCTCTGCTTGGAAGACACAAAAAGGGGCGTACACGACGATACACTGACTGACTGACAAACAATGTCACTGTTTGTCAGTCGATGCATCGTCGTGCATACGTACCCCAAGCACTGGGGTTTCAATGGTTTCTATACAACGAAGATCCACGTTCTTAATTGGAGCGGAAGGCTGCACACCCACACAAGAAAGCGCAACAATTCTTTCTTGTTTGATTTCTTTTTGTTTCCACGTCACTTCCGGAATATACAAGCTATTTCACACGCACAAGTAGACAGCACGTTTGGTATAGCTTCCGGAGTAACAAAACCACATTTTTCACACTCTCAGACTCAGCACGTATAAAAAAAGAAAAAAAAAAACATTCCACGGCCACGACCGATAACAAAGACTAACATTCTTGAACAGCGGAAGCTCAAATTTTTCAATGGGGTTTGTTTACTACGAGAGTTTCGAGCCCGTCGTCCTGACGAAGTTCAGATCCGCTCACCAGCAATATTTATCGACCACGTCGTGGACTGGCAAAATAAACAGGTCCTTGGCCCCCGAAGGGTATGTCCAGGGCAAACAGTAAATCTAAGTGGGTTATGAAGGCACTGTAGACGACATGGGTGATTAGTCCCTGGTCGTTGCACCCCTTTCTTTTGTTTCGGAACGTCACCAGTATAGGGTGTACCAGGTGACATAAGCGAAAGCCGTCCTGAGATTAGTGTTGCATCAACGTGAAAGCAAACTGTATGTGGGCAGGTGCTTTTTTGTTTATTCCTCGAATGAAATTCTGGATAAGACATCTAAATATAACTTACATGACTTACGTGACCAAAAACAAGACTGTGGCCGCTTTAAGGGGAGATTAAGATAATGCTCGCTCGGAAAGGCTCATTGCTTGCTCGCGGTTGAACTGGAAGCGACGTAGCGTTCGTTGATTGGATTATTCGGGTTCAAGAAACCCCTCAGTGTAGTGGAGATTTATGCGGGTCATGGAGTACACTGCTGCATCGGCGAGAGAGAGGAGGAGGATCCACTCCCTGCTGGTGCCGCATGTTTCATGTAAAAAAGGGCACCTCTTCAAAGGAAGTGCCAAAGTGGCAGAGTTTACGCCGCCGTTGAGTTGCACCGCGGGTCAGTTATTCTCGCGTTGTAATTCGTCACGTGGGTTTCTACATTCACTTAGATTTAGTTCAGGACGTAAACTATGCAATCCCGATAAGGCGTAAAAGAAGGATGAGCATAGAAGTTTTACTGGAACCATCCTCTCGGCGTCCGTGACAGTGCAGTGTATTTGACAGGTTCATCGGTTTCTTGTGTGACATCCTGTGCCAAATAAGACACCATGTCTGCCTCCTTTTTATACAGGGCGCTAAGACAAAATCGTCAAATCATTACCATGTAAAAACAGCCTCGTTTAGAAGAAGAAGAAGCAAAAAGAAAGGCAAATGCCATGTTAACCATTTTAGAACATCCGCATGTATGGCGGTTATAATGCTTTTTTTTTATTGTGTGTGTTTCAAAGAACTTTCTGCCACTTATAGTCTTCGCAAGGGGCCATTAATGTATAGTGTTTGTGTGCAAGAAAGCAACATATCGCATGGGATCACGTTGTCTTGATTACACAGTTTTATTTTACAGTTTCGAATGCACTGTGATATCACTCTTCTTCTTTTTAAAAGGTACACGTAAAAGAAATAAGTTGAAATGAAACGCAGTTGCAAAAACCACCAAGTCAGCAAATAACCCTCCTCACAACTTCTGCAGACTCTGCAAAGTCATTCACCACGTGATCTCCTGCAAGGCTTCAAAATTTATCCGTGCCTTGAGAAGGACGGCGCCAGCTGTAACAGTCACGTCGAATACTTCATGAATGTGTATATTGGAATATTTAGGTCGATGTTAACCGCCATGTTCATGCGCTTCTCGGTAACCTTATCCATGTTAGTCGTTCCTGAGAGCTCACTACCTCCTCCAGTAGTGCTGCCGCCCGCCTCTGTGGTGTTATCTGCACCTGCACTTTCAGCCTCAGTAGTCCGGGCGCAGCTAGTAGTCGTTTCGGCTGTAGTCGTCTGCGCAGTGCTTGGATGTAGCAGTTCCATAGTCGAAGGTATGATGGACGTCTGCTTCGTAATCTTCCTTCTTCTAGTGCGTCTTCGCACACGTTTGTGTGATTCTAAGCTGGGTACCATATCGGAGGCAATCTCCAATATAGGTTTTCCCTCAATTACCGATCCTTGTTGGTAGTCCGGATTCATTATAGCTCCATGCTCCGAAGTAACAACCACAGTTGTGTTAGAAGACTCCGATGAAGTATGGTTCCTCCAGAGAGCTGACAGAACACGTAGCAGTCCAACGAGGATCTGTTGCATTGATTTAGACGTCGACACTGCGTCTGAGGAAGAAGCTGATGCCGGTAATGACGGTTGAACTGTTGACGCCCGAATTGCTCGGATGTTGATGATGAGGACGACGGTGAGCATGAGCGGAATCGCTGGTGGTAACTGCACCATCCTGGTTGTGGAACTTTGTCGCATGCGAATATAACGATACCACCGCCAGCGGGATACTGTGTTATCTCACCAAAGTAAACTTGTCATTGTTCGTGCAGTTGTTGTCCAAAGAAGCAACCTGACACTGTTATAAACGCAGATGCTGCTAAATCTTGCAATTGTCCAGTTGTCTAACAAAGTGCTGAATCAACTTACATATGTCGCATCTTCGCAAGACCCATTACGAAGAGAAGGCTGTTACGAGCACATACGAGCGGTTCGCTCGCTGTCGTTCGGGCTTTGTGGCTCTCCGGTCGTTTATCTTTCTTTCTCTCTCTCTCTCTTTTTTTCTTCTGTTGGCAATGTCGCCTGCATAACTTATACAATGATCACATAATCGTTATGGTCCGCTTAACACGTTTTGTTTGTGCCTACACGGCGGCCTAGCTTTCGTAACCTTTGTCCTTCGCGCGCCATTGTATTCAGCTTCGTAATTCTCAGAAATGATACAACGGCTATATTGCTATTGCATTGCGATAGTTTTAATAACTCGGAAGTAACTTGCAATAGGGATTCCTGCAGCGGGTGATCAACAGACACAAACAAGAGTTAGTTTCCGTTCGCGAATTGTACATTGTGCAGAACAGACTATAATAATGTGCGAACTAAAGCCGGTGTTTCCTGATTTTTAAGCGTTCGTTGGACACGTTTTATAGCGCAATTATAGTGCTCCATATTCCGTGCTCTGGGCTACGGGCTTTCAGCTGCGTATCCAAACATATTTTGACAAGGCCTAGCGGCCGTTCTGCGAACTAGTCTTTGCAATAGAGTTATGGCAAGGTCCCAATCGGCTATACTAATCTTAATTGCTCGATTCTTTTTGTTTTCACAATCGAATCGGGTCAAGCTACGCCTCTTATTTATTGATTATTCCGTACCGACGAAGGCTTCACGAGCTTCTTATTCGATGAGACCTAGAACCTTTTTTTTTCCGCTGAAAACTCGACGCCCTAAAAAAAAAAAAAAAAAAATCTACTAATGTCGGCTCCTACACTCTAAGAACAGAACTTCACCGCATAGCACGCTGTGCGCCAACCATTGCAGCGAATGATATGGTTATCGCTTCTGATTCGAAGAGAGAGGCGGGCGTACGCCTTCGTGTGGCAATTTGAAGATATGAAAATTGCCACAAAATGATATCATTCTGTGCCATGATTTGTACAAATCGGGGGAGGAGCCTACCTGGGACAAGCGTAATGTGTCTCAGATAGGCGCCTCCTCCCATTTTCAGCAAATAAGGACACAGAATGATATCATTCGGAATGACGGTTGGCTAGGAGCGTGCTATGTGGTGAAGTTCTGTTTTAACAGTGTAGTGCTAAGAGTCTCGGCGCATCCAACACTTGTTACGGCTGGGATCACTACTTATTCACGGGAGCGTCCGTGACGGTGGCCCGTGAAGTCCCAACAGTCAAACACACGCATAAGCACTTAACGCTAATTTGATGCCGACGTGTCTAGCGGTGTAATTGATGCTGCACTAGAGGCAGAGTGACCGGGATAATTGCGGAGCGGCGTACCTGCATCAATATTGTGGTACATTCTAATTACCGAGTTCCCCCCCCCCCCCCAACTCTTCCGGAGAGTGGATTTCAGAGAGCCATAATCATCGCAGGCGACTCTGGCAACACAGATGCGGGTCATTGGCCATCGAGAGTACTTTCCTTCACTTTTCTGCGTTCTTCGTGTACGTGGGAAAATGGCGTCCTGTCGTCATGGAAGTTGGAGAACGTTCTTCGGGTTACCTCCTCAAAAATACTCCCGCTGTCGCAGTAAATTCAGGTTGTGACCTTTCCCCACACTCTAAAAACAGAATTTCACCGCACACTCTTAAAAATGAACTTCACCGCATACCTACGCTCCTAGCCAACCATAATCTCGAATGATATCTTTATCTACCCCGATTTGTTGAAAACGGCAGGCGTACGCTTTTTTTGTGACACTTCTGCTGTTCATAATTGTCACGGAAAAGACGTACGCCTCTCAACAAATCAGAGCAGATAACGATATCATTCGAGATTATGGTTGGCTGGGAGCGTGCTATGTGGTGAATTTCATTTTTAAGAGTGCATAGCACGCTGTGCGCCACCCATTGCCACGAATGATAGGTTTATCGCTTCCGATTCGAAGATCGAGGG
Source organism: Ornithodoros turicata (assembly GCF_037126465.1). Lineage (NCBI taxonomy): Eukaryota > Metazoa > Arthropoda > Arachnida > Ixodida > Argasidae > Ornithodoros > Ornithodoros turicata. The sequence goes on along the minus strand of NC_088207.1, from coordinate 53,096,859 downwards.
GGGCGTATGCCTTTTTGTGGCAAATTTGGATATATGAAAATTGCCACAAAAAGGCGTACGCCCCCCTCTGTCTTCCAATCACCAGCGATAACCCTATGATTCGTGGCAGTGGTTGGCGCGCAGCGTGCTATGCGGTGAAGTTCTGTTTTTAGAGTGCAGTTATACACAATGTGATCTATATAATATGGTAGCCTCAGCCTGCAAGATCTATCAATGGTTGGCCAATTGGTCAATCTATTTACTGTTTTACGTCTTGCGTATCAATGCAGTGACACCCAAAAACGCAGCATCCCGACGCATCGAACTCGAGACTCCCCACAGCGCTCTCCTCATACATCAACTCACCCTGCTATCAAAGTCGAAGCTTATTCGCGTAACCTGTCTAATCTCACCCCTAATATAACAGCGGAGAGCCCATTTAGGCCCTCTCACCCACCATCTGCACGCCGCCATAGAAACAACATGAAAAAGCGTCAGTCCTATCGCTATTGCAACCAACAATATCTCACAGAGCTCGCAAAAGCCCAAAAACAGCGCTTCTCCCCCCCCCCTTCACCCGCAGCGCCGTCTTCTCGGAATCCAACGCCACCTCCTCAGGGTATCGCGAGGCGGGGGGGGGGGGGGGATGTAACGTTGGGTAGACGAGCGGTATCGACGACCATAAAACACTGCAGCACTACGCTCAGTCCTATAGTGAAACACGCGCCATGCAGGAATTCCATTTTGCCAACCCCCCAATCTATAATCCAGCAGAAGCCAATAAAAAAGCCAAACCCCCAGCTCACGAATCGTCTGTCGCTTTCAACCGGATTGCTGTCTAGGATCGTATTAAATGAACGCGGAAGAGTTCTTAGCATCGCCCACGGAAAGAGTTATGGCAACGGAGAGTGAAGAAAAAGCTGGCAGACGACGGTCAAGTATGCATTGGTCTTCTGCGACGCGCGTTTCGTCGTCTGCTAAGGATTAACCCTGACCGTCCGGTCGAAAGTTCAACCTGGCCCTTGTCTCCCCGGAGAAACGTCAACGAAAGTGTAGCGGACGTGTTTGCCGTCATGGGCCGTTATCTGCCCGTCGAATTGTTGTTATTAATTCCTGTGCTCTATGTAAAGCCTCCACGGAATGCTGTAAGCAGGAACGTGGACATTAGAGGAGGCAGCTTGTTCTGCATAAGGCTATTCACTTTGACTCGACGTGGTGCTCGATCGTAGGAAATGTATAACATTTTTGAAACACGGAGAAAATGAAAACCTGAAATGGGCTGATAAGGGATGCGAGGCGTAATGCGCGTGTATAGTACATCCGCGCCGTGGAATTTTGAGTGGATGTGAAAGGATCGCGGTGGAGCTAATGACCTTGTAACAGCGGTACCGCACAGAATACAAAGCAGCTCCATTTCCTTTTCTCTCGCGCCCGTATATAACTCTTCTTACTTTTATTCTTCAGTATCTTCCGTTGAAACATGTGCATCGGAGTAGCCAGCCTTAGTTACCGTGACTAACTTATAGGTTTTTCTGTTTCAATCAATTCAATTCAATTAGAACGCATTGGCCAAGTCGACGAAAACACGCAAGTGTTGTGTCCTTGCTTGAGCACTTCAACTTCAAAACAATTGAATTAAGTATGGAAAATTTTTGTGAAGGGGTACTCTGACGGATTTTTTTTTATGCACAAAGAATTTGTCGAGCTCAGTAAGGAAGTTTATTTTACAGATAGTCTCACTCATAGCGGGTAATACAATATAGATTGAATGGCGTTTAATAGCGCTTATAGCACAGACATCAATTGACAATTTACGAGAGTGAGTGGAGAAGAATCTTTGTAGGGGCTAGTTTCCTACGCACTTGTATCGCATTCCCATGATTCTTATGCAGGATATACATGACTTTCCATGTTGCTTTGGTCACAATACTACGCACGAAAGGTAGTGATTACTACAGGATTTGCATTGAACACTATACCGTACAAATATACACTATACTACTATCCATTAAAAACTACTATACAGTATATTTTGTTTAATAAATGCACGACAACAGCAATTGCGAGAACATCTGTTGGTACAGGGTTTAGGGTCTAAAACACCTTCATGTAACAAACATCCGTTGTCGTGCTAGACGTATTATCAAAATAAACACGTTTTGATTAGAATTTGTCTATCTGTAAATAATCTTTGCGAACGGAAGAAAAGTCTCGCAGAAGAATTTACCTGAGTGGCGGCTTTGTCGTCGGGTCGTATCAGACTCAGTTGAACGACAGCAACAAAATCCAAGCGAATTGTAAAAGCTGTAAAGCGAGATTTTACTTGTTTTTATTGGTTCTTCTAGAAGACTGCATTTTGCACTTTACTTATTTCTTTCTTTTCGCTGTCGGCACGAAGGACCAGGGAAGCACTTCGAGCACATTTGCTTGTTCTCTAAAAACTCGTATGGTGGCGCTGTCATTCATTACCCGCCATAATCTCTGTGCCGTTATCATCACAGCCATCTTGAATATCTTCGTGCTGACCACCCCACCAAGCTCTCAACACCTGCTCTTACACGCGGAGGAAGGCTATCTTCCTGATCCTCAGCTTTTCACGCAAACACATAGGGACTTGTGTTCCGTATAAAGAGAAGAAGAAGGAGAAGGAGAGAAAGCGGTTTTGTAGAATCTGGTATAAATGACCGTTTTTTTTAATTCCGATGCTATCGGTAAGCAGTGTTATGACAACCACAACAAGGGACTGTTTTGTACAACGCACTGGGTGGGCTCTCTTTCCTGGTATGGTTGAGAATGCGTGCTGCGAGCAGTCTTGGATATGTAGAGTGTGGACATGGGTGGCAGTGCTCTATAATAAGGGATATGTGCAGTCGGCGCACGTAGCATGTATCGGTAAAAGGTTCGTGGAATCTTTGTTCGTGAATTCTGGTGTCTTCTCTTCCTTCTTTTCTCTTGCTTAAACGTGTGGTTTTTGAAGAACTCGTCGCATCGCTTAAAAATAACTTGCGCGAAGGGAAGCAGAAGATACGTCGCTTCCTACTGGCCGTTACGAACAAATTCCTCCATGCACGTAACTTCCTGTCCATGCTGCATATGAGACTCATTCACCGATTTTGAGACCGGAAGTGACGTTAAATATACGAAGCATTTATGAGAGATGAAACACACCAAGAGCCTGAGGGTATGACGTCACCCTTGAAACCGAACTTCACCGCACTGCACGCTGAAGGCCACCCGTTGCGCAGAATGATGCCGTTATCGCTTCTGATTTGTGGAAAGCGTGTGGCGTACGCCTTTTTGTGAAAGCTACCATAACTGCATACGTGTCACAAAAAGGCGTACTCCCCTCGTTTTCGAAAAATCGTGGGAAGGAAAGATGTCATTCAGGATGACGGTCGGGGCTAGGATCGTGCTGTGCGGTGAAGTTCTGTCTTGAGAGTGCGCTCTACCTTGCTCTTAGGCGGCGAGGTCACGTGGACCATTTACTTTTTTATGAAAGAGATTCCACAGTGCGTTTGGAATTGGAATAGTATGGAATGGAATTGGAACGCATCATCTTCGACTGAGCCGAGTATATGATTACGACACGCACGACATTAGTGCACGATTTTTGTCTATCACAATATTAATCTGTTACGATATATTAAATATCACGATATTTAATCTGTTTCGGCCCTTTTCGAAGTTCCAAATTCTGGAAAAGTACGCTGTCGTTATTGCGGTCTCGATTATCTGACCTTGCTGTCTTCCCACGGCAAGCACTACCCCACGCTTTGAAAGCGTCAGGAGATTATGCTAGGTTCGCACTTACTCTGTCAAATGGACAGTTAAAGGTACAGTTTAAATAAATAAATAAAAAAAGAAGCGAGGCGAAGTCGATTTTTAAAAAAAGTTGCCACAACCCTGATTGCAGGCGAGCAGAAACGCAACCACTTTGGTTTGCGAGCAGTGGAGCTCACTTGAACGATACAGCAGTGCTGACTCAGTAACATCGTAGTCCATCTTTCCTTGCTTCGGGTAGGGTTCTTTTAACCACGGAAATCACGTAAACCAATTAGCCGCGGCCGGGATGACTGATCACGTGATGATAACCGCCATGACGAGAGAAGATAATTAATAACGCCAGCCGCGTGCTCATCTGGTTGTTGCAATAATTAATTAGCGGCGTACTTCCCGTCCATTTTTCACGGGAGGAACTATTTTCGGTGACATCACAACGAAAACACGCGAAGAAGAGCTGTGATTAGCATAGTAAGAGCTCACAGCTACAGTTGCTTCGCGGAGATAACATGCCCCATTACTCTTTGGCTGACAACTCTTGCCTCATTTGGAGAAAGCAAATAACCATCGCGATGTTAAACAACCACCACAACTAACCACGCCACAACCATATGAAGCTAGCATTTGAATATACACTCTAAAAACAAAACTTCACCGCATAGCACGCTGTGCTCCAACCATTGCCAAGAATGATAGGGTTATCGCTTCTGATTCGATTGGTACGTTCGTGTTTCTCGTTGCAACAAATATGTACCTTCGATAGTGTCCTGTATGTTCTACGGAGTCCACAGTCATTTCACAGTCAGTCAGTTCATTTTTAAGAGTGTACCCTACACTCTTAAAAATGAACTTCCCCGCATAGCACGCTCCTAGCCAACCATCATCTCGAATGATATAGTTATCTGCCCTGATTTGTTGGAACCAGGAGGCGTACGCCTTTTTTGTGACAATTATGAACAGCATAAGTGTCACAAAAAAGGCGTACGCCTCCCGTTTTCAACAAATCAGGGCAGATAACTATATCGTTCAAGATAATGGTTGGCTAGGAGCGTGCTATGCGGTGAAGTTCATTTTTAAGAGTGTACACGGCAGGTACAGCATGTCGCCACACTATATACACTCTTAAAAATGAACTTCACCGCATAGCACGCTCCTAACCAACCATAATCTCAAATGATATCGTTATCTGCCCCGGTTCTTTGAAAACGGGAGGCGTACGCCTTTTCTGTGACGATTATGAACCGCATAAGTGTCACAAAAAGGCGTACGCCTCCCGTTTTTAACAAATCAGGGCAGATAATGATATCATTCGAGATAGTGGTTGGCTAGGAGCGTGCTATGAGGTGAAGTTCATTTTTAAGAGTGTAGACTGACACATCTTATGTGTATATCTACTCCAATTACCCTTAATTTGCGATTTATGCGGGCCCTTTCAGCGCTCACTCAAGAATATTGGTAACTCCTGCCTGCAACCAGCTATACTGGTCAGGATGTTGTTTATATTACTCAGGTAGATACTACAAGGTTAGACATAACTACCTTAAGACGCTCACAATCGGATAAACCTTACGGAAACCAGTAAACATGCGCGACCACACGACAATTCCTCATATAAATATAACGGGTATAGACCAGCGGCGCAAAAACTCTACTTCACCTATAGCACCATCAACTGTGCCTCTAAGTGCCCCTCAATATACTTGTGTGTAACCAGCTATTCTATGCACAAAAACGCAGTGTTCTTGATATGGCGTGTGTGATGGCGTGCTTTGAAGCACCATCGCTGCATCGCCACGCATTTGGAGGGCATCAGAAAATGCACATATATAGAAAGAAAAAAAAAACATCTTGGGTAGGAAAATAATTTTCGAGGAGTATAGGTAAATACAAACAGGAAATGAAGCGAACAGTATAATGTGAAGAAACATCCCATCCCATCCCGTCACCTCATCCCATGTCATCATCACTTCTCCTTCACATCTATTGTTGTTGTTGTTGAAGAGCTCCTCTCGCGATCGATGACACCTATAAGAGACGACGACAAAAAGAAAAAAGAAAAAAAAGAGAAGTGTTGGCGGATCAGTTGGTAGCTTATCCGCTTACTACCGAGGTACCAAGGTATACTAAGGTACCAAGGATGGAGGTTCGAGCCAGACCGAGGACACCACAAAGAGGACGGCACGATTTGACTTGCTCAGCCACCTTACCTTACCCTCCGCGAATGACGTGATATACGGGTTTCAGTATGATTTCCCGTTCACATTAAACATCCCTCAGATGGGCAATATCGCCGGCACGGACCAACCACTGTGATCGTAGTTTCCCGACGTGAAACCTCGAACGCAACGTATTTAAATGTACATTCCTATCGCGAGATTCCATATCGAGCAAGAAGAAGAAGAAGAAGAAAATGTGCGTGACAGCATTCCGAACACAAAACATTCCAACGCTCTCCGACCTCCCGTCCTTTTTCGTCAAATCGAAAGAAATTCCAGTCATTCATATAGGAGCAGTATAAAGAGACATGGCGTTTCATCAACGCTTACACCATCGTTCATCTGGACGAGGCGAAGAAAAAACAATGCCTTGACCTTCTTTACCAATGATGCAAAGCCAATTCGCGCCGTAACAAATGACTTCTCCTCAAGAGTTGAGTGGAACAAGCGAGGTTGGCGACGAAAGTCCATTAATCGCACCTCCTCTCCCCCACGCTTTCACACACATTCTACCTGGATCCCCCTCCCCCGTTGCGGGATTTTTGTTCAAAAAACAACCCAGGGACAATGTGGATCTTCCAAGCTAATTAACCTTAGGTGCAGTCATGCAGGCGCCTACCGGCTTCGTCTTGCCAATATCCTTTTGTTGGACCCTGTTGTGCAAATCACGTCGCCTATGCGGAAGTTCGGCTGGAAGATTGCAGTAACATTTCATCCGGAAGAAGAGGCTGTTTGAGTATAGAACGGGTGTAAGTGAGCGAGAGTGCTGGGGTTGAACAACCTAGGGTCGGTGCTCATGTATATACGGGAAGGGTCGCAAAATAAAGAGGGGCAGGTAATGTAAAGAAATGTCGAGGGATAATAGTTAGTTAAGTATAGGTGCTCATATTTCTTTACAGTATACGTCGAAGGTCCCCCGGAGGGACATTACGTGACGGAGTGAGGTGATGATGATGATGATGATGACGACGATAACAACAACAAGAAGCAATAGCTTGACAGCAATAGAAACGTCACTGGGTTGTATATTGGGCACAACGATGTCCAAAAAAGAAGTAGGCGAAAAAAAAAAAGAAAAAAAAATGGTGACCAAATACGAGCATATTAACGAGATGAAGTGAACTTTGAATAACACCGCTGTCCAAGGTACGGCTCTGAATCCTGCTCAACGAGAAGCCACATCACATAAATATAGCACTATATACACAATATAGCACCAGCTCGCGTGGCGCGGCGTAGTGGGTAGGATGATCTCACTGGTTTGTGACGCGGGTTCCGACACCGGCTTTGCTTCGTGAGGTTTTCCCTGGGTTTTCGGGCAGACCTTCGAGACGAAGTCTGCCCAGGACGCATACTATCCCCCCGACTCCCCCCGCGTCGTAGCGGGGTGACTGAGGTGTCCGTGTACAGCGCGGCACGCGACGGAGAAGAGCGAATCAGGCTGCGCTCCGCAAGCTGATTCGCTCTTCTCCGTCACGTGAAAGCGCGAAAGCGCGGGGCTCGTGTAGCTGGAGCCGTCGTCAGTTACGCCTCGTCTCTGGATGTGTTCAGTCGTGTCTCGTGCGTTCTCCGAGAATTTCGCGAGCGGCTGAGTTTGTGTCTCATGTCGTGTGGGTAGTTTAAACTGCAACGTTCTTTAATGGATCCCGGACCTTCTACTTGTCAAAGTACTAGTAAAAGCATATAAAAATATAAGAAACAGAAAAGAAGCGTAAGAGAATCAATTAGAAGCAAGACGATACGTCGATTGCTAGCGCATTGTCATTGCATTTTTGTTTGTTTGTTTATATCTATGCCGCTCCTTATGTTTTGCCCACGAAGCACAGGCTATACCGCTTTCCCGCGTTAAAGCAATTCTATATGATGCGTGCTCTTCCTATAGACGACACACCCACGAGCACTGGAGTGGACCAGCACTATACCAAAATTAGAACTGCGTCCGTACCGGTCAGGACAAAGTCTGAGCATTCCAAGAAAGGGTCGCTCCAAATGTTGCGCGGAAATTTCGTGATCTCTGATGAAGCGGAACATCGTGTCGTGAACTGGAGCAATTGCGGAAAGACGTGTGACTCGTTTGATCGATGAATCCTCGACGCAGGGGGTCGCTGCTCATCTAATAACTGCGCGCGCTCCAAACACATGTATACGCCCGCCGGATAAACAATATATAAAAGAAGAACCCAAAAAATGCTGTGAAATGACAAATGTACGAACAATGGGAAGTATATATATATGGGGAATACGCGGAGGTGCAAATAGCGGCAGACTTCCGAAAACACTGACCCAAATATTGATGCGCGGAGAGCCGACCTAGAGTGCACCGCCCACACTGTTCGGTTCCTGTGTTTACATCGCAAGGTTTGCGGAGTTTTGCTGTGCGGGACATTTGTCTTCGTGTCCGGGTGAAAATAAAACAAAGGTATATACTTCTGCGATGCCGAATGGTCATGAGGATTGGCTTCGCTCTGGTTGTATCGATCTGTCCAGTGAGATACTGGCTGTCGTGTGCACTGTTGCGGTGTGTATTCTGTTTAGTATTCCGGATCTCAGAGACGTAAACAAGAATCAGTGGGTCGAGATGTCCGTAACCAGAGGCTTAACCTGCTTTGGGGATTTGTTCTTGCTGGCGGACACGGTAGTTCTATAGAGTACGAAGGGTCTCTAAGATAACTTCCTTAACGGATGGTGGTGGCTGTAATGATTCCGGCTTATAACGGAGATTGACTGCGTTAAATCATCATATCTAATCATCATCTCATTTTGTTGATAACGGGGATGTATGCCTTATCGTGACACTAATGGAGTTATATTAATTGTTACAATAAGGCGTACACCATGCGCAACATGAATCAGTCCTGAGCGATATCGGTATTATTCGGTGCAATAACACACTTTGTTGGGTTATACCGGGTGTCTCAGTTAAATCCCCGGGCTAAATATTCCGCGAACGGGTGCACCAATCGACGGACTTTCTTTTTTACAAGTATCTGACCGATGCCACCTATACAAGCTGCGCACCGTGTGAATGAGTGGGAGGCGCTCATTATTTAAATAAAAATTCAAACGAGTTTCGTAGAAAAACGTAACTTCTAAAGCACGGCGCTGTCGGCATTAAAATGGGTACTACCCCTTTTGGGACATTCAGTGGACACCTTTTAGAGAAAAATATGCCACCGAAACGGGTCAATTGTTGCAGTAATCAATTGGTTTACATATTTTTGTAGCGGCTGGTCGCGTGTGACAGCATGTTGTACATGCTGTCAAGAAATTTGATTTCACTGTCAAACAGGTGTACCAAAGTGTCACTTTTGACTTCCTTCCCCCTTTTTCGGATATGGTATATAGTACCTCTATTATCTATCTGGCTGAACGATTACAACTTTCCTTGAATGACGATGAGTGGGGAGTTTCATCGCCAGGGGATCCTGGGGGGGGGGGGAAGTAGGGGCAAGGGGTGGTCAGCCTGCCCTGGAGTGGCGGCTCGGTGCATCCAGAAGAGGGAGAAAAGAGAGAGGAGAGAGATGATGGTGGCACAGGGGCTCCAGTTAAACTTATCTATCTAGGGGCTCCTGCCTATCTCAACTTCACTAGTGTGTGGCTGGCACTTGCATGTAAACAATGAACTGACGCGTGGTTTGTGGAAATTTTTGTTTATCGTGAGGTGGTGGTGGTGGTGGTGGTGGTGGATGGCGAAAGGACTCGCCGTTGTCGGCCCCACCAAGGTGGGCAACGTCACGACTGCCGCTCTGGGGGAATGTGCGTCCTGGGCCGACTTCTAAGGGAACTGTGTCGACATATATGTCTGAAAGCGTCTGAGGAGAACCCAGGAAAAACCCCAGACAGCACAGCCGGCACCGGGATTCGAACCCGGGTACTTCCAGGGTACCGCGAGGACATCAAGGCAACGGCCCGTGTGACCAAAATACACCTCCCCGCATGACAGTGGAATTGAATCCCCCTGAGATAAATTTATCTGTAATAGTTGGCCTTCAGCATGTCTATTTTAACAATGAACTGCTGACCTGGAAATAGTGAATCCACACTCTAAAAAACTGAACTTCACCGAATAGCATGCTGTGCGCCAACCATCGCCACGATTGATAGAGTTATCGTGTCTGATTCGAAGAGAGAGGGGGGCGTACGCCTTTTTGTGTCAATTTGGTTATATGATAATTGACACAAAAAGGCGTACGCCTTCCTACCTCTTCGAATCAGAAGCGATAACCCTATCATTTGTGGTAATGGTTGACACACAGCGTGCTCTGCGGTGAAGTTCAGTTTTTACAGTGCATAATACTATCCTGACGTCCTGGGCCGACTTCATGGGGAACAGTGCCGACATTCGCCTACTATCGTGAAGGAATCATAACATGATAACTGACGGTCCACACTCATTAGAGAAAATTTTCAACTTCCCATCCGCCCCATCCGCCCGGACAGATCTGAACGCCCACAATGACTATACACAAATTTTGCATATTCGAATATTTTTACAGTTTAAACGCGTTTTCCTTTTCGCCACCGTGTATACTTTGTTACGACCAAGCCCAGATGTTTCGAATAAAAATGTAAATTAACCGTTCACCTAAGCACGCCAGTACCAGCAGAAAGAGACAAGGTACAAATAACGCGACAGGAGGGAAAATTACACGCGCATTCGAAGGACATTCCCCCCCCAAATACGCGGAAGAATCCAATCTTCCGTTAAACACATCGCGACAAGGGACCGAATAAAACCGAACGACAATACACATACTATTCGAGTACTTGGACCTTTTAATCTGTATCTTCCTTTCAGCACGCTTTTTTTGTTCGTTCCACCCGTACCCTGGAAGTGTTTGCATTGTCGCTTCAAGTTGAATATCCAATGAGTTACTGCAAGTTGTCACCATCACGTTAGAGTGAAGAAACTTCCGGGCACTTTATGCGCAAAGGAACGGCTGATTCCTCGATTAAATCCAAGGACGTTGCCCTCGGAAGAACATATAGGGGCAGGGTTCGAACCCGGAAGCTATATACGTGGCTCGTCTCCGAGAATTTAAAGCAGGGACATGATTAACGCTCCGCAAACAGCAGGAGTCAAATGAGGGGATATTACTCGGAGAAGGAAGGAGATGACAACTGAATTGAAATTGTAGTTGGCTCGACGGACATTATTGATGTCGCGTTGCAGGCAGCGCGGGGGACCATTGCACGTTTAAACATAATTACTACGCGTTTTAATGTCGGTGTGATATTTATGTTTCTTGTCCAAGCTGGGATAGTACGGGACACTTTATTTTCGCTATCGGTTGGTATCAGTGTCTTTGGCATCGGTTCGAGAGTATCCTCTAACGCCACACTCTTAAAAATGAACTTCACCGCATAGCACGCTCCTAGCCAACCATCATCTCGAATGATATCGTTATCTGACTTGATTTGTTGAAAACGGGAGGCGTACGCCTTTTCTGTGACACTTATGCTGTTCATAATTGTCACAAAAAAGGCGTACGCCTCCCGTTTTCAACAAATCAGGGCATATAACGGTATCGTTAGAGATTATGGTTGGCTAGGAGCGTGCTATGCGGTGAAGTTCATTTCTAAGAGTGCAGAAGAGCAACAGTTAGTGAGAAATTTGACGGTTTAACAACCACACATTTTTTGATGCACTGAATAAGTTGGAAATTCTACGTTTCTTAACGAACTAACACGAATTGTAAGTACTAAAGATTAATACTTACAAAAGTAAAACTTAATAACGGTCAAGGCATGCTACAAATGTTACTTCAACATCAAACGCAACCACGTTGAGCATTCAGAAACAGGCTGCGTCTTCATCCGTTGAAAAACCTAACGAACCTCCAGTATTAAATATATACCTGGAAGTAACGCATTACATTGAACGTCATCGACAATAAAACCATTTGTTGCAGTTGCAGCAAAGTTGTATCACTGCTATTCATTTGTGACCTTTTCATGAGTTGCAGATATTATTTCAATCCGCGTGTCCTCAAGTGCATGTAATGGCAGCGTTATGCACAATCCTTCAGGACACGACTCTAATTCCTTTTTTTTTTCTCGACACTTTATTTTTAGACCTAGTACGTCACAACATTGACAAGCGAATGTTGCAACAGCTACTCCTCCGCAAAGTCTATGTCCGACCACCTGCACTCCCTTAAATAGTTCTTATTCACAAAGGGGGCGCTCTCGTAAGCTTTATTACGTGCGCTAGAGCACTGCATATACAGTCAATTGCGAAAGCCTTAGAGTGAAGTGTACACTTATTTGCTCGACCCGAATTCAAAGCCTATTCGTGGCAGTGTTATAAATTGCAAACATCGGAGCGGCTACTGTTTGGGTCACCAGAATGCGAGGGTATAGACACGATCAAAGTGCACGCGCTCCATTTAAATCGTCGGCCAATGTATATGTGCCTAGAGAGAAAGTGGTACCGAGGACTTCCTGTGTGCCAAAGCAATAGGAAGCAGTGGTTTTACAATGCGACGACCCGAACCGATATATCTGCCTTAGGAATAGGGACAGCGGAGGGAGTTCCTGTGTTCATTGTGGCTACGGCGCATTTATCAGAACTCTTTCCGCACCCGGCCTTTCATCTACATAATTTGAACGACAGCCTCTTTCTTCGTTTCTTTTTTGTTTGTTGGTGCGCAAGGCGCAAAAGGTGGTGAACAGTGTTTGCAGACGACTATTTCACTTTCTGTTATGAACGTTACGGAAGTAGATGATTATATCTGCGGTGTGTCGGATAGTGCCATGTCCAGAACGCGCACGTACGAATCCGCAGATATAATCTCCTACTTTTTAACAGATAATGAAATAGTCGTCTGCAAACACTGTTCACCCTCTGTTAACGATGGCTTAGGGTGACCCCCTTTCGCGTAAATCTACTCCCAATTATTATTACTATTTAGGATGGTATATGGAAAAGATGTGTCGTACACCAATGAAGCATTTAACTGTAGTGTTTCAACCGTGTATAGATATACGATACATAATTGTATCGCGTACAACACTATCGTGTATAACGAAGATCGCCATAGCAGGAACCGTCGTCGAAGCTTGAATGGCTCCTGCTATACCGAGGCTCAATGGAGCAACGTTGGCAGCGGGAACACAACGGGGGGCATGGTGGAAGGACTTTTTAATCGGGGTAGATTGGACCGACAGTTAGACTACGGAGTCAGTGTACTATTTACACCAGCAAAGAGTCTTCGATATTATTTTGCTACTGCCATATGTCAATCATACTTGCGCGTAATCTATACACTACCCTACCAAATAATGTGTGCGTTCGTTGCAATTGTTGCTTCCTATACCACAAGTCGAATATACAGTCAACCCTCGATATATGAACCTTCGATTTATGAATTCCCACGTTTTATGAACAGGAGCACGAGGAACCAAAATTTTTACATGCATTTTTTCCTCGTTTTATGAACCTCGATATTCGAATAATGAATGGAATTTCTGGGAACCAACTAGGACTTGCCCTGCGTTTTTTGCCCTCAATTTATGAACGGATCGTTCCGAGGTCAACAAAAATCTTCAAATGAATTATTCCGTGATCTTATGAATGATGCCGGAACGGACGAACTTTTTTTTCTGGAATTGCACCCTCGGTTTTTAACCCCTCGAAATCCGAACAACAAACGGGTTTTCCGGGGACACAGGACGACCAAGTGTAAAGCAGAAGGCATGGTCGAAAGCAAAATTACACTATATATTGCATTATAAACACAATCCCAACTCGCAAATACTGTTTCGTCAGCTCGATCGTACTGACTTAACGGAATTTTCGATTTATGAATCCCTCGATTTATGAACGATTTTTTTGGGAACCGAGGGTGTTCATAAATCGAGGGTTGACTGTATATATTTTTTCAAGAGAAATAACACGAGAAATTGAGTGTACCGTGGCTGCACCAACTGAGGATCCGAAGACTACAAATGCCACTGTACTCAGAGGGTGACCTTTTAAGCCTGCCACCTATGCAGTGACACGCAAGGCCCGCCGTCATAAAACGTACGCCAACGCTGCGTCTCAAAACGCGTCGTACGCAGAAAGACAAAAAAAAAAAAAAAAAAAAAAAAAACTAGTTGCGACTCCGGCAGACACAGTAACCCGATGAGACCCATGCATCCACGGGTGCCTTCTACCCTTGTAGCCGATTGGCCTGGGCTGCTGTGTCAGGCTTGGGCACGGCGACGCACAGAGCAAACATTGGCGAATTATGCGGAAGGAGTCAGTGAGTGGACTCCTGCGGTGTGTTCTTACATAACGAACTTTCTTTGCACATTCGCCTCGGAGAGAAAAGATGATGCTGGTACGGACCGGAACACACCTACGAGGTTGTGGCAGGTTCTTTTTTAGTTCTCCCCCCCCCCCCCACTTATTATTCGAGGGTCAAAAGACTGATAATTCTGCTGTGTTATATAAAGGAGGAAAATTTAAATATGGACACCCTCGTTTTGTCATCTGGTACTCCTTCCGACATATGGTTCAAGTACACGGTCAACTTTTTTGCACTTTTTAGCGGATGTAAAAGGGCTGTTTTTTTAAATATATAAACACCGTGTTCTATTCAGCAAGCTCAACTGACAACAACAACAACAACAGTAAATGAAGAAGTGATGATGACATGGGATGTTTAAGCTCAACTGAAAGGTGTAATAGCAGTGTTGAAAAACAGTGTTTTGAAACGCTGCTTTAAGTCGAATACACATCGCTGAGAGTTTCCCATGTCATTTTTTTTTGTAGAAAAATAATTTAGAAGTGTCTCTTTCGCAAGAGTGCCAGAAGATGAAGGGCGTGTTGGTTGAAATTCGACACGGTTCAAGAACGCACAAGGACAACGCACACACTAGGTGTGTGCGTGTCGTGTCCTTGTCGTCATACTCATTGTCCTAGTAGTTGTCCGTAGATATATAGTCATCGTCACATGACGCTATAGTGTCAAGTGGGCTGACGCCGGGCAGCTTGTGGAAGCACATACTAAAATAACAAACTGCACAAAAACACGGACTATATATATAGTGTCGTCATTCATGGGCGTTCCCAGGATTTTTTTAAGGGGGGGCAAAGCGCTTCCAGGGGGGGGGGGGGGCAAGAGTGCAAACCCCCTACCACATCTTTTTCTGGAAGCGGACGTTGCGCACTGTGTGGGTGCCCAGAGGTTCCTATCATGACATCTGAGAATAATCCTATGACTAAAAAGTGCACTATTTTCACAAGCGACCTTCGAGTTCCAGGGGGGGGCACGGCCCCCCTTGCCCCCCTCTCGGTACGCCCATGTCGTCATTCCAGCACAAACCGCTGCATTACTTGATGGAACGTAACCGTTCTGAGGCTGGAACACCCGAACAAACGAACACTAAGGTGCACCATATTTTTCTTTCTTTTCCAATCCAATCCAATCCAAGGTGCACCTTAGTTGAGATGTATTTTCCCAGTTACTAACGAGCCAAGAACTGACCCTTGTTTCGTGACAGGCAAGCCATTGTCTATCGTGAAGGACGTTTCCCCACACACATTCAAGCCTAATGCCCAAAGTGACATTTTTGCTAACCTTGCCGCTTTTATCTCGATCCTTGAAGTTAATATTAGAAGGAAGCGCCATTAGAAACGCTGTAAGGCTAAGGTCACATGACCAGTTCTGTTCACATCGTTAGACTGCCATCACACGTTTCGCTGTATATAGTATACATGCCTTCGCCCGGAGAATCAAGAAAAACGACCTGTCAACGAGACAACACCCTCCGCGTTGTTGCGACACCCAATCAGCACTCATTCCTCCGCCACACCACTTTCGTGTATGCGGTATAAAAATACCCCATAAAGAGTACGTCACCCCGTATACATACGTGGACATGCTATACACTTTATCCCCCTTTACACGAGGCAGGTCGCGCTAACAGCGCGATTAAAGCGGGCTATAAAGGTAACCCACAGGGCCATCCCAAATTACTTCACCTTTTATCTTGGAGAGAACCACTTTCTTGCGACACACGAAGCAAGACGAAAAGAGCTAATTTTGTATCGTATGTCGAAATCGCCTCGTATTAATCGACTCCCGCGAGATGGAACACCTAAATTGCCTTCCTCAATAGGCTGCGTAAACAGAGTAAATAATCGACTGACCCCGGTACGAAACGGTACATTCGGTCGTTACTTAATGGAGCCTTTCCTATTTTACACATAGATGAGGTTTCAAGTCCGCAGACTGTGTCGGATATATCGCGAGAATCGGAGTAATTGCCATCAAGGTCGGTGCCGTTCTAGTTCTGGGATTTCGGCCTGATCGTCTTTATTGATACTGAAGATAGATAACACTATTCGATGTGGCCGTGTATATGGCGGCGTTTCTATCGTTTCCGTTTCATGTATGGTGTGGGGACAAGTTAGTGCGAGATACGGAGGAAATATTAGTTTATCAGGGCTTTGGTATATGATTAAAGGTTACGCGAGTTCCCTTGTAAAGCAAGAGAACTATAGTCGTCTTGCGACGTAAAGCCCCGCATTACCATTATTAAAGAAAGAAAGCCACTGCATTCGCATGTAACTAGCAGGAATAATCAGGTTTATATCCTTAGGGCGGGGGGGGGGGGGATATGTTTATTAAGAAAAAAAAGAACGGAAAGGTTAGGCAGGCAAAGAGCCGGCTTGCTATTCCGGAAAAAAAGAAAAAGGGGAAGGGGGAAAACGAAAAAGGAAATGAAAGAGAAAGAAAAAAACAAAAAGGGGGAATCGAAAAGAAAAGGAAGGGAAAAGGAAAAGGGGGAATCAAAGCAAAGGAAGGAAGGAAAGAAAAAAGAAAAACGTGGAAACAAAAAGATCCTTATCCTTAGATTTTATTTGCTAAGAATACAATTACCAGTTTGTAGAATAACTGCAAATGACAATTAAGTAGTCCCCAAAAGACTAAAAAAAAAAAGCCCGCAAAATTGCTCCAAACAGACGCATTGAGCAGCCACGATAGAACACGACACCACATTAAAAACCACGAGTGTGTGTATGTGTATGTGTGTGTGTGTGTGTGTGTGAGAGAGAGTAATGTAGACAATAAAGAAATTGAGAAGCATTAAAGCCATAGTATAAAGCCCTCTAAATGACACATAAGTAATCTGCAGGGTTCGTAGCTATCCGAGGCTAAAATATCCGAATTTGTGTCTTACTCAGAGAGAAAAATAACACACAATAATGGTCGTTGTCGCGGCATCTCGCCCTGTCGCAATTCCCCACGCGAACGGCGGCACTGAAACGTTACACGGCCGTTTCTTACATTAAAGCACCTTTAATATGAATAGATTACGTCCCGGGCTACCCGCGTCAGTGCCGCGAAGTGACACTTGTCGCTAGGCAGGACAAAATTGCTGCACTCTACTCTTATATGATCACCCATCGTTACATGGTCGCTGATCGTGTAATGATAAGTCGTGGCGTTACGTCGTGGTGAGACGTCATTGATCACCGTCATGTAACACAGCGTTCACGCTTTGCTTTGTAGAGTGTCTTCGTTTGCTTAGTGTGCTTCGTGTTGTTTTGCTCTCTGTTTTTTTTTTATTACTCTTTCGGTTTTTCTGTCCAGTGATGTTTGTGTCGATTGTTATTGCCCCCTTTCCGCTGATGCTGCATAAAAGCCTTTGAGCATTCTTTCACCGTTTGCTAGTAATCTTTTTTGTTGTTGTCATCTTTGTCTTTAATCTACCTCATCCTACTTTCATCATTTGTTTGTTTATCCTTTATTTCCTAATTATTCTTTTTATTTATTTCTTATTTCTTAATTTTCTTTATTTATTTCTTATTCCTTCCTATTTCTTTCTTTCTTCAATTCTTTTCTTTCTTTTTATTTATTTATTATTTCTTAATTTTCTTTATTTATTTATTTATTTCTGGAATAGCAAGCCGACGTCTCGTTTGGCTGACATTTCCCCAGTTTTTTTTTTTCCTTTTCGTCTAAGAAATATATCCCCCCCCCCCCTTTGAGGGTAACGTAAATAAATTATTTCTGAGTTCGCAATTTGTTCGCATAGGTTGCATATCCTGCGTTATATATGGCGGTTGGCGCACACAGTTTTTCATGCCTAGCTATGGGGTAGCGCTCCGCTCCTAGAATGGAAAACCTCCCCACTTCATCGTCAAAATATAATTGTTGTTGTTGTTCTCATGCCAAAGATTGGGTGTCGTATTAAAATAATATTGTATCAATATAAATATTAAATAAATAAATAAATTAATTAATATTAATTATAAACTAATTCGTATTACGTGTGAACACCAAATACGAGTAGATGTGAAGGGGCTCATTATTTCATTCCCCACATCATCACCAGCATTGGGGTAGCGTATCGCACCTGGCGATGGAACTCTTCATTCGTCATCTCAAAATAAGGTTGCTGCTGTTGTTGTTGTTGCATAGTCGTACGTGGAGCACGGCTCGAACCTTAAGAAATATAAATAAAAACGTACCTTACACTTTGCGAACGTTACGCTGTAATCCGCTCGTGCCTTTGCTGGTAAAAGGCAAGCATGATTTGCACTTACACAAATGATCGTTCTGTAACTGTTTATTTGAAAATAATCATTTTCATAATCACGCAGCCATTATCGAATAACATTTTTGAGGCAATTTACCGAGCGCCGCCCCGATACACATGTTATGCTGCGCTCTCAGACTTCACCTGCACACTTTTGACTTCGACGTTGTGGTACTCCAAGATACGACCGCCGAAATGCCATATGACATTCACGGTGATGCTGGTGAAACGGCTCGTCGTTGTCGGCCTCACAGAGGTCACGACTGACGCCCTGGGGGAATGTGCGTCCTGGGCCGACTTCTAAGGGAACTGTGACAGACAATGACATTCACAAAACGCAATGTGACACGAAATTTATCCATTAAACTAGTGCTGCTTTCGCACATCCAAAATAAAGCAAAGGTTACAGTTCCCATTACTGCATAAATCTACTGGTATCTTACGTAATATCCCGGACGTAAATCATAACTTGTAATGACACGTATTATTCGTACAATACCACGGTTGACGAATCTGTATTGACGCGTCCTACCCCGGCAACGGCGCCGTGCAGATAAGCAGCTTATGAGTGGTCGCTAGGTGAGGTTCTCTGGACGACGGGATCCCCATAAGCACCAGGAAGTAGAGGCATCGCCCTAAGCCCTTCTCATCCCGTTAGTTACGCCTCCTCTCCGCATTACAGAGGTTTATTTTGCGTCTATACTGCAATCTGGTTGCTCTTGCTTCGAAAGCTGCAAAGAGTCTATGTTTTCAAATAATCGCCTATACCCGATCACACTTTTATCAGTTAGTCGACATTCCGTTTACTAAATCGAAGATGTGGAGACGGGCTACATTTCCTTGAACTTGAAGAATACACGAACGAAGAGGACAACGCAAGAATCTTGTAGACTGTATACACTGGATCTTGCGTCGTCCGCTTCGTACCGTGTCAGTTGTTTATGTATCCCTCAAGCTCAAGGAAATATTGCCCACTTCTAAAGTAGACCAGCTCGTTTACCGCTGTCGCTAGGAGGTGGCGCTGCAGACCAACATGTACGTACGTGAAATTTTGTGCAGAGTGTCATTCGGGTGTTTCGTCGTTTTGTTAGGGAGCTGTGTTACTTCTCTTAGACCTTTCTAAGTGAAATTAGCTCATAGGGCAAATTGTAGGAAAAATTAAAGAATCAGCTCGAGAGTTGGTGGCGGTTTAATTTTAATTAACTAACCTCGGTTAAAGTGTCGAGAAACGAGAGGAACGTTCGTTTATCAGATTGTTGCCTCACATTTCAGAAATTTAAATTCAACGAGTAAGGTAACAACAACGATCAATAGGAAGGACAATGTTTCAACATTAATACGCCGTTTTCACCCCTTTTTCTCGGATTCATAGAGCGTGTTGCTTCTGTAAGTGGGGGTTCTCAAGAACCAACCTTAGGACACTCTAGGGGAAAAAGAAAAGACTCATCATTTGTAAAAATCATACTCAAGCGCCCGATGTGAACGAATGCAAGTCAGAATGCTTATCTGATGCCCCATGTTCCTTCCTTTGTTGCACTGTTGTTTCTATTCGAACTCCTGTCTGCGCGGTTCAGATGGCGAAGTATCCTTGCGAAGTATCATAGTAAATTCGAACACGACTGCAACAAACGGGTTGCTCGATAATGCAACAAGGCAGATGCTTGGTTGCTTCTCCTGCGTACACTGCGCCAGTGCACGAAAGCACGCTGCATAGGAGACAGTCACAGTTTGAGGGACGAACGCTTTGTCTGGCTTCACTCCCTGTATTTGTACTTCATGACACTCGTTGTACTGTGTTACTTCCGTACACGCTAGTAAGACCAAGCAGAGTAGCTAGATTAGATCAGATTAGAGGAGAATAGAAAAGGAGTTAGCCAAATTAGCCAAATATTATTTCGTCAATTTTGTGGAATGCGCAGCGAGTATAAAAATTTCGATCACGCGCCCTCATTAAAAGACGATGTCCGCAGTTAATCTCTCGATAGGAAGAAGAAGAAGAAGAAGAAGAGGAAGTGGCATGCAAGAATAAAGTGGATAAGGCAGTTACCGTGTATTCACACGAGCGGCATTCCCCCAGAAGCGGAAGATGCAAAAAACGTCATAGCTTTCTGCTGTCACGTGAACGCGAGCGCTCAACGGCGTGTCTTCACGTGCACTGCTAATCGTGGGGAATATCCTGCTAAACAGCCACGAGATTTTCCGTAGCAGACGACAGGAAAACACGCTGACGGTGTCGTCTGCTAAGTGTCGTCTGCTAAACGCGCAGTACGCCACTCGCGATATTTCGCACCGCGTGAATGCTCAACATAACACGAGACGGAACTTCGGCTCTGTGAGCAGTGTTTTCACTTTTTCTTCCACTAGAACATTCCGTGAGGATGTCGCTCGTGTGAATACACGGTTAGCATAAGGGAAGGATGGACACGAAGGCAGGCAATATAGCTGGTTGACGAAACCCACAGTAAGATAGTTCAAGCTATATGGGCACAACAGAAAAAAAAAAAAAAAACAAAAAAAAAAAACAGATGGCGCAGTGGTAACATTGTCTTCTGCGGAAAAACGCGCGAAAAAGTTGAATTGCGATCAGACAAAATATGCGTTCTTTTATCAACCTGACTTTCCGGGTCAAGTTCAATCCCCTCCGTTACACGGGCGATGCAGCTCGTATACAGAGATAACCTCCATCTAACGGCATAATTGCGCTTTAAATGCCTGCACGACGCCCCCGTAGATTGTAATTGAGTTGCTCCCGGACAACCGCTTCCTTGTTAATGTGGCAGGAGTCTCGCGTTGACAGTGGCCATATGTTTGGTCTAAAACGAGTTTCGGTGCGGCGTAAGTTGCAGGCGGTAAACACGTATACTTAACTTCGAATGTATTTTAAATACAGTTAAGTTCAGTGTCTGACTCGGTACATTCCCGAAAGGGTACTGTTTAGAATACTCTCTTTTCTCGGTATCTTCTACTCAATCCTCCAATTACTTTTGCTTTGTCAGTTTGGATATTCGTATCACGTTCAGCTTCACAACTTTTTCCTGTATACCCTTTCGACCTTCTCTATGAAATCCGTCTTCTGGTACTGTGTTATGACCTCGAACTTGGCCTTCTGTCCCTGGAGTTTTGTTTCGAGTTTTATTTATTTTTATTTTTTTTGTTCCCCATTTCGTTTTTGGGAGAGATGGTTGGAACGCGTCAGTAACAGTGCCACTCACATATATGTATATGCTCTGCTTGCCCATGTAGATTATTTTTCAACGTAAGAAAAGAAGATTGTCTGGAGGCATTGTGAAATGCGACTTATACTACGTTCTGATAATGTCTACGCTTAAATAGTAAAAAAAGAAAAAAGATAAAAGAAATCTTGATCAATACTCAAGTATCTTAAACGTATCTTAATGATTTTTTTAAGAGTTTACTGCACCACTCAAATTACTTTCCTTTCCAAGTATATGTTCTGTATCTGAAGTTTCCTCATTTCAATACGCGGTATCGTATTTTAAACGGCTATTATGGTATTGTGCATATCTGGCAGGCGGTGGCAACCATGCCACGCTTCTTTCAAGTGCACTTAGCTCTGTGTATTAAAACGTAATTCATCATCATCATTATACATGTTGTTGTTGTGTTAAAATATGGCGGAAAATGGTAGTTTGTTTGCAATGCCCTCTCAATCTTTCGCGACTTCAGTTGCGCGGTTGGCCTTTTGTATGTAATACTTTTGAGGATTTGGTGGGCAACTGTGGAACAAACCGACCACTATGGAAAGTAATTGTTCCCAGGCTGGAACAAACAAACAAACAAACAGACAAACACAACACAAACCTCAAGTTGCCTGGGAACATGAACACTGTCCTGAAGGCTCGTGTGTATTGCGAAAATATGAGCAACCCTTCTGCAGCGCGGGTGAGTGTGCTATACACATAAACTGACACGTGCAATTTCAATTGAGGACCGGATGACAGGTCAATGCGCGCAATTTACCGCGATATGGCTGTGGTCCAAATTGGGTCTCGATATTGTTGGACCATCTGAGCAGAGTCCACTGCAGTGTCGCTACGCCATTACATTGGTGGATCACCACAGATCCGCAAACGGTCAGAAGTTTCACTTCCATCTACCGGTGCTTATTTTTAGCCACGAATGGTATCTAGAAGAAATAGTCACCGACAACGGACCGCAACTTATTGCAAAAGAAATTTGAAGAGGTGCCTTGTACAGCCGTGACGAAGCAGCCAGTCTCATTCCATTCTCCATTCATTTCATTAAAATTTATTCTCCTCTCCCTCGTACCGCGATGGCCATAACTATCAGATATCAGATCACAATGGCCTTGGATAAATATATGCGTGAAAAATTCAGATTGGTTACGATGCACTTGCAAAATCACTCGTAGCGTCGTTTTCCATAGCTTTAGAAGGTTCTTCTCATTGAGCGAATGCCTTTGAATTTCAACGTTTTTGAGCTTTTGAATTAATTATGGGCGAGCGACAATTTTAATATCTTCTTTACCCCGCGTAATCCGAAATTGGTGATCTCATTGGGAAGAACCCACTTAGATACCTACACTTCCAAAACAACGTGAGACCAACAACGGCAAGCTGTTTCCACCACCACCACCACCACTTCCAAAAAAAAGAAGAGAGAGAGAGAGAGAAAGAAAGAAAGCATTTCCTGTCTGTTTTGTTTACATTCTTGCAATCAGAGCAGCAGAGCCTTGACTCACATTCGGAAAACAAATTGTAATCCTATCCAATGTAAAGTAACAGATACAACCTATCAACACAGGATAGTGGGTCACCCTCAGTGAAATGACTTGGGACTCTCCCGAGTGCCGTAAATGAAGACACTGGGCAACGATACAACGAATACAGCGGGAAACAAAAGTAAAAAGGGGAACACAATGAACCCAGTGTTGTGATCACCGATAGCGAGAGAGAGAACTATAGGAAGAAAAGAAAATCAGGCCACGGCTAAAGTTTAGCCGAGAGACACGCGTTTCGGATAGACCACCTTGGAGAGCTGGGCGGGCCTTAATCGTTGTAAGCGGGTCGCGCGCTCTGCAGGTAATTAATAAGGCAGAGTGCGTCTAATTGCACTGCGTGTACGTAACACTGAACTGCTGCTGTGAATGGCGTCTAGAGCACCATTGTTTTGACGTATTTTTTTGAGTCACGATATTTTTTTTTTCTTTTCTTCCCACAGTGTCTTTTGAGAGCTGAGAGTATAAGTAGTGCGCGATGGTGACAGGTCCATTAATCCGGCTAAGGGCAGTGAATATAGGGTAATGAATACTTACCCCTTTCGAAGAATAGATACAAAGGGGTAGGGCTTGGAGAGTTGCTTCTTTCTCTCTTCTCTTACTTTTATTTTCGTCTCGTTAGTATGCAGCTGGCTCTGCAGTCATGCGTGGCAACCACCACAGACTGAATATCGCGACGTTTCGCACCCTAACGTCAAAGTCTAGCGTTACAGCCTATATAGCCAATTTCCCAAATATAGCCAAATATAGCCAATATAGAGCGTTTCACGCTCTTGTTCAGTATTTTGAAGGACACCGAGGCGCACACCAAGCTTTAGAGCTCAGAGACCTCAGGAAAAATTATTGTAGCTCATCACGTCACCCGATATTTTCTCACACTCGCGCAGAAGTAACTCTACTTCTTCGCTATACCGTTGCTTTCGTTTCTTTCACCGCACTTGTTTATATCTTCATTTTGAGCCACTAAGCTTTAAACGTGACAGAGTAGACGGATCCACAGTTGTGGAAACACCACCTTCACATTTTTCTTTTCATATCCATTCCAGTACAGCTGTCAGTCATATAACTGTCATTAGCGCCTAAACTGAAACACATGTACTTGTGAACGGTTTGTCCTGTTTCGCCCTTTGCGCTATAGAGAAGATCTTTGCAAATTTACAAATATTGTCAAATGGAAGATATCATACACATATATATGAAATAGATTTGTTTACAATTTGATCGTGCACTCCCAGCCGAGGACAGCTGTTTCGCTCTACTTCGCTCTACGTCTCGGCGAGACGTCAGTGTTCCACGGTGACAGCGCCACCTGTGGAGGCCCCAGTGCAAGCCAGCAAGTACATATACCAAGGAAAAATAGCCGAAGCTCTGTGGCTACACGTTGAGCGTATGTTTACAATTTGATCGTGCACTCCCAGCCGAGGACAGCTGTTTCGCTCTACTTGGAGCTCGTCAGCCCGGCGCAGGGAAGTGACACGATCTTGTGTCGGCGCTAACAGTACGTCTCGGCGAGACGTCAATGTTCCACGGAGACGGCGCCACCTGTGGAGGCCGCAGTGCAAGCAAGGAAATACATAGAAAATAATACATGAAAAAATAGTCGAAGCTCTGTTAGCGCCGACACAAGATCGTGTCACTTCCCTGCGCCGGGCTGACGAGCTCCAAGTAGAGCGAAACAGCTGTCCTCGGCTGGGAGTGCACGATCAAATTGTAAACATATGCTCAACGTGCAGCCACAGAGCTTCGGCTATTTTTCCTTTGTATATGAAATACATATATACATTAAAATATACGTATATATGAAATAAATATAAAATACAAAATATATATTCATACATATTAAATACAAAATATAAATATACATACATATTAAATACAGATATATGAGTATACATACGTATATCAAAGCCGCTACTCGGGGAGCGTCCTTGCTGCAAGGCACTACGCTGTAAAAATAAAAATAAAAGAGTATGCTGGAGAATAATTACAGATTCTAGTCCCTTAGACCGAAAGTACTTCCCGTTCTAGTCCTCTTACCCTACAGTTAGTCCCCAGCACTGCAAATAGTCCCTATAGACTTCATATAATGTATGCATTTTAGTCCAAAAAGGGAATGATGGCTATAGAAATTCATCGAGTCCTCCCAGAGGCCTGAAATTACTCCTCTTTTTCTTAGATGGGTAGAAATCCAGCGAACCGGTAGAGATGTAGGAAGGGAGTTGCCTCAGGACAGGACAGGACAGGACTGTCCTGAGGCAACTCCCTTCCTCCTCTTTTTCTTAGCGTGTTAAGCACCGCACAGTTCACTGATGTAAGCGATTGTTCGCAAAATACTTCAGGATTAAAAGTAAAACAACAACAACAAAAGACAAAACAGAAAACCATGAACAATCATGCACTCCGCGTATTTTAACTCATTTCCCCCCTCTTCTAATAATAAAATTTGATGTAAAATAAAATTGCGCCCCTGCATTGTATTGCGCTCTTCAAGATGCTTTCCCACAACAGTCCCTTTCGTGACTAAATGAATGTCACAGAGTAGGAATTGCATTTCACGCTTTGTCCCCACAGCGCTCCGTACGCAATCCATGTGCATGAATGAGAACACTTTGCATGATACCGTGAACCGTGATATGTCCAGTAACATAAAATCTGGCGACATTGCGACCGAACAACTGGCAACTATTTCTTACAGTGCTTGTGTAGCCTTTTTCCAACAACAACAACAACAACAACATAGATGAATGGATGATGATGATGATGATGTGGGATGTTTCCCTGCGTTGAGTGCAGAACCCTACCCCACTGCAGAAAGGTTCACATGAAACAAATTCACGAGGAGCGCCTATTTAAGTAGACAACAACAACAATAAATGATGACGATGAGATGGGGTCTATTTAAGTAGACTGTTGCATTCAGGGAACCATTTGCAGTTCTGGGGAGTAGATTTCATGGTTGGGGGACTGAAATAGGGACAATTTGCAATGTAGGGGATTAGAAGCTGCGATTACTCCCCAGTTTACTCTTTACAGTCAAACTACTTTATAGCGAACACCTTTTTAACGAAAATACCACTACAGCAAATTTTTTGCGCTCCCGCTGGAAATAATGGACATCCTTTTTAACGAAAATACCTTTACTGCGAATTTTTTTTTTTTTTTTTGCTGTCCCCTGAGTTTCGTTGTAAAGGAGTTTGACTGTATTTATTTATTTTTTTTTTCTTGGAGTGCGCATTCTAACAGATCATTCTGCATTGTGCTTTTGAGGACCATGCCGATGGAACGCGGACACAAAGGCGAAGTCAGTACTGCGGACGCGAATCAGATGCGGACCTTATGTGCGGATGCGTGTCGGATGACAAGATGCTCATCCTCACAGTGTCGTACTCGGTGTCCGTCCTGTGACACCCATGCGGCGCGGAAAAACCGGCTTCGTCTTATCAGCCAACCAAAAACCAATCTCGGCTGCGGCGGTCTTCGAGAAATAAATTATGGCAACATTGCATAAAGTTGAAAAGCAATAGATGCACTCGATAAGGCATGCTCCAGATTAGAGGTGGACCATTTGTCTAAATTAGGAGCATCTGTTCCGCTCATTACAAATCACTTTGGGAGCGGAGAAAATGTCTCGGGTCCAACAGCATGACGTAATACTCGTGCTGTACTCGAGGAAATACATTTTCGGAGTCGGCTTTGATAAATGAACGGTTCGTTAACGATCGCCTTTTGAATCTCTTCAATGAACTTCGTGGTGGGAAAGGGTGTTGGTCACGGTATTGAGGTGAAGTGCGTTTCATAATGCATGTAGGTTGGATGCTTATATTTCGTGGTCACACGCTTCTCGCGAGGATCATCTAACGCTTTAAAATTGAGCTTTCGGAAGGCGTGACTGTGGGACATAGTATACGCAAAGACATAATCTAAAGGAGCAAGGGCGAGAGGAAGCTTTTAAGAAGGCTAGGTATGGGGTTTATGGCGCCAGAGACTTTTCCTGTGGCGACTCATGAAGATTAGGTTCTTGCTACATCAAAGGGTATAGTCCATCTTGGTATAAACAATTGGAATTAACTGCCTTACGCCTGAATTACGCCTCTGTGGTGTGGGATCCCTATAGAAAGAAGGACACTGAGAAATTGGAGCGCGTCCAGAGAATGGCGGTCAGATTCAATTACGCAAACTATGACAGAAGGCAATCCGTAATGCAGCTACTGCTCAGGGCTCACCTGAAACCATTGCAAGTACGCAGAACATTCAATCGTCTCTCTACTTATTTTATGTTATACAATGGTCACTTTAAACTTGACACCTCACCCTATATTAGGCGACGAGCTGTTAGAGAGCTGCGCTCCTCACATAGTATGCAAGCCATCCCGTTCCAAAGTAAAATTGATTGCTTCGAGAACTCGTTCTTCGTTAAAACGGTGGAAGAGTGGAATTCGCTGCCTATTTCTTTGCTTAGCATTAATTCCATTAGTGGTTTTAAAAAACAGCTAGATGCATGGCTGTGAATTGTTGAGTGCTATGTTTTGACTTTTCTGTACCTCTCCTGTGACAACCCTAGTACAGGGTTAACAGTACCAGTTAAATAAAATAAGATAAAATAAATAAACTGTCTGGTTTATTGAATCGCATGCGCAAAACCTGCAGCGAGAAACACGCATAGCGGGACACTTGCTGGCATTTGATAATTTGATAATGTGATAATGTGCCTTTCAGCATTCTTTCACGCGTTGCTTATGCCAATATGGGAGAAAATGCGTCCCACAAAACTAAAATCCGCGTGGCGCCTCCAATTGAGTTAAAAGCATGTTCGCAAGACACACAGATAGTCTTTACAATGCCTCTAGAAGATACAAATGCGGTGTTGGTCGAAAACCTTCACCATCACCGCCGTGATCTGGAAAATCTAGAGCACATGCTTCTTTCATTGCCTGCTCTATATACTAACCTTTCAGAACCGCACTTTCAGAGCCTATAAATCAGCTGGTGTCTCGCCCCCTCTCACTATGTAAAAAAAATACTTGGTCCATGGCCAAAACAAGCCCACCAACGCTCTGTCCTAAAAGTGCTTCTAAACTTTTTTGGACACCGTACAGGACTTCGGTTCTCACTGTCAGGCGGCGCATTATTCCATTTCACCACATTACTGCAAGCAATAGGGAACAGTACCCCCCCCTGGCGTTGAAACTCCCCAGTCGGCAATCATCATCATCATTAAAAAGTTGTTGTTGTTTTCCAAATGCTAGAGAGCAAGACGATGTTCCATCAAAATTTATCCGTTCCATAAAGAACCTTGATCCACATATGTCTTCTCAACCGCATCTTCCTGTCTTGCTTCTTGTAAGGGAGGAAGAAAAAATGTAGGGTGAGCCTCGTGGGAGACGAGGAAGAACAAAGCGGTGTTCCACTGCGCTGTCAATTTTTAGACCACGGAACGTTACACTTCTTAACTTCCAGTTGAGAACAAATAAGTTTAAACCAGCAGAAAAAGCAGAAACATCTGCCTTGAAGTTGAAGCAACACCTAAAAACAATTCAAATGTTTCGCGAAGCGAACATCGGAGCTGCAACTATACTTCCAGCACTACGACAGCGCCACAATGGGCAGAACATCAAACTCTGAATACCCGCCCCAATACGCTTGCGCTTTCTTCACATCGTGCTTCTTCTGCAAAGAACATTGACCTCTCGTCGATTTCACTTTCCTGATAACCCGCAGTCGCTTTTTCTCTATACCCACTAAACTAACATCTGTAACGTTTACAAATTCGCGTAACAATTTCTAACGCGCATAAACCATTCGATTAAGATATCTTGTGAGGAGATATCTGCGATTATATCCCGATGAAAACCACCTTGTAAGATGCTGGTCACGTGCGGCCATCACAAACGTTGGCGCCAGCTGCTTCACGTAATTGTCCCTCCGGTGACCCGTGGCATTCTTGGGCGGATGCCAAAGCAGTCCGAAGATTAGGCATTCCGGAAGATCCCGATCAGCCTTTCCGCACTTAGCAATACGAACGCTGCACATACCGTTCCGCAGAGCTCTATATGACAGGAGTAGTAGTAGTAATTAACTGAAAAAAAAAAAAAAGAAAAAGCGGGGGAAAGACTTGGAGCAGGGTGGCTGCCCTAAGGGCGCCTGCAGCTCCATCTCATTTAGGTGGTTTGAGGGTTATGATATGTGTTCCTGTTAGTAGCGGCAGTGTATACCGCTTTCTTTTAGGTAGACACACAATGCCTTGAGTGCCTTCATGTCTTGTTCCCTTGTAGGCCATCTTCCCATTACTTTGCAGTAAGAGAATGGTCTTTTGTCGAGTGTTTGAAGTGCATGGGACAGTCTTTCCCTTGCGTCTGCTTGTTCTGGGCACTGTATAAGTACGTGTAACGTGTCCTGGGGCACTTTGCAGATGTCGCACAGTCTTGAGGCCACAATACCGAGTTGGAATTGGGTGGTGGCAGTATATAGTGCGCCGAGTCGAATCCGGTGAATAGCCGTGTGGAGGCTTCGGCCGATGTCATGAGGAATGATTGCCGTGAGATCGGGGTCTATGTGAGACAGGAAATCTGTGTGCCGGAGTGCTTGCTTCCAGCTTTCCTTGGACCGTCTGATTGTCGATTTGTGGAGGAATGTCTTGGCGTCCGATTTTGTGAAATGTATTGCCGATAACTTGGTCTTACCCAGTGCATCCTTTGCTGTCTGGTCAGCTACTTCATTTCCTGGTATTCCGCAGTGGGAAGGTATCCACTGGAGGGAGATGGTGTGCCCTCTTCCCACTGCAGATGTGTATGCTTTGTAGATGTGGTACACCATTTGATCGTCCGTATCCTGCTTGATGATAGTGGCCAGGGCGGCTTTCGAGTCTGTGCAGAGTACCCACTTTTGTGCTGGGGAGCTCTGACAGGAGCTCTGGGGCACTTCGCTATGCTAGCGGTATTTTCGGGCTGTGTAGTAATCAAGCTTGGCCGTTTCGTCTGTCGTTGTTTAGCCTGCGTCAGATCAAAAGGGCGCTACTAAGAAAAGGTGCCTATTTGGTTGAGTGCCGTTGGAAACGGTGTAGCAACATATACACAGGGGTAAGGTGTCCGTGAAAAGAGCACGTGAAGAGCTCGCACGTGACTGGAGAGCGCAAACACGCGTGAGTATGATAAGTATAATGTATTTTATTTTATAGTTCAAATAATGCTGTTTTCATTCAGTATTGTTAAGTCTTGCGACAGTCGGTAGCTTGGTC
Organism: Ornithodoros turicata; assembly: GCF_037126465.1. Lineage (NCBI taxonomy): Eukaryota > Metazoa > Arthropoda > Arachnida > Ixodida > Argasidae > Ornithodoros > Ornithodoros turicata. The sequence continues at coordinate 53,066,354 of NC_088207.1, read as the reverse complement.
GAGGGGCCCAGCACCCAGGCAGAACTCAGACGAGGCAAAAGTGAGTTGACAAGAACGGAATATATTTACATCGTGACAAGTGAAAGTGAAAAGCTCCCAACAGGGACAAAGGGGCCGCTTAAGTAGTCTCCGTCCGTGAGAAGGAGGTCACCAGCCGCGGCGAGTTCCAGGAAGACGACCTTGATCTCCTTCCCCTTTTGGGTGAATGGGGAAGCTCGCTGACAGGAACATGGCTGACCAACGACGAGGGGGGGAGACAAACATGGCGTGGCAGCCAGGTCGTAACAGCTCGTCGCCGCCCCGGGTTGACCTCGGACGAGTGTGCAGTTTAACGCTGGCCACTGGACGAGGTGGACCTTTCAGCAAACCAGGTGAACGAACTTTAAGGGCCCTCTCGCTGAAGTCTCTCTCAGGTTCCGGACGGGGCAGAATGCCAAGGCGTAGATCAAACTTCCCGTTCCTCTCGGTGGATGACGTGTAAGGAGAGCGCTGCCTCTGCTGCGTCGTGTTTCCGAGGCGAGTTTGTAGAGGCCAGGTAGACCTTGACGTTTGATCGTGATTGTGCCAGCTTCTCTTGAGAATAGTGGAGGCTGATGGGACAAGTATGCTGCAACAGGCAAAACAACAAGCAGAACAAAAATCCACAGAGCCAGCCCCAACAGGCGAGCCATCCGTCCCGGTCGTCCCACGGTCAGGATCAAAGAAAAGTTATGCGCTACATAAATTATTCCTAGCCTTTCGTTTGCTGGGCAATATCTTTAGCAAACAACACGCAAGTTAACCCATGCTTTCGGCTCTAGTACACAACAATGCGTGGAATATGTACACGGACTTCAAGCCCAAATTTTGTCGTAAACAGCTCAGTGAAAGTCAACAGGTATCAGGAGGTATATGTACAAGAGACAATTAAGGTCAGTTTACCACTCCGCTAACAGCGGCTCAGGCAATCCGCATTGACGTGCTGTTTTCCCTTCTTATAACGAACGACAAAATCGTGCTGTTGCAGTGCGAGACTCCATCTCAGCAGACGGCCATTTTTGCTAGACATCTGGCTCAACCATGTGAGCGGACAATGATCTGTGACCAGGATGAATTTAGCCCCGTACAGGTAGCAAGCAAGTTTTTGCGTCGCCCAAACCAAACACGCACACTCCTTTTCGGACGCGCTGTACGCTTCCTCCCTAAGGGACAATTTCCTACTTGCATATAATATAGGGTGCTCCTGTTGTTTTTCATCCTCCTGGCACAAAATTATTCCCATGCCCCTATTGCTCGCGTCGCATTGAACAGTAAACGTTTTAGAGAAGTCGGGCGCTTTGAGAACAGGAGGTTCCGCCAAAGCTTTCTTCAGACTCTGGAAAGCACTTTCCATTTTCTCGTCCCATTGTACCCTCGTGGGCGCCGACTTCCTGAGAGCGTCCGTCAAGGGGCTGGCCAGTTCAGAGTACTGTCGAATGTAGCTTCGATAGTAACCCGTCAAACCGAGAAACGCACGGAGTTCGGTTTTGTTCTGCGGTCTAGGGAAGTCAACGATAGCTGCTACCTTCAACTCGGCTGGTCTACGAAAGCCTTGTCCGACCCGGTGACCCAGATACAGGACCTCTGCCTGTCCAAGATGACATTTTGTCGTTTTTAGAGTTAGTCCCGCACTCTTTAACCTGTTGAAGATGTCGCGCAAGTGTTCTAAATGCTCTGACCAGGTCTCCGAGTAGATTGCTACGTCATCTAAGTAGGGAACGGCGTACTTTTCCGCCCCACGGAGCACTTGGTCCATTAATTTAGAAAATGCGAACGGCGCGTTCTTCAAACCAAAGCTCAGCATTAGCGGCTTAAAAGTACCCATCGGCGTCGTGAATGCCGCGTATCTCTGAGCCCTTTCAGTCATTGGCACCTGCCAGTACCCCCTGACAAGGTCTAGGGTTGAAATAAATTTCGCGCTGCTAACCCTTTCGACCCGTTCTTCCAGGTTTGGGATGGGGTACACCTGCGTTGACGTCACGGCATTTAGCTTACGGTAGTCTATGCAGGGTCGAGGTTCTTTGCCCGGAGCTTCGACAATGATCATAGGTGAAGCGTAGTCGCTTTCACCTGCTTCAATTATTTTCAAGTCTAGCATCCGCTGGATCTCTTTCCTCATAATCGACTCCTGTCTGGGTGATATGCGATAGGAACGTGAACGTACCGGCTCTGCTGTTGTAAGCTCTATGTCGTGGCAAATTAGATCTGTTTTTCCCGGTTTGTCCGAAAACAGTCCCTCAAAGTCCCTTATAAGATTCCTCAAATCGCATATTTGGGAATCGCTAAAATGCCTTTCTCCTGCTACAGTTCTTACAATGTCCTCAATACTCGGGTTTGATGAACCAATTTCGCCCCACTCGGGTATCTCCGTGTGCTGCTCCTCCGGCATATTTAACGCTACACTGACAATGTGCGTCGAATCGACATACGGCTTCATAAAGCGCGACCCGCATACGACGTTTTCTCGACGGGAAAGCGTCGACGGCTCGACGGTTTTCCGCTGAACTCCGAAAACAATAGGAGCAGGCCAGTTTCGCCGACGTCTGCGGTGAGCAGATCTCGACGGTTGACGCCGGAAGTAACGCGTCCTTCCTGACCAATTGGGTGTCTTGCCGGAAGTTGCCGCCTGAACAGCTAACTATCATGGCGTGCGGCGTAGAGATGTGTGTACCGAGGGTTCCATTTACCATTTCGTGAGCGCAAAATGAAAGAGACAAGGGAGATAGCGCATGAAGTGAAATTGAGGACGCAGGAACATTCCTCTCATGCAACGAACAAAGGCAAGTCGTCGCAGTTGCAAGTCAGATTGTTGCGATGGTTGTTTGCGAAGTAGACGAGGGAGTCACGCGAAGAATACGCATTTCATTTTTTATTATTTATTCTGTCGCACTCAACAAGCAACTGAAGCCATCTTCCTGAAGCTTCCCATCCGTTCTTGGGCTCGCAACAAACTGTCTTGCAACTGGGACGACTTGCCTTTGTTCGTTACACAAGAGGAATGCTCCTGCGTCCTCAATTTCAGTTCATACGCTATCTCCCTCGTCTGTTCATATCACTGTTCTCGGATCGTTCTTGAGCTGTGACAACAGTAAAAGCTTTTGTTGACAGCATCTGTATATTCTTTTTGCAATCTCCTCTCCTCAACCCGGCCTCTGGATGTCAAATAAAGTACTCATTGCTGGTTCTAAGTTTCTGTCGTCTGCTTCTTGTCGTGTTTTCTTCATCCTCGAGGAGTTGAGATGGTTTCACCGGGAATGTCAAAGGCACTCTTAAATGAAAAGCTGGTCGCTGAAGTGCACATGCGAAGGCCTCTATGGGATATGAGATGTCGTGAATACAAGGACCCGAAGAAAAAACACCTCTTGTGGATTCAAGTTGCCGAAACGCTCAACTGGAACGGTAATTCTAAGCTGCTTTTACTGTAGAACGCTATGATAAATTCGAATCTGAAAACTGAACGCGGTTCAATTAATCACATTGCTCTCCATTCAGTCACGGAAGTTCAAAACAGATGGAAGAGCTTACGAGATGCATTCGCGAAACGTCTCAAAGCGATATTGCAAAAGAAGAGGAGCGGCGCGGGCTCGGGAGATATCGAAGAAGTGGATGCAGACAGCGACGACTGGACACATTTTAAGCAGTTATTCTTCCTTAAAGACATATACAACACCAGGAGGTAAGCAACTAGGGCACCATGGTCAAAGTCTTTTTTACACTCCTCTTGTTGTCTTTTTTTTCTTTTCTTTTTCTAGTTTTGAACAAGGATGGGCAAAAATAAATTTTGGTGGTTTTAAATACTTGTCATGTCACCATCACTTGTCACCTCACAAAGGTGGGCAATATAATGACTAACGTTCTTAGGGAATGTGCATCCTGGGCAGACTTTAAGGGAAACTGTGCTGACATATGTGTAAATACTTTCATAAATGCATCGAATGAGCAAAAGATGAATGCGGACCAAGTAACTGTTGGTATTGGAATTCAAGGATCGTTAGAAACAGCATTCCTGCATCATGGTGATTTAAATGATTCTGTCATCCATGCAGCTCCTGTTTGATCAGACAGTGTTGGTTTGCGAAATCTATAACATCGATGCTATTCGACTGCTGACATCATGCTTTCTATCCAGGACATCTGGAAATTTACAGATGTGTCCCCTGCCTGCATCTAATAGCAGTGAGACAGCACAGTCATTACTTGAGAGTATGGTGACAGAATCGCACACAGGTTCTGTTTGCCTCTCGGGATTGACCCCTAGCTGCACATCACCACCTACAATATCCCATTCGTTACCACATGCCCCACCTTCCCCAGTTGCTCAAGCTTCTCCTCATATACCATGTGAAGATGATGCGACACGACCCTGTGAGACCCAGCCTGTCACTCCACTTCGCCAACCTTTATCCTCCCAACCACGAAGAAAACGTACCAGGACCTCAAACAACCATGAAAGGCTTGATGCTGAACTGCGTCTCATTGATCTGCAGCTGCAGCAAAGGCCCGACGAACATGACAGCCTCGGAAACATAATTGCAGAAGGTGCGCGACGCTGCCGACGCGAGTATTTGCATGGTTTGAGAGTTGAATTGTTGGACGTTCTCCACAGGTATGAAGAAATGAGCAGGCAATAAATAGTAGTATGTGCTGTGCAACCGCATGTTATTTCACAAGTAGACAAAAATGTACAACATGATACAGTATCAACAATGTATACAGCATAGTGGGTGTATTCCAAATACACAGTCCATGATGCATCACAATAAGTGGAGAGTATTACCGCTGTTTAAAAAAAAAAGGTTCGAGCTGCTGGTCACCTATGCAACATATCTAGAGCACTGTGTATGTATATGGTATAGGAATATGTACATATACACTGTAATTTCCCTCCTGTACAGATAGAAAAAAGCTGTACGTGGCAGCACCGATGCTATTTTTGCAGGTGGAAATCCTGTGGGAAAGCACATGCAAGCAGCATTGCTGCTGGCAATAACATTATATAGCTTAACATGCTACCTGCTTGAGTTTCTCCATGAAGAAATGACTTTGCAATAAACATATCTCAATGTTGTACAACAATACCTTGGTTTTACCATTTGACAATAATGAATAACCAATCTAACATTACTGATGAACTTCATATGCAGTAGACTGGGTACTTTGAAAGATGCAGTTGATGACACACAACAAAAAGGGAGATTAGGAACAGTTTAAACTGAGAGCTTTCTATGGAAAAGGATTTCAACAGCAGCGTCTATTCACGAATAATTCATCAAGCGACGTTTGTAGAACAACCCCCACAACACACAAAATTTATACAATAGTACTATACAAAACATAAAGTCCAACACAGCCATATTCACAGCCTATAACCATTCACATTTGTTTTCATGTAACAAAAGGAGTCACTATTCATATGTACATTAGGGTTGCCACCTTCTCCATCAGCCAATGACATGGGGGGGGGGGGGGGGGGGGGGGGGGGGCTTTGCATTTGAATTACTACGATGTATCAAAAGTTTTTTTTCTGTACCCAAACATTGTTTTAGTTACCTCAGACTACAGAAAGCCAGGACAGCCTGGTCACGCCGAAAGCCTAGATAAGCATTCACGGGGTTGAGACACTTGCATAGATGTGGTTCATTACGTCGTGGACACATTGCACTGCAGCTAAATACAAAGGGGAAAAAGTTATTCTTCTATGTGCCGTACCTAGTGAGATACAAGCCCTCAAGCACACCGCCGAGCAAAGCGCAGACGTCTCAGACCTCAGAGTTGCATGGATTTTTATGGGCAGCTGTAAGCATGTGACTTCTTGTGCGCTACCTCACTGGCGGCAGTGAGGTCTGTGATGAGAGAGGCACATACGCCTTGGTATCCGCGGTGCCTATTTTCTTTGCTTCTATGCTTCTATTCTTTCAGTGCAGGTTCACATCAGTGCAAATAACAATTTTTTATGTTTATCTGGGATAACCTGGGATGACCTGTCACAACCCCTTTTTGGCCAGCTGGAATGCATAACGTTGCATTTTTATTGGTCCTATCAATTTCATTTACATTGTGCCCAGTTCTGTGTGAGCTATCTCAAACTATGCACTCTATGGGGAGCTGTGCACCTATCCACTGTATGCATTTCACCTTCACCCAGACACAAAAAGCAAGACTTCAATTCCATAACTGTTCGGGTGAAATCCGGAGAGGTGACAATCCTAATGCACATCTTTCATGAAGAAACTGCCCTTCACTGTGGTTGTACCCTTGCCCACTGCCATGACAACTCCCCAGCTGGACTACAGAAGTATTTAGTAAATGCTTCCCTGCTTGCAGCGGCATCCCTGCTGAAGTTTCTTGCATGGGTGCGATGCAGAGAAGGCAACATTGAACAACCCTCCAGCTCCTGATGCCATCTTCCTTCAGTAATGTTGCTGTAGACATCCTGATTGTCACCATAGCCCACAGTGTCATTGTTGTGAGTGCTCAGGAAATTGTGAAGCACACAAGCTGCCTTTACAACACCATCTGCATTTTCTGGTATTAAGTTGATGGTCCTCAACAGGATCCTCCACCGTGCGCAGAGAATGCCGAATGCGTTTTCAACGCAGTTCCTACATGCAATGTAAATGGCATGTATAAGAATATTGAGCTCATACAAGTTTGTAGAAAGACAACTAGGAAAAAAACACAAAAAACAGAACAGAGCAGAAAACATTAACATAAGGAAATGAAACACAATTATATTGTTAGGAGGTTCTGCACACACTTAAAACGAGACTTCTGTGGACGCAGCACCTCTTCAAGTTACAAAAATGACCATGTGGTTTTGTCTGCATGTTCTTATGCTATTTTCTGTTTCCTTTCTTACTTCGTGGATTTTTTGGCTCCTTGCTCAGTTCAACTTGTAGGCCACAATTATATTACCCCACACGTGTCTGTCATGGCATGTTACACTTTAGTGTAACATTTCCATAACATACAGTTTCATGCATAAAACACTTCTTCTAAATTAATGAAGATGCCCTTAACATTTACCCACATTTTCGTCTCAGTCCAAGTAACTGTGTGGCTTGCAAAATGCTACACAAATATGCATAAGTACTCTACATGAAACAGTACAAAACCATACAACTGAGGTACTGTTATGCTGCCATAAAAGTGCTAAGAAGCAACATGTAAAAGTAATTGTATATCTAGAACTTTGCAAAATATATGCATTACCTGGCACGGCTCAACCGTAAGTTGAAGACCCTCTTTTCTGTAGGCAGGCCGAGGCCTGGGTAGGGCCTCAGAAAATCAGGTCGCAGTTGGAACGCCTCATCACCAATAAACACGTGGGGAGTCACCAGGTCGCTTCCAGGCAGTTTCTTCAACCCTGGGGTGTCCAAGGTGCCGCTTTCAAGGTGGTGGCCAATTGGAGATGCCTTGAACACTCCAGAATCACTTTGTCGTCCCTCAGCGCCAACATCAATCAGGACAAACCTGTAGCGGCTGTCTACGACAGCCATCAGGACTATCGAAAATGTCCCCTAGAGGACAAGAATACCTTAATAAATATGCACACAAGTAGCAACAGAGCTATGTGACACAGCTATGACATTCTGTATGTGATATTCAGAGAACAGAAAAATTTGGGTTACATCAACTGCGTCGCAAAGAGATGTACATGAACATCTGTTTTAATGTATATGTAAATAAGGTGTACAAAGCACAATTTTCCGGTATGCGGATGACAAAGTTGTCATCGTTTACAGAAATAATTATCGAGATACTGCATCGTACATTCGACATAACAGGAGCCATGAAATGGTAGAATCATACAAAATATTTGTTAACTTTTTCATACAAGTTCTATACTAGGAGTCCAAAGAAAGGATTGTTGAGAACCACTGGTCTACTCTATAATGCAAGTTACAAGTTTGTAGCAATTATTGCCCCAATATCTTGTGGCTGACTGGTATGGCCAACAAGCCAATAGGCTAATGCTGCATATGCTGAATATTGTAACATTTAAGTATGAATAAAAAATGCTGTTACCTTGTAGTTGTAGTACTGGGACCCAGTTTTTTTCGGCGCAACAATTCTGACGTGTTTGCCGTCAACTGCCCCTAGACAGTTTGGAAACTGCCACCGTTCATCAAAGCCTCTCGCAATGTCTGCCCATTCTGCAGGACCTGGTGGCTGTTGAGCAAAATACACAAGTTATAATTGCATATTCTGTGTGCATGTGCACGTGATTATGACTAGCTGCCAACCTATACCTTCATGTACAGGTCCCTCAGTCTTTCCCAGAGAACATTGCAAGTTAGGTGAATAGCCTCTCGTGCAGTTTCAAGTCCCACTCTGAAGGCCATTGCTACATCCTTAACATCTAAGCCGGATGACAGGTACCTGTGAAAGAGACAAAGAAGTCGTGAGATCCCAGTTCACTAGGCTTTGTTTGCTCATTCTTTGAGAGTATAGTGAACCACTGCTTAGCGAATTAGTAATAATAATAATAACGCTTTTTCATTGTGTGCCCAAGAACAGCCTCGAGGGCTTTGGTGTTGGTGTATGCTCACAAAGTATTACGTAATGCCTAAAGACGACACATGCCGAGGAAATGGACAATACACACACAGCTTACGTAGCACACATATAGTTCACAGAACATATATGCAATAATGTTGCTGGATAGATTGCTTATATCTAAAATTAAAGGCATATCTTATATAATACATTGCAAATTACAGATATGTGAAGCTAGCAATGAATTAATAAATTATAAATAAATGATTGTAGAAATTATACGCAATAAGAAAAACTTCAGAATGTCCGGGAGAAAAATATGTTGCACGCTTCCATAGCGATATGCATGAAATAGCAAAATGCAGAGATCCTAGCAACTATGGGGCAGTCAATTTGTGAATGTATGGACTTGTATAAGAAAGTGGCATCGGTAATGTTGCACTGAGTTGAAAGGGGAATGAGGCCAACGTGGTGGAGCAGTTATTCATAATTGTACAACTGGAGTCCCTGGGTGTGACGGATAGATAGTGCAAAATATGAATCACTTTTTTTTGGACAGCTTCGGTGAGGGTCCAAATTATAGCACGTGAGATGACATTTGTGCTGGAACTGTAGTCATAAGAGACTATGTTAGTTTTACGAGAGAAAGACATAACCTTGGTTTTGGCTGCGTTGATTACAAAGTTATTCGAGGGCACCAGTGGGTGCAGTTATGCTTCTGTTATGTGCAGTTCGAAGGGTACGATCGCCCGTTCCTGTTACCTCAGTGTAAATGCAAGTCGCTCAGCTGACGAAATCGGTTCTCTGCAGAGGTGGGCCTTTCGCAGATCATCTTCGACCAACTTGTGCAGCATGTCGAAAACTTCGGGACCCATGCGAAAGTACTTATGAAAGTAGCTGTTGTCCCCGCTGTCTCTCAGTTTTCGCATCTGCAAAAGTAAAGCGCTTTACGTTGTGAACGTAACACGGTGTCACTGCGCCTACAGTCACCATATATTACGCTAAACGTAGCTTATATAGTGACTGCAAGTGCAAAGTGCAAGAACGCAAAGTGTACGCTCGCGTGAGCGTAGGCATCGAAGAATATCAAATGGTACTCACTGCTGTGTGGAATTCACTTTCAGTCTTCCTATCTTCCCAAACAGGTCGAACCCACCAGCTCTTCTTGCACAAAAGCTCCTTCTTCTTAAGAAGAAGCACTTTCTTTTTCAGAAGCAGCAACTTTCGGCGTTCATCCATCGCGGTGATAGCGGCAGTGAACAAGAGAACGGAAGCGGAAATGCAAGCGATACACGGGATCAAGTTTCGTGCTTTTGTTGCCAAGTTATGTGTATGAAGTATTGTGCTACATTCTACACCTAAAACCTTAGTTCTCCGTCGCCTACGTTCTTCTTGTTAATGTTCGTGGCTTAAAACTCCGCAAGGGGTTCCGAAGGCCAAGCCGCCGAACATAACCGACGCCGCCCGAGGAGCCGTCGTATGCGGGTGGACTCGGCGGTTGTCCGTCGGGGTGACGTCACGACTGCGGAGTTGGGCGCTTTTCCGTCGAGAAAGCCGTCGTATGCGGGCGGCGCTTAAGGTTGGTGTGATACGTGCGGATCTCCTTCCTTTTTCCCCTTAGCTCCACCATGTAGGTTGTTTCGGACAACTTACGCACCACCTTGAACGGTCCATCCCAGTGAACCTGAAGCTTGTTCGCACGTGTAGGACGGAGTACAAGCACTTTGTCATTCTCTTTGTACACTCTAGGGCGCGCATTACGATCATAATATGTCTTAGCTCTTCTTTGTGAGTCGCGCATGTTAGCCTCGGCTATTTCTCTGGTATCTTGCAACCGCTGCAGGAGGTCTAAAACGTATTCGACTACTGTGTTGTCAGTACGTGGGTCTTCCCATTCTTCCCTTAGCAGCCTCATCGGGGACCTCAGTGTGCGCCCGTACACCAGTTCCGCGGGGCTGAACCCCGTTGCTTCGTGTGGCACCGAACGCAACGCAAACATGGCCCCAGGTAGACCTGCCTCCCAGTCTGTTTTGAAATCATGAACTAGTGCCCGCAAAACTCGTTTCAGTACCGAGTGCCACTTCTCCACGCTATTGCTCTGCGGGTGATAAAGGGAACTGTGAATCACTTTGATTCCGCATTTTTGCAAGAACGTGGTGGTAAGCGCACTCGTGAACACCGACCCATTATCGCACTGGATTTCCCTGGGAAATCCAATCCGAGCGAACACGGAAAGCAGGCCGTCTACGATCTCAGCGGAACACTGCTCTTTTAGGGGGACGGCTTCCGGGAATTTAGTCGCCGGGCAAATCATGGTCAGGATATATTTTGATCCTGATTTCGAAACGGGTAGAGGTCCGACAACATCTATAACCAACCGTTGGAACGGTTCGGAAATGACTGGCACCAACGTGAGAGGGGCTTTGCATCGCTCGTTAGGTTTCCCTATCCTCTGGCAAGTGTCGCATGCCCGCACGTACCTCTCGACATCTTTGAAACACCCTGGCCAGTACCATTCCTGCAACAGACGCTGTTTTGTTTTCCGTACACCCAGGTGTCCTGCCCACGAATTGTCATGAGACATCTTGAGGATATCTCCGCGCAAACTTTCGGGCACCATTAACTGGTCTACGACCTTGCCTCTGCGATCCTCGTAATGGCGGTAGAGGAGACCGTCCTGCATGATGATCTTTACATTACTCCTAGCCACACCCTCTCTGGTTGAGTCCCAGATTTTTCTCAGCGTCGGGTCCGCTTTCTGAAGCGCGATTAGCTCATCCTTACTGATGCGCACCAAATTTCTTAGCGCTCCGCTCGACGGTGCCAGGTATTCACCGACCTGACTAACGTCTGACTCATTGGGGCTGACTATGTCCTGCTGACTACTTTCCTGACTTGGCTCTTTCTCGCGAATTCCGACCTGGTTCGCTAGTTCCGATTCCTCAATTTCCTTTTCCGCCGCTTTCGCCTTCAATTCTCGCGCTTTGGCCCTAGTGAGAGCGAACACCCCCGCTTCATCTATCTTTATGCCCTCCTTGCGCATGAGGTGGGCAGTACGATTGGATAGTAAGTACAGGTACTGGTCAGGAAGACGATCCGTCACTGCTGCCTCAGTGCGAAAATCACCAAACGGCCCAGTAATACACACCTCGGCCACCGGTAGGCAAACACTGTCTTTCTCCATAACCTGGCGTATCCACGCACACTTCGACAAGTAATGCTCCGGTAAAACAAATGAGGGATGCACTAGATCTAGGTTGGCACCACTGTCACGTAACACCGTACACGGACGACCGTTCACCTGAAGCTCATACAAATACGGCTTCATTATCTCCTCCTCCGTTGCACTGCTGTCGTCCGCGTAAGCTAATGCGACGCGCGGGTTTCTACATCCCGCGGCTATGTGGCCCTGTTCCTTACACCTATGGCATACGATAGGCTGCTTCCTCTCAAACGCTTTGCTGTTGCGTCTTTCTTCGTGCCCTCCTTTAGGCCCTGTGCCTTCGCCGGTTGAATTCTCCTTCGGGGAGGAGTCATCAGCGTTACCGTTTTTCGGTTCTTGTTTCCGATTTCCCTTCAAAAAATGCTTCCGCGATTTCCCTAGCGGTTTCCCGTCTTGGCTGCCCATACCTCTTAGAGAAACGTATTCGTCCGCGTGGTCCGCAGCTATCTCAACGGTGACAACGCCGGACTTATCCCGCACCCAGTTCCGCATCTGGTCTGGCAGCTCATTGAAGAACTGTTCGAGCGCAATTACTTCTAAGACCTTTTCTGGGTCACCGAACGCTTCGGCGCTTTTCATCCATTCGCTAAGATTAGCTTTGATTTCGAACCCGCGTTCGGCATAGCTGCTGACCTTTCTGCCGTCTCCGTCGCGGAATCTAAGCCGAAATGCTTCTGCCGACAGCCGGAATTTCTTCAATAGGCTCTGCTTCACTTTCTCATAGCATTTCGCGTCCTCCGCCGATAGACGAGCTACACTGTCAGCCGCCTCACATGGTAGAACAGTCATGAGTCTAGCCGGCCACGAATCCCTTCCGTAGTTTTCTCGCTCGCACGCACGCTCAAAATTGACCAAGAAAAGTCCTATATCCTGACCTATCTTGAACGGCTGCAACAGCTTCGACATGTCTACGTTTTGTGTTCTCGGGATCGACCCCACGTCTTGCGACTGACTGCCTGTTAGACGTTTCAGTTCTACTTCCAACTTGAGCTTTTCTAGTTCTCTCTGATGAGCTCTTTCTTCTTTCTCACGATCCTTTTGTTCTTCCTCACGCTCCTTCTCCTCGCTGATTTTTTTAAGGGTTTCCCTGACATCGTCATCCCCTAAATCAGCCTCAACAATTGCCTCAATCACCTGCGCCTTTTTCGTTGTGCTGTTTACATTTAACCCGAATTCTTTGCACACCCGGATCAAATCGGTCCGAAGGAATGGTGTAAGATCCATGCTGACTGCCAACGATGTTGCCCACACACCTCTGATATTTTAGACAAAGTGCTAACAATATCTATAGAGGGACCCAACGGAATAGAATTGTAGCTATTCCCACAATCTAATCCTGACCAAAGGGCAACAGAGTCAAACCGCTCACCAATCGTAGGCCAAAATCCATGGATTCCGTCCAGCTGTTGTTCACCAGTCCGGCAAATGAGAAGGATCCCGTCGCTGCCATCCAGTTGTTAAGTCTTGCGACAGTCGGTAGCTTGGTCGAGGGGCCCAGCACCCAGGCAGAACTCAGACGAGGCAAAAGTGAGTTGACAAGAACGGAATATATTTACATCGTGACAAGTGAAAGTGAAAAGCTCCCAACAGGGACAAAGGGGCCGCTTAAGTAGTCTCCGTCCGTGAGAAGGAGGTCACCAGCCGCGGCGAGTTCCAGGAAGACGACCTTGATCTCCTTCCCCTTTTGGGTGAATGGGGAAGCTCGCTGACAGGAACATGGCTGACCAACGACGAGGGGGGGAGACAAACATGGCGTGGCAGCCAGGTCGTAACAGTATATCCAAGATTCTTGGACCTTGGCGCAATCTGAGGCACAATCTTGGCACAATCCGACACATTATAAAGTTCAATTCTTGAATCTTATAATGTGTCGGGTTGTAGCCGGGAAACCACAAGGTGTACACAGCGCAGTGTTGCTGTGGCCCAGCCTATACCGGAGTGCAGGGGTGAATGCGACGCTAAGTCGTAAACGACGCACAAGAGACGTAAAGAGGCGAGGGAAATTAACCTCCTGGAATGTGGAAGGGAGATAGAATCGTTACCATTTTTCGAATGAGATCTTATAATTATTGTGTTTCGATGCCAGTTTTATTTAACGAAGATCTATCTCTTTTGGAAATAGTTCGACCCATCAAAATGCTCAGTTAACTAAAACGATAAAGAAACAGCGACGTGGATACAGCGTCTTCTCTTTTGTGCACGCACAAAGGTCATGCTGAAGAGTGAGAGGTATAGCGGTTTCGAACCCTATACCATCGGCCGTGTTGCGTGAGGTCTTTCCTGCGCTTTCCAACAGATATACTCTAGATGGATGTCGGCCCAGTATACAGAATCGCCACTTCTCCTCTTCTGCATGTCCCCTCTACACCGCTCATATAGCACGAGTTGCTGCTGCCAGACCCAACGAGCAACAGCTCTATACTCCGTGCACGTTATACCAGTGACACCCCCCCCCCCACACACACACACACACATTCCAGAGCAAACACGCTCAAGTGTGATCTACTCGCAGACGAAGCGATATGTATTTTTAGCTCCGTCAGTTTATCCGTACGCCCTTACGTATCATCATCATAAACAACTCTTCGTTTTGCGTACGGAGAAATCGTTTTTTTGTTCGGCGACCGCGAGTCATCCATTTGCAATCCAATAGCAAGGTCAGGAGAACGGTAGATAAAAAAACCCCGTCAATTACTACCCCATCCGTCATTTCCAACTCTCTCATTATATTCGTTCCACCCATCCACTTGGAGCAGCCGTCAATTTGGTGTGTGACGTTGCTTTCGGTCTTCTTCCATTACAAACGGGAGAAAATGAATCGGCTGTACAACTCTCTTAATGAAAGTAACGGTGAGACTGCGGGGTGAATAACCGCTCCTCCTCGATGCCTTCCTGGCCGTGGACGTGTTAGTTAGTCGCCGCAGAGTAAACTCGGGCGTTGCAAGGAGTGACCAGTCGGGTATTTCGTCTCGTTGCGTGGCTACGTCACTTTCGTCTTCGGAAATCTGTCTGTGCAGAAATCAACATTCGGTTAGCTGCCAAAAAAAAAAAGAGTGTGCGATTCGTATATCACTCTTAGAAATGAACTTTACCGCACAGCACGTTCCTAGCCAACCATCATCTCGAATGATATCGCTATCTGCCCAGGGGAATTAATCGCTTCAACGTCGTCACGGTCGTTACGGGCAATAGAGTGGCGGGAAATTCAAAAAGGCGGGCGGGAATTTCAAAAAGATGGGCACATGACACATTGCGCATGACGTATACCACGCCCTTCACGTATCGCGCGTAGTGTGCTGTGCACGTGTTTTATCACGTGTCCTTCTCGACGAGTGCCCCGCCCCTCGTTAGCTGGTAACGTGTGCAAGCCATTACGTCCCCTGATTTGTTGAAAACGGGAGGCGCACGCCTTTTTTGTGACACCTATGCAGTTCATAATTGCCACAAAGATGGCGTACGCCCCCCGTTTTCATCAAATCAGGGGAAAGAATGTTGTTATCTGGGATGGTAGTTGGCTAGGAGCGTGCTATGTGGTAAAGTTCGTGTTTAAGAGTGCAGTGATAACTTTTACAAATCAGGAGTGATATCGATACCCCTCTGTGCAATGGCTGGCCTCCACCGTGTTATGTGGTGAAGCTCTGTTTTGAGAGTGTACCTGCACTCTTAAAAATGAACTTCACCGCATAGCACGCTCCTAGCCAACCATAATCTCGAATGATATCATTATCTGACCTGATTTGTTCAAAACGGGAGGCGTACGTCTTTTTGTGACAATTATGAACAGCATCAGTGTCACAAAAAGGGCGTACGCCTCCCCTTTTCAACAAATCAGGGCAGATAACGATATCACTCGGGATGATGGTTCGCTAGGAGCGTGCTATGCGGTGAAGTTCATTTTTAAGAGTGTGGCCGAGGACACCAGCAACTTTTCGGCACCCTGCAGGTTGCTACAACAGCAGAACGTTCCTCTCAGATTATCTTCTCGGCACACCTAGCTTACCTACGTGCTAGCTAGACATTTACAGCGTTGAATATAATCAAATATTTGAAAACCATAGTGGACTATTTATTTTATAGGGTTCGTAAACGCAGCGCATCCATGCCACGTCTTACCGAAAAATATCCCAAGAACAACACTCCAAAAACAGAGCATCATCGCAGAGATAGCTGCTAGCCAGCCAACCATCATCCCGTATGATAACGTCCTCACCCTTGAACTGAATGGAAACGGGGGGCGTACGCCATTTTTGTGGCAATTATGAACTGCATAATGCCACAAAAAATGGCGTACGCCCCCCGTTTTTAGCAAATCAGGGGAAAGAACGATGTCACTCGGGATGGTGGTTGGCTAGGAGCGTGCTATGCGGTGAAGTTCTGTTTATAGAGTGAAGGACGACGGGGGGGGGGGGGGATAAAAAAGAAAAAAAAAAACGACAGGAAGGAAAGGTTAGTCAGGCGTAGTCAGCTTCAGCATGCTTGTACTTGAGGCACGGCTTCCACGTAGAATGCGTGTCCATCAGCATGAATATGTATAATGATGGAAAGTAAATGCTCTGAGGCTGGAACACAGACAGACGAACACAACACAAGGAGTAGGAGACTTAAAGGTTAGGTAAACAACCACAACCGCTTATTCGGGGAGCTGAAGCCCAGATAGTTAAAAAAACAAATACCGCGAGAACATGATGCCCAAGGCTTATGTTGTGTTTTTGTTCAGCCTCAAAACATTTACTTTCCATCATGTCCACCAGATAGTGCTGCCTCGTCATAGTCATGATTTAGTTGTTGTTGTTGTTGTTGCTGCCTCGTGAGGTATGTCAGTGTATCAGAAAACATGTAGGAGAGAATGAGAAAAAAATGAGCGCGTGCCCCGTTAGTAGTGGTTAGCCCACTCAACCGACAAATGAGAGCTACGTGGTTCGATTCCTGCCGTTGTCTTGTCCTTTTGACGACTGCCATATTTCAATGTGCAATGACACTTGCACATTTAAAAGAACCTGATAGAATATGGATTTGGATTCTTTCGTATCCAGTCCAATCCAATCCAATAGCACGAAAGAAAGCGGCGCTCAATAACCTCCGGGCTGTCCCACCAAAGCCAGTTAGTAGACCACCGTACAAACACATACATCGAAAGGAACTGCTAGCTGATGACATCCATGAAATAACTCTTGCATCATCCAACGTTCGTCGCTAGCGAGCAATTTCGAGTAATTTCATACTTTCTTTAATGTATTCGCGAGAGCAGGCCGATTAACATTCAGCCGAGTGCTGCAGCTAAGGGTTTCCCTTTTGTCGAAAGTAAAGGGTTGAACGAACCTCTGTTTTGGACGGGCGACCGTTCCGTGTGTCAAGCTGATGGATAGAAATCATTTTCCAACCCCAGGAGGTCCGCCTGACTAAGCGCTCTGGAATGTCGCAGTGTTCCTCCTGTGTGGGAGGCGTGGGTCGTCCTGTGTTGTTGTCCTTAGACGATTCATTGAGACGAACGAATTCCGTGGATGATGGCTTGAGAGTTGAATGAACATCCCGCTATCTTTTGTTTCCCCGATTCTGATTTGCACCTGTTACTTCTGAAATAAGCGGTGTGGGTCGGCGATACGTTCGTGTGGTTTGCCAATCGTGGCTTTGTTACGACTCACTCACCCATTTTTTTCCCTCTTGGCAGATTGAAAAGTTCATCATATGAAGGTTGTCGGGGAAGGTCAAAGCTCGTCTTGGTCATGCAGGAGCAGGGGTATATAGAAAAGTCACGTGTTATTTACAACGCGACAACAACAACAACAAATAAATCATGACTATGGCCTGGGGTGGTTCACCGCTTGAGAGCAGTACACTACCCCATTACACGAGAAACATGATATGTGAAATATGAAAATGAAGTTATGTGCAAGTATACAACTCTTGAACTCCCGTCCCCTGGTTGCGCAACGCTACGTCCCACAAAAAAGGAAGAAGCACATGAAAGAAGCGCCAATGGTCCTTGAGATGCAGGGGAGGACCCTACAGCGTCTGGAGCAAGCCGGTAGCCAAGAGGAACTCCAAGAACATCAAGAAGACCTCGATGGAGTTGCACATGGCTCTGACATGGGCCAAGAATTGCAGCCAGGTTGAACGTCTGTCGGCTAGCACCACTCAGCTGAGCACAGAGTTGCCGCCTCTCCGTTTCGTACAGCTTACATTCTATTAGGACGTGCTCAATGTTCACTACGACGCCACATTTGGAGCATAGGCAGCTGTCACAGTATCCGACAACGCAATGCCTTACAATAATGCATGTAAACTAACAAATGAAGCAAGAAGTGGAAGTGGTGACCTAGTAAAGTACACTCTTAGAAACGAACTTCACCGCATAGCACGCTCCTAGCCAACCATGATCTCGAATGATATCACTGTCTGCCCTGATTTGTTGAAAACGGGAGGCGTACGCCTTTTTTGTGACACTTATGCTGTTCATAAGTATCACAAAAAGGAGTACGCCTCCCGTTAGTTGGCCATCGTGGTTGGCTAGGAGCGTGCCATGCGGTGAAGTTCATTTCTAAGAGTGTAGTGTGTTCGATGTGAACGAAACAACGCCTTCGTGGAATTCACATGCACACTCTTGAAAATGAACTTCACCACATAGCACGCTCCTAGCCAACCAACATCTTGAATGATATCGTTATCTACCCTGATTTGTTGAAAACGAGAGGCGTACGCCTTTTCTGTGACACTTATGCTGTTCATAATTGTCACAGAAAAGGCGTACGCCTCCCGTTTTCAACAAATCAGGGCAGATAACAATATCATTCGAGATAATGGTTGGCTAGGAGCGTGCTATGTGGTGAAGTTCATTTTTAAGAGTGCACGGAAGTCGGCATTGAGACACAACACATTTCATGGAGGTTGACACGGTTCCATTCCACCTAGGATTAGCTAGCATATAATACCTCCGAATATTCCTCGCTACACTAAAATAGTGTATGAAAACGAACTTGCCCATTCAGCACGAAGGATGTGAAATAAATTCGCGGACTATACACGCGATCCAGTACCGTGCAGCATGAGCAACTATACGCCTTATGAAGGCGGAGTAGCAAGCTGGCTCGTGTATTGCTAATGCTATCCCTTCCATTCCTTTACAATAAACATATCCACCCTCCCAAGTGTAAAGCTTGAGCAAACAACACACCCAGTATATGTCGTTCGTGCGCTGATAGTTTATTCTAATGAATGCAGTATGTGGAAGCCGCTCTCACGAGTCAGAGATGAAGAGTCGGGCATGCGGAACATTTTTCACTCGACGTGTGTTTCTTTTCAAGAATCCCGTTAGTTTTATCTCGGCCATCGCCGTTAAACAATTCAAAAATTTCGAAAACACGAGGACTAAAAGTATCCACTAGTGTAAACCGTTTCTGACAGGATATAAATACGTAAGATATGTTTGGCGAAGAACCGCCTCACTCACTTGCTAACACACTTTACTTACGTTTAAAATAACAAAGTAGACTTCGGCTTTTACAAAGACGCTGTTCGCAATACGTGAATGCGGTATCTTGAGTGGTACTGATACAAGACAAAAACATGAACGAACCAGAAGAGTAAACAGCGGAAACTGGGTTGCGGTGATAGAGTGCAGTGGTGCTCACCACCGTGCAAGCTTCGAAGGAACGCTATCGGGCTAATGATCGCGGGGCAACAAATGCTGCAACGTATGTCTGCTTTCGACCGGATGTGTCTTTATAGAGCCCTACAAAAAGCGTCAGTTAGTTCACCCTGCCTCGAAGAAATGTGTGTATCTAGTTATGTTTTTAACCGAACCTGACTGGTATATAATTAGACCCTGAAGATTTCGGGTTTTATTTTTTCAAAATTCGGGGGGTAAAATTCAGGTCAATCACTTGATGTCAAAAATTCATGCAAATTCGGGCGGAAAAATTACCAACAGACTGAATTTGGGGATAAATCGGGCTCTATTGTCGAACAACCGTTCGTTGTACAGCCTATCCAGAGTATCAGACGTTGAGATCAACCGTGTATTTTGTGAAAAATTAGTATGTCATTGCCGTGAGGTGCCTAGCTTAGGTGCAGTTTTGCGGGTAGAAATCGGGTTTAACCCTAAACCGGTGAACCTCGATTCGGGGTGCAAATTCGGGGAAAAATCGGGTTTAACCCTAAAACTTCAGGGTCTATATATAATCAAGCTAGTATCGTAATTAAAATGACACGCTTAATATGTGAGAGAGAGAGTTGTTCGGCAAATGTCACTTCCAGCCGTCAACGCTCCTGTCCTTCAACCAAAAAAGAAAAGTTCATGCAATGTCCCGCTTGCTTCGTTGTTACGGATAAATTTATTCAAGGTTGTGCGCACGGGTGCAGTCGCTATTTACAATTGTTCGTGACTACGACGATGATGGAAACAAGAAAAAGAATATGACGTAAGTTGCGACAGCGTCGGACTTGTCACTCAATTTTTCATGGACTGGTCACTACAATTTTTCATGATATAAGTGTGCTTTGATTGCTACTATGCGGGAGTCTAACATACGGGAACAGGTCCTCGGAGCATCAGAATTTCTTATCTTCTATGGTGCCGAAGTACCGTTCAAAAGCAGTGTCGAGAAGTGTAATTTTAGGGAACTGTTTAAGCGAAAATCCTGCGATGTGTTAGCTCTCGTGTACAACTACGTTACCTTAGTGCTGCCGGGTAGAAACAATATAGGAACAACACAACAATAGGAAACAACTTCTATTGGCAAGGCAATTGTAAAGTTGGAGACATCGCTGCGCCTTTCTTATTTCTTGCGAGACCACGTGCTGAATTATTCATTTGTAGGATACAAAATTGACTTGTCTCTATAGAGTGGAACTACGCTTTTTTTTCTTTTGTTTTTTTACACGAGTCCCACCACATACGAACACAAAATAGTCCTGTTTTGGTTTAAAGACGCGTGTTAGAACAAAACTTTTGACCGAATCATTTCCATATGTGAAGCTGTCTCAGAGTAAAGTCTATACTGTAGTGGCCTGAGAGCAAGAAACAGCTGATCGAGAGGAAGACGAAACGTCGTCAGCTGTTCTCGCGCTCTTCAGCACCAGCTAGTAGGATCAGCTTCGTCTTCGATCGTTGGCCTCGACGGGGAAGCTTCGCTGTCCACGGTCTCTCTCACCTTGCCCCATTAAACCGTTTATTTCTCCCTGGGCCTGGTATCTCAACTGGCGACGAGCAATGGCGACTCAACCCAGTTTGTCGGGCGACGACAACTCTCGCAGATTCCGCAGTCCAGGAATATTTGACCCGGCCAAGGAAGATTGGAACATGTATCAAGTAAGGTTTGAGGCTGCACTTCGGGTGGCTAGAGTCACCGAAGAGGAAGACAAAACCAATTTGCTCATAACGTCGCTCACCCCTGAAGTATTCAAACATTTATACAACCTTGTTCAGCCACGGGACATTCTGTCCGTTGCATATTCTGAACTCACAAGGAAGCTTGCCGAGCATTACACCCCAAAGAAGTTTAAAGAATTTGAGAGGTGGAAACTTTTTTCAACCCGTCAAAACGAGTCGGAGTCTGTCAAAGACTTTTTGGAACGCCTTTCCGCCATCATCCCTCATTGTGAATATGAAGCAGAAACCGATGTGAGAGCATGTTCTTTATTAACTGCCTTCATTGTGGGACTTCATGATCCACGAATTCGCGCCCGTTTAGTCCTAGAGAAGGCTCTCACGCTTGAAACTGCTACCAACATGGCTGACAAAACGTTGACCGCAGAAGCCGAGTCTCGCCAACTTCATGCCGAGCAGACCGTGCATAAGTTAGAAAAAAGAAGCGATCATGCAAGATGTGTTCGCTGCGGCAATAGTAATCATGACTCGGACACATGTCGATTCAGAGATGAAGACTGCCATAACTGCGGCAAAACTGGCCATATCGCTAAGATGTGCCGTGCCAATCGTCCTTCGAAAGGGAAGAAGAGCTATCGGAACGTGGAGTATGTTTCGGATGTTTTCTTCGCGGGTACCGGTGAAGACAAGTTTGTGACTTGCCAGATAGGGTCGCACGATGTGCTGCTACAAGTGGACACCGGATCGCAGGCCACTCTTCTCAATACTTCTACCTATGTTAGGTTAGGTAAACCCAAGCTGAAACAACCACGGTTCCGTCTTCGGTCTTTCAGCAAAGACGATATACCCCTTCGTGGCCAGACGGAAGTGGAAGTATCTTATGGTGGACGGAAGAGGAAGTTAGAAGTGTTCTTTACTAACATGGAGCACACTAACCTACTGGGTAGAGATTGGATTCGTCACCTGGGACTGGATCTTAATGAGTTGTTCGTCGGAAGTGTTGTCAGGCCTGGAAGTTCACTCGAAAAGGTCTTGTCCAAGTTTCCCGACCTGTTCCAATCCCGTCTGGGGAGGTGCACAAAGGCGAAGGTGCATCTACATTTCAAGGAGGCTGCTCAACCAAAGTTTTTTAAACCGCGTCCGATTCCATTTGCTACGAGGCAAGCAGTCGAAGCAGACATCGAGAGACAAGTTAAGAACGGAGTGCTAACGCCGGTCGACGTTTCGGAGTGGGCTACCCCCATCGTCGTCGTTCCTAAGCCGAATGGGGCTGTTCGGGTTTGCGGGGATTTCAGTGTGACGGTGAACCCGCAGTTGGCTGTATCGCAGTACCCACTCCCTAGGCCTGAAGAGCTGTTAGCCGTACTCAATGGCGGACAGCGGTTTTCCAAGTTAGACTTGTCGGAAGCTTATCTCCAGATGGAGCTCGACGACGAAGCACAGAAGGTCCTTGTCATCAATACGCACAAAGGACTCTTCCGATTTACACGAATGCCCTTTGGAATCGCCTCAGCACCGGCAGTTTTTCAACGAATCATGGAGCAGGTCATCGCAGGCATACCGTCGGTTGCCTGCTATTTAGATGACATCATCGTCACAGGCAAATCCGATGATGAGCATTTGGACAATCTCCAGCAGGTCTTTGGCCGACTACGCGAGTTTGGGTTTACACTGAAGCGCGAGAAATGTGCTTTTTTTCGGGCCGAAGTGGAGTACTTGGGGCATGTAGTCAACGCACAGGGTTTCCGGCCATCGCCCAAGAAGGTGTCCGCAGTGCTCAATATGCCAGCACCCACGAACGTCTCCGAGCTGCGGTCATTCCTTGGTATGGTACAACATTACGGAAAATACCTAAAATCGCTTGCTGATGTCGTTGCGCCCCTCAATGACCTCCTGAAGAAAGCCGTACCGTGGGAATGGTCTTCGGGTTGTGTGGAGGCTTTTGAAAAGGTCAAGATGATGCTGGTATCTGTGGACGCGCTTACGCATTTCGATCCTGCAAAACCCATTTTCTTAGCCGCAGATGCATCTTCTAGAGGTCTTGGAGCTGTTATCTATCACAAGGTCGATGGCAAAGACATGGCAGTGGCACACGCTTCGAAGACATTGACTGCCCCGGAGAAGAACTACTCACAGATAGAGAGGGAGGCCTTAGCCATCATTTTTGGCGTCAGGAAGTTTCATCAGTATCTCTGGGGCCGGAGGTTTGTTCTGTACACGGACCATAAGCCCCTGACCACGATCTTTGGTCCCAAGAAAGGAATTCCTGCGACAACCGCCAGTCGCTTGCAACGATGGGCTTTGATCTTAATGAACTACATCTTTGACATTCAATATACGCCAACTGCGAAATTTGGAAACGCCGACGGCCTCTCTCGTCTGCCTGAGGGTCCAGATGGAGACTTTGACCGAGAGATGGAACGGGGCATCTTCGACGTCTTCCTGACAGAGGTAAACGTAGTGTTGGACCATCAGGTCTCTACCTTACCCATTTCCGTCGAGGATATTGCTGTGGCCACGTCACAGGACCCGGACCTGGCCAGGGTGGCTGCATTCGTTTCCGGTGGTTGGCCGACGCACGTCGATCCCTGTTTGGAAGCGTTCTTTCAACGCCGCACGGAGCTAACGATCTACAAAGGATGTCTGCTCTGGGGGATACGAACGGTGATACCACCCAAATTCCGAAGTCCTCTGCTAAGTCTCCTTCATGAGAGCCATATTGGACAAACAAAGATGAAGATGTTAGCTCGGTCCTATTTGTGGTGGCCGGGCCTCGACAGAGATATCGAAAGGGAAGTGAGAAGTTGTGAGCCATGCGCCTCTGTTGCTGCACACGAGGTACCGGTGCCACTTCACCAGTGGGAACCCGCAGATAAGCCTTGGGTACGTCTGCATGCCGATTTCGCTGAGCTGAATGGGAAGCACTACCTCATAGTAATAGACGCCTACAGCAAATGGCCGGAAATAGAACAACTGACAAGCACAGCTGCTGAGAAGACTGCTATTGCTTTTTCCGACATGTTCACACGAAATGGCTTGCCAGAGGTTCTGGTCACCGACAATGGTCCACCGTTCACCAGCAAGGAGTTTAAGAACTTCCTTCAGGCAAACGAGATACGTCACGTTCTGACGCCGCCATACCATCCGCAATCGAATGGTCTCGCGGAGAACTTTGTGCGTACCTTCAAAACAGCCCTTCGCCGCGCAGCGCTGGAAGGGACGAAGGACAGTGTTCGTAGTTTCCTGTTCAAGTACAGGATAACCCCGCATGCCACAACAGGGCGCTCTCCCTGTGCAATGTTAAATGGACGTCAGTTTCGACACTTCCTAGATTTTATTCGTCCTGGTCAGCCCGATATCTCCGGTACAGTGCGCATGTCGCGCGAACGTCAGAAACGCAACTATGACAAGTGCAGCCGAGACAGGAGCTTTGGGATAAACCAAAAGGTCTGGATGTTGGACCCTGGCAAGAAATCCCACTGGAAAGTTGGTGTCGTTCTCTCCAAACAAGGGTCGGCAATTTACGTCGTCGAAGATGAGCAGCAGAGGCGACACCGCGTACACAAGGACCACCTCAAGTGCCGGCACTCCGTTGATTCCTGGCCTGACCAAGCTTCAGTTCCAGAGGTATTCCGAAAAGACGAGGTTCCTCTTCCCCCTCCTTGCTGCCGAGATCCTCGTCCAGAAGAGGGGAACCAGAACGACTTCCACGAACCCCATGGTAACAATGACGCTATTGCTCCTGGTCATCACGAGCCATATGTGAAGCTGTCTCAGAGTAAAGTCTATACGAGCACCCCCGTGGTCATCCTTGGTCCAGCAAGAATACTCTCCCATCACCACGCAGCACCCACGCCTCATCATCAGAAGCCGCCCTCTCCTTCCCCCGTTTCTATGAATGTCTATATTTAACGGTGCCCCTAAATCAGAACACGCAAACGGGTCGAGTGCGGTCGTCCGAATCACCTTTCCGCAAACACGCTTTAACTCTTTCTTTCGGCAGCGAGAATATATCGCCTTATTCTCTTCGCGCACAATGCGCCGGCCTACGCTGATGAAACCAAAAGTGGACACAGAAGTCGGCCAACAGAAGTCAGGTTGGCCACACAGCCAGATTAGCATCCAGTTCTGTTGCGTTCGTGAAAGTACGTGTAGCCACGCTCATGAGAAGCTATACGAAAAAGCGTTTACTTTCGTTGTGCGTGGAAGCCATTTTTACGCCAGGGGATGTAGCGTAAAAATTAGCGTCAAAAGGAAGAAAAGGTCTGGTTAACTTTCAAAACTTGCGTTGGACCTTTATACCGAAGTCGTTTCGATGAACTGATGGAGCTAAGAAGAAGAGGTTGACCCCATACAGACACCCACATGTTACTATATCAACGTGAAATTTTCACGCGCACATACTTGTACTCATGTATAGACATTAATGAACCGAGGACGGTAGCAATGTGAGGGAGGTAATCATCGTTTCCAGCACCATGTGTCGAAGATTTCCAGCGCACGTCTAAAGAACACCACGTGGTCGAAATTATCAGCAGTCAAACCTTACATGTACTGCGCATTGCCATTATTATGATTATAATATGTTATACTTGCCTAACACAATGAGAACAAGAAACGGATTCTCTGGGAACCGTATCAGCCGAGTATCAGGTTACGACTGTCCTGCAAGGTTTGCGAGGCCTGTGGTGAGGTGTGGGTACACCGCACAAGCGCTTGCGACGCCGCTACTAAATGTTGCTGTATTGCTATAATGCTATCGTGGCAAGGAACCCAAAACCTTCTCTATCGTGAAAAGACTACATCGAAGTCTAGGAACTGCGGCGATAGCCTGTGTATATAGCCGTAACATGTCCTTTACATCTTTCATGAAAACCTGCTCCCCATGCCAATTCCACTGTTAACATTCTTGCACAATTACTCCCTTGCGGGAAACTACGTAACCAGCTCCGTCACTTATTACGACCTAATTGTCACATCAAACGGAAAGCCACCGTAACGGTGTCCGAGGTGACCGAAGCTTCCCAGAACTTGGTGCCTCTCACGGGCACCT
Organism: Ornithodoros turicata; assembly: GCF_037126465.1. Taxonomy (NCBI): domain Eukaryota; kingdom Metazoa; phylum Arthropoda; class Arachnida; order Ixodida; family Argasidae; genus Ornithodoros; species Ornithodoros turicata. The sequence goes on along the minus strand of NC_088207.1, from coordinate 53,040,236 downwards.
GCCAGCCTAAGAACATGCCGTTGTGGGTTTCCTAAGAAAAGAACGACCTACAGCTTCTACCTCGAACAGCGGCTTAAAAAAAACATCAATCATTGAAGAGATCTTGTTCCACGAAATTACAAGCCGGAATAACCGGGTTGACCGCGAATGTGCGGCTGAGCTTACGCGCCAAGGAACGTTCGGTCCGGTGTCTACAAATTGGTTATCATTTGTACGTGTGCCTGACTGATGGTCGACAGCGTTGTACATGATGTGCAACATGCGCCGACATCGCTTAGTTCGCTATACTGAAGTAATGCGAGCATACTGAAGAATACATCACGACCTATATCTATAAGTGTCCTGGATCAGCGACTTTCCGCTGTCCTGTTTGATGTCCTCCGCTCCATCTAATGCGGTGAGGCTCATTACAGACACCTCCAACTGGACGGATACTCCCCTACTGAGAGAATGGCATAGATGCAGGCCAGCCGGTGGACAAAGTCCACGATCCGAAAAGCCCAAGTCTGGACAACAACTAGAGGCACAGGTGTGCTTTTCCCGTGTCTCCAGTTGTTCTTCCACTGAGGACAGCTGGATTTCCGCTGGCGAGCTTCAAAGACCTTGTTTCAATAGGTGATTTCAGATATTGCCCTTGTACTCCGCACGGGGGCCCTCCGTCGCCCAAGTCACGCGCATCACGCAATGCGTCGTGGGAAATGGTTTACATTCGTGCCTGTTGCTCGAAGGTGCGGGAGGTGAAGGAGAGAGAAAACCGAAACCGTTTGCGCTCTTCTTCTTCTCTCTGACTCATGAAAACTAAATCCTAAGGTGCAGCGGGGCTTTCGCAACACTGCGCTCCCTGGTGGGCCATCCATGCAATTTCTGAAATCGTCTGTCCTTTTCGTGTACTGACACTTCCTTTCAGTAGACAAGAGCCCTGGTCACGTGGGTGCCAGTAAGTGAGGTCCCAATGTGCTGGCTTACAAGCAGCCGAAATACGGAGACACGCGAAGCGTACACGCAAAAATATATAGATCTACAAAGCTGATCTAGCGACTAAAGGGACGGTCACAGATGCAGAAGGCACGGTTCCATATCCCAGCTTCAGGCTACAACAATTTGCTTGTCTACACTAGTCTCATTCGGTTCACCTCATTTATGCGTACTCTTAAATTAGACGACAAGCAGGTTGCCCCCAAAACACGGGCTGCACCCTTTAGACGGTCTAATTAAGCCTACTTCCTATTCAAACACACTTGACAAGACATAACCACAAACTGTCCACACTTTTCCTCATTACGTCCCGCAAGCGTCCGGAACCGGACGCGTTTTCTCTTCTTGTCGACCGTATTTTTAGACAATACGGGCCCCAGTCCAACTACAAAACGCAATCAAGTGATCGTATACGTCCGTGATTTTTTTCCTTCACATAACATTTCCTTCTGTGTACGTTACGCTGGCGAGTGGCAGATGATGAAGGATGTGCAACGTACGTGTTTGTTCAGCTCCCGGACGTTTATTTCCCCCTCCTCGACGTTATTGGTGTTCGCCTGTCACCGGCGCAAAATGGACGAGGTGCGAAATGTCCGTTTCGACTGCTCGTCCCCGATTTTCGACTGCAGTGCAATGGGAATGGGAATTATAGCGCAGCGACACGATTTCGAAAGAGAACCGTGCCTTCTTTTTCTAGCCCGTTTTTTTTTTCTTTTCTTTTCTTTTCTTTTCTTCTTGTTCGAGGAGCATCACGAGTCAGGTCGCTACAGCTGTACTTTCAGTGCTTTGGGTAACGCCGGAGGTCCTGGCCACCCGATCTCAAACTCGTCGTTACCCCCATAACGCGCGTGAAATGCATCGCTTCGGCCCGTGATTCGCCACGAGCTCGTGCGCGAGCCTATCAGAACGTCTATGGAGCGCGCGAATTTTAAATGTGACGTTTGCTATGTCAGAGTTCAAGATCGGTGCCCTGGTGTTGAGTTTTGTTTCACGTGACCTCGAACAATCAATCGTTCGAGTGCTTTCCGAATGTGTCGCGAGAATTACGTTGCGAGAATGAGTATGACCTTGCTGTGGTACTTGTTGGTAGTCGCTGCTTATGCTGCCAAATGTTGCTGTTGGTCATTGCGGAAAGGGTGTGGTGGTGCACTCTTAAAAATGAACTTCACCGCGTAGCACGCTCCTAGCCAACCATAATCTCGAATGATATCGTTATCTGCCGTGATTTGTTGAAAACGGGAGGCGTACGCCTTTTCTGTGACACTTGTGCTGTTCATAATTGTCACAAAAAAGGCGTACGCCTCCCGTTTTCAACAAATCAGGGGAGTGAGCGATGTCACTCGGGCTAGGAGCGTGCTATGTGAGGTGAAGTTCATTTTTAAGATTGTAGCGCGATACATATGACTAAGAAGAAGTGATTATGTAAAAAAATAAAAATCTAAAAATATAGAGATATAAGAGTTGTATTTCAGTAAGTTTTTTTTTTAAATTCCGCGTTAGCACCGCGAAACAACTGTGGGTATAAGCGGCGTACAGGTGTGAACAAATGGAGAGAGGACAGCATGAAGGAGTGTGGGACAGGGGGATTAATATGCGTCCTGGGCAGACTTCAGGGGAGAACTGTGCCGACATACGTCTGGAAACTCTTCGAAAAACCCAGGGAAAACCTCAGACAGCACTGCCGGTGGTAGCATTCGAACCCACCACCTTCCAGTCTTCAGAACGACCTTGGGGACCAATGAGCGGACGCCTTAATCCATTCGGCCGTGCCGCGTGTATTTGATTAAGTGCGAGCTTTCGCGTAAACAGAGCTTGTCCACTAGACCTCGATGATTTGTGGCGTAATCAGGTAGTAATCCTTGGGGCAAGTAGCTCGCGGCGTATTTCCATTTCTTAATTCGCGGTAGTGGGAGCAAAAGTATAAAGAAACATGTGCGTTAAGAGGATAATGAATTCGAAACTGCATGTGGGTACGTGTTTTCAAGCTACAAGAAGAATTAATCCGTGTTTTCAATTCCAGATGCCCCCCCCCCCCCCCCTCTCCAATCTGGAATTCAAAACACGGATTAATTCCTTTTATAGTTTGAAAACATGTATAGCAGCGCTATTTCACGTTGGCTGACTCTCTCTACCGTGGTCACCTGTGAGGGAGATATCGCTCGATGGGACATGGAATATAACATTCAGAAGTACAGACTACAATGGTACCACAGGCGAAGTACACAGCGTACCAGGGTGTATAGTATGGAAGGGGTTCAATGCCCATATGGAGAACAACGAATACAATCAGGCTCGAAAAAGGTCATCGCCCACGAAGGGCAACGTTTAACCTTCGTCCGAAACAAATCGTAAAATTTGCGGCGCTCGTCCCCAACGTTAAAAGTCTCGAAATTTTATTGACGTAGAAAATCGACGATACCACGTCCAATAGGAGCCCTACGCACCCGACCTGTTCTTCGCGCATTTCCCAGAAAATGCTACTCAGCCATTACATACGTCATAAAGTTAGTACTGAAAGAGCAAAAATACAAATAAAAATGAAATAAATAAAAAAAAACACAGGGGAAACGCAGTGACTCTCTAATCCTGTCGTAAAACGAAAAGCAAATACTCAAATATGCCTGCATGAAAGACGCCGATCCCAAACTGACAGCCCACCGTATTCCGCGGGCCGTATGTCATCTCAACGTCTTAACCTGCGGCGACCCTAATACCGCTTGCAGCGGTCCGTAGCGGACAAGCCTTCAGGCCGTCTTCCGAAAAACGGAATATGAACGACAGTGGGGTATCTTCCTCCTGCTGCGGTGAATCTGTTGGGCACACAAGAAGCCTCCGTCGGTACGTAAGACAAAAGGAGGAATTAAAAGACATATAATCGACATCCTGGTGGAACGCTGCGAGGAGACAGCCATCTGAAGGAAGCTTCGGAAAGCCGCGATCCAAGCGGGACGTTTGTGAACTAACATGCGATTGACACATGCCGTGTGAGAACCACGTGGTGAGAACGTGAGTGCTCCTGGTTGCCTATACAGCGGCCTCTTAGATTACATTTCAGGGATACGCTGTTAAAACGGACCTTCACCACATACCACCGTTCGGAGGTCGGAGCCAACCGTCACTGAGGCCTGGTTTCACCGACGCTGGTTAACTTTGAACCGATATCAAATTAACACTTAGTTCTTCTTTTACAAACGTTAGTTGGTGACGTGATGGTGGTGGTGGTGACAATAACTCCCTTTAGGCCCGGTTCCACCAACGCTGACAAGTTTAAACCAAGATCAAGCGCCCCTTAAACTTGAAGTTAGCCGTCAATTCTTTTTCTACACTCTTAAAAATGAACTTCACCGCATAGCACGCTCCTAGCCAACCATAATCTCGAATGATATCGTTATCTGCCCTGATTTGTTGAAAACGGGAGGCGTACGCCTTTTTTGTGACACTTATGCTGTTCATAATTGTCACAAAAAAGGCGTACGCCTACCGTTTTCAACAAATCAGGGCAGATAACGATATCATTCGAGATTATGGTTGGCTAGGAGCGTGCTATGCGGTGAAGTTCATTTTTAAGAGTGTATAACTGCGTAGCAATGTGAAGGCCAAACATTGAACAGAATGATTCCCTTATCAGTATACGCTATTAGGCTCTAGTTGGTTCATATCTACATTCTAAAAGCAGGTGGTGCTGGTGGTGAAAGGACTCTCCAGAACTTCGCCACACCAGGGGGGGGGGGGGGGGGGTGTCGAGGTAGCTTGCCGTTGTTGGCCGCACTCAAGTGGGCATCGTCACGACTATAGCCAAAAAAAAAGGAAAAGAAAGTGGGAGAAAGGGGAGTTGAGGACTTCAAAGTGATGTAGAGGCAGGATGACCGGTACTGATGGGACGGAAGCCCACTGCAGGTGAGAGGTGCACTAGAGTGGTCTCTCCGCTAGGCCCGTTGCTTGAAGAAAACGCACGAGGCCGCGAGTTTTTGAAAGTCGTTCCGCACAAGAACCTTCGGGGAAGAGGACGTCCGTCAGTATACCAGGCCTGGCGTGGGGAAGAACCAGAACTACGCCACATAGCACGCTGTTTGCCAATCGCCATCCCGAATGACATCATTCTGCCCCCTGATTGGTTAAAAACGGCAGGCGTACGCCCTTTTGGAACTTATGCAGTTCCAAAAAAAGGCGCACGCCCCATGCTTTCCACAAATCGGGAGTGACAAAGGTACCATTCTGTGCAATGGTTGGCCTTCACCGTGCTATGTGGTGAAACATGACATTCTCGGGTAAATATAAACAAGCCCCCGCCACAACTTCCGGTGTCACGAAGTCACGGGAGGCGTACGCCTTTTCTGTCACAATTATGACCAGCATAAGTGTCACAAAGAAGGCGTACGCCTCCCGTTTCCATCAAATCAAGGCAGATAACGATATCATTCGAGATGATGGTTGGCTAAGAACATGCTATGCGGTGAAGTTCATTTTTAAGCGTGTACAGGACCCCCCTCGGAGATGAAACTCGTGCACTCTTAAAAATGAACTTCACCGCATAGCAGGCTCCTAGCCAACCATCATCTCGAATGATATCGTTATCTGCCCTGATTTGTTGAAAACGGGAGGCGTACGCCTTTTTTGCGACACTTATGCTGTTCATAATTGTCACAGAAAAGGCGTACGCCTCCCGTTTTCAACAAATCAGGGCAGATAACGATATCATTCGAGATTATGGTTGGCTAGGAGCGTGCGGTGCGGTGAAGTTCATTTTTAAGAGTGTGGGGAAATCTGTGCTACACTGCATCTGATAACAGAATAGATAGCATACTCCGTTCTCGCTATCTCCCTATATAGGTCAACTTTAAGCCGCAGAAAGTGCGGAAGCCCTTTTTTTCCTTTGGGGAGTATCCACCGACTGAGCCACCATTGTTTGCTGTTTCTATCAAGACGCATATAGTGGCTCATTTGTTTCTACATCTTCAAACACAAATTTCCGTTTGGTATCCCAGCGTGGGCCGCGATGCACGAACGGTAATCGAAGCAAAGGCTCGCATGCAATTCCTCTGTGTGTATCCTCTTTTCCTGCGACGCAAGGGGCATTTATAGTGTATCTGGGTCGGCGTGCAATTTGAAACCGAAAAGAGGCTCTGTTTTGTGACCCAGTTCGTCTTTCGTAATGTGCTGCACATATGCAATGAAATTTGGACGTGAGAAGTTTCCCTCTACGGGAGGGGGAATACGAAGTATATAGGTACGAACGGGAGGTTTCATCACTGTTGGCCCCCTTTCAACTAGTTTATTCGCTCGTGTGCGATAAATCTCGCAGAAAAGGTAACAGCAGTTCCTTTCGTATTAGCTTTCACCTGCAAGGTATAAGGTTTCGATCACTTTGTGAATCGATAGCTGCGTGAGAACATCGCGGTACTGCGAGGTTTAGACGCAAGCTTTACCCACGTACAGTCATCGAACGATAGAGGTAAATAATTTGCCTTTTTTTTTAAGTCAGCTTAGTGTGATGTTGTTCCTTTTCATGTTCAGCATCCGCAAGTGAAACTATCAGGATTCGCTTTTGGGCCAAGTACTGACAAACAGTTCAATGAATCTGACGAAGCTCAAGTGACATCTTGCGACGAAACAATAAATAATTATATCAATTATAAATAAGCTATTTGACAAGATATAACGATTAGCCAACAATAAAAATAATACACCGATAAATTGTTCGTGTTTTTCTTTTTTTTTTTTTTTTCTGTGTGCGATACACCAGGTAGTAGCCGCACGCGCAATGAGCGTTATGTGCCGTTATGTGCCGCGCACGTTACCACAGTCCCTGGTCCGCAGGCCGACTTTCAACGACATAATCGGATGTATATCAAGACACATCCTCACTACTTTCGGTGGTGATGGTGGTGATGGTGACGCGACCGGCCTATCATTGTGTCAGTCACCCCTGCAGCCACGCGTTTACTGTTCTGTCTGCTATGGTTTCTAGCCCGTCTTACTACCTGTGACGGTATCAATTGTCGAATTAAATTACAGCGTCGATTTTGTGTATTCATGCGCTGAAATCGAATAACTTGTACGTTGCACAGCGAAATCAGGGGGAGGGGGGGGGGTTGTCGCAACGCGATGCAGCGTAGTTCGGATGGGTCGCCAGACGGGCAGCAAAGTGTGGATACCACTGACCTACCGTGAGACCAGGTACTCGAGAACGATACCTGCATAGGTTTCCACGTTTCAACGTTGCTGTTCAGAAGATTTTGTTAGCATAATTATCTAATTACACAAGTAACTCCTCAGATTAGACTTTGATTTTAACTAACACAATAACAACGTAGATGTTCTGCGTGCAAATTATCGTTACAACTTGTTATGTTACAACGTTGCTATGCACAGTATTCGCATGGCTTGTGGAGCGTCAGCGAGGTGGTATCCGTTGACCAGCGCAAGCCGTCCAGGGTCATTCCACCGCCGTTTAGTGCAGTTAGGAGCGGTTCCATTAGCCTGGAATTCCGTCCAATCCCACGTAGTTATCGGGAGTATGTATATTGCTTAACGTTGGGGCGAATATTTGTTAATGACACTTCTTGTCCGTCTGCCTGAGATTAAAGACACGGAGACAGGGGTACATAGAAACAGGTTCGGTGGATGAAACGTACGAATATGGCGTTATTTATTCAAATCTGCAATGCGATAACACGAAGGGTTCAGTATACTTAGCTCGCTTGCTGATAGCGTGGTCAAATGATGAGGTGTGGTAAATACCAAAGTGTCCGAATGATTCAAGACGGTTATCACCTTGGCTGATACTAGAGTTATTTGTGTATAGCGATTTTATTTTAATATCGTGCTCGCGCGTTATGGGGTTGGAACGGAGAAAGAAGAAAAAAAAAAAAAAAAAAGGAAAAGACAAGAGAGACATTCAACTTGGCGATTAAGGGCTACCTTCCTTAGTCGTTGGGTGATAATAGGCATTCTGCAACGCACTCTTAGAAATGAACTTCACCGCATAGCACGCTCCTAGCCAACCATCGTGAAGAAAGATATCGTTATCTGTACTGATTTGTTGAAAACGGGAGGCGTACGCCTTTTTTGTGACAATTATGAACAGCATAAGTGTCACAAAAAAGGCGTATGCCTACCGTTTTCAACAGGGCAGATAACGATATCTTTCTTGACGATGGTTGGCTAGGAGCGTGCTATGCGGTAAAGTTCATTTTTAAGAGTGCGGACACATCAGAAAGCAGAAATTGACGTTGATCGTTAATTGGCACCACATCGATTTTGTATAGGAATTGTGGTAAATAAGGCAATGAAGTGCAAAGTCTATCCGATTGGTAACTCATTAATACGGTGAGCATAGATTAACTGATACTTTTAGCCTTGTTCCGAACACTATACACACAGATAAGTCTGAAAAGTGAAGGAAAAGTGTCGCGGAAAGTGCGGAAAGTATGTAGGTTCCTCAGCCTAGTAAGCGGGAATAACGTGCAATACTGTTCTGCTTAAGACACCTCACACACAAATAAATAAATAAATAAAAATAATAATAATAAAAAATCTTCCCGTCCAATAGGCTTGACTCCGGAGCGTGCACACAGATGAAATTCTTAGAAACGCGATATCCCGCGTGTCTCGCTGGCGTTCGAAAATTGCATTAAACTTTGTACCCCTGACACAGGGGCACGTTTGAACTCCTTTAAACTACACTCTTAAAACAAAGCTACACCACGACCACATGGCACGTTGAAGGCCAACCATTGTGCAATCGACAACAGAGAGAGGGCGCAGACAAGCTGGTACATGATGACAAGGATGCAACTCGAGGCAGGGAATTAAACAACAGACAACAATTTCCTTTGGTTGCTGTGTCTGAGGAAATTGTTGTCTGTTGTGTAATTCCCTGCCTCGGGTTGCATCCTTGTCATTGTACAAAGCAATACCTCTACCACTCTTGATTTGTGGAAAGCGCGGGCCGTACGCCTTTTTGTGACATTTAACATTTCTGCATAAGTGTCACAAAAAAGCGTACGCCTCCTGTTTCCAACAAATTTGTGTATTCGTGGTTTGGAAGAACCTCCTTTTACGAAGCGGTCCTTTTGGGAAGCTGAGATCAGCGATCTCCTTTTCATCTGTAAAGCCGTACGGAACTAGCCTCGAACGAAGGGCGATACGACGACAATACTCTCGAACGAAAGCTAGACTGCGTTTTCCTTTTTCGCGTAGATATTGCAGTTGCAGTACGTATTTTGAATTCATTAGTCGTATTGTTACTTTTACTGCTACTGTCATCTAATTACGCTGTTAAAACAGAACTTCACCACATAGCGCGCTTCTAGCCAACCATCATGCCGAATGATATCATTCTGTGTCATGATTCGTTCAAAACAGGGGGGAGGCGCCTACCTGGGACAACGTAATATGTCCCAGATAGGCGCCTCCCCCCAGTTTCACCAAATCAATGCACAGAATGATATCATTCGGAATTATGGTTGGCTAGGAGCGTGATATGTGGTGAAGTTCTGTTTTAACAGTGTACCTGACTGCTATATCCTATGGTTTATCTTACATCAACCATAGGCGAACGTCAAGAAGCAAGGGGTTCGCTCTTGCCGTGTGCCACCGACATTAACTCCTTTCTTGTACTTTGCAGCTGTAAAGCAGCCCTAATGGAAAGGAGCTCAAACGTGCCCTAGTGTCAGGGGACTGCATCATAAGAACTTTGTTGCCACAGTCGAAGGTATTGCTACAAAGTGCGCCAGTGCGTCTCATCTGATGAAGATATTATCCTTTTTTTTCTTTACGTACGTTAAGTATTATCAGTAAAGGCCAGTTTGAGGCGCGATCCTTCTCTATACAGAAGCTTAAGTCGACATCCTGTATTTTTCGCGAGCGAATTAGAGGCCACATAATCCGCCGTCATCCGTAACGGAACATAACGCACGTGGGAACCCTCTTTGAGAACAACGAGAACCGTTCTTTTCCTCAACAGCTGAAAATGCGGCCGTATAAGCGTCCCTCGTGAGCCCTTGATCCCATCAAGTGCTTAACCGCGATCGTAAAAATGCCACGGCGTTGTTCAAGCGTGCTCCTCAAAAAGCTGGCTCCACTATTTGCATAATCCCATGCAAAAAAAAAACTTCGGGTTGTAATTGCGGTCTTAACTATGCTGACCTTTCTGCAGCGTGGGTGGAACAGGGAGACGGTTTCTTCAGCACGCTTCCTGGAGACGTGCCCCGTGAGAGATTTCGGACGTTGACCAGCTTCTACAAACTTCTTTTTTTTTTAGGTATCTTTACTTTTTCATTTCTTTTCTGCAAAACGCCCAAATTTGTGTACATTCCTAGTTATTACGGCTTAATTTCTCCTATAAGATAAATTAGTGTGCGAAACGGTACCTCGTTATTAAATGTGATCGTACATTAAGTCCAAACTTACCCGCTAATTTAAGCATAATCATTGTACTAATTATTATAAGGCAATACCGCGCTCCAGACAACAGGGACAGAAAAAGGTGACAACACAGGACAGGACGTGGCAGGACTGTACAGGTCAGGAAAGCGAGACGCTCTGCCTATCCCATTTTTATGTCCTTGTCCTCTGGTGCACACTCTTAAAAATAAACTTCACCGCATAGCACACTCCTAGCCAACCATAATCTCGAATGATGCCGTTATCTGTTGTTGAAAACGGGAGGCGTATGCCTTTTTTTTTGTTTGTTACAATTTTGAACAGCATAAGTGTCACAAAAAAGAAGCACGCCTCCCGTCTGAGCAAATCGGGGCAGATAACGATATCATTCGAGATGATGGTTGGCTAGGAGCGTGCTATGCAGTGAAGTTCATTTCTAAGAGTGCACTGTATTGCTGTCACGTTAGCGCACGTACCAAATCGCCCACATGGAAATATTTCAGAAACAATTGTGAAATAGCTACAGTCTTCGCAAGCTGTGTTTGGACAATAGGGACACTGGAAATCTATATTTCTAACACGAACTGTGCCCCGCTGTGTGCGCATCGAGGACTGTGAGCGGTACACGTGTGAACGCCGGGTACTTCGACGCCGACTTGAACTCCTCGACAATAGACCATTCAGCCTGTCCAAAGTACTTGGCCCATGGAGCTCCCCCGCGCATCAGTGCCGGGCTCTTCGCTCCCTTTTTGCTTTCATGCAAGCCACTGGACTCCTCGATGAGCTCTAAACAGAACTCCGACCTGTCGTCGCTTCAATCTCACCATAATTTATCCTCTCATATTAACCACTGTGAAGTGAGGTAGGGTCCTGTGGCTACCACGGTGAAACATCCCATGTCATCGTCACTTCTTCATTTATTGTTGTTGTTGTTGTTGTTGTGCCCCGCTAGACAGCCCCGCTCTTCTTTACTATACGAAGTTGACCGCAAGACCACAAACGGAATGAAACTACATGACGCTCAAAGCGACAGGGGGGCACGTCTTCAAAACGCAGAGCAACGGGCAAGTATGGAGTCACCCTGCAAATGATGGTTCTTTGGCCTCTGACACAGAGCACCGCTGCGATGGGCGGGAACGACTATGCGTGGTGTGATGGCACGGAACGGCCGCTGACTCCCGTCCAAACCCGCATCCGGAGCATCATATCTATACCGCAGGCCGCTGCTACCGTGCCCTGGAAAGGGAAGTATAAGGCCACGGCCGTCCATGAACAGATATGCGGAAGCAACGCTGCTGGGCGAAAGTGCACGCGCCAGAGCGAGGCGCCATTCTAGAAAGCGAAACCAGTTCTTTGGTGTGAGAAGTTGGGATGGGATGGAAGAAGGGTTATGCCGAGATGGTTTCTGGGCTCTTTCATCTCGCCTTTTATGGAGAGGTGTAATGGTAGGGGTACTATATGGTCACAAGCTAGAGAAGGAACTGGTACTTTCTGTAGCAGGCGTTGCTTGTAGAGGGTCTGTCAAGTTACACAAACAACAACTTTATTTTAATGATGATGATTGGCGAGTTTCATCGCCAGGGGCGATACCTACCCTATTTTTTTTTTATAATCTACCTGTCTTTATTTAAAAAATAAAGTTTTGATGGTTCTGTTGGTGCACTGCGCCAGACGGGAGTAATGTTGTCGTGCACAAAGTGATACAAACAAGCGTGGGCATTGTTTGCGACTCGCTAAGGCGTCGAAACAGGGTTGGTAGCATAGGCACATAGTAGCGAAGCAATCGAAAAACACGGACAACAGACAAAGGCACACAACATGGACATATACCGTGTAAGTGTGCCACACAACACGGAATACAACACGGTACACAACGTGAGACACAACTAACACAACACTGTGCACATTGCATTTGCTTCCGAAACAGGAAACTCACGGGTCTAAGACCTTCCTTCTTGAAATATTTCTCTCTCTCTTCCTCTTTTTTTATTTTTTGAACCACACTGTTATGACTGTTTTTACTGTTATGATTGTTTAGACGTCAACTAATGAGAACGTAATGCTGCGTACGAAGAAACCACAAAGAAGCAAAGGGGACAAAAAAAAAATCAGGAAGATGTTTTTACTTTCGGTGAATGTTTGCCAATTAAAAACTAAACATATCTTGTTATTTTGTGTGTTTTGTCCTTCCCCCAAGCTCAGGGACATGTTGCCAACGTCACATACTTTTTATTGACCTGGACAACCAGAGTTCAGTCTCCATGCAATGAAATAAAGCAACGAGAACGATTGGGCTACGCTGTTCTATTCGATACAGAAGTCTGTATCAGAGGCGCACGGGTTTATCACAGAACCGGATGTATAGCACGTTGGCGCGATAGGCGACATGCAGGCGCCGAACCGATGATTACATTAGTACCTGGTAGAGTATACACCGAATAATAACGACACTGAAGTTACCGGACCCGTTGTTTACGAGATATAAAAGGAACGTACACGGTACATAATCGAGAGTTGGGCGTGTGTGGTGTTTGTATTAGAACGTGACATGATGGTTAATGTAGGCCGTTGCAGCTTGGTGCTGAAAGGGGTGGTACGATGGGATCGGGGCGTTGTACGGAAGTGAAGAAGGCGATTCTTCTGGTCAAATTCTTATTTCACTTTTTGCGCCGTGTTTCTTTTCCTTGCTGATCACGAGCGTGTAAGAGAAGTCCCGTGCCTAAGAAATCTGAGGAGATCTAAGTTGATTTGTATACTACGCAAGTTGATTTGTTTACCGCAGCGAACTGTTGTCCGTTAATGAAGTAATTTGAAAGAAAACCGTCCATAACTGCCTTTTTTTGAAAGGAATGCTAAAGTCTTACTCGTTAACGAGTATACAACGAAAAGAAAAACAATATAAAAATTACGACAGCTTTTTACTTCCATAGTGATGTGATGTGATGTGATAAAGAAACAAAAAGGGGAGGTGAGTTTCGACGAAGTCGAACTGGCTACCCCAATACACTTACACATAGTTTCTACGCATGTTAGATCGATGGTATAGGTGCGTTCGTGTAAACAATGTGCTGCGTCGTACACTACGTTGAACGACAATCTCCCTTCTATATCGAACTCTAAAGATGGTAATACGACAAGATGGACTATCGATTCGCATTCGGTGCTGACTGCGTCAACAGCAGTCATAGCGAGAAGCATCCCCCAGCTGTAAATTCCATTGCATTCTGGCGCAAATTTTAATTTTCCCCATAAATTTAACGGGGTACATTTTCGCAAAATAGGCGAACACCTAGGAGGTGCACCGATGACTTTGTTTCCTCGGAGAAAATTTAAACAAACAGATCGAGACGATTTTCGTTGTTCGTTATACGTCATCAAAGCATAATGGCAGATTCCTGAATTTGTATAGGTGCAAAAGACTTTAACAAGACGACCAACATGAAACTTGCCATATAGACTACGTCGTACTAAACAGGAAGAGTTGTACTGAAACATTTGCAGGGTTTCCGGTATCGTTATTTAACAACTCTTCTGGGTTCTGGACGCTGAGTGGCATAGACGCTAGGTTCCGCATCTGGTACTTTGTGCATCTTATTAGTGCCAGGCAAACGTACCCCTGCGGCGAAAGCAAGTGACATATGGACGTGGAACAGAACACGTTGTCTGCATGACAGATGACCTCTGCGGGGAACTGCGTCGTGCTACAACGCGACACCTTTTCGTGAAACGCCAACGCCTCCTTGGGCCGGGTGTCAATGTCTCTTCGTTGCCATTTACATCTCCATCGCAGTCAATGTCATACAACGGTTGCCTTAAAAGAAGAAGAAGAAGGAAAAACGACGTGCACTGTTGAGAAAGTATGGCAAGGAGTGACTTGCGTGTTGTCAAACGCCGCGCTCTAAGACGCTGTGTATCGTACGTGCTGTGAGACTTTGAATAGAAACGTGCGCTCATGTATACCGTCAAGTACGCGCTACAATTTTTCGAGCATTGGCGTAAAGTGTGTGCCGCCTATGAGCAATACGTGCTCCGAAATAGTCACGCACACTATAGCGCCAGCCTCCTCGTTGCTGTTAGTCGCTGCCCACACATAGTTCACCTCATGTATACCGGGTGTTTCAGTTAAATCCCCGGGCTAAATAATTCGCGAACCGGTGCACCAATCGAATAACTTTCTTTTTTACAAGTATCTGTCCAATACCGCCTACAAGATGCGCACCGCGTGAACGAGCGGGAGGCGCTCATTATTTAAATAAAAATTCAAATGAGTTTCGTGAAAAATGCTAATTTGTAAAGCAGGGCGCCGTCACCATTAAAATGGGTACTACTCCTTTTGGAACCTTCAGTGGACACCTTTTAGAGAAAAATCTGCCACCGAAGCGGGTCATTTATTGCAGTAATTAATTGGTTTCGGTTTACGTGTTTTTGTCGCGGCTGGTCGCGGCGAAGCGCAAAAGGACGTAATTCATTGGTGTAATTCATTGGTGTAAGGACGTAATTCATTGGTGGACATGGGAGTGAAAGAGCGTCCTTTTGCGCTTCACCGCGACCAACCGCGACAAAAATATGTAAACCGAAACCAATTAATTACTGCAACAAATGACCCGCTTCGGTTGCAGATTTTTCTCTAAAAGGTATCTACTGAAGGTCCCAGAAGGGGTAGTACCCATTTTAATGCCGAGGGCGCCCTGCTTTAGAAGTTATATTTTTTCGGGAAACTCATTTGAATTTTTATTTAAATAATGAGCGCCTCCCGCTCATTCACGCGGTGCGCATCTTGTAGGCGGTATTGGACAGATACTTGTAAAAAAGAAAGTTATTCGATTGGTTCACCGGTTCGCGAATTATTTAGCCCGGGGATTTAACTGAAACACCCGGTATGGCATGGCTAACGGACTAACTTCATTCAGGAAAGTAGAAATGCCTAGAACACTATCACGCAAAAGTAATCCCCTACGTTCTTTACAAAGTCCACAAAAGGAAGATTAAGCGGTTCGCAGCAGGTCTTTCGATGTTGAAGGGCACCGTGTTTAAGTGTGATGTATACCGCCTATTTTGTGCTCCTATTTTGTGCCGGAAGGGCTAAATGTTAGTGCGGCGGAAAGGGTGTAGCGTTGGACGTGAAAGATGAGTTTGTGGCCAAAAGGCTCTTCATGCAGAAATTAGCGGTCACGAAGCACAATCCGAGATGGATTAGCCCGTTGCTTGTGCACAGGTTGCGAGTGCAGTGCCCTCTGACCGCTGAGGGAATAATAGAGAGCTTTAGTAACGCGCTCTTTCTTCTTGTACGTTATACGCTACCGTAGGAAGGTCGATGCGCATGCGCACGTGAAGGCATGAGATAGTGACGCGGCAGATATGGCGGTACACTCTTAAAAATGAACTTCACCGCACAGCACGCTCCTAGCCAACCATCATCTCAAATGATATCGTTATCTGCCCTGATTTGTTGAAAACGGCGGGCGTACGCCTTTTTTGTGACAATTAGGAACAGCATAAGTGTCACAGAAAAGGCGTACGCCCCCCGTTTTCAACAAATCAGGGCAGATAACGATATCATTTGAGATGATGGTTGGCTAGGAGCGTGCTATGCGGTGAAGTTCATTTTTAAGAGTGTATACGAGAATGAAAACGCGATATCTACACTCTTAAAAATGAACTTCACCGCATAGCACGCGTCTAGCCAACCGTCATCTCGAATGATATCGGTATCTGCCCTGATTTGTTGAAAACGGGAGGCGTATACGCCTTTTTTTGTGACAATTATTAACGGCATAAGTGTCACAAAAAAGGCTCCGCCCCACGTTTTCAACAAATCAGGGACGAGAACGTTAATTGTCATTCGGAATTATGGTTGGCTAGGAACGTGCTATGTGGTGAAACACTTTTTTTTTTTATAAGAGGGTAGGCCTACGCGAGTTCGATGAAACATGTACTGGACGTGTGTAAGATCGGAAGTGAAAGATCTTCCGGTAACTTTGCGTCTGGAAGCTAATTCAGCCGGCGACTTTCAAAGCCCATTCGTGTTAGCGCCGCGAAGCAACTGTGGCTGTGAGCGGCGTACAGGTGTGGACAGATGGAGAGAGGACATTAGGGAGGAGTGGGGGACAGAAGGTTAGTATGCGTCCTGGGCCTACTTCAGGGGGAACTGTGCCTACATGCGTCTGGAAAGTCTTCGGAAAACCCAGTGAAAACCTCAGACAGCACAGCCGGAGGTAGGATTCGAACCCACCACCTCCCAGTCTTCAGCACAACCTTGGTTATCACCAACGAGAGGGGCGCCTTAACCTGCTCAGCCATGTCTGTTCCTGTTTCTGTTTCCTTTCAGGGATTCTATAGCTTGTTTCCACCTACACGACTTATACCCCTGCCACACGGACGGTTTTCAATGATCATTGAATTCAATGATCATTGAACACACACGTGGCGCCACCAAGCGTGTAACGTGTGAACTTCGCAAAAAAGCATTAGATCCAAGCATTAGATCCAAAAGCATTAGATCCACCCTAGATGGCGCTACGCGCGTGTTAAATGAAGATTGGTTTCAATGATCATTGAAGAGTACACGTGTGGCAGGAGTGGATTTGTCGGGACCGGACGCACGACGGAGTCGTCTTGTCCTTGTAAAATAGCACGGATTTCTAGCGGAGTTTCATTAGAGATGGTGGTATACCTATATACCTTTGGCAATCACCGCCAGGAATTGCATTAACGAAGTCAGTATCTCCCGTCCATGGACCGCGAAACACAATACCGTTGCACGTGCTGTGCTGCTGCGGGGGTAAACGGCCGAGACGACGTTTCCTTCCAGCCAACGAAAGGTATAATGGGTGGGTCCTAGAGCTTCCTATTGATGCTGGCACAAGGGAGACGTCCAAGTTCATTGACATTCATCACGGACCGTGGGTTTCCTTCTTGTCGAGACTTCCAATTCCTGATTTAGAAAGGGAGTTTCTTCGCACCACCGACCTGAGGGAAAAAAAGCCATTTTCCAATCTCTGGACCGGACGCTATCCCCTCGGTGGAGTAAACAAAATTTCGCGGGAACTACTCAAGATTCCGAAAATAGCCGGGTCTTTACCAATGTTTGGTCCCGTCGCTTCCCTGCGTGAAGTAAACGAAGTTCCGTGTAGGCTTCTTAGGCAGTGTATCCTAAAGTAACTTAAGGCTTACACAGTAAAAGTATAGTAAGAGCTCGAACCTCTAAGGCATGTCGTACAAGGGTGGTTGACCCTTTTCTTACGTTGCTTTTCCTTCCTTCCGGGTTTTGTATTCGTTTTTCTTTGTGTGCTTCGATACTTTATTTTACCTTAGCTTTAACGTGTTTCAGCATTTTTGTCAATGCTACAGCCAGCTTGAATACTACCACGGAGATGAATTTTCACGTATTTTATACGTCTTTTCATGCGTGCTAACTAATCCAATACGGCGCCTTTGCGGCAGGATATCTGTAATTGCTGTTGTACTTCTATTATTATTATTATTAATTAATTTATTATTACTTTTTTTCCAGTAAACTTTCTTCTAGAAGATGTAGACTACTCCTACATACAGGATTGAATTTTCAAGCTTTCGCTTCGGAACTGACTACACTTTTGCAAGCTAACATCTTTTTGAGTGCTGCTCTCAGGAAATCCTTCTACATGACAGCGGTTATCATAAAAGAAATCGTTTGCTTCTTACCGAGGGTATGATTAAACACTAGAGTTTGAAGTAATTGGTTGCAAGTAATTAAGCTACTGTTCCATTTTTGTCTGTAACAAGGAACATTTATTTTCTGCTGTAATTTAACGAATGTGTCCGCGGTATCGCCTGTTTCCAAAGGCCGAATCTTTTCCGCTGCTATATCAGATTTTCAATTTTTCGAGTGGTACATATTACACAGATTTTAGCGTTCATTTAAGACGTGGCGTACTCAAGCAAGGTTGTAACTGTTCGTGTGAAGAATCATCACAACCACTCAATTGTGTAGATCCTTATCCTCTCAAATTTGTCTGTTATGGTGATATGCATGCACCACTTTAATAATGACTACCGCGTCTCGTACATGTAGCCGTCAATTTAACATCGGTGTTAGATGTGATTTCTTGTTTCTGTTCAGGTATTCCGTATTATGCATGCAAGTTTGGATAAACTTGGTTGTTCGCATACAGGGCGTTTTTTTTTTTTGTTTTTTTTTTTTCACTTACAGCTTGTATACTTACATTTTTATGAAAAATCTATGCGAGCATCATATATATTCTTTTTGCTGTTGAGTTATACGGCAGGGAGGAGCTAAAAGATGATACTAATCACTCAAAATTTATTGATTGACACTTCAATTAGGGACTTTATGGCAAAAGCGAGACAGCAGAATCAGAAACTGTCCTCGTTGAAAGCAATTCCACGCCTAACAAATCCTGAAACACGCACGTGCGTTAAAAAAACTGTCCTCGCATTTTGATATGGTGGTGGTGGTGTGGTGGTGGTGGTGTGGTGTGGTGGTTGATATGCAAATGAGCCAAAACCGAAACCGCGGCTACTGGGAACGCAGGGAGCATACAGGGGCTCATTCCACGTCACAGGGGCACGTGATTTGGAGGGATGGAGAAGAATGGAGTAGGTGCCGGCCTGCAGGCCAGATAGACCGCTTTCCCGCCCAGATACGCCTCCGTCGGCGCAGATGATACGGTCCTGAGGCGCGCTGTTTCAGTTTCGGTTCATTTGCATAACAAACAATAACTGCTCGTATCTTGAAGCACATAAACATTTCGAAATCACTGACAGCTGGAATAGCTTTCGACTACGACGGTATTTAATCCTGCCATCTCAGTTTTACCTAAAACTCGTTAATTAACAAGTTAATTATCGGATTTTAGTTAATTAGTCATCGAACACTGATGCGACCGGCTAGGAAAGATATCCGCAGGGTCAGGTATGTTAGACGCCCAAACGGCATATTTAAGACTCTCATAGATTTTTAATAAAAAATCTGTAACAAAGACACCCTGTAGAGTCCACTGTGTAAATTATGAACTTGTGCCATGAACGACATTATTTTCAAATATGTTGTTGAGGTACGTTGTAACACAACAACACGTTGTAACATGTTGGCCACTTTAAACAGACGCCGTCTGAAGTAACTGAATTGTAACTCAATTACATTTGATGAGCAACGATAACGGAAATTACATTTTTGTTTCGGTAACTTCTCCTGTAACTTGATGACTTCTTCTCAATAACTTACGCTGCTCTGTTAAACGCGGATAAACAAAAACTGCGGTTGGTCGAACGACGCTGGAACGTGTTCAAGAGTAGAAATGTTTAATTAATAACAGTAATGAAATTTCTGACCCTGCCATCTGATCCTGTCTGAAATTATAAACAAACAACCACGTACAAGAAAAATAAACGAAGAACTAATTTGTGAACGGTTTGAAGAATTTTAATTTGTGGCGACTGTTGCGAAACTTCATCGACTATCAGTTGGAGACTTTTGGCCTCGAACCAGAAATTGAAGAGGGTGTGGCTTTTCCCGTCTTCATCCAATTAGAGTTTGCACTAACGAGACCCAGAAGAGAGACGTTGAGAGTTAGGACGCTGATATGAACCTTATACGAAGACAGTGTTGAAAGAGACCGAACATTAAGCTGGTTTAAGGTTACCTGAGCCATCTGCTCTGCCATGCAGCATATTACATATTCGTGTCCCACCGCAACGAGGTGCAAGAAACAACAAGTTTTGAAATCTGTTTCGAGCGATTTAAACGGCGTTTACGTTGCAATAACAAAATTACATTAAAGGGGTCGTAAGCAGGTATGCAAGGTTGCGCATTTCTCTGCGTCATCAATCAAAACCAAAAGGCGCTTGTATACGGATTAAATATTCACAGCACTCTATATGAAATTCTGCAAATAAATACGCGGGCGAAATGTGCTGCGAGCAGCAAACTTCGACAGTATATACAAACAGTATGGACAGTATTTAAAAAATTGTAATTAAAATAGTATTTAAAATATAAATAGACGTATTTATATTTTGTATTTATAAATACAGACTCGAAAAATGTATTTATAATTATAATTAAGTACCAATTTTTGGGTATTCATTTTTGTAAATACTGTATAAATACGCCTAAATACGCAAGATACTGACTCATATCTTATAGTCACCCTGCATTTGACCTTTCGGTAAGAATGGCAAAGCAGAGTTAGGAGAGCCGCGCAGTTATGCCGTGTTTTCGCAAGCACGCACATGCCACAAACCATTTTGATTGATTGATTGATTTTAGATGGCCAGTTTTTCACTGTTCTTTCGGACAGTCGTCGGGACTACCAGACTACCTTGTTGTACGAAACGTCTTCGTCAAATTTAATATAAGCTTCTCTTCATCGGCACCTGTGAAGAGGTGTTCTCCTTTGCGAATCTGATTCTACGACCGAACAGAAGATACCTAGAAGATGCAGTCTTCGAGAAACTTCTAATATTAAAATCGCCACGATAATCTAAGAAATAAATACTATTGTTCCTTCCTGATTTGTTGTTATGATCATCATTATTTCTGTAATTCTGGGTGATAACTTTCTCATAGTATTTATGGTAGTAGTTATGATATTTAAATACTGTATTTATATTTTGTATTTAAATACTCATACTGAAAAGTATTTATGCAGAGTATTTAAATATCTCTCTGAACAAAGTATTTTGTGTTTGTATTTAAATAAAAAAAAATGTATTTATGCCCATCCCTGGCCGCGACCACATCATGACCGTCATACAGTCGGTCAAAATACATCAAAGGGTGCAATTTCTACGGCGCTCACTGCGTAGAAATGAATATGTGCATCTAGCCATTTAATCGCGTGGACAATAATGTTTTCTTGGTGTGTTCAAACATTAATGTGAAACGTTTTTCAACAGACTTGAATTCGTGAACAGAACCTCGTATATAGAATAGAATAGAAATAGAAAAAAAAAAAAAAAGGAAACGTACGTAGGTCGGACCTCGTATATTTCAGCGACATGTTTCCATGTCCGCACATCTCTGATTAAAAAATAAAAATAAAGATGAAGAAATAAAAAAAAAGAACATTAGTGAGAAGTCTACTAGAGTGAACACTGGTAAACACATACCAAAACAAAGTCTACTGGCACTTCAGTTCTGGTGACGTCATATGACGTCACTGGCTGCACGACGTCATGGGTGTGTCGTGTCTCCGCATGACACATAAAACCCGCGCCCACGAAGGAAACAGTGAACTGCGGTGGAGCAAAGCGTCTTTCGTGACTCGTAAAGCTTATCACGCAAAGTCAGCCACCTCCCAAAGGGACACTTACACCCTATGTGCCACGTCTTCTTGGACGTTGGCGGCATCCGCTGGATAACGGTGTGTCTGTGTAACTGTGGTGCGTGGCATTGTGGTCCGCTGTCCACTGAGAGTTCCATATAGGAAAGGAAGCCGGCACTATCGGTGTACGTAAGCACAAACATCCGTATTTTCTTAGCCCAGCACACGCTGGCTCTTGTGGCCCTCTGTTTTGTTTCTGGACGTTTTATGTCATGGTACACAGAGTGAGCGCTATCGAACCTGGGATATTTGCCTTCATGCTTTATACCGGGTGTTTCAGTTAAACCCCCGGGCTAAATAATTCGCGAACGGGTGCACCAATCCACGAACTTTCTTTTTTACAAGTATCTGTCCGATACCACCTACAAGCTGCACACCGTGTGAATGAGTGGGAGGCGCTCATTATTAAAATAAAAATGCAAATGAGTTTCGTCAAAAAGCGTATCTTCTAAAGCAGGGCGCTGTCGGCATTAAAATGGGTACTACCCCTTTTGGGACCTTCAGTGGACACCTTTTAGAGAAAAATCTGCCACCGAAGCGGGTCATTTGTTGCAGTAATTAATTGGTTTCGGTTTACGTATTTTTGTCGCGGCTGGTCGCGGCGAAGCGCAAAAGGGCGTATTTCATTGGTGTAATTCATTGGTCTAATTCATTAATGTAAGGACGTAATTTATTGATGGATAAGGGAGTGAAAGAGCGTCCTTTTGCGCTGCGCCGCGACCAGCCGCGACAAAAATACGTAAACCGAAACCAATTAATTACTGCAACAAATGACCCGCTTCGGTGGCAGATTTTTCTCTAAAAGGTGTCCATTGAAGGTCTCAAAAGGGGTAGTACCCATTTTAATGCCGACAGCGCCCTGCTTCAGAAGTTACGCTTTTTTACGAAACTCATTTGCATTTTTATTTTAATAATAAGCGCCTCCCACTCATTCACACGGTGTGCAGCTTGTAGGTGGTATCGGACAGATACTTGTAAAAAAGAATGTTCGTGGATTGGTGCACCCGTTCGCGAATTATTTAGCCCGGGGATTTAACTGAAACACCCGGTATACACTCTAAGAAAAAAGGGTGTGAAAAGGTGGTAACTTCTATAGTTACCACCTACGCTCTAACAACTGAACTCCCCCGCATAGCACGCTGTGAGCCAACCCTACACTGTTAAAAATGAATTTCACCGCGTGGCACGCTCCTAGCCAACCATCATCTCGAACGATATCGTTAGCTGCCCTGATTTGTTGAAAACGGGAGGCGTCCGCCTTTTCTGTGACAATTATGAACAGCATAAGTGTCACATAAAAGGCGTACGCCTCTCGTTTTCAACAAATCAGGGCAGATAACGATGTCATTCGAGGTTATGGTTGGCTAGGAGCGTGCTATGCGGCGAAGCTCATTTTTAAGAATGTAGTTGAAATGCCCCACATTAACTTCAGCTCAATGTTATACTTTTGATCATGGTACGAAAACATTCAAATTACAAAATAAATAAATAAACAAAAACACGATTTCTCTAAAGGAAATATTTTCTCAAGTTGCGTACATACCGATTTAATCCTATACTCGACTACATATGTTAGGTATACGTGCATGTTCAACAATGAAGTCATTCTGAATATTTGTTGACCAAGCTTCGCATTTTAGCCTCCGTCACACAAGAGTATGATATATTAATCTTCATTTCTACTGCCCGCAAGCATATTCAAAAGTTCTCGTCTTTCAAACCTCGTTAGAAAAACACGGCATCATTGTACGGCACGCACACCAAACACTTCACTTGCACGTGTTCCTTGCTCTAGGTCAGCACTGCTCTTCGTCTAGGTCGTCGCACACCCGCGCCCAGCGGGAAAACAATAGACCCGCGCGAAGTCGCAATGCCCGTTCTCACCGATAAACTGCTCTTACATAACGTCAGCTGTCCACCAGAGGGGTGCTTACCCCATGTGCCGAATCTTAAACCGACCGCTGGGGCGATAGGATCATACCTGTGTAGCAACCTTTCCCACCTGCGTCCACGTAAGAGTGACTACACTTTTGGTTCCACTGAGGGCTCTCCACGGGAAGATAGCGACCACACTCTGTGCAGATAACGAAAGGGGTCGATCTCTTTCACAGCACGTGGGATTGTTCTCTGGTCGCCCGTTCTGCTTAGAGTCGCTGTAAGACGCCGTACCGTCTGAGGAAGACCATGCGAAATTTACGATCGCTTTGATTTCGTCGAGTTACAGGAAATGTGCACAGCGGTGAAAGAGGCGTGTAGGCCTTTTGAAATGCGGCTGTGTCCGACGACATCCTAAATGACAGTTAATATAAAGGGCCTTTCGATTTTGAAATTGCCTTTATGGATAATCCCCTGACAGACGAGCCGTAAAGAAGTCTCGTGTTGCCAGCGCCTTGCGCCATCTAGTTCGTTTCTGTGTCATTCTATACACTCACACACTTAAGTTGCCTCGTGCCAAAACCTTGCCAATATTGACAACGTGGTTGTAAGTTGAATCATGCCTCTTTTTGTCACAGTTAGACAGCATGGTAGCCGGAAACATATTTCGGAGGGAGGGGGTCTATGAGGACTTTAGACGGGGGAAGGTGTTTCCCTTTCCCAAATGCACTACCAAAGGTACGATTTCGGAGGGGGGGGGGCGAGGTTTCAACCCCGTAAACCCCCTCTGGCCACTCCCATGCATTTAAATGCTTTACCTTTCACTTGAGCATTGTCAGAAGCGATGTGGTCGAATGTAGTTGTCGAGAGTACTCCGTTTCCAATCGTAAAGGCCGTTGGGCGATTTTTAAAAGCGGCGTTTACGCTGCCGTCTGACAACAACAACGACAACAATAAATAATGGAGGAGTGATGATGAGATGGGATGCTGACAAGGTTGTCAACCAAATGTAATTTTTTTCGGAAAAGCCAATTCCCCAAAGTCCTTTGGGCTTGTCGTCTGACAGGGGTACAAGACTACACGACCTACACGCCCATCTATACAATTCTAATTCCCAATTTCGCGTCATGTGCACCTGATGTGAAAGCTGGTGAAATTCCAATGGGCATCAATGCAGCTCATGAGCACCATTTCCTTTTTCTCTCTTTCAACGCATTTGTGCAATAAATTAGGACACGAAATAAAATTCACTGTAGACGAAGCTCTGGCACCGCATGTCAGGTTGACGGTAAAAATGGGTGATCGATAGCTATACTTTTTTTTTCTTTTTTTTTAAATACTGCTCACCAACGCCGACGTGCGTGTCGGTCCGTCCGTAAGAGAAGAAAAGAAGAAGAAGAGAAAGAGAAGAGAAGAGAAGAAGGAACAGATTACAATGGCACCGAAACGATTGCGGGAGCAGCCCTGCAAGATGGCCACATAAGGCAGACAGCCCAAATATGCAGCCAATTTTCTTTTCAGAGTGTCTTTCGTGAAAATTTGAATACACATTTTCAGTTTTTACCGCTACTGATCGTGGAACAGAATCACTTGTTCTTGCACGTCGCAGAGGACCTGTTGTATATAGCACCCGCTGTCAGTAAGAAAATGATAGAGTATAAACAAGAGCAAACGAAAACACCGAAACACAATATCGCGACTCAGCCGAGACCATTAAGAGTCGCCCTTACCACTCTCATTGTGCCGCTTATACTGTTTCGCGGGGGAGGGAAAACCCTAGACAAGATATCAGCAACACAAACCGCCCCATCCTCGCCTCCCGAAGCCAGGCAGAACAACGGAACAAGCTGCAACAACACGTATATTCCGAAGCCCCCCACAAGTAGGCTATCAGCATCTCAATCCATAACCCATTCACTGACATACTCTTCATTTTGCTGTCTTTTTTTTTATCCGATTTCTTCATTACGTGAGTTTCATCCATTGTTTCCCGGACCCCACCCCTGCTGTTTGCGCAACAGGATAGTGACGTTCAAGAAAGTGCATCTCCCCTTTCTAACCTCTTTTTCTCGAGCAGACTCGTGCGGAGGTCCACGGCGGGGTTCTTTTGGAGGGGGGTTTCGTGGCCATCTTCTCGTGGGCCATTGCGCGGTCAAGGATCGCCCGCTGAGCCCGTAAACGGGTTGCATTCATTGTCCGTCGACTCGTCTCTTAGGTAATAGGTCCACCTGCGCTCGATCATGTACAGTCCTCCGGAGTTTGAGCTAAATATAGAGTTAGCGTACAGCGGGGCAACCCAGATCATGGCGAGAGATTGAGGAGGCTTGCGGAGCCTTTGTGTTGCGCTGTTCGATGTTGTACACCCGCGGATTGTATAGTCTAGAAAGGGTTATGCGTCTTATTTAGAACGCCGTAGTCATGGACGGGGCGAAGGAATGGACGCTGCAAGTGACGTCTCCTCCATCGCAGTGATTGAAGCATGTCCTACTGGCCGCCCTATATGTAGGAAAAACAAAAGTATATTTCTTCACTATGTCGACTCCCGACGTGAAGCTTGTGCTTCGGTCCACTTTCGCTGTCGCTGTGAAGGTTGCTGGACTTTACGCTTTTCGATGTCTCGTACGTAATAAATCCTCGGCGTATAGTTAATATACTATACTTGTGTCCAACTTAAGAAGTACAGTACCTTTCGCAGTTACTCCGCCGCAGATATTACACTACTGCGTCACAAGGTGCTGCCTATTAGGGCTCCAATAGTTTCGATATCGCCGCACTACTTGTAGAGCCTAAAGGTGCCGTTCTTAGATGGAACTTTACTACACTACTTTACTACAGTACTTTACTTTACTATATGGTTAATCTCGAATGTATGATTTCCCGACAGACTGACAGCGGCACAACATATAACAACTTCAAACGGCCCTGGCCGTTCTGCAACGTGCAGAAAGGTTTATGTGCCAGTACGAAACAGACAAACAAACAAAGAAAAGCCAGACACCGTATATACTCTTTAACACGTTTGATTGCCCTGCAGTTTCCCTGACACATTCGCGGGCGTGTCATTCTCACGCATCAAATCATATCAACCCACATGCTCTAAGCGGGAAAACATCACGGGACATCATTATTCATCATTTAATTGTTGTTGTTGATTATCCACCTATAACGCGAGTCAAGGTAGCCGATGTTTCCTTTTTTTGTTTCTCTCTCACTCTCTTTCTCTCTCACTCTCTCTTCCTCAAGGTAGCCGCCACACTCAATATCAACTAACCGCTTACCTTGCATACAAAACTTCTTAACAACCATTAACTAACCTCTTTGTTCCTGACACAAAACCTCTTAGTACAGGGGAAAGTAGGCCACGTACTCCTCAGAACGCGCGGTGTCGTGTCAGCGGGACGAGCCCTCGAAATTAATTACTTTCTTTATTGAACGTGGCATTTTGTGGCCCCCAGCCACGTGAACCACGAATGCATGCGCGCACCTCCAGCAAACCCTGTGCAGGATTTATGACACCCATCGAACGTAATGGTGCTGTAATGGTCATGAATATATGCGTGCTGGCCTAATGGGCGTGTGAGACACTTGTCTTGGATTCTCAGAAAAAAAAGGAAAGCGGAATATGGTGCAGTGGAAGCGAGGTCAAGGCGCGGACGGCCATTAATTGCGCTTTATTATAGCTACGGGTGTGCACTCTCGCTTTTGAAGTGTGTTTTCTACATGTATGTCCTTTTATCTTCTTCTTCTTCTTTTTTTTTTTTTTTTTTGTCGGCAAGTGTGTTTCTACTGTTTTGTAATACATACCCGAAGGCCAATGGATATTGGCAAGATCAGTAGACGCAGTAGTCAAGCTGTAACTGAAGCTGCAGCCAAGCCGAGGCTAGGAAAACATGCACAAACACGGTGCAGTATTTTCCTCCATCATATATAAGAACGGCGAAGCCAGGCAATCGAATCCGGTAGTCGAGAAGGTGTCGGTTCGAGTTTCTTTGCATCCTTGCACAAGTCCATCAGACGGTGTACAGTCTGAGGCCTCATGAATTCAATTCAGTTTAGCTCAACTGAATTTCCGTATTTTTTCATTTGCAATCATAAACAGTCTAAATGATATGATAAACTCTGCACAACTGACACACGATACGAAAGAGCATGAGGCACACGCGCCCAAGCGACTGCATCGAAAGCACTCCTGCGTTTCCTTGAAGAAACGCATCTGATTGACATTTTGGTGGCACTTTCTGATCCCTCGTTTGTGACAAGTGTTGCCATTGGTTCGAGAAGAAGAAAAGAAAGAGAAGAAGAAAAGAAGCAATCTGGAGAGTAATTACAGCTTCTAGTTCCTTCGATTGCAATTCCTATATTTTAGTCCCGTAACCCTGAAATTTACTCTTCCGCGCTGCATATCGCCCCTAAAATTCTCACATACACTCTCGTGTACTCAATCACGAAAAAGACCCGGATGGTTGTGGCAATTCATCTAAAGGACTAAATTTATCCGCTTTTTTTTCTCTCCCTCTTTTTCGTTAAGGACAACGAACCTTTGCCAGCCGTCTTAGCCGTTCTGTGAAATTAAACGGGAAATCTACCCCTGCATGAATCTAGATTCCAATTCGGAGGTGTGAAAGCTATTGTCACAAGAAGCGTATAGAGAAGTAAATCCTAACTGAAATGAGAACCATTATTTTGCCACGGAAAACCTCCGACGTCATGCTGCAGGACAGTTCCATTGTTTTTCGCGGAATAAGTTGACGTCTTTTTTTTTTTTGCTGGATTAGCCGAATAGGAAAACTCCCGGGGAAGGGGGGGAGGGGGGTGGGGGTGACGTAGGGATTCGAGCGGGAGTAGAGCGTTGTTGCCTATTTGTGTTCAACGGGCATATTGGACGGTTCGGGGAAAGGCGATGTCGGGGCATTCTTCCGGCGCTCTTATTGGAAAGAACAATGTCCTCGTTTACCTGTCTCTTACTCTCGACGCGGGGCTGTAAATGAAAACAGACTCTCGACGCGGAGCTCTAAATGAAGACAGACTCGGTGATTACTTTGTCGAATTTCTAAAACGAAAGTTTAAACTCCGTAAAGCTTTCCACGAAAGCAGGAGATTTTACAATTTTTGTTTTTATATGAGAAATTGATGCAGCATAAAGCAAACTAGTGCACATATTATTGTAGGAGAGCTTCACAGTTCCTTCTGTTAGTTATGTCCTTGTGTACCAATTTACAATATTACATTTGCTGACAACAACAACAACAACAGATAAATCATATCGTTCTTGTAGTCTATTTGCTACCATCTATGCTTTTTGTATACACTCATACTGCGTGTATTGCTTAGTAATCGATTTGGAATTCCTAATCTAATGGGTCACCCAGTCAATGTAACACTTACGTTAAACGTAATAAAACTACACTGAACTGAAACTTTCTATCAGTTTCGCGAGCTTCCTCAGCAGTATTTGTGAAGTCACAAAGTACAACGAAGTATGAGAATGTAAATTGAAAGCAAAAAAGCGAAATAGAACTGGCCAGACCCACCCATTCTTTTGCCATTATCAGCAGAAACTAGATACTATACAAATACTCTAGGTTTAGCTAAAGAAAAAAAAAATATATATAAATATATAAAATAAAAAAATGCCATAATTTACATTGAAGAACATTACACATTAAAGAAGTTGCTCAATAAACAATAATGATACGAGTTTACAAATATAGTCCGCAAGAAAAGTAGACGTTCCTAAAACTGTGCTGCAAAACTGTAAAAAAGTACTGCACAGGTATAACTGACATCTTTATTGCCAACTGGTTACTCAAATGGAAGCATGCAATTTTTATGCGGGGGTTGCTATGGGGTAGCGTTCCACTCCTAGAGTGGAAAACCTCTCCACTTCGTCGTCAGAATATAATTGTTGTTATGTGACTCACTCACAATATGCAGCTCTACACACGGACACACGTCAAATGTCAAGCGTATGTTCAAGGTCAACGCAACACCATAGACGTCACTCAGCGTTGCATCTCAGTCACCGTCCCAGAAAATGTTACGTCTTGCAAGTCGTCTCGCTTCATTTAGTTCCTAGAAATCTGCTTTCATGGTCCCGGTATCGTGTTCTCATCTGTGCTGAACGTAATTAGACGTGGTGCAAAAAAGAGAACTAAACGAGGAAGGAAAAAAAGTCACTCCTATAGCCAACAAGGTGTGGACAATGTTTTTTTCTGCGCAGTTCGTCGCTGTCGCCACCTCTCGGTAATTACGGCGCCATTTCGACAGCATCAAGGTTTCATATTGCTGGCTAATTGCAGATGTTCGTGGAAGATGGGTTCAATATATGCGGCGTGCCCTGCTGCGACGTCTGGTATGCGTAGTATGCGCAAGCTGTAAGCTTCTTGGACAGCGGTGCATATATTCATGTACAATGCCATGCCTGCGTACGAAGAACCAGAGAGAGGCGTTCTTGTACTTCGTATTTCGACCGCCAGCAACAGACCAAGAGGACACATTAACCAGAACTTGCACAGTTTACGCGTTGCAGCATTGTCTTCTTGGTGGTCGTTCCTGGCACTGAGGTCAATGAAAAATTAATATTTCTACTATAGTATCTTCTATTGTGTGCTACTACAGATGTGGTGGGGGGCATTTATTGGCAGAAAGAAGGAAGAAAACGGAAAGAAAAAAGGGGGGAGAGGTCAGCCAGGCAGCACGCCGGCTTGCTACCCCCCCCCCCTCCTCCACAAAAAAAAAAAAAACAAAAAAAGCCCAGGAGGCCCGAAGCACGCAGAGAGTGGAGCACCGCCATTGTGACAGTCCACTGGCCAGTTCGCTGCACGGGGCCAAGGTTTGCTCCAGACGCTTTCGTGTTATAGTGCGTTTTTGAAATGATCCTTGGTGCTTCTTTAGGTGTCTTTTCTTTTTTTTTTTGTTTCACCTGGAAGCTATGCAATTCGCCTCCCCCAATACGAGCTGCGTTCTTCTGCCTCGTTCTACCGTCGTCTGCCGTCGGAAGCGAAACCACCATTACTAGACGTTATTCACGAACATGAGGGAAAGACCCCATTAAAAGCGGAACGAACGCAAGACCCCTTTCTCGCTATACCTTCCTTTATATTCCGCTTTTCCACTGTTCATTTCACGGTCAAGCTGAGACGGCAGTACTTATGCTGTCTGCTACGGAAACCGTAATTGAGGACGGCTCTCGCAGACGACAGTATAAGAAGGGGTTATTGGGAAGCAGAAGGCAGTTTGCAGACGACCGCTCCGTTCTGCGAACCGTCAATCTAGCGTGCAAACTTTGGCCACGCGTGTAGTCAGGCATCACTTTCGGTTTCCCGCTTACGTGAGATGATGATGATGACTTGACAGAGGTCAGCCCCCGACGGGCGAAAGTGAAATGTGGCTTTTTTTCTATTGCGCCGAAGAGTTGAAAGTGGCTCTATGTGCGTGATGTGAGGTTGATGGTTTCGATATAAGGGGGCGTGCAGAGTTCGTTGAATTCCTCACGTGACCGAGAAATATTTGCACGAAACTTGCGAGCGAGCGTTTCCGAGTGCGTTCGCGGTCGTGTCGCTGCGGACCTGCAATCGAGCTCGTCGCTGAAATAATTGTGTTTATACGTGGACTCTTTCCAAGAGAGCAATTTTCTGGGGTGTGTACCGCGACCGATGTTAAAGTTGCAAGTACTCGCGCAGAATTTTTTCGCCTAAAACCGATGACGCAATATATTGCATTAAATGTCGTTCGATTAGTGTAAGAAATAGAACGGGCTAGTGAGTGTGGGTTACTTTGAAACGTGACGGTTACTCCGGATTACATAATACTCATAACAGCGCGGTACGAAAGGGAACACGCTCAAATGCGATGGATTTACACAGAATTCTCGTTTGTGATTTTTCTGTTTTCTTTTTCGAGACTCGCGGCGGTATGTGTAGTTCTTAAAATTAGAGTTGTCAAAAAAAATAAAAGTTGTCAAACATAAAATAAAAATAAAAGTTGTTGTTGTTGTTAAAATTAGATTGCGTGTAGTCGCCACCCGTATGTGCACTCTTGGGCACCCTCTGATACCTTCTATATGACTGTCTGCACAACGATTAGTGAAGGAGCTGTCTCTGCTGCTTTATCTTCCTTTCGTTTGTTTGTGTTTGCTTTTGGGAATAGCAAGCCTACATCATGGCTAATCTTTCCCTTCTTTTTTTTTCTATCAGCATTAAACATATCCCCCTCCCCCCGTATGTGCTATAGTACATATACGTCTTATAAAAAAGAATTAAGTAGCTGTTCCCCCCCACATTGAAGCTCAGCGTTTACAATCAACATTGACGTGTTACTGGTGTACAGTCAAAGCATTTAAAACTGCAGTAGTCTGGTAAATTGCAAATCATTGGTCGAGTCGCTGTTCACGTAATTAATTATTCGATGCATTCTCCAGAGTTCTAATTTCTTGATCGCCTTTTTCGTTTTGACTCAAGCGAGGCAGCTGTGACTCGGAGCTGTGTGACACTACGCTGTGATAAGACGGCGAGGAACGAGTGGGAGATCTTGGCGGTTTAGCGCGCACCCTGGGCCGACTTCACGGAGAGCTGTTGGGCGACGTCTGTCTCGAAAGTCTGCCGGAACACCCAGGTGAAACTTCAGACAGCATGCACGGACTGATTCGATCACGCTAGCTCACATTCTTCGGCATGACCTTGAAGTTACCACGGACGACCAGAGTTCCTTATACCTTACACATTTACTTTACCACGGCGCTGGTCTCTGTGCAGCTACCTTCCTACCCTTTCCGACAATTTTTTGAAAACGGGAGGCGTGCGCCTTTTTGTGACACTTATGCTGTTCATAATTGTCACAAAAAGGCGTACACCTCCCGTTTTCAACAAATCGGGGCAGATAACGATACCATTGGAGAGTATGGTATGCTAGGAGCGTGCTCTGCGATGGAGTTCATTTTTAAGAGTGTTTAAGTGCCACAAAAAGGCGTACGCCTCCCATTACCAACAAACCGCGTTTGATTCTGAGCGTGATATGTGGTTAAGCTCCGTTTTGAGGCTGTATATACACTGTTAAAACAGAACTTCACCACATAGCACGCTCCTAACCAACCATCATACCGAATGATATCATTCTGTGTCATGATTTGTTCAAAACAGGGAGGAGGCGCCTATCTGGGACAAGATAATCTGTCCCAGATAGGCGCCTCCTCTCATTTTCAACAAATCAATGCACAGAATGATATCATTCGGAATGATGGTTGGCTAGGAGCATGCTATGTGGTGAAGTTCTGTTTTAACAGTGTACGTGCAACGGCACACAAATGTATACGAGAAAACAGAGACGAGAGGCGATCGTGAAGGAATTCGTCTCATTCCTGTTGCAGGCGGTCCCTTTGAGAATAATTCGCTCATCTTTTACTACCCCTTTCGTGACTGCGTAGCTGCGTCATCGCTCCTCCGAGTGCCTCAACGTGTGTATGCTCCGTGAGACAGCCACCCAGGAAGGAAGTAATTAGCATTATAATTACCGGGAACACGTTACACCATTTGCATCGAGCAGGTTCGATTTCTAAAGACGCTGTACACGTACAATTAGAGGAAGCGAAATATTCGCTTTCTTTTTTGCGGTTTGGTTAGACACATTGTTGTCCTATTGGGTGACCTCGAGAAGATATACTAAGCTACTTTTCTTGGAAAGTAATTATATTTCCACTTCACAAGGAACATCCATCTTAGTCGTGCCCTTCACGTAAACTTCACGTGCACTTCATACTGTTATAAAACTGAGCTTCAGCACATAACACGCTCATGGCCAACCGTTGCACAGGACGATAACGTTATTAGTGAGTTTTAGTATATGGTACGCTGTCGCCTTTGCGTACGTAAGGAATAGCGTTGGTGGCTCTGCGCATGCGCAAGACATAAACGAAGCTTTGCGCACTGCGCAGAACCACCACGCTATTTCTTACGTACGCAAAGGCGACAGCGTACGATATACTAAAGCTCACTATTAACTAATGATTGGTGGAAAGCGCGTATAGCGTACGCCTGTCTGTGAAAATCTAGCGGAACTGCGCAAGTGTCACAAAAAGGCGTGCGCCTCCCATTTCCAGCAAAACAGAGGCAGGAACGACGTTATTGGTGATGACGATGGGCTATAGGAGCTGCTAAGAAAAACGAAGTTAGGAGAGTGCATTGTCTGCTGTCATAGAAATCGCAATGCGTCCAAATTTGAATTATGACCGTTCAGAAGAAACTTTGCTACATTATTATTCTGCCTCCAATCTGCAAACTCATACCAGAATGACCTTCGATTCCCTAGTTGCGCATTTCTGCTTTTCGCTAATGTCCTTCCGAACGATAATCTTCCTACATAATACAAAATTGTCAGCTTTGTATATATTGTACGCGCGTCTATAGTTCGCAATAACGTCTCCGTATTAAAGACTTCAGAGAGGGTGAATGCTCTTCAAGGTCAACCGAACAAGCATGCGGGCACAACATCGCGCGTATATTTAGGGCCTTGAAACCGAACGCGTGACCTCTCCAGATATTGCCTGCATGTGCTTCGATTGTTCTGCGATAGAGGGCCTCAGAAAGCCCGCACCAAAAAAGCCATCCACAAAATATACCTATGGTCCTGCGCAATATTTGCGGCGATCATTTTGGAGAGCCTCCGCAGACTTGAAGATTAAATACTGAGGTGTTAATCTGTCATTGGTGGTAGCCAAGGTCGTGCTGGAGACTGGAAGGTGCTGGGTTCGAATCCATTCTACCACCGGCTGTGATGTCTTAGGTTTTTCCTGTGTTTTCCGAAGACCTTCCGGACGAATGTCGGCACAGTTTCCCCTGAAGTCGGCCCAGGACGCAATACTAAACCCCCTGTCCCCAACTCCTTCCTGTTGTCCTCTCTCCATCTGTCCGTCTGTACGCCGCTCATAGACACAGTTGCTTCGCTGCGCTATCATGGAATTAAAAAAAAAATAATCTGTCGAATCTCAACAGCTTAACTGTGCAATAAGCAATTTCACGAAATTCAGACGAATTGGAGCAGTAACGGGCTCCTATATTGAACGTTCGCTGAGCACGTGGTAAAAGAGCCTATTGCAGGTGACGAGGTAATTGGATCTGGGCTGGAAGGCGAAAACGGATGTTCCCAACAAGTTCATGGGAGAGACTTTTTTTTTTTTTTTTCCTGCGTTCGAGTAACCGAAAAGCCAGACGGCTTCGTGTATATACGTGGCCTTTGTAGCTGATGGGTTCGTAGACCCGGTGTGTCACGCACGGAGCTCCTGATTGAAATATATGCTGCGCGACAAATCTCGAATTACATTACGTGGTTATACTTCGGGAAAAGTCGCTGATTGGAATGCGAAGGTCGGGAGCATCGATGACGATTGCACGCAGCCTTCGTGGAATGAACAGTATGAGTTCTGTCTTATTCTTGCGACTCCTTGCACGTTATGGTGTGGCTATACGGAGCGTATTTGCTCTAAGACGGGCATAACACATAACGATCCAATTCACAATAGGTAAAAACTCGTTAAATAGTGAGCGCGATCGTGGACTTCAATTTACGGGGTGTGCTTGTACGTTGAAAAAGAATGATTTGATTTGATTTGCAAAAGAAAAAAAATTGAGATGTTAGTCCCGGGCCACTCGGGACTGGCTACTCCAAGACGCGTAATTGAAAAAGAATGGCTGGCTATGTTGCTGCTTACTTGTGTTTCTTGATTAGTTTTCTGGCTGTTCAGATCACCATGGCACAAACTCATTACGAAGTATTTCTCCTCCAAAAGCCTTGAAATGTTCGCCAGCGTCATGTTACCCAAATGTATTCACATACAATACACGAACAATCAAAACCCCGAAGCGTACCTAGCCTTCGTCTTCACACTGTGTCCTACAGCGGAGCTGGCTGAAGTGAACAATAAGAGTTAAACGTAAAATGCAACAATACGTGCATTCATGTCGGCATCGTTCTGTCTGTACATCGCACTAGCAACTGAGATAACTATTGTATTAGCGAATAAGCGTGATAAACAACAACTTTATTTTTAAGATCTTGAACGGGGAGTTTCATCGCGAAGTGTGATATACCCGATGCTGTTCGTCATACGGTGTTTCCTCAAGTGAAGACAAACAGGCTGCCGCTTCAATAGCGAATAATCGAGTAAGCTTAACCACTGGCTAAAACGCAGACTCTCATGGCAACTCGAGCGAGCTGATGCAGCCATGCATCCCCTGCACACATGAGAAGACATTTTGTAGTTGCATGCTTTCCCACAGTATCCGCAGGAGGCACATGCTATGATGTACACGGCATACGTCTATGCGCGTACATATACAGGGTGTCTCACGTCACGTGTCAAAAAATTATATTTAAAAATCTACACTTCGGAAAATTACGGGGTCAACGGTATTCGCCTTCAGAGAGTTTTTGCCGTCGTGTGAGAGCACTTTTATGAATTTTTCGCAAAGCGAAATTTAATTTTCCGAATTAAAGTCCGAAAATTGCCTAGTCAACCTAACATTTTTTCGACAGATTCGGGAAGCACGGGTCGGGTTTAGCCCACCACGGAAAAATTCATTTCGTGGTGCAAAAGTAAGGAGCGTAAAAATCGGCTTCAACGGCGCACGAAATCGGTCGCAAAGATGCGATGAGAGGAGGACATGCCCTTGCCCAGATGATAGACAGAACACTGCAAAAAACAAGAGGAAAGGGAAAGGAAGAGACATCGCGATAATAATCTGAGGCTACATGGATTCCCATTGGTACAGGACATGGCATAAACAGGGGCATGTACTCCTCTCATCGCATCTTTGCAACCCATTTCGTGCGCCGTTGAAATACGCGCGTCAGAAAAAGCCGATTTTCCTATTTTTTCCCCGCTCCTTACTTCTGTACCACGAAATGAATTTTTCCGTGGTGGGCTAAACCCGAATCGTGCTTCCCGAATCTGTCGAAAAAATGTTAGATTGACTAGGCAATTTCCGGACTTTAATTCGGAAAATTAAATTTCCCATGGCGAAAAATTCATAAAAGTGTTCTCACGCGACGGCAAAAACTCTCTGAAGGTGAATACCGTTGACCCCTTCATTTTCCGACGTGTAGATTTTTAAATATAATTTTTTGACACGTTACGCGAGACACCCTCTATATACATGTACACGTAAATAAAAATAAATGGCGGGAAAAAAGGGCTCGATGAAAGTATCACAGGCGTCAATATTTCTATAAATTCATCGGTCCACAAATCCCAGGGCATGTTCCCTTTTTCTTCTCCTTTTTTTCTTTTTTCTTTTTGGCAGTGCACTCTATTTTTATTTCCGACAGACAAAATTTTAGGACCAGCTCGTTTCCTTTCCGGTTGAATACATCTTTCACGAATGGCGTGGGATTCATGGAACGATTACGAACATCCGCGTCGTACGTTCACAGAACGAAGACTCTTACAATGCTCGCAGTAAATCATCTTCAGCGTTTCTGGCGTCCGGGCTTCCCTTCCGCTTTACAAAGCAGTTTCGCAGAAGAGAAAATCGTAAACACACAATGACTGCACGTGACGAGGAATCGACAGAGTATGTTGTTTGTTGGCGTTTGCCCAAACGCTGCGATGCGGGACCCCACATTACTCCTTCGTCTCACAAAAGGAGTTTTCCACATTTCGAGTCAGTCCGATGAGCGCTCTCGACTGAGTGTTTAAAATTCTCGAACAACTGGTAAATGGAACGTAGCGTAGGGTGCCTGTAAAGCGTGCTTTTCCTGCAATGCACACGTGTTCTGCAGCAAAGCATTCTTAACCTTTGTGCGCAGACGTTTACAAAACGAACTTCTCTCTCGTATTCTTGAACTTTCACCAGTGCGTGCTCCATTTTGTTCCCGTCTTATTCGTTTGATGATAAAAATGTAACGGGGTAGTGTAGCGCGTACATACATACGTGCAGCGATCTACACTCTTAATGCAGGATTTCACCACATAACATGCTGGACGCCAACCTTTGCACAGAATACACGTTGCACGCACAAAATGCCTTATCACTCATGATTTGTGGAAAACGCAGGGAGTACGCCTTTTTGTGACAGTTGTGACAACGCTATTGCTTTTTTCTTTTTTTCAGCTGCAAAAGAAAAAAAAAACGTATCCAAGGATTCAAGGATATCCAGAAATCCAAGGATTCCTGAACGAATACGAGCCTCGCGTGAAGCTTCGCGTACCAGAAGGAGGAACTGCTTGTGCTCCAAGGAACATTTCTTTAACCGTTGCTATTCTCGATACACATAAACGATCTTCCACGAAACATTCGCCCTTTTTCGCAACTTCGGCGGTGAACATGATGACTACTTGAGTACTTGATATAAGAACTGTTCATCGATTAAATTTTTGCCTGGTCTCATATCGAGAAGCTGGAGTTTAGGAATTTCCAAAAATTCAATAACCTACCCACAGCAACGGCCTTCCCAAAAGGAATTATTCTTCGTCTAACAGAGGCTGAGTTGCAGTAGCGTAACGCCTCGCAAGCCAACATTCCGGGAGCCTGTTGTGGTCGTGCCATCTGTGGGCAGTTCGCGGCAACTACGCTGCATTTGTGTATAGCCTTCTCAGAGCGGTGACCAGCTCCCCAAAATGCGTTCTATTAATTGGTATTGATGATTCGAACGCGCGAATGTTGACGCTCTTCTTTGGTAGTAAGTCGCCGTGCAGTTAGTGAATGTGAAGTGAAAAAAAAAAACGTACAAGTTATTGTTCACAGTCTAGAAGTACGCGGGAAACTCGCAGCTATCTTCTCGCGGAATCTAAAGATTATCACAAGCCATGATCTGAATATTTCCTATCTAACGTTGCATATGGGTAGAGCATAAACAACACAACAATAAACTACATAGATTAATTAGTAGATAAATTACGGGTCATCAGAATGGAACGGATATACGTTCGAATTCCACACGCACTTCGAAAAGCTATAGGCATGACGTTATAAATTACCATAGGGGCTATATGCCCCATTCTACGCATCCGTTGCGGTTTGGCCACTTAATTATCATTCAAAGAGCAACGCCTCACGCATAACGAGTGAGAAATGAGACCGCGAACGTGTTTCTAAATGCGTATTCGGTTACCATTCGGAACTGCATAACAGATTATTGAGGTCGACGTTCTTCGTCCAGTTCATATGCGTGTTTTCTTTTTTTTCTTCTTTTTTTTGTTGTTGTTATGCACGAGTAGGTACTCAAACACGAGCACTGCTTCCAATTGAAGTTGGATGACTTTTCTTTTATCTCCAAGTTCCGCGTGCAACCAGTCCGTTCTAATTTAATGAGGTTATTAACCTCACCCGGTGTTGCTTCCAAAGTGTGTGAAATACTGCGACTGGCTTTTGAGTGTGTGATTTGAAAGTAGACCAACGGTACATTCTAGATCTTTCTCTAAATCTGGACTCCTTTCTGTAACTTACTTTTACTGAATCGTTAGTTTATGTAACACGATGCAACGTAAAACGTGAGGTGTTGAATTAAAATATGCATATTGTTAGTGGTAGGGTTGTAAGGAGACAAAAATTTAGAAAGATTCCGAAGGTATGTCCCCTTGCATGTGTGCGTTGGTCAGCGCTCTTCAAATGCGGCACATTATCGTCGGAGCAACATTAGTCTAATATCGGCATCCAAAATAAGTAATGCTGTCCCGACATTGGCTCTTTTCTCCATGCTGGTGTCACGTATCAACACCGAGTCAACACTGCAATTCTTTTATGATATAATAAAAGCACGAATACTTTCATTAGCATGCGTAGCCGGCATTCATGTTGATGCAGCCCACATTTTCATGTTTTTCTTTTTCCTAACATATATAGGTTAGCATATAGGAAAAGCATATAGGTTAGACACTAGATCACTGGAAGCACTGCGAGAACTACATACTGCTGAAGTATACTCTATTACTCAGTATTATTCAGTATTACTGTATCAGTGACAGAGCGACAAAAGACATCACTCAAACCTACCCATTTTCACCGGTAAAAGATATCGAAAGCGTTTTAAAGAAGTCCTTCTGTTACACATGCTTATCACGTCCAACATTATACTTCAAAGTGCCGCAGA
The DNA here is from genome assembly GCF_037126465.1 of Ornithodoros turicata. NCBI lineage: Eukaryota > Metazoa > Arthropoda > Arachnida > Ixodida > Argasidae > Ornithodoros > Ornithodoros turicata. Next base: position 53,000,592 of record NC_088207.1, on the reverse strand, counting down.
AGACGCTATCATCTATATTTCACTCGCAAGTTGCGTCTAATGGTACTATCTCGTCGTTATGTCATCTTATTAAATCACAGCCTACCCCCGCTGTTTGATGAAGCTGACCACGCAGGTTTCTTCCTGAAACACTTTCCTCGCAGGTCGCTCTTATTGTAAAACTATTACCCTGCCCCTCTGTGTTACAAGAATCCGATTAAGATGCAGTTAAACTCGCAGCTGGAGTTCCACTGCTCCAGTACGCAATGAAAATTGGGGTTTCAGTTGTCCGCCGACGTAGAATTTATTATGTGCGGGGGCGACGTGACCATTGAAGTCCTGCTGGGCCCATAAGGAAAGAATGCGTTGTCGAGCAATCGGGCCATTCTTATACGTTGCATCGCTTTCGCAAACTGTTCAACATATATGTTTTGCGAAAGCTTTCGCTGCGATTTCTTCGAAATTCAGTATGCCAAGAGGACATCGCACGTCGTCGAGAGGGCGAACTCTTTGCGCCGCGTTCTTGACTATAAGACACGCGCGCAAGGCTACGGGATATCGCGACATGATTTTCCGCCGACGGTTCACCTTTGCGACGGCAGTAGCCATTGTATTAAAAATTGGCAACAGGCAACATTGTTGTTTTGGCAATCTGCCAAATGTTTTCAACTGCGTTAGCTTTATACGGCTCTCCTTGGCAGTCACTGTTTGGCCAACCGCTTTCCTCGTGAAACGGTATTATTTTTTTGTGACACGCTTATAAGACTTTGTGAAATCGTTTGCTTATTCTTTTTTTTTTTGTTCGTTGTTACTGTGTCGCCTACACAATTTCAGCTTTTCGCTAACGTAGTCCTGCAATCGTGTGTTGCTAGTATATACTGTCACGTGGAACTATTACACAAAAGCAGGATCTGTACACGGTGGTGGTTCCTAAAAAGCTAGCGCTTTATTATGAAACGCCAATTGTGCCCCGTCCGGCACTGGGTCATACGTCCACTCCTTTGTCCGGTATCTGTATGTCGATAGCTGTCATCTACCATCTGATGTGCGTCGCTATAGCTCAGTGGCAGAGCACTGGTCTTGTAAACCAGTGGTCGTGAGTTCGATCCTCACTGGCGGCAATCAGTCAGGTGTCTTTTTCGCACACAGCTGCCTGTAATAATACTCTCTTCATATTATTATTTTTTTTCTTCAACCCTTAATGGCACGTTATTAGACTCGTCTAGCATTAAGTTTCGTCAAGCACACAACGGAACGACGAGGGATCCATGGTAGGCAAGCCTGAGCGATGGGCAAGACATGTAAACAAACACAAACACGAAGGCTCAAACCAGCAAGACGTTTAATTGATAACAACGAACTTCATGAACAGGTTCATGGTTCATTCATGGTTCAGGCTCATGAAGTTCGTGGTTATCAATTAAACGTCTTGCTGGTTTGAGCCTTCGTGTTTGTGTTTGTTTACGTGTCTTGCCCATCGCCAAGGCTTGCCTATCATGGAATTTATCCACCAGCTAGACTGCATTTACGCCATTCTGTCAACGAGGGAGCACTCCATTTGCGATAGCTGCTTGAGGTAGAATAAACGCTTCGTACATTGATTAGAAATGGCCTCGTTGCCAGCCCATACGTACTACTCGTTTATTATGAACGCTCCGTTGCTTTATGTAACATCCGCAGAATCGTTTCCCTCCCTGGGGTCACAACCACGGGAATATAGGTCGGAACGTGTTAACGATAACGGTTCGGAAAACAGGGTACCTACTCCGTTCTGGGGTATTCCTTTGGGGGTGGATGCGTCACGTTGCTCATCTTTCATTTGACAGCGTGCATCATCGTATCCTTTCCGATGGGGGTGTTTCTGACCTACTAAAATCCCCTCATCGATTTCATTTCCATTCCATTCCATGTCGTACATCTCATTTCCAATTTTCCTTCTTCCCCAAAACCATCACTGCTTGGAACAACCTTCCCCATGCAGTCTATCGTAGCTAACTCCGACTTTTCAAGTTTTCGCAGACAGACAGCTGCCAGTTTTGGTGTCTAATTTCCCTATCATCTCATATTTTTTTCTTAATGATTTCACATTAGCATTGTTTTGTCAAGTGTTCAACCGCTTCTCCTGTTCTGTATTATATACTGGCTGATGTAACCTCCATCTCACACAACGCCCCTTGAGGGCACGTAAGGTATTGTCATAAAAAAATTAAAAAAATTGCTGCATCCTCTACTCGCTTTCGAAGACGTCCGCGGAAGCTATTCGTATTGTACTGCTCGCATGTCGGAGTTCCCGCTCGTGATACACGCATAATGCATGCTTTCGTTTTTCGACACTATTAGTATATCTCAGAGTTGCACACGTTACTCGGAAAAAGTAATTGATTACAATTACTGTTACTACTGCGCGAAAAGTAATTCTTTACCGTTACAAATTACTTCATCAAAAATGTAATACGTTACCGATTAAAAATGTAACGCGTTACTTTTTCCGTTACTTTTAAGTTGTGGGCCATACCAAAGCCAACACGCCTGCAGTGAATGGAACTATGCAGCTCTTGTTGCAAATTCTAAAATGAGACACCAACATATATGGTAAGTGAAATTCACAAATACATTTGAAAGCAACATACAAAACACGTATAAGCGTTCATTACAGATTTGTTTGCTGAAAAGGGTTGCCATTGTTGAAAGAAGGTTAAAAAAGTAATCGATTACTCAGTAATTGATTACCGAAAATTGTAATCAGATTACTTGGAAAATTACTTGCTCACAAAATTAATTGATTTCGTTAAAACTTACTGAAAAATGTAATTGATTACTAGTAACGCGTTACGTACAACTCTGGCATATCTTTACTTCCTCTTTATTAAGCGCGAGCTTGCACGTAGAAGGCTATACATCTCCTCGGGAGGAAATGCAGCCTTCTACATGGAAACTCGTGCTTCATAGGTGGTCGAAATTATCCGCAGTCATACCTGGTGGGTTGGCACGTGCACCATGTAGCCATACAGGTGTGAGCAGACTCAGCTTACATGTAAATCCACTCCCAACCATTTAAAAATGAGGAGAGGCTCGCTGTTGGTTTCTTATATAATCAGTCTGCCTCCTGTGGACGTTGGATGCCTTTTTGGACATCCCCCTGCTCTTACATTGGGATGGATGGCCTCGATATTCTCGGTTGCGAAATACCCGGTTACGAAACAACAGAAAATAGGGAGTTTTAGGAAAACGTAAAAGTTTCACGATAACGTTTCCGAAAACTTGATAAGCCAATCGCCTGATTCCTTTGGAGTGGCTGATATCACTGCTGATATCTGATTGACTGGCAGCGATACGGAGTCGGAATCGAAGGGCACTTACGATTCCCTAAAACTCCCCAATAACACTCAACAGCTTGAAGGGAATTGCCTCAGGACGAGAGCCGCCGATATTTCTAACGGAGACTGTTCTTCTGGGCAGCGTCCTCATTAGAGTCACTAAATAAGCTTCGCTTCAGAGTATCGACACTGAAGTACAAGGAAGAGCGTGAGCGCCATCTTGTTTCCGCACCACACCCGTACCATCCCCAGTTGAGGGTCAAAGACTGTTAACATAATGCTCCCTGTGGGATAGAGAAGAGTGTATGATTGTTGTGCGATAATCCATGTATTGTCCACCAGGGCGTCACGAGGATGTCAAGGTGAGCTCGAAGCCGTCAACCTTGATGAGCTGCTTGCAAGAGAAAATAACATTTCACTCGCACGCTAAAGTGCGCTGGGTAGCGTGGCGCGGAAACAAGATGGCGCATGCTCGCTCTTGGAACTCAGTGTCGATACTCTGAAGCGAAGCTTATTTGGTGACTCTAGTTCTCATCATTGGCATGGTATTTAAACACAGGGGTGACACAAACCCGCCATTGTTGTAACTACCCTCAAGCGGGTGCTTTTGGCAAAACTGCCATCTTGTCCTGGTCGCACGTCATAGAAAACGTCATTTTCAGGTCATGTGACTTTGTTTATATGTCGTTTTGCCGCTTACCAACATATTTTCGCCGTCATAACACCAAGAGATTACCGTATTTTGCTAGCGTAAACTATGCGGTGCTTCTTCCGCAACATGGTAGCCCATTTCTCCTTAGTTTAAGTACATGGCATCGGCTCGGTAGGTCTTAACGCGCAGTCGTCATCACATCTTTGGAAGTCAACAATACGAGGCTTTGTGTGCAAAACTGCGCGTTTTCCTGCAAGATTATCGGATAAAAATAATTACCGTGATCGAAAAACATCCAAAACGTCGTCCAGAAACAACAACCGCATTGTTTACAAACGGTTTGGCCGCCGATCACGGGCGCCGCCATCTTTAAGGTCACGTGCGCCTTGACGTTTGCTGTGACGTGCGACCAGGACCTGTCCAGGATGCATTGCGTTCGCCCAGCACGCTTTCGTCTACGGAGGAATACATTGGATGCCACTCCTGTGTATTTAAAGGGTTAGGTACGACGTTGGTAAAGGTTCATGCGAATTGTGGGTCAACAGCGTGGGGGAAGAAAGGGTCCGTTCAGGCTTTTACAGCCGAAGTGTATGGCCGCTTTGTTAGAGTGTGGATGGGGATTATGTGAATGATGTCATGCATTCACTTAATCATTCCCTCTTTCATTCACGTAATCCCCTTGACGCTCTAACAAAGCGTCCATTCACTTCCGCCGTAAAAGCCCGAACGGACCCATTCTTCTCAGATGTCGAACGGTTTATATCGAGGTACGCTCACTACGTCTAGTCAATGAAAGCCAACTTACCTCAAAACTAGAGGAGCAAATGGACGTTGTTGTCTTGTGCGCTTCGCTCACAATCAAACAGCTATACAAATACTCGCATTCGTCACTCACGAAAGTTAACGCTGGGACCACATGTACGACTCGCCTTGAACTTTCACATTGCGTGCCACGTGACGCTTATATCGCGGCGTCTTATCAATCAACCAGGCTTTTCATTTTGTTGTTCTTGTTATGGAACGAGCCGGAGGTGTGGAAAGACTGTGTGGTCCCGACGTTGTGCATGAAAATGAATACGCAGAAAAGAAAAGGGATAAAATGCTGTCGAAGAGACGGGCTGCTCACTTGTTCTTCAGTGTCCTACAGAACCACAGGGTCTCCCGGTCGGAAAATGACAATGCGTGTAATTTCAAGGCCGCTTTATCGCTATGGGTGCATTGGGAAACAAGTTGTATAAAAGGATGTCGAAACACGGAACGGTCGTAACTGATGTGTTGCAGGGACGCGTATGCAAGTTTTGAGGTAAATGTTATCCGTAAGAGAAGGAGAACGTGTTGGTTATTGACCAGCGTATTGAAAGCGTTCGTCCGCGATCCCTATTTCCGTTCTTATGTTTCAAATTATTGGCGGGGCACATAAAGTCTCTCCACAAAACTAGACATAGGAAGAGAACCGAAGTTTGCGTGTCAAGTTGTCCCGTTTTCTCCTTCCCGAGGCAGAACAATTTGGAACTTTGGAAAACGATTATATACAAAACGAAAATTTTTGCCCATCGAAAGTACTATTACACGGTTTCAGTGTACATTCCACTTCAGTGCGGAATATTAAAAGGACCTTCATATTCCCCCCTCTCTCTTTTTTCTTAGGGAGCGCAGACGCCGTGAGACACAGCCTCCCGAAAGCTGTCTTGTAGACTCTGAACAAAGAGACAAAAAAAAAAAAAAAAAAGATCTTCACATCGTTGGAATCGCTCTTATATTCTAGAACAAGTATAAAAGTTCAATTTACATCACTTGGCACAAATTTTGTTGGCACAAATACTGCAGTCTTCCTTCACCGGAAATTTTCTTTATGTCCACATTCTGGGTGGTACCATCCATGCCACTGCAACAACGTCCTACACACGAGACGCGTTGCTGTTCGTTTGATGTATCATCGACGAGTCTGTCTCCGGCTAGCGTGCTTCCACAGCGCTATGCCTGAGTGACGAGAAAGACGTCGCGCCACCAACGTGCTTCTGAAAGAGATGCCTGTTGACTGGACTACAGACATTCATTCCTGGCCACAGTTGGGCTAGCGAAGATGCAGAGGACTATCTCTCCACGGGTAGTTTTCCCACTTGATGGCAATACACGCCCTGGTAAAGACGCCCAGCACTAGGAGACTACCTCCACAGGTATAGTTGTCCTACTTGATGACAATACACACCCTCTCATGATGTCTAATACTAGAGGACTACCTGCATAGGTAGTTCTCCTACTTGATGACAGTATAGAGCCTGGCAGTGATGCACGCCACTAGTGCTGGCCATCCAGTCTGAAGGGCAGGTCGTGCTTGTAGAGAAAACCCAGCACATAAACATGCGGTACACAGGCACGAATCTGGAACGGTTGCGATGACATCCATGCGGGATTGGGGTTTCATTGGCACTTCATGGCGTAACATTGAAAACGCACATGGTTCTGCTTCTTGATCACAATGTACGATACACTTTCCTTCTATTTACATCACGCACATTCTTCAATCACATTGCTGTTCAGCACGAACCCACGATAAAGTTACTTCACGAAACTCGGCTACTCAGAAGATTGAGAAGATGCGTTGTGGTCGCGCTTCGTGATAGCTATACAGCAGATTTCAAATAAATCAAACCTTCTCCGTGCTCCAATTGACTACCATTAATGTAGCTCCTGATAGCTATCATAATCGCTCATAGTTCACAACTACTTTCTTGCACACCTGTCTTTCCAGACATGTCCAGACCAGGTATATCAGCATCGATCGCTCTAGGCCAGCGTAACCAACTGAGGATCCATAATGGCGCTTCAGCGCTACTTGCGCTTGCCCCCATACGTAGTCCCAGGGGCACCACTTCCACATCACAATGCGTGCACCAGTCCTATAGCAACGCGTAACCACCGTCTTACGTAACCATGCGTTATCGTGAATCGTCCGCACGGTGGACCGTACCATGTTGGAACGACACTTAAATAGAAAGCGACGGTCTCTTTTTTCCATTCCTGTTGGACTTGTGCGCCTTGCCGAATACCATGCCGATCATTTTCGACACTGTCATTGCGGCTCCTACTTTGCGTCGAATAGGCAGAGTCCTGAGCGCTTGCAACGCCCTCGTCTCTCGAATCAGGCTCTGGAAGGCAAGGGAGACGCCGACGTAGTTCTCGGCTGCGGACACTTCGTAGAACTGGCAGTGGAAGTTGAGTGACGTCTCGTGGCCGTCATCGACGCCGACCTGACGACAATGCTCGAGGTCTCGCTTGTTGCCAAGAAGTATCATGGGGGCTGAACGGGCTCCGCGGAGGGCAACCAGGGTCTCCAGGAGGGCCCTGGCGTGCTCAAAACTGGATCGCTCGCAGATGTTGTACACGAGGACGAAGGCGTCGGCCCAGGTGATGTGGTCATACAAGCAACCCGTCACCTGCGGGTAAAGATGGTTAAGAATGAGGGATGTCAAAGAAGACTAAGAGTTAGCTAAGATAAAGCCGGCATACTAGCCGGGTGATTCCAGTTTAGTAATGTAGGGTTCCTAGTCGTAAAAGGATGCCCAGGAGGAACCCTACACTCTTAAAAATGAACTTCACCACATAGCACGCTCCTAGCCAAACATCACCCCGAATGACAACGTTCTCGCCCTAGATTTGTTGAAAACAGGAGGAGGAGCCTATTTTGTGCCATTATGCACGGCACAAAATAGGCTCCTCCTCCCGTTTTCAACAAATCAGGGGCGAGAACGTTGTCATTCGGGATGGTGGTTGGCTAGGAGCGTGCTATGTGGTGAAGTTCATTTTTAAGAGTGTACAAGTAACCCTCAAAGTTGTTGCACTACAATGGTTTGTAACTAATTCCATCACAATCCCCCATTTTTACTATAATATTGCATGCGCATGTGCACCTTCGGACAGCCGATATTTCTAGCACGCGTACGAGCGCCCCCCGCGGCCACGTGAGTTGCCATTCACGGGTATCCAGCACCTGTGCTCTGCATGACACGTGTCTTTCAAGTGACCGGAGAAGTTGACGCCATTCCACTCCAGTCTCCCATTTTTGGAGAGCGCAAGCAAGTGTTACGTTGGAGAGTGGCTCGTCGAGCATTCCTTCTCTTAGACGAGATTATCTTCCCTGGGACTCTGGTACTCGATTCCCTGGACTGATTTTGACGAGAGTAGCCAACTGCGTTGTATAACCCTCGGAAATGGTTCCTTTTTAAGTCACGTGTGAAAAGTCTGCATCTTCTTCAGGACTCACGGAATATCTATCCGAATTTCTTTGTAGCAGGTCTCAGGCCCCCTAAAAATTAACATTGGGCACGAAGCATAAATTTTCTTTCATTCAATGAAAATAGAAGGCGGCATCGACACTGCCATCAAACATCTATTTGTATACGCCATCTATTAAGTAGGGATGCTGAGATGTCGATTTATGGCCACTAGAACCGGTTCTGTTGCCTTCATGGCAGTTGCGAGATCCAGCGCTCAGGAATCTTTCTGCAAGTTTGCTCTTTTTTCATCTGAATTATCGTTTACCAGCTGGGAGCCAAGTAATGTAGCCAGTTTCCGATTGAAGATGCTTTAGATTTCTTCTCTAAGGTGTAATGACATTTGAGCATCATGCCTGCCTCGTTGAAAACAGTCGAACAATTCAGGGACTCGTTCGGCAGCGAGGGGTTAAAACTTTTTATTAATGATTCGGGGAGTCCTTTTTGTAAACACTGTGATTCAGTTCGTTACCAGCAGTGATAATAAAACTACGGTACTGTGTTTCTTCTGGTGATCTATGTGACAGCATTAACCTTAACATTGTTGTATAACCATTATTTACGACTTTGTGATTTCCACGTAGAATCCCTTGTCTAGATTACAGTAGTTGTACGATTTTTATAGTTCCGTTCTGGAGTTTGGCTTCTTCATCTTCCTGCGCAAATTGCAAACATATTAGAACCTACGTACAGACGCGTAGTAGTTTTTTTTTCTTCTTTTAAAAATAGAAAGATAACAAAATTTCACAAACAACTTTCAAATTATGAATAATCATTAACGACCATATGAAGTGATAAGTTATAAAGCTTTTGTTGATCAATGTGTTCTTTCATGTTGCATTAAACAAGCACGAACAATAAGCACCCCAAATGCGCTGTTAAAGCAAGTGGTGGTGACGAAACCGGCTTGTCGTTGGTGCTATGTGGTGAACCGTGCTATGTGGTGAACTTCGTTTTAACAGTATGCGATGAAACTTAAATGCCCGTAACAAAAAATGTGAAAGAAAAAATAAAAGAAGTAGAAAAAAACAGAAGCATTTCAAGAGTAAAAGTGCTTAGCGTAAACGCGTTTATGAGTTTTCGTAGAACGGAAAGTGTTCACGATAAGTGTTCCGAAAGGACGATAAGCCAGTTGTAGAATCCGTTTCAAATGCCCGACGCCATTGTTGAACTTTGATTTGAGGCCTTCACTTGTCGTATCGTTTTTCATACTCTGCTTCCAATCCATTCAAACTCCCCATTATAAAGAATCTAAGCTCACCATGCAGCAGCTCGAGTCTAGAATTTCAACGTCTGTCGCCACGTTGTCGAATGTGATGCTGTGCCTGTAGAGCATGTCTGAAATGCAACACGAAAACATTGAGAAATACGTACACCAACCACGCCATGAACAACCAAATTATGAACTAACACACTAACGGGCATGTGTTCTGTGCTGGATTCATGCTTGTTTCCCGCTTTTCCCATATTGCTCCATATTCCCATATATATCTTACATTGCGACCTATAGACAATAGGGAGAGATCGATGACGTCACGGAACTATAACCAGCGACAACAGAACATGCCCGTTTTCTTCTTCAGTTTTTTCTTTGTTTCTTTTTCAATTTTTTTTGTTTTTCAGTTTTGATTCAGAGTTTTCAATAGCAATACAGCTTTTGCAGTGGAGCAGGTAGCACCCATGGTGGGTTGCTGAAAGCCCCAAGGTTTATCTTAGTTTACTAATAAGATTAGAGTTAGGTTAGGTTAGGTTAGGTTAGGTTAGGTTAGGTTAGGTTAGGGAAAGGAAGAACGTACCAGCTCACATCTTTCAGTAGTTCACCCAACTCACGGGCTTCCCTACGGGGACGTTACGATCTCGAAAAGCAAGAAATCCGAGAACGCGCCAATCTTATGCACTTTGTCTGTTTTCCCCCCAAACTAAACAAACAACACAAATATCCTCACGTCTGTTTTCCTTTTGTTTTGTTTTTTTCGTACCAATTAGGTGCAAACAGCAAGAGAGATCTTCCTTCTGAAAGCGGCCGCAGAGAAAAAAGAGCAAACAAAAAGGTCCAGGACATGCGCAACGAAAACTAATAATGACCCATGCACTCACAAAAGTGTCCTGTCGTTATGATCGAATTATGAATGAATGCTCTTTCGGACACTAAAAACTTCCGTGTCACGGCAACTGCAATACGCATTGGCGTTGTGCACCCGAACTAACGAACCAAGCAAACTATAACTGAATAATACCCACCTTTACTCGAGCTGTATTCCCCGATGTAACGCTTCGTCAGATATCGCACGGTCACAGCTGAAAAGAGAAAGAAGTTTTCGTTGTAGTAATGGACAGCAGCGACCCTGTAAACATGCAGTATATACTCTTGACCGTAAGATAATTTTAAGAAATATGTCGAATTGACGCGCTGCAGAGCCACGTGGTATATTAAACGCGCGTGAATTTCACATTCGAAAGTGTCTGGAAACCAATCGGATCAAAGTCGGCTCCTCAAACATTGTATGTCAAATATTTGCACATATGCCGTCACATCCATCACAAAGTCCAAATTTGACTCAATTGCGTTAGAGAAAACTGCTGCGTACGCCGTATAGCAACCGATCATGTGAGCGGTTATTCGAGACACACACACCTGCCCGAAACACTCGAGGCCGGACGCTGTCAAGTGAACTTTGTTCTCCCGCACTCTAGTGTAAACGTAAGACGAACGCTAAGGCGCAGTCTCCTTCGAACTATCTGCCGGTACACACGTACCTTATGTATTCTCTATAGTAATAAACTGGACCTCCATGTAACAAAAACTATTTCCGACGACGGACAATGCTCGTCTGTTTCACTCGTAGCTCGGACAAACGTTATGTCACGAGAGCACCCTTTTAGGTCTCGGTATGAACGGGGGATACGTGTATTTTGCAACGCCAAACAATGCAAGATAAATCCGGCCTTCTGAATATTTATGGCTCAAAATTTTCTCAAATTCCAACTCGACAGGAAACATTCTATAAGATGGGCAATGGGTAAGGAATGCGCTCCAAAAAGGGAACTTCAGCGCATAACACGATGAGCACCAGCCGTCGTTCAGAATAATATCGTTCTCTTTCCCGATTTGTCAAAAATGGGAGGCGTACGCCTTTCTGTGGCAGTTTGGACGTGTGATGATAGCTGCCACAAAAGGGTGTACGCCCTTTTATGGCAAGGGTGTGTGTGTCGAGGCCTGCGCGGGTATTTAATTCTCGACGTGCGCTCGCACCCACGAGTTGTACGGGTACAACGCGGACCCGCACTGCTCTTGGGAATGCAGCCGAGCAGCAGAACATAGAAAAGCACGAAAGCGTCTGCGCACCTTTAACTGCACTTTTGGAACATCAAAGTGCGCACATAACTATTGAGAAAAACGGTCATCAAATTATTATAAAACGGCCCGGAAGTCCAGTCCATTACGCATTTATTTCGCAAAAAAAGATAAAAATTTTTTAAAAAATGTTGAGAAAGAGTATGTCGTCCAATTTAGTTGGCTTGAGGGCGGGCGTCCCCTCTTGGAGAATATATGCCATAGAAAACATAGTCATAGAAAACCACCTTTCACTAGGCGCGCTCGATGCAGGGATACTGTGGACAGGTGCAGTAGCCCCGACTAACGAAGGAAACACTTTATCGTGGTCTCTCCACCCTCTTAGGAGATTGCCAAGATGAGAGTCGCGACCTCGTATCGTGCTTGACACGGATGCTGGTAGTGCGGGTACCCGCACGGCCCGCAAGGGATACGCGGGTGTACCCGCGTTTTACACGCATCATATGACATTTTCTACCCGCAAATTAAAAAAAATGCGTACACCCGCACTCGATCAGACCTCTATATATTAGACGCCCAATAAAATGACGTAAAATTTTGGTATCTGCCACTACAAACTTTTCAGTTTTCAAAACGTGTGGAAACTCTGGAAACGCGAAACTGACACAATGCAGAATGCTTTGTACAAACACGGGATGAAGTCCGACAAAGGGTATGTCCGTCCGTCCGTGGCGGTCTCCTGTAAAGCGTGCTTTCGCTGCACTAATACTGTGTATGCAGGAGAAACTAACGAGCAATATGTCTCCCCTCCGGTGTGACAGCGACCAGAAATGACGTTGTGGCGCTGTTCTGATTGTGGAGCGTGATGATAGTAAAGCTAGCCCATCGGATTTGTTCAGCTGCATTCATTCCCCAGGAAGACAGGAATGCATTGCAATTCAAAATGAAAATGACCGAAGAGGGAGAGTTTGATGGCAGCGACTTAACCCGTGCCTGGGGACTCATTTATTGTGTATCCTGAGAGCTGGGAGCAGATCTACACGTTTGTGTGGCCACTTGCTGCACGTGCCGCTGTGTAGGCCCGCGGATTACTTCGTCTACCTGGCGTTCTTTAATGCGCATCGAAAATCTCCGACACATGGTGCAGCCTACGTGACGAGATACTTCAGCCATTTCTGATTGGGCAAGAGCCATTCTTCGCGTCACGAGTTCAAATAACACCAAAAGCGCTAGTTAGACCACTATGACCTACATTTCTTTGCCATATATTCATTCACTACTTCTCCGGTTTCCTTCGCGTTCTTGCGTTGTGCGAGTATGGCTGCGGAAGACAGGATAGGAGACCAAGTAGACCGAACTTGTTTAATTGGCGGTGCCGATAAGACTGACTGTCCAGCCAAATTTTGTTTAGCACGCTCGCCAGGGGGAGTGGGGGAGTGCCCCTGCTGCCCTTATCGTCTACGGTGTCGGCTAGAGGTGCCCCTCCCTAGGTTGGTCACGCAGGACGGTAGTGGCGTGCTAGGTGGATGCATAGTCGGCAGGGATTGTGGCGGGTTGCGGTGCATGGCCGGGTGGAGGTTGGACTCGACGATGTGAGTGGTGGTCGACTCGCGGTGTAAGCGAGGAAGGATGCCGTGCAGCGGCTGTTGCGAGGGAGCATCAGGGGGGTAGCATGGAAAAATGCATCAATAGAGACGACGGAACGGTTGGCAAGCTTGAGCGTGAGGGTCTTTTCTTGTCGAGAGCGATAGTTCGTCGTATAGGGAGGTTGAGGGGGTCTGCGGGTAGCATCGTAGCATAAAGGCGTGCGTGGCTGTGGAGAGTGAGGGGTGTACGAAGATATATTGAGATGAAGAGTGGTGAGTGGTCGGCAGTTGTAACTCCGCGCAGTACTCTCAAAGACGATTGACAAAGTAAAGAGGGTTTGGTGCAGGCTGCCTTATGGTGGTAGCATCAAAAAATTGGCCGGCCGGGTAGGCGTAGGGATAAACCGATACACGAGGCCGGCGAGAGACACGGGAAAATCAGCTTTCGTGGCAGCCAGGACACGACGAAGACTTAAGGGCAGTCTTTCGGCCCGATGAGTTGAGTCCTCGAAGGGACGCAGGGCATTCTTTATCGTGTGGGTGGAAACGTTCCACGATGCCGTTGGCGCTGGGATGGTACGCGGTCGTCAAGTTGTGGCTGGTACCGAGGAAACTGCAGATATCAGCAAAGAGGCCAGATGTCAGTTGTCGACCTCGGTTGGTGGTGATGACTGCCTGGGCACCAAATCGCGCTACATCTTCAGGAAAGCGAAGCTGACGGTTTCGGCCGTTGTGGCCTTGATGAGCACCGTCTCTGGCCAGCGCGTGAAGCGGTCGATGCAGGTGAAGATGTAAGTACTGTCTGCTGCGGAAGGGGCTCAACTAAGTCCAGGTGGACGTAGCGAAAACGTGCGACGGGGTTCGTAAAAGGTACCAAAGGTGGTGCCGCTGGATCTTTGCCCGCTGGCAGGCCACACAACTCCGTGTCCGCTGGCGAATGCCCCGGTTCATGGAAAGCCAGACAAAACGTGAGGCAATGAGTCGCTGCGTGGCCTTGAAGCCAGGATGATGTAATGAATGACAAACATCGAAGATGTGGAGTTTGAAAGTCGACGATAGGAACGAGTGGTCGCGGGTTTCCGAGTTGAGGAGTCGCAAGTTAAAAAGAGTGTCGTCCCGGGAAGTGGGATCCTCTTTATAACTAGGGACTGTGAAGAGTAGACTATATCATGAATAGCGGCCTCATTTTCTTGCGCAATGACCCAGGGTAGAGCATCAAGCGCCGAGGTGCGGGTAATGGTGGCAATCGGTTTTCGCGAGAGGACGTCCGCGACAACGTTGTCAGTCCCAGGGACATGTCTTATGTAGGTCGTGAATCCTACGAGAATGAGGTGGCGTAACTCTCGAAGAGTGTGCGTCTTCGATCTGGTCGAGACTGCATATGTCAAACGTTTGTGGCCGGTGTAGACAGCAAATTGACGTCCCTCAAGGAAGTGGCGGAAGTACTTAATAACGGGGCAGACCTCCAGGAGCTCTCGTCCGAAGCTGCTGTAACGAGTTTCTTCGAAGGTTTCGAGAAGAATCTTAGAAGCTGTAATTCGTGATCGGGTGTGACTTGTTGCAGAGCTACCCCAGCTGCTTCTGAGGGGACATCGACGGATAACGTAACATGAGCATCTGGAATGGGATGAGCGAGCAGGGCTGCCTTGGCGATGGCTTTCTTAATACCGAGGAAAGCTCGTTCTGATGATGTCGCGCGCTTGAGCGTTTTGGATGGACTATTTGGTCCAACAAGAAGAGCAGAGCGGTTCCTGTGGACACAATGCGGAACAAAGCGTCGGTAACAAATGACGAAGGCCAAGAATTCATCGAGCTTTCGGCGTGTAGTAGGGCGGAGAAAGTTATCAATGGCTTCAAATTTTTGGCGCAAGGGCGTGATGCCTGCAGCATCAATGCCATGGCCGAGGATGCCCAAAACAACGCCATGCACTTGCAAACAGCGGAACATGAGCCTCCATTGTGGTACCCCTAGCGGTAGCTGGACGCCACTGTGCGGCAACCGCCATGCCACCTTCGAAATGCACGGAGAGCAAAATTGCGTGATTATAGTTTTTGTTACGCATCGTAGGATCTTTTTACGGGACCATATGTAAGGCTGAGGTCCAAGGACTGCTGTAGCCGTAACCCAACCCGCTCATTTTTAGAAGTTGGAGCATTAACATAGCTCGCTTTCTTAAACTTACACAAGGAAGTCACGTTTTTTTCTTCCTATTTTGTCTCGTTCACCGCCCTTCTCTCCTGGGCAGCATCTTCCCACCTGATAGAAGCAAACACGTGCTGCCCAGACCCGCTTCCACGCGTGGTCTGAAACTATTCTGCGTTGAATTTCCTTTCCACTCTTTTCTTTCCGGACGGTGGCCTTCAAAAAACAGCAACAAAAAAGGCGCACTGGTTTTGACAACCAGTTGTCAGCTGCTAGGCTCGTCTTTTCTACTGGGGCTGCTACAACGAACATCGTCAGCTCAGAATATTTCGACGTTTATTTACAATTTTGAAGTTCATGCGCATTGTATAGTATCCATAGAGAAGCATGCACATAACAGTTCTCATCTGGCTGCCACGTGAGTTCGTTCTGATGTTACACGACATAGTTATACCATCGTCTCGTTTTCTTCTTCATTTTTTTTTCTGTACAATATACCGCACGCACGTAGCACTCCAGCACGTGACGAAGTGAACTGCACGTGGAAACATGCACGTAGCTCGTGCATAGTGTACACGTGCTTGCTCTGTCTCACCTTCGCTGGCTATTGAAATTGGGTTGACGCCCTCACGTTGAAGAATTGTGGATATTTTAGGTGCGTTGATAAGAGGGGTATGGGGTACGTTAGATGAGTGAGGGGGCGTAGGGCTATTTTAAACATAAATGCTCAAAACAAAAAGACAACCAAGAGGGTCTATTCACAGAATGCAGACCAATGTAGACCAAAGCTATTGCCGGCAACCGAGGGTTCTCGCCTCTGAACTAAAGATACACTGTAGGGACAAGGGACGAGACACCACAGGGGCACTGGCATCCTGTGTTTGTGTCTATATTGCTTTCAGCGAACTTTTCATAACTGTGTCCCAAGACGGTTATGCTGGATGAACAATACACCATAGTCCACAGTGGGGGTAGGTGCATCACGCTCCTTCTGATACAGTGTGTTCTTTACGATAGGATATCTCCTTCCTGTTAGTGGCTGCTGTAACAGGCAGTGGCAGTATCCCTACATACTGATTTAGTGATGCCCCCTTCATTTAGTGTTCACGTGCTTAGCTTGAATTCCTTGTATTTTAGTGTGCTAGCTTTGGACGATTGCCACGTTCCATGTATTTGCCTCAGTTCAGTAACTCCACCTCCAATACCTGCAACAAAAACAACTCCAACAAAGCGCAGTTTCAATCGCCGCCATGACTCGATTAATAGCTAATATTGGTTTCACCGATTCTTAAGATGTATGGATACCGCCTGGTCTAGTTGTACAAACACGTTCCTAATGGTAATTTAGAACCGAATCAAATTTCTCACAACGCTCATCAGATAAATCAACGGAAAGTTCTGCGTTCAGCGAACTAATTACCCTTTACAGTCACTCTCTAACGAATTACAAATTTTAAATAGAATTCACCAAGAAGGTGACACCAAAATCAATCACACTCATTTATTTGGCTTGCAGGACGGCTTTTTTATCTTAAATGTCCTTTGTATTTGTTAAAATGTATTTCGGAAACTTTTTTTTTTGTGTGTGTGCACAGTAAAATGGATTGTGCACTGTCATCTTGTGTAAAAGTGTGTAAGTGAATGTGCTGGTCAAGTGTAAAAGACGCTGGGAGCCCGTCAAGCTGCTCCCAGCTTTTTCTCCCAGCTCCCTATCAAAATATATTTGGTGATAAAGATTTTCAATTTCATTTAATTTGAAAATCAATACTTCGGCTTAAAAAGTGTACTCCTCCTGCAGAAAGAAAACGCGCAGTGTAAACAATAACGCTGCTTGTTCAGCGTGGCAAGGAGCCAAATGGAAACGTTCCACCCAGTACAAATCCCTCTTAAGTCCACCCATGGCTACTCAAGGAAATCAGTTTTCTCACAGTGACCGCAGCAAGAGAAAGCAATCGAAAGAAGACACGAGAACGTATCTGCTTTGCATTCATCAGGTGAAGCTTTCAACTCTTTTGAAGACCGGAAGAGGGTGGACCGTGTTTTGTGGAACCCTTTCGGGTAACTTCTCCTGTACAACGAGCAGGTTTTCAAAATGCCACTCTCGTGTCATTGCGCTAGACGTTAAGTGGCGGAATCCGAAATGGCAAAGCGTGGGCGTACGTCAAGAGGTGACCTTCTCAATGCGCGAACACGTGTAGGCATGAACTCGCGCTGCTCTGAGTGAGCATAGTGGCATTTGCAATCGTACATAAGTTTGATAAACGAAGTAATTACGTAGTCAGAGCACAACAGTACAACTTTGGGGGAAAAAAAAGTGAAGCTGGACGAGCACCTGAACCAATAAAAATAGCTAATGAATTCATGTACAGTCAACCCTCGATTTATGAACACCCTCGGTTCCCCGAAAAATCGTTCATAAATCGAGGGATTCATAAATCGAAAATTCCTTTAAGTGAGTACTATCGAGCAAATGGAACAGTATTTGCGAGTTGGTATTGTGTTTATAATGCAATATATTGTGTAATTTTCCTTTCGACCATGCCTTCTGCTGTATCACTCTCACAAAGCACAGATGTTAGCGCATTCACACTCTGTTTATTATGCAATACTAAATAGTTTAATTTTGCTTTGGACGATGCCTTCGGCTGTGTCAATCTTGGAAAGAGGAGATTTCAGCACATTCGCGCTCAACTGGTCTCGGATTTCCTCTGGGGCTTTTTACCTATGTTTATTAATCTCCGGGTGACAGCGGACACCTTATTCATGAATTGAGGTCAGGAACACTTCTGCAAAAACCCGTTTGTTGTTCGGATTTCGTTCATAAATTGAGGGCAAAAACGCTGGGCAACTCCTAGTTGGTTCCCAGAAATTCCATTCATTATTCGAATATCGAGGTTCATAAAACGAGGGAAAAATGCATGTGAAAAGTTTGGTTCCCCGTGCTGGTGTTCATAAAACGAGGGAATTCATAAATCGAAGGTTCATAAATCGAGGGTTGACTGTATTTGTTTTGGCCGTCTATAGTGTTGTGAATGCTAGGGAATGCTCAACTTTCTTATTTTGTGCTTTTGATCCTTTTTGCTGCGGTTTTCAGTGTGTGACAGGTGTGAACCTTTTGTACATGCACTATTCCCCTTTCTGAATATATACAGGGTGTTTGTTCTAACGTGTCCAGAAATTATATGTAAAGCGAGCGATAAAAGAAAAGCAAGTGGTACTTCTCTGCTACTTGAGTAAGAAACAGGTACTGCTTCACTAGTAGCACCTGTTTCTTAGTCAAGTAGCTGAAAAGTAGCGCTCGTTTCGCTTTAAATAAAATTTCTGGACACGTTAGAGCAAGCACCCCGTATATATAAATTTGATGGGTGAACATGTCGCTATGACATCGCTGTGAGGAGGGGGACAGAGATCCGGGATCAGCAGCGATAGTGATAACAGCGCAAATGATCACAATCTGAAAGTTTTTTTTGTGTACAGTTTGGTAAGACCACTCTTGGTAACCGCTTATACGGCGAGAGGACTCTCCGCGCTGGACTTTGCACCTGACACTTCCGTGCGTTAAACGAAAGGGCCACAGATTGTATACGTGCGTACGATGCAAGACCTTTTGGTGGTATCCGCACCAAGGTGGGGGTGATGTTGTGCAGGGAAGCTTACCTGCTCGAGGTGTTTGACCTCAGTAGTGGCGCCATGAGGTGGCAGAAATAACGCATTAGCGCCCAATGTTTTTTTTTTACCGAGCATTCGTAAGAGTGCTCCCTATTGGTTAGCCGCCTTTACGAGCATGTCCTATTAGCGAGTGACCTTGTAAGGACAAATGGGCGCTGTAATTGGTGCCACCGTGATTATTGGCTGCTCGGAATGTTGTCTGCTTTTGACGCCACTTCATGCCGGTGACAAATGGTCGCTCCGGTCAGGGTTGAAAGAAAACACAACAAAAGGCCCGGTGCTGCTAGACGGATGTTTTGATTATTCGATGTTATCGGGTCGTGAAGGTGTGAAGCGCCCCAAGCGAAACGTGATTGGTGATCCCTATCGTGTGGGTCGACTTTTTGAAGGTTACCGTGTTGCAGTCTTACACGTTATGCTGTGTGTTTCTGCGGCTCCATTTGGATTGGCTTGCCTAGCAAATCTGATGTGTATCTTTGCCGTGAGAGAATTAGCTGAGATTAGATGTTCCTGGAAAAGCTTTTCTCTATGAAGCTCTATTTTTTTTTTGGAGTGTACTCATTGCGTCTCTAAAAATAGAACTTCACCACACAGCACTGTCGAACAACTTTCGCATTTGCATTGCCGCGTTAGTGCTCGCTACACAATGAATGCGAAAAAGCAATATACATATCATCAACTCTACTCAACTCTGTATTTCTATTCTATTCTATTCTATTGAACTCAACATCTTAGTGGCATGATCCCTATCGAAAAATTGTTGCCAGCATAATAAATCACTCGTACGAGGGTGGGCAAATGTACACTGACAGAACAAAACTGTATTTTAGCAGATAATAAATTAGCTGTACAATTATAGACACCGTATCTCAATCTCGCGAAAACAGAAATCAGACCTGGCAACCGTGCAAGGCCTTTTATGTCTCCACACTCAGCTTGCTCAATGCTTTCTTTTAATTACATAGCGCCGTTTGCGTATTCAGCTTGTGGAAAATGAAAACAAAAATGAAAACGACTTTCCCACAATCATAATTAAAGTCTCGGAAAGCCTCATCAAGAGAACGTAAGTTGTCGCACATATAAGTACGCACAGAAACGCGCATAGCCAAGTTGGTTTAAAACAGACCGTTATCTACATAAGTGGCTGCTTTAAAAAGCCATCGTGTCCACTTATAACGTCGACCTAGTGCCACACGCGTCATAGATTAGGAGTCGGCGTCATATATGGGTAGAATGTTCGCGTCACGGATGCGCGATAACTACGAAGACATATAACGAGGCAACGTTCCTCCCGACGTTGTTGTAGGTTGGTTGCCACACAAACTGCCGCAAAATTGCGTCACACAATTGTCATAAAAAGGCGTACGTCCTGCGTTTTTCACAAATGGGGTAATAAGGGTATCAACCGCAACAACTTTACTTTAATGATGGTGGTTGGGGAGTTTCATCGCCACGTACTGGCGATACTCTACTAATAAACCTACCTACCGATACACCTATAACCTAAATACCTATAACCTAGCCTAATAAACCTCTAGCTCCTATCGCAAACTAGACCTCATTAGCCTGTTCGGGGCCAACAGTTCAGGGAATCTGCTTTCTTCGAAGCTTCCTTCCACAAACGATTTTCCTTTTAAAAAGTATATAGTTTAATGAGCTTTACACGATATCAAAGTTTTACACGCTTTTCGATGCACAACACACTCGTCAGTACTTTATTTATTTATTTTCCTTGTTGTGGCTGTTGACCATTTTTTTCTTCTTCGTTTTCAAAAGGATTCGCGTGAATATACAAGGAAGCGAACAGGGTCAGTGGATCGCACGGTTCCATTTGTATGCGACGTGTCACGCTCTTTAAACGCAACAACTTCCGTAACTCCAAGACTTCATTAGTCACAGACAGCGACGCGGTTGTAAATATTTCCTAAAGAATTCGGATCCCATTTCCGCGTTTTTTTTTAAAGGCTTTGGTCAGATTCTGGCCGTTCAGATTGCCAATAGATAACCGACGATATACTTGTAACCCAGTTATGCCGATCTAGAAAAACCAGTACTTTGCATGAACCAAGTTTGACTAAGAAAACGTGCATAAAAAGACACGATATACCTAACATTCAGGAATGATGCGTATGGTAGCGTAAAGGAAGCTCGTTGCGGATAACGAATTGTTGCCAGACCTGTTTTATGCAACATCACTGGTCAATAATCGGAGTGCGACAACCGGCACCGGAAGTACCTTTGACTTCCGACTTGAAGCAACTTGAAGGGCACAGAAAACAAGAGGTTCCCATAGAGCCAGGAAATGTAAACTTCAAATGTCTTATTTCGGATTAGCGCACCCAGTGGCAACTGAGGACGTAAGGACTCCACAGATGAATTTCAGATAGCGTTGTGCGATATATGATTTGTGGTTGATGCGTGTTCTACGTCCTCGGGGTGGTTGTCACATGTCAGTCATAACCTCTCTCGTTAGTCAAAGCATGGCCGTATACAGACCACAGATAATGGTATAACTAGGCAGTCACTGTGACAATGACTACCAGTCAAAGTCAGCGTCCGAATTACTAATAGATGTCTTTGCACATGTTTAGGGGTCAGAGGGAATGGAAAACATAACCATATTTTTTCTACCACCATTTCTCATCACAAGGTTCCGAAACTTGTTCTGTCGTACAATGCTTTCGGAGGTCGTCCTGAAGCCCGGAAATCTGTTGCATGCTTTCGTGAACACATCATGTCCCTCATACAGAAGCTGTGTTTGGGAACAATGCCTTGTATCGCTTTGCTAATTGCTTAATGACCTTCTTCGTTGGTTCCGTATCGGCATGCATAACATCAGCCTGGCCATTAGATTTGTATTGTTTCTTAGACGGCGCTGCAATGACGCAATTGGGGAAAAGGCCTTGATTAGATCACGCATATACGTCAAATGCATTTCAGTCAAAGTTCAAATTCTATTTCGTAGCTGTTCCGTTTTGCGTTTGGGACATCAGCTGTCATCATCATCTACATTTTAAAAACATAACCTCACCGCATAGCACGCTGTGCGCCAACCATTGCTAAACTCTTAGAAATGAGGAACTTCACCTCATAGCACGCTCCTAGCCAACCACCATCCCGAATGGTAACGTTCTCGCCCCTGATTTGTTGAAAACGAGAGGCGGAGCCTATTCTGTGCCGTGCATAATGAGCACAAAATAGGCTCCGCCTCCCGTTTTCAACAAATCTAGGGCGAGAACGTTGCCATTCGGGATGGTGGTTGGCTAGGAGCGTGCTATGCGGTAAAGTTCCTTCCCCCACATTCCCCCAGGGCGTGAGTCGTGACGTTGCCCACATACGTGAGGCCGACAACGGCAAGCCCTATCACCACCACCACCACCACCATCCTTTTTAAGAGTGTACGAATGATAGGGTTATCACTCCTGATTCAAAGAGAGAGAGGGGGACATAAGCCTAATTGTGTCAATTATAATATATTCAAATTGACACAAAAAGGCGTACGCCCCCTCTCTCCTCCAATCAGAAGCGATAACCCTATCATTCGTCGCAATGGTTTGCGCACAGCGTGCTATGTAGTGAAGTTTTGTTTTTAGCACGTGTCCGTTATTACAACATATACACTATACAACCACTTGTACACCATTAAAACAGAACTTCACCGGCCTCAGTGGCTCAGTTGGTAGCGTATTCGCCTAGTGATCCCAAGGTTGCGGGTTCGAACCCGGCCGAGGACGCCAGCAACTTGGTAGCAGGGTACAAGTTGCTTTGACACGCAGTCTTCTGCCACGAGGGACATTGAATACAATGTGCTTTGCGTTGACGTTTCCGTGCACGTAAAAGAACCATCAGGTGGGCAAAATTAATTCACAGACCGACCACTGTGGCGTCGCTTATGGTCACAGTTGTCACGCGGCGCAAAACCATGGATTATTATCATGAATAGAACTTCACCACACAACCCGTTCGTAGCTGACAGTCATCCCGACGTACCTAGTTCTCTCCCTCTGATTTCTTGAAAACGGGAGGCATCCGCCTTTTTGTAACACTCATGCAGTTACCCTAATTGTCACAAAACGGTGTATGCCTCGCACGTTCACAAATCATGGGTTGACAACGGTATCATCCTCTGCAATGTTTTGCATTTAGTCCGTACGCTGATGTGGTACACTTTAGGCAGTTTACAACGACTGTGGCGTCACACATCACACCTTTTCGTAAGGTCTAGTTCCAACTGTGCGATACAACATGTCTTTCAGGTCACTGTCACCTGCTTCAGGGAGCCGTGAATGCATCCACGAAATAAATAATCCTTTTGTTTCACCACGAAGGCACGCCAAACAACATCTATGACATGTTCCGTTTTCATCGAGAAAGATTAGTTTGCCTGTTAGCCCGAAGTAGGTATTTCCGCGAAACGAACTTCGTAATATCTAATACCTCCCGAGGCCCATTAGCATCCCCGCAAACACATTAGCGGCCACACCTCGTGACTAAACTAAACATTACTTTGCTATACGACGCATTGGAGTTCGAGCTCCGAGGTTCAATGATCCCTTACCTCCAGGGTCTGGGACTCTGTTTGCCCCGATCACAGTGTGAATGGCCTCTTGATCTGAGCGCGCGAAGAAATCGCGGACGGTTTCGCAGAAGAGTTGATTAGGTTTTTGTCACGTCGTGTTTAAGTTTGTGCAAATAGTATACTAGAAGGAACGAGGGCGCGCTACTGTAAGGAACATCGAAGACACCAAGAATTGGATTGGACAGACTTGAACGCAGGCTTTGTGATAACAGAGTTATAAGAAGTCAGTGCTTTGATGCGTCACGTCTCAGAGGAAATTGAATTGGATATGTTTGCGAATGTGAGTCCTGTGGTCATTTGCACATTCGTGTGCCATAGCAACAACACAGGTGACCAACACCCTTTTTGGACATTTTTTCGGCGTTATTTTGTTTCAAGTTGTAGACAGTTTATATAGGTGCTCCAGCTTTTCTGTATTCACCAGTAACACGATCTGAGTTGTATTACAACTCATCGTAGTTACTCCTGAGTCATATTCTTATTATGCGCATTATATCATGTTGTATCGTATCGGTATGACCAAACCAATGACTGTTTGACCTAGCAGTTTTTGAAACTGCAGTTACAGCACGTTTATTTAAGTGATAATAATTATAATTCGTGGCTTTTGGTCTCGAGAGAACTTCATGGTCGTCAGTGCTGCTTATTCGCCGCCGAAGTCAAACATAGCTATCTACAAGTCCCCCAACACAGGCTTCTTTCCGACTGCGTCTAGCGTTGTTTTCCAAGCACCATCTGCCTTCCCTTCACGATTCGGCAATGACCTTCGAACTTTGGCCAGGGTCAAGAGAGGGGGTCGTTTGGTTCACGGTTATGTTTACGTATACAGCAGTCCATTGTCTGTGCCAGAGGGGAACTTCAGAGCTACCTTCCAGCAGAGAAAGATTAGACGTGCGAACGGTTTCTTCTCTGGAAGGGGCACCCCTCCAACCGGCCCTCACACATATAAGTACTCTCGCCGCATCCGTCACTTTATTAATCCGTAAAACCATCCCGGCGGCTTCCCTTATCGATCACGTAGCGCGGTTCAAGATGGGCGCGTCGATAACATTCAGACAGCATGCACGTAAAAGCTGACCGATCGTGTTAGTCTTGCACAATCTGATGTAGTTCAAGAGGACAGGTGATGCCTATCGAAGCGCACAGAGTGGCTTCACTTGCTATTACTGCCCCACATCGAGACAATTAAACTGCGAACAAGATCCGGTTTGATTTAAACAGTAAATGGAGTTGTGAGCCGAGAGGATTTCTCCCCACGGTGATGCAGTTGGCGCGATCAGCAGCTCTTTTGATTCCTCCGTTGATCGAACACGCTGGATGTGCACCCGCACTCGAAAAAGAGGGCTTCACCACATAGCACGCTCCTAGCCAACCATCATCCCGAATGACAACGGTCCCTCTATTGACTTGATGAAAATAAATGGGGCGTACGCCATTTTTGTGGCAATTAACTGCATAATGTCACAAAATGGCGTACGCCCCCAGAAAATCAGGGGAAAGAACGGCGTCACTGGGGATGATGGTTGGCTACTATGTGCTTAAGTTCATTTTTAGTTTTTTTTTTTTTTTTCATTTTTAAACGTTTGCAGCTAGTGATGTTGCTTCGGAAAAATCATTACGTCTAAAAAGAAATAGAACTTCCCCACGTAGCACGCTCTTAGCCATCCACCGTCCCGAATGAGATCGTTCTGTCCCCTGATTGGTTAAAAACGGGATGCGTACGCCCTTTTGGGGCAATTATCCAGTTATGTGAATTGTCCCAAAAGCCTGTACGCCCCTCGCTTTTTTACGGTATCGTTCTGTGCAATCTGATAACGGTATCGTTCTGTGGAATGGTTGGCGTTAACCGTGCTATGTGGTGAAGTTCTGCGTTTAGAGTGCTCTACCCCAATACCGACGGGTGTCACAAAGAGGCATACACCTCTCGTTTTCGACAAATCATGGGAGAGAACGATGTCATTGGGGATGGTGGTTGGCTAGGAGTGTGTTACGCAGTGAAGGCCTGTCTTAAGATTGTAGTCGTGATTAATATCTCTTTGAACTTGTACATTCTAAAAACGGAACTTCACCACATAGCACGGTGAAGGCCAACCATTGCACAGCATGACACCTTTACTCCCGATTCGTGGAAAGCACGGGGCGTACGCCTTTTTTTCAACTGCATAAGTGTTCCAAAAAAGCGTACGCCTCCCGTTTTTAACCAATCAGGGGGCAGAACGACGTCATTCGGGATGGTGATTGCCTAAGAGCGTGTTATGAGGTGAAGTTCTGTTTTTAGAGTGTATACTCTCAAAGCTTCAGCGCATACCACCACCCCGAATAACATCGTTGCTTCCCGATTTGTTAAAATCACGAGGCGTATACGCCTCTTTGTAACACTTATGCGGTTATGTTAACCGTCACAAAAATAGCGCACGCCCCGCACTTCCAACAAATCGGGGTTGTGAAAACGACAAGCGTTCCGTGCAATGATCCCTCCTGTCAATCCACCATTCCTCCATCGTGTCATTCATCCTGTACTTTCCTCACCTCCGACCCTTCACCCTCCATCCCTTTCTGGTCATAGTCGTGACGATGCCCACTCGCCCGTCTGGCCAACAACGGCGAGCCAATGCCGGCATTGCCGTCCATTAAAGCATTTGTTTGAACGTGGAGACAACATGGAAGGCATGAGGAGAGAAAACGCTGTCTCTGTGTCCCATCTCATGCACTTTCTGTTCTGCCCTATTTTCTCCCTTTCTTAGGATCGAGAGAATATGCTAGCCACGGCTGATGCCTCGTGCGACGGCTGTTTACGTAGCACCGTTTTAACAAGCACATCCGTACGTGCAACACACTTTGGACTTATCACACATCCACCACTCATTCAGGGGTGTCACGGATTCCACCAGGTACTCCACGAAGCCATTGGTGACGTCACGGCTTAATGAGCTGCTCAATCACGTCTCGATCAGATATCGTA
Source organism: Ornithodoros turicata (assembly GCF_037126465.1). Classification (NCBI taxonomy): domain Eukaryota; kingdom Metazoa; phylum Arthropoda; class Arachnida; order Ixodida; family Argasidae; genus Ornithodoros; species Ornithodoros turicata. The sequence goes on along the minus strand of NC_088207.1, from coordinate 52,974,136 downwards.
ACGGAATATCGCAACCTCCGGGGTTCGTTGTTTGTGCTCGCTCTCGGCGTGCGATGAGTCCCCGATTTGAAAGGCGCTTCCCTGCTTGGCCACTGCGGTCGGAAATGCATTATCTGAGACGGCACGATACATAAACTCTCCATTATGCAAATGGAGGAATTGGATGCTCCCGCGCGCTCCATCGACAACCTGTTTCATCACACAACGCTTCGTGAATTCCTTATCACAATAGATTCAGCGGGGATTACAGCAGGAAAAGGGATTAACACGGTGCAAAAAAATGTGAGGTGTTGAGTGCCGGTGCGGGAGATTAAGTGGCACGAGCCACTGGAGCAGCAGTTTTATGATTACGAAAAGGTACGGCGTGGTTACATGTTCTGCATACCTGAAATTCCGAATCGTTAGCTTTCGTAATGGTTGAGTAACATGTTTGCTGCGACAGCGGTTGTGTCTCGGGGTTTCAGTATCAAATATACGTTCATTTTAGAGGTATTATTCCGGTTGTATAGGGAATTGTGTTTCGAGTACGTATGGAAGACGCTTATGAAAGCAGAAGAAAAATAGTGTGTTTGGAGCGTGCACAAACTGCTTATCAACAATTAGATTATGGCGAATTCTATACGTTCCGTCGTTTTTGTGCAGCGCGGTGAAGTGTGTCAGTGTGGGTTGAGTGCAGGAACGAACGGAACGACAAACGTAATGCGACGCAAGTTGTATACCGAAGCGACCAGCGTATAAGATGCATACTTGGAACCAACGTAAGATTTTCTACTACAACAACCAGTAGAATTATTTATAGTTACGCTTTTAATCGTATGACATGTAACGCCTTTTGGAAGAACTGAACAAAGAAGTTAATTACCACACAGCGCGAAGCTTCGACAAAAAAATAAAAATAAAGAATAAAAAGAATTAAAAAAAAGAAGTGCATCCAAAAGCAATTCCAAGTGTACTTTTTCCCTCGTACGCAAGTTCCCGCCGCAGAGGAACATAAATTACGGTTACTTCGTTTAGGGAAGTATTTCTTGGCTTAGCAAAGCGGATGCAAAGCGGCAAAGTTGGCCTTTTTTTTTAAATCCCGTGTTAGCGCCGCAAAGCACCTGCGGCTATGAGCGGCGTACAGATGTCGACAGATGGAGAGAGGACAGCAGGAAGTAGTAGGGGACGGGGGGTTAGTAGGCGTCCTGGGCCGACTTCAGGGGGAACTGCGCAGACGTTCGTCTGGAAAGTCTTCGGAAAAACCCAGGGAAAACTTCAGACAGATAACAAAAAACTTGTCTTAGAGTGTGACTTCTCTTGTGTAAGCATTTTGTGTAATTAGTTTGTGCTACATTATATTGGAACTGTATTGAACTTGTACTACACACGTTTACTTGGTTATATTAAATATCCTAAACAAGATAACAAATCAGAGACAGATAACGATATCATTCGAGATGATGGTTGGCTAGGAGCGTGCTATGCGGTGAAGTTCATTTCTAAGAGTGTACTCTCGCGCGTTATGGTCATGTTTGCTTGTTACATTTTCATTTGTTCACGTCTTCTTCTTTTTTTAGATGTAGAGAGAGAGATGATGCTGAAGTCTATTTCACCTTTTCTTTCGTCTCCAGCACCAACAACTTTCTGCGCACAATTTCGTGTATCTCTTGCTCTCCGCACGGAACGGTTCTAACGCGACCGGTGGTTCCAAAAAGAGTGAGGCACAGTACAAAAAAAAAAAAAAAAAAAAAAAAAAAGAAAGAAATCTCGTTCTGTCGGCAAACAAGTATCCTTGAAGGGAGGGGAGGGGGAATATAAAAATGTGACGGAAACAGTTTCCTCCGATGATGAGCGGACCTGCCTCGTTGAAGGTAAAGGTCAGGAGGGAAAACATAAAAAAGGACGGACATAAAGATGACGAAGGAGATTGCTGCCTCACAAGTGACGCTCAATACGGATGTATGTATGTAGGGCTACTGTGTGGGTATACTTAGAGGAAACAGTTATCCTATATAGGGACCTGTGATTGGCAAGTATATATAACGAGAGGAGTTATATAGGAACGAAGAACACCTCGGCCTGTCAAAGTGGCTGGCTGTTTTGATATAGCCTACACTGAAATAGCGTGATTGAATATAGCAGCTGAACTGGAGGTGAAAAAAAAAAAGCATCGCTGGAGTGTTCGAAACGAGGTAACGAATATATAGGCGTGACAGTCAGCATCCTTATTCACGGGCTTCCAAGTCTTCATAAATTTTGCCAAGCTCTTGACGTCATTTAAGAAAATTCAATAAAACATTAACGCACACATACACTCTTAGAAATGAACTCCACCGCATAGCACGCTCCTAGCCAACTATCATCTCGAATGATATCTCGAACGATATCTCGAATGAAACGTGAGGCGTACGCCTTTTTTGTGACAATTATGAAGAGCATAAGTGTCACAAAAAAGGCGTACGCCTCCCGTTTTCAACAAATCAGGGCAGATAACGACATCATTCGAGATGATGGTTGGCTAGGAGCGTGCCATGCGGTGAAGTTCATTTTTACGGGTGTACGTGACGTTACAGACACAGAAATATAATCGCGGCTGTTTATTCTGCAGTATTACCTCGCATGCAAAAGCCGTATAACTCAAACCCTTGAACAGGTCTCTTTCACGAGGTCATGTATTACACTCACCAAAAACAAACGTAGAAATACGCTCACTTCGAAGGGGGAGTTGAGTAGCTATATCGACAAAAATACGTTATGCAAGTCGCGTATGCGTATACATATATGTGCCATTCCCAGCCTTTTCAAGCGTGCTCTGCTTTACATTGCTGCGGAGATAAGATACGATATACATCCTGACAGCTTCATACACGCGAATGGGATCTATAATAATTTATACCCGACGGCGCCAGGTAAAATGGCTCTATTAAGCTTCCGAAACGTCTTTCCGTTCTTTTGTTTTTTTATAGCAGGAATTCCGTGTCTGTTTTACCTTGCACGCAGTAGACGCATCAATTAATGCGGTAGTCACACAATATAGTGGAGGCTGAGATCGCATGGCACGAGCCGTTGGGAGAAGAATATAGAAATGCCCGTCTTATTTTAAATACATATTTTTAGAATATGGCACAGCGAGTATTTAACAGTGATGGCCAGTAGTTAACTACATGTAGTTAAACTGCTAGTTAA